>NC_067417.1:21702467-22327467 GCF_009764475.1 Pristis pectinata
TGTTACTGAAGAGCTTTTTGCTGATTTCAAACACAAGTACTGATTAATAGAGATTGTTTCCCCAGTCAGTTTCACTATAGAAGACCTCTCTGTATTTGTTCCATCTTCAAGCAGTGCAGACCAGCCAGAGATGACATTGATGATGAGCAGTGTCATCAGCACTGGTTGAATCCTTTGATAATCATAATGAGCAGATGGTATGCAATTGGAATGCAGGGTTGTGCTTCAGTGAACAGGTGCTGATTAATTGTGCTTTATAATCTGTGCCTGTTTTCAGGGATGAGCAAATTGAGCCCAGTTGTGACTAATCAATTTTAATTGTCTCTTCTTTAAGGTTTTACTTGTTGCTGCTTTTGTTGCTCTTATTATCAAAAAAATTGAAAGAAATAACACAGAGGAAAATTTCATTGAGGATTTTCTTACTTCTGAATGTAAGTCTTAGTACTATGAAGAATGTTATGGCTACTTATATGAAACAAATTGATGATTCTGGTATTTATTCTGGTATTTATTTGTATTGAATAATAATATGATTAGTACAGTAAAACTGCTTCTATATTTAGCATAAACAATCACCTTGGTTGTTTGTATACACTATAGCCAGTCTGGGAGCTGAAGGTTCCACTTCTGTAATGTGCCATGGACAATTGGGTCAGCAGCATACCTTCATTCTCTTATCCTAAACTGGATATTTTTTTTCTCCTGGCCTGAAGTCCGTGTAGATAGGAATGCAGGAGTGTGCAGTTCTGCTAATTTCCTGCATTCTGCTGCTGAAAACACAAATGGCAGGAGATGGATACCAGTACTTGAGACAATGATGGAGTCCTGATTATGCCTTTTACACAACCATTGAATGATTTAGCACAAGCGAGGACATTCAGTATAATGTGTCTGTGTTGACTCTTTGAAAGAACTATCCAGTTACTCCTACTTTCTTGGTCCTTGGTCCTGCAAATTTTTCCCCTTCATCTTTATCCCATTTCCTTCTGAGGGTTAATGTGGAACCTACTTTCACTACTCCATCAAGCAATACATTCCAAATCAAAACAACTTGACTAATGTTTGTTTTCCTTATGTGGTCCTTGGTTCTTCTGCTAATTATCTTGAATCTGTGCGTTTCTTGTGGATCCTTCTGCCAGTGGAAATGGTTTCTCCTTGTTTCCTCATCATTTTGAACACCTCAATCAAATCTCCTCTTAAGCTCTGTACTGTGGAAACACCAATCCAGCCTCTCTAGTTTCTCTGTGTAACAGAGGTCTTTCATCCCTTGTACCATTCTAATGCACCTAGCATTAGCCAGAATACACAGGATGGAACCTAGCCAGCTGGGACAACTTTCTTGTACTCAGTGCCCCTATTTATGTAAGAAAGGATTCCCCATGCATCTTCAATAACTTTCTTTCAGTTTGCTCTGCATCTTTGAAGATTGCATATATAAAAAAAATATGTTCCTGGACACTCCTTGATATTGTACCATTGAGTCATAGAATTATGCAGCAAGGACACATGCCCTTTGGCCCAACTCGTCCATGCCAGCTAAGGTGCCTACATGAGCTAGACTCATTTGCTTGCATTTGGCGTATATCCTTCTAAACTTTTCCTATTGATCTATTTATCCAAATGTCTTTAAACATTGTAATTGTACTCACCTCTACAGCTTCCTCTGGCAACTCACTCCTTATGCCCTATAGTTTTTGACTCGCCCACCCTGAGGAAAAACCTGTGACTAACTACCCTTCAAGCCACTCATGATTTTAGAAACCTCTATAAGGTCACCTCTCAGCTTCCTTTGTTCTGGGAAAACAGTCCCAGCCTATCTAGTCTTTCCTCATAACTCAAGCCCTCCGGTACCAGCAACATCCTTGTGAATCTTTTCTGCATTGTCTCCAGCTTAATCACGTCCTTCCTATAAGTGTGGTGACCAGAACTGCAGCAATACTCCAAATGTGGTCTAACCAATATGTTTATACAGCTGTAACATGACATCCCAACTCTTGTACTATTTTGTTTATGTTGCCTTTGCTCATTCTTCACAGCAAAATGTATCTGTTCAAAATCACAGGCTTCATCTGGCAAGTCTCTGCCTACTTCACCTACCTCTTGCCATCTATTAATGTCCTCTCCACTGTTTACGTTGCCGAGTGTTTCCTGCATCAGTATTGAGAAACAGCACACCATGGAGATGAAGAGAATACATTTGGAAAAGCTGAGAACTGCTTGCTTCATTTCCAAGTTTTGTATTAAATGACAATTAAAAATTATGCCCTATGTGCTCAAGATTAGTAATATATCAAAAAGGTCAGTGGTCTCAAAATGGACCCTGGGAGATGGAACACCAATGCATATGTTCTACTGTGCAAAAGATAACTGTTCACCATTGATCTCTGCTTTCTACCCATCAGCTAATCAGAAATCAACAACATGCACAAAGCTCCCTCCTTTTAGTCCTTTAGGCTTCATTTTTTTTCCACCATTTATTTTATGGAACTTAATTGAGCTGCTTATGAAAATCCATATGTTCACTTGAACTCCATTATCCCTTTATATTACTTCAACAAAATCTCGGTAGTCAAATGCCTTTATCTTTAAAAATGCCAAGCCGATTCTTATTTATTAGCCCATGTTTCTCCAATTAATTTTGTTCCATTTGAAAGCTCCTAAATGTTTCCCCTTTACTAACGTTACATTCACATGTTCATGATCTTTAGAGCTTTTTGTTCAGCTGTTGAATGGAATCCTCCACAGCAGCACCAGCTGAAATCTTCCCTTTAGTAGGCTGCTTCCGGAAGTTGTAAACATCCCAATCAGAGAACTCTGTGAAGAGTAAGAACCCGGGTGCAAAAACTGAATCACAGAGGGTGGAAGCTGAATCCAACTGGCCTTTGTTCAGAGGAAGATTAGTGATTGCAGTTGAGCATGTTACCATAGGACAATCTCTGGGCTAAGGACAACCATGCAACCAAGTAAAAATAGGGGAGATGGAAGCTTCCAACACATCCCACAGGAGGTGATGAGGGAGACTGTCGAATCCAGGTGATCTGTTAACACATAGAGCAGGTGCTGCCAATCCCCAGCAATAATCCACGCTGGTGCCAACTGGGGTGCAGCCCTGAGCCCCACATTCAGATGCTGAATGGCCACGCATTCATCCCAGCCAACTCAACACCAGCCTCCATAGGCAGCTTCTCCGCACCGAGCTGTTGGGTGATTCATTGCTGGGGGAATGCCAGTGGAGGCCAAGGTTTCATATCAAGTTCCTGGTACAGCAGTATGCAGCCTGAGTGGAAGGTATCTATTTGTGACTATTAAGAGCCCTGTAACAAGGAGTACTCTGTGAGGTAGCATTAAGCAGTGTATTTCAATCACATAGCATTTCTGAGTACATGGCCAAGTGACTCCTGCATCAATATCAAAAAATATCAAAGCGTGAATGTGAAGAAAATACATTTGGAATAGCCGAGAGCTGAAAACTACAGTGCAGTTCCGGTGGATTATCTTAAAAGTTGATAAAATTGAATCCTTTGATGCCTTAATTTCTTTGAAATACCAACAAACAGAAAGAGACTTTTACCTAGAGCTTTATAACTTAATCATTTTAAAGCTGTTCTACTGAATTCTTCAGGGTATATTTTATTGTGATCATTTGATTAGCTGGTATCATTTAAATAATTTTTATCTTTGTTTAAAATTGAACATGAATTATACAATTCATTGTCTGTATTGTACATGCAGAAGCAAGAACAGGAATCACAGTGTCGTATAACAGAGACTTTCAATGGGCAATTGAATGATTTTTAACCTCCTGACCTGATTGCATTGGCATCTTTTATTTATGTATGGATTTACTAGCTTTAATCTGCTTATGTCACTACCTGTTAAGAATTAATGGTGCATGTATGGTATTAATGATCAGTATATAGACACTGCCTAACAGTAAGTGTGATCCGGGGTGGAGAGGTTGGAATACTGCACCATTTACAGAAAACCCAGTCCAGACTGAAAAAGCTGCAGGAATCTTGCTGTGAAACAGTGTATGATGAAGCTCTGTCTCAATGAAGAGGTTATGACCAAAATCATAAGCACCAGCTATTTTGATGGCTTTACTTAAATGCTACAAAGGAAAGCCAATTACATTTTTATTCACAAACTGGAAAATATGGTTCTAACATGCTTTCCAAGTCAAAAATCTTTGGTTCCATTAATGATCTTGTGCTTTGGAAATTGTTTTAAAAATATCAATTCACAAAAACTAGAACAGTCTTATGGAAATTAATGTTACGAGAGTTGGAAACTATATATGCCAGGTACACATTCCAAGCATGTTAAAGATATGAGAACAAACTGATATGAATTTCATATTATGTCAGTGCCTATATCTATGTCACTCTTTAAAACATGTATCATTATCAACTCTTAAGCCTACTTATATGCAAAATATCTTACTAGATGAAGCACGTGACATGTTGACTCCCAATTATACCAAAAGAACTGATAGTACTATTTACCAACCGCTGTCTCTGAAAAATGTGGAGGAATTGAAAGCACTTCACATCAAAGAAAAGAAAATGTATGGCTTAGTTAAAGTTATAATTGGTATGTATATTTATTTTTATATATGGCTGTATAAAAACAGACTGGTGTTATATGCAAATGCTGCTCTAATCATTGGCAGGGGTGAAAGTAAATTGGTACAGGCCAGTACTGGTAAGGAATTTATTTTTACTCCTGATCATTGACCTATTTAAATCTATCCTACATTGCAAAATATATTATTAACATGTCCATGGGTCTCGGAAGGTGGCAAGTTCTGAAGAAGGCGTTAGGAGAAATTTGTTTTTACTGTTATAGGCATAGAATATAAGAGAAAGGTGCTTATTTTAGAACAGCATAAAACAGAAGTAGGGTGTACATTTCAGGGCAGCAGTTTACAGGAAGGATGTAATTGCACAATAGACTGCAGAGGATATTTACAAGAATGTTGTAAATTTTTGTTGGAGATTTTTGTTATTAGGAGAGATTGATTCATCTGGCATTGTTTTCTCTGGAGGAAAGGAGACAGAAAGCAGATTTAATTGAGGTGTGTAAAACTATGAGAAGCTTAGACTTACCGGTGAAATCCATAACCAGGGGACATGGATTAAATAATTTGTAGAAAGATCAAAGAGGAGTTCATTGGAAAGTTAAATTACATCAACATATTCAATGCAAAGATGTAAGTTGGAACTTGTTATTCACTAGTGGTGTCTTGTTAATAAATTAGTACTCAATAATATGAAAGGTTTTCATCTCATATTGCACATTTGGTGACATGAGGTGTCCCAAATCCATTTACCATGGATTAAACCGATTAAAGTATAGTTGATGTTGTAAAACAAAAAATATGGCATCAGTTTGTACAATAACCAAATCATTATTTTGTTGGTTGAAATATAAACATTGGCCTGGACAGCCAATCAAATCTTAAAGCAATAAATAAAATCTTAAAGCAATTTCATATTTCAGAAAACATTCCAATTTGCAAAAACCAAATGAATGACAAGTAATTTACTTGGTGGTTCCAGAAAGAATGTTGTTCTGGACAGTGGATAATCTTGATTTTTTTTTGTTCTTAATATTCTGTGATCCTTTACATCCATCTGCGTGGGTAGAAAAGACATTAGTTTAAGATTCATCAGAAAGACAGAACCTTCTAAAATCTTGATTTCCCTTATTGCTGAACTGAAGTTGTCACCATTGGATGTATCCACAAACATAATGAACGGTTTAAAATAAAATTATGTGTGACAGCTGCTTAATTATGCTATCTCCTGGTCAAGCTGGAGTGTATGAGAGAAGTAAGGAAATATATGTGGGAGGATGAATATTGAAAGGTAGGTGATGAAGGATAGAATGTTGGAAAAAGGCATCTTCAACGTTGTGAAAAACAGCTCAGGAGAGAAAAGACAACAGACAGATGACAGAGAGAGAGAGAGAGAGAGAGATTCAGCCTTGACCTCCAGGGCCAAATTTGAACTGTGGTAGCAGCAGCTTGCAGTACTCTGCTCCTGAAACTCAGTAGCTGCTACATTACAATTTTTTTTTGAACAAATTAGTCCTGCAGACCAATTAGAGAGAAAAAAACAGAAGAGGGTAAAAGTATGATGTATTATTTTCTTTCATAAATTTTTGCAGAGTATCATTCTTATAAATTAGAACTGTGTAAATCCTGTGAATATAATTCCCATTGAAGTACTAAAGTGGTCAATCCTTTGGCAGAAATGCTTCACACATCACTCTTCAAACATGGCATTAGGTGGTTGAATGTTGAACTCTATGTTGTGGCCAAATTTTTGCTACTTTGAGCACCTTTGTGCTATTGTTTCATTTTTCGTTATGAAGATCTGATGAATAAAACAGATTTTGTAAGTTAATGTACTGGAATCTGGCCAATACCTGAATAAAGCAATACAGGCGATCCCTGTGTTGTTGGGGTTGTGTTACCAGAAAGCGGGCAGGATTGCAATTTTCTGTAATGCAAATCATTAAGAAGTATGCATTGATATAATATAAAAGTCAGCTACTGATACAAAAGTAGTGATCTGGCTTTTATATTATTATGGACAATGTGGCAAAAATAGACTATTTCTTATACATTTCTTCTTTATTTTAGCACGTGCTATTTCTGGTGTCATTGTCGATTATTGCTTATGGAGAATGAAATCCCCATTCTTTTTATTTAAACAAAGCCCTCAATGATAGTTTTACCAAGAAGTTCAATGGTTCTGTAACTGTCGATGACTTTTACAATTGGTCTGAAGAAATCCTATTACCCAACCTGTACAGCGCTTATGAAGGTAATGACAAAATTGTTGAAATAATATTAAATAAGTGATAAAAAAATATTTACCTTGGTCATTTGGTTCCCAAAGAAATGTTTTTAAATTTGAGATCCTAGATTGCCTGCTACAAGGACTTTAGTTATTTCTTAATGATTAACTTGTAAATGTTTGTTGGGTGTGTATTGGTTCTAGAAACTTTCAATATGTCCTCTTATATTTCTATATTACAGTTAACATATTACTTTAATATGTACCCTGCAGATCCCAAATTGACAGCTTAAACATCTGAAAAATGTAATGCTTTGTGCCATGCAACATTTTATATTCACTAATTGTACAGTCACTGATTACTGAGTGACAAGTGGAAATAAATGTGATGACTGATCTGAAAATCACTGTGCTCTTTTTATCCAGGATTTATAACAGATGGGAATTCAAAGCTGATTGGTAGCCCTTGCATTCGACAGGTGAGAGTGAAACCAGCTCCTTGTCCTGTGCCAACTAGGTTGCTGGATAGTATTAAGGAATGCCGTGCTCCTTACTCCTACAGCGATGAATATATGTTGGACTTTGGAAACCTTAGTGCACATACTGACTCCTCAAGCCTTGGTTCCTCCTGGCAATATCAGAGTGAATCACAGCTGAAGGGATATCCCATTTGGGGAAAGCTCGCAGTTTATCGAGGTGGTGGTTTTGTGGCTTTATTCTTTGTTAATGTGCTTTGTAATTTTTTTTACTTTGGCTGAGGAGAGGAGAGAGGAGGGAGCTGTAAAAAAAAAAAAATTGTGGACTGTGTAGGCTGTAGAAACCACCTTCCCACTGTCTCAACTTCAGAGCAAATTGTAGTTTCCAGCCTCCTGCTGATGACTGATTCATAGAATGCTAGGTCTGTTCTAAGTGAAGTGATTGAATAGAATGATCCTGCACTCCTGGAGTTTGGAATAATGAAAGATGATTTCATCAAAATATATATACATATATGTATGTATGCTTTGGAGGGCTTGAAAGAACAGTTGATGTTCCCTCTGTCTGAAACCATGCTCCCAGACTAAGATTTGGCAATGTACAGATTAAGGTGAGGAGTTCTCCACCTGAGACTGTGGTTACTCAGGCTGAGATTTTTGGAAACTGAAGGAATTGAGGAAGATGGGGATCAGGTGAGAATGTGGAAAATGTATAGGATCTTATTGTACAGCAAAGCAGACTCAAAGAAGAAAATAGTATATTTCTGTTCTGATTTTTTTTAATGCATCATTTGACCTTGGGCATTACAGTGGGATCAGCACTATAGGACTCTGATAGCTACAGGCTAGGATTGGTGATTCAGGAATTTCTGCACTATTGAAATGTTAGCCTCTTTCATTTCTTGTACTGGAATTGATTTTATCTCATTTAGTCTGCTTAAGCTTTATTGTGGGGAAATAGAAAACTTCTAATTCTCTTTCAGTAGATCTACCTCTAGGGGATGTGTGTTGCATATCGATGAATTGTATTTCTATTATACTGTTAGTTGAAAACATTGTAAAGATTGTGTATATAGAGAATTACAATTAGTTACAGGTCAGTGATGAAAAGTGTAATGTACAACAGTTATCTTTACCAATTCTGTAACCTTTACTGAGAAATTTAAAGGTAGATGAGTGGTGTTAAGGCTTGAATTGTTGAACTTTTCTGTTATCTGGTCTACTTTACAGCCTTTGGAGGATGAAGAAATAGTTGACTTACTACTGACAAAATTATGTGGCATCATTGGAGTTCAGAGGAAGAAAGTTCAGGTAATGGAATCTTTGCTCGAAGGAGAAAAGGCAAATCATCAATAGGAATCAACAATGGAGAAAATTTGTTGATTGCTTGTTGGATGCTGCAGAGGGAAGATACAATGAGATTCAAAAATTGAGGAGTGCAGAATATTTTGTAACCAAAAGAGAGTGCATTTTTGAATAATGTCTTCATTAGCCTTTTGGGTAATTTTTACAATTAAGCATCTCAGAATTTATGTAAAGTTGATAAATTGCTATAAAACTCTATTTTGGCATTTAGGAACATGGAAACAGGAAGAAACTCATTTAGCCTTTTAAAACCAAAAACAGAATGTTGGAATAACCCAGCAGGTCACGCTGCATCAGTGGAGGTAAAAGGTGTATGTCGACTTTATGGGTCAAGACTGCCTGATCTGCCGAGTTCTTCCAGCGTTCTGATTTTGTTCCAGGTTCCAGCATCTGCAGTTTCTTTTGCTGTCATTTAACCTTTTGAGATTATTCTGCCACTCTGGGGTAGTGACTAAATTTTACTTCATTTCCAGTTTACAATCTTTAGTCTGCAGTCCTTGAAGCCTTTACTTCTAAAACAAAAATAATCTATTGACATGAACATTTCAGTTAAAACAGCTTTCACAGTCTTATGGGACAGAGGGCCAGTTTTCTGCTCCCTTTCTTTCTCTGAAAAGTGCTTCATGATTTCATTCTTAAATTGCTCTAATTTGACGATAATATCTTTGCTCTGGATTTATTCAACAGTGGAAATAGTGATTCTGTATATATCTCATTGCATCCTTTCATTATTTCAAAGATTAGATCTACCTTCAAACAAAAGTATGAAAGCCATTCATTCTGATCAAACTGCAATGTCGCCCTCCTATGGTCTTGTTCTAGATTTAAGACAGTAGGAAGATGATTTCTACAAACACTCCCATTAAACTTTGACAACTGAAGTACCACTTATAACTTCTGGTACTCTAACTTCCTGGGGCAAAGACCAAACTTTACATGCCTGTGAGGTGTTTTTAGCTTGCTGGACACTTCAAGCATTTTCTCCTCCATGGTTTCTAATTTCTCGCCATTAAAATATATTTCAATTTTAATATTTTTAATCCTATCTGAAAAGTAGATTTTGCATTTAGTTTTGCTCCAGATCTAACTCATTGTCAATCATAATGTTACTATCCTGCCATGGAAAGCTCAATACAAATTTAAGATTAGAAAGATAAATTAAGACTTTGCAATAACCTGAAAGGCCATTCAACTTCTATTCCTGTGTTGCTGTTTTATGATGTTAACCACATGTACCAACTTTGTCCCGTATTCCTTTACATCTTTGGTAATAAAAATCTATCAATCTTAGATTTAAAGTTAACAATTGATAGAACATCAGTTACCATTTGCAGAAAATATTTCTACTTGCAAAGCATCATAGAAAGTTGGAACCACTTCCAAACTTTAATCTTGAATGACCTGGTTCTGATTGCCCACCCCACTCTTCTGGTTCAAGGTTCAACCAGCAAAAGTAGATCCTAACAATCTCTTTCGATCTCTCCTCATTTTCTAGGACTCTATAATTTAACCCTTGGGGTTTTGCTTTCATTCTGGTAGAACTATACTGCACTCCCTCGTAAGTCGATACATCCTTCCCAAAATGTATTGCTCAGAATTTGCACATATTACAATGTACCTAGTTTCACAAAAATGAAACAATGCCAAAAATTGCATAAGGACAAAATTAATACTTGGAGTTGAAGACCCATATAAAATGTGAGTCACTTAATAACATGATGTAGTTGTTTCCATGAATGTTATTTAGTGCCTTTTTCGGACTGTAAACTAATCCAAGGTTTTAAGGAAACTTGCTCGGTTATGTTAGAAATATCAATGAGTGGAAAATATTTCACTTAGTCACGATTAATTTCAGTCACAAATCTCATTAAAAAGATACAAAATAATACAATGCCAAATCAATTGATGTAATCAGTTCCATCTGTCGCAAAACTACAGCAACTTTTGTCACTTGCACTGTACTTAATCTAAAAACAATCAATTTAATCTTAAATAAACTCATGATTAACAATCTTTCTGCCATTGCAAATGTTTTTTCTGTGAATATGAAGACAGTCCTTGTGATCTGCCTTGCAAATATGATTTTCAATGGTTAGATGCTGGGATCCTGTTACAATGTCCACAGCATTATGTTGAACATGAATGAAAAATATTATCTAAAGAACATGCTTATCTCTAGTTTCCAGCAATGACTTCAGCTCAGCCAGTATAATTCTAACAAATAGTAAATTGAAATAGGATTTTCCTCAGGATTGGATTAAGAATTTAAAAAGCTAAATATAGCAAACGCTGGACATCTGAAAGAAAAACCGAAAATATTAGAAATATGCAACAGATCAGGCAACCTCTTGAGAGTGAGATTCTGTTTTGATTTAAAATTCCTGGGATTCAACATGTTAAATACAAACTGGAGATAATATTCAACTTGATGACAATTTTACTGAGGAAAAAGAATGCAGTTAGCAGTGATCTGGATGAAGATTTTCCTACTTGTCTTTAAATCATGACAGATAGTAGCAATATAAGCAAACAAAACTACGGTCAGACTGATGCAATTTATAAGCACTCTGCTGCAGAATGACAAACATTCATGGAAGTTTAGTATCCACATAACACATACAGATGAAGCTATGAGTAAGGCCCCATTCTGCACAATATTGTTAGTGTTGTTCAGTAGTAGTTCACTGTAACATCTGCTTCTCCTGAAGATCCATTAAATTTCCTCCATCGGAAAATGGAGAGTAGTGAGTTGCAAAACCATGAATAAATCAAATAGATAATTCCATAGTGGAGCATCTTTTGAAGGAAAGTTGGGTCAACTCAGAGAAAGATAGTCATAGAGAGAGGATGTGGGGCAATGGATTAGTTTTGGATTAGTCCACCAGAGCAATAGCACAGAGATAACAGTCCAGAGTTATACTGCATGGAAACAGGCCCTTAGGCCCTTTGGCCCTACTCATCCATGCTGACCAAGGTTCCTACCCAAGTTAGTCCCATTTGCTTGCATTTGGCCCGTAACCCTCTAAACTTTTCCTGTTCATTTACCTGTCCAAATATCTTTTAAACATTATAATTATACCTGCCTCTACCACGTCCCCTAGCAGCTCATTCCATATACCCACCACCCTCTGTGTGGGAAAACTTGCCCCTCAGTTCCCCTTTAAATCTTTCTCCTTTCATCTTAAATCTATGCCCCCTGGTTTTAGACTTCCCTACCCTGGGAAAAAGATTGACCATCCACCTTATCTATGCCACACATGATTTTATAAACCTCTATAAAGTACACCCCTCAGCCTCCTTCACTCCAGGGAAAATGGTCCCAGCCTATCTAGTCTCTCCTTAAAAGCCTCCAGTCCTAGCAACATAATTGAAATCTTTTCCGCACCCTCTCTAGCTTAATCACATACTTCCTATAGCATGGTGACCAGAACTGCAATACTCCGCCAGTGCAGTCTCACACATGCACACGTGACAAACAACAAAGGACCCAGCACTGATCCCTGTGGCACACCACTGGTCACAGGCCTGTAATCTGAAGAGCAACCCTCCACTACCACCCTTTGATTCCTACCACCAAACCAGTTTTGGTATCCAATTGGCTAACTCACCCTGGATCCCATGTAATCTGACCTTCTGGACCAGTTTACGATTGGTCAAATTTTCTTCCTCATGATGGACATTATTAGAATGGTGACTGATTCTATTAACAGCTTAATTCCCTGCTCAGAGCACAAATTCTGTCATCATGACTGATTTGTACAGGACATAGTTCAATTGAATAACAGACACTTGATCCTCTTACCATTGTTTGGTGCAATTATTAACTTATGTATCATACTTAAGTCAAAATTAATGCCCTAATTAATATCACAGGAAAAGTTTACAAGCTGTATTTACACTGCAGTTTGCAAAACCTTTGTGTAAATCAGTGGTAACCTACAACTCATAATAATCAGAGGGATTATGACCATGTATACGAATTTGTAGACTAAAGACTGGAATTGTCAGGTATTCAGTTACATCTAGTCAACGATACATTGGACATCAATGGTCAAAATAAAACACTTTTAGATTAGCTTTCATTTCTTACCTGGATTGAGGTGTCCATTCTTCACCTCTGTAATCCTAGAGTTGAGTAAATAATAAAATGGTGCTCTTGTTGTCACAGTTTAATGAAACCCAACAAACTTCATTCATTTAGATTTTAATAAAGGAGGCCCACACTACATTTACCCAACTCAAGGCAAAAAGTATGAGCTGCAACCACAGTCTATAGATATTGTTTGAAATTAATTTATTAGCAGTAATGTTTAAGGTGCTTCAATGCATTTACATTGGACAACTGGAAGCAGAGGCTGAATACACCTTTCTATTGCAACATTAAGAGGTATTCATTCTACACCAAAATTCACAGCTGACAAAGTGACAATAAAGCACTGGCTCTCAATAACAATCTTAATGCTTCACATGACCCTAAATACAAGACATTACCATGTTCCTTCAAGTTAACGCAAAGCTGATACAACTTGAGACAAAAAAACCAAAGGGTACGAAAGAATCACAGGCTAAGACATAGAAGCCCCAGTGATGAAGGAGTCATAGTTATCGAACTGCTCAGTCAATGTGCACCATTTGTAAGTATCAAATACAAAATTAATAGTTAGTTGCTACTCATTTCAAAAGGAGTTACATTTTATGAGGTGGCCTTATACACGACACAAGACAGGAAATCTCTCAGAACCACTTACTTTTTTCACATCTCTGGTGATCGTTCAAAGTTTTCCCATTTACTAAACTTACAAGTGTCAGGAGAAATCACCCACATTTCAATAATTCTCCAGCCTGGAAATAGAATAGTAAGTAAAGACCAGTGAAAACCAGGTTCCCATTCCTGCAGCTAGATGAAGGGGGCTCAATCTGGCAGCTGAAAAGAAGGGTAGCAGAGAATCTTTAAGGGAAATAAGGAGATATGCTGAGTACCCCTGTGAATGGCAAAGTATTAGCTCTGAATCATTAGTATACCTTTAACAATGAGAATCTTGGGGTATTCCACAAACTTCTGGGGAGTTAGTCTATCACTGTTCACAGCAACTGGTTTTCCTGGAATCCAAGCTAAACAAACACCAATGGAAAGGTATGAGTACAAATTTTTTGACTTGGCTACGCAGTAGTTCCATTATAATGTAAACGCTTTTTGTTAATAAGCTGAAAAAACAAATTTTTTTCTTTCTTTTACTGATCTGATTTCTATTTCCTGAAGGGGTGCCAATACCTAGAGCAGAATTGCAGGTCGACCAATAGATCATCAGAACATTAAAATCTTCTACCATGATAATGCTATAGATTCTCAAAAGCGTAGAGTTCCCTGCTGCTGGTGGGAACAACAATGGTGATCCAGCAGGGCTTAACATGGAGGATGGATGAATATTCTGTAGTTTTTCTTTGACACCTTTGGGGAGCAAGGGAGCATTTACCTAGAAACTCTCTCAAGAGGTTTAAAGATTGAATAGAACCATGATAGGTGCGATTGGGCACAAGCTACAAAATGGATGGGCTTGGTAGTCCAAATGTTCTTTTCTGGGTCTAGAACTCTGATGTCTGCTTTTCCCGATGAGAGGATTTCCCATTGCTGCGAGTTCCAAAGAGGCCATAGAGTTTCTCCAACAGTAGGTCTATTACTTCCTGATCTTCAGATGGCTGGACAGCAAAATAAATACAAGTTAAATAATGGCAATTAGATCTCAAAATATACAACCATATAGAATACTAATAATACATGTTATTGCATCCTCCAAGCACTCCATGTTATTGAATACCACTGCACTGCCACTAGCAATTCTGTGCTGGTGGAACAGGACATACCAGGGATGATGATAGAGAAGTCTGGGAGTCTGGCAATGATCCATCGAGGAAATCTAGGTCAGGCAACTGCTTGACCAGTCTGTGGGATAGCTCTGGCAATTTTCCAATACTGGATAGGCCCACTGCTTTATTTTTATTGTTGCAGAGATTTGATACAACTGAATGACCTTTTTGCAGATTGGGTAAGGAAGGCAGATTTCCTTTCCCAAAATACATCAGTGAACCAGATGGCTTTTTGTGACCATTACCGACAGCAGCTTTTTATTCCTTATTTATTGCATTAACTGAATTTCAATCAGCCCTCTGTCTTGATAGGATGTGAGCTCATGTCTCTGGATGATATCCGGATCTCAGGATTTCTAGTAATATAACCAAAATGCTGCCATACCCAGCATGAAATAACAAACATACTGTCATCACTACCTTGAAGTTTTTTTCACTAATAAAGTTGTGATGAATTGTGCAAGTGGGACACTGAGAATCCATGCCTGGTTTGTGCCCCACTCAGTGAAAAATGTATTTTATAATTTAATGTCCCTTTTTAAAGGGTTCCCATCAGCACCCATGATAGCCTCCACCTTTAATCAAATTTTGTGGCTTCCCCCTCTAATGCGTGTCCAAAATCTGTCTGAACTGACGAGTATCCTCCTAATTAATGTTAATCATGTGACATTGAGCCAGAGGAGTTAGCAGCAGAGATCACAAGCAGGTGGATCCTAGTAGTTTTATCAAGAACGATGGTCAGAGAGTTTTCAAAGGATTTTAAGTAATCTGTAATTTCAACCAATCCCAGCCTCACCTCAACCACCTCAAGAAGTCAATTAATTCAGTATGGACCATGGATTTTAGCCAGAACCTTCCTGAGCACCTCAACATCTCCCATAGAAACACTGACATTCATGGTACAAAGGGCCATTGTTTGTGTCTCAGCTTTTTGCTGGAGTAAACCCAAAACACACCCACATCCTTCTCTTCATTAACAAACCATCAAGAAATATTTAAATCCTACTAATCTACCAACATATTTATGTCTGGTTGCAAAAGGTTTGCTTTCTCTCAAGAAAACGTCTACCTACTGTTGGAGAATGCCGCTCCACTGTGAAGGTCACCAGAAGCAAAGTTAGAATGAGGTTTAAAACCAAGAAGGTCATACAGATGGTGGAGGTAGTCACGATAATTACACCTGCGATGGGATAAAGTTCCATCACCTGGATGTGAAAACAACATGACAGACATTTAGAAAAACAGGAATTGCATTCTATCTGTCAATGTGATCTAGTATTTTATGATCAGGGTAACTAACAGGTAACATTCTGATTTCACTTAACTAGTGGTAAACGTTACCTTGCCTGAAAACTACATTTTAAATTGGAAGAAAATAGCTGAAGTTTTCATTTATTGATGGTTGATAACTAGCATCCACTTCAGGAACAGTGGTAGTCAGAGAAAAAGTCATTCCCTTCTGCAGTTTCTGATATTAGAGAGGATGAAAAATAGTTGAAAACAGAGAGATAAGGGAGAGTTTGTGAAATTATAATGAAGAAACACCAACCACAACTAAGCAGCCATAAACTGTTTGGACTTAGGAGTTCCCACTACCTATTTAGCCCAATGCTCTACCAGGCAGTATTTATAATTACCAAAAGGGGCAATTCGAAAGGCATTGCTCTAATGTTCTGAAAATATCAGCTTTTTGGGCATGGGAGAAGCGGATGTTTTGCAAGATTAATGTTCACAGGTTGCTAACAGTCCCTGGGTGGGATCCTGCAAGCCATCAGAAATGAATTGCAGAATCCTCTTCCTACTTCAGGCCCGAGATATTACATTTATTTGTCCTAGGCAGAACTTCTGATGAGAAATGCTCATTAAACCTCATTCATTCAAAATGCTTTGTATCACATAAAACGTTCCCTTACCTCATCATAATTGAAGTATCCCAGCTGGAGACTGAGCATTGCTAAAACAGCCTTGAAGAATGTAGCATACAATGGTAAGTATGGACCTAGCATCACATAGGACTGCAGCATACAAAAATCACAGATTATTTAAGTAATGTTTTCCTATAATGGTATAACTTTCTCTGCTGCTTACTTGAGCACGTTACATCAATAACAGTTTTGGCAAAGTTTGCATTCCTGTGCAATGAAGTAAGCTAAAGTCCCATATACAGAACACCAAGACCTCGATCAGCTAGAATTATCAGCTGAAATTTATATGCATGCCTTCATTTGATCTTTCACCATTAAGCTAAATAGATGGCCTCTATCTGAGATTAGAACATAGAACACAGAACAGTACAGCAGAGGAACAGGCCCTTTGGCCCACAATGTTGTGCCGAACCAATTAAATTAGTAATAAAATGCCCAACTAAACTAATCCCTTCTGCCTACACCATGTTCATATCCTACCATTTTCCTCACATTCATGTTCCCATCTAAGAGCTTTTTGAACGCCTCTATCGTATTTGCCTCCACCACTACCCCAGGCAGTGCATTCCAGGCACCCACCACTCTGTGTAAAAAAAAACTTGCCCCGCACATCTCCTTTGAACTTTCCCCTCTCACCTTAAATGCACACCCTCTGGTATTAAACATTTAAGCCCTGGGGAAAAGATATTGGCTGTCTATCTATGCCTCTCATAATCTTATAAACTTCTATCAGATCTCCCCTCGGCCTCCGTCGCTCCAGAGAAAACAACCCAAGTTTGTCCAACCTATCTTCATAGCACATGCCTTCTAATCCAGGCAGCATCTTGGTAAACTTCTTCTGCACCAAAGCCTCCACATTCTTCCTATAACTGGGTGAGCAGAACTGAATGCAATGCTCCAGATGCAGCTTAACTAAAGTCTTATAAAGCTGCAGCATTACTTCCTGACTCTTGAACTCAATGCCTTGGCTAATGAAGGCAAGCATGCCATATGCCTTCTTTACCACCCTATCAACTTGTGTAGCCACTTTTAGGGAGCTATGAACTTGGACCCCAAGATCCCTCTCCTCAGCAACACTGTTAAGTGTCTTGCCATTAACAGTGTACTGTCTCTTTACATTTGATCTCCCAAGGTGCAACACTTCACATTTGGTCGGGCTGAACTCCATCTGCCATTTCTCCACCCCTATCTGCAACTGATCTATATCCTACTGTATCCTTTGCCAGTCTTCTACGCTATCCACAGCACCACCAATGTTCGTATCATCTGCAAATTTACTAACCCACCCATGTACATTTGCATCCAAGTCATTTATATACATCACAAACAGCAGAGCTCCCAGTACGGATCCATGAGAAATGCCACTAGTCACAGACCTCCAGCCAGAATAAGTCCCATCGACCACTACCCTCTATCTTCTATTGCCAAGCCAGTTCTAAATCCAAATGGCCAATTTACCTTGGATCCCATGCATCTTGATCTACTGGATGAGCCTCCCATGAGGGACCTATTAACCTACAACTTTTGAATTTGGGCCTCTGCAAGATACCCCATTCAGTGCTCCAATTTTCCTTTTACCAGTGAGGTGGGTGAATCATCCTGACCATTGTCCTAGACTTGGAAAACTTTTATTCTCTTTTCCCTTTTTACTTTTGATGAACCAGCTATATTCTTTCTGCATTTTCTACAATTAAATCTAATGTTCACATTTTTATTTTAAGTTGTACTGGCTAACTTTAGCAAGAATGTTTTTCTTCTAAGTATCAGAAAGTGTCATACAACACCCTATGAACCTTCAAGAATGAACTACATGTGGCAGAACTTCAAGCTTATTTTTCAAACAAAGTAGATCTAAGCTCATAATTGGCAACTGCAACATTATAGGTTATTTCCATAATTAGTGTGATCTTCCAGCATGGATTCCACCTGCACCAAGTGTAAGCCTCCTGGAGAATAGGAAAGCATTTACATACCATTCCAAATGAAAGAGAGAGAGTCACTTAAAGATACACGAGAGCAATATCTGTTTCAGGGCTGAAGGTGGATGAAATACTTCTTGGCCTTGCTAAGCTATGGCGGTGGAATTATGGTTGCAAAAGAACAGGTAAAAATGTGAAACAAAATTCTAATGGAGGCATATGCTGTGTTCATTGTTCAACTATTTCTTAATGTCAAGTGGAAAGAACAATATTGACTGGATAGTGACATTGTTGATAATGTGGGCCTCAGAGGAAACAAAGTGAGATTTGCACACCTGCTAATTTTGGGTAGAGTCATTTGCAAACAATCCAGGTTCACCTGTTGCACCCAGATACATTTCTAATACCATAAGCATTACAAGTGTGATACAAAGTTAATCATAACTTTGGTGTTATAATTTTAGATGATTTTCAATAAGCTTAGAACAAAATATAATTAGTTATTTGCAATTACTAAAACTAAAGAGGTTGTAAATTTATAGTTTTGGATACTGACAGAAGTTAATATTTCCAATTCATAATCACCATGTTAGTAAACTAAATAATCTGTAGTAGAAAGGTTCTTACCACACTGGAATAGGCCACAAGTAGTAGTCCCATAATAAGAAATAAACCTTTGAGTTCTTTCCAGGCTCTCTGCATTGCAGATGTGAGTAGATACAGTTTTGGGTTCAGATGCAGCATACACCAGAGCTTCAGACTGTTCAGTACCACCAATACAGACACGATGTAATTAAATGCAGTGTTAATGATAGCCAACCCATGGAAACTAACGTAACTGCAGAAATAATAGATATGAAAGGTTGATAACTGATGTTGGAAAATCCGGCAATAGAATTTAGGCAACTATTAGAAAGGCGTCCAAATGTTCAAGCATGAATTCAATGAAATGTAAAAAGACTTAAATGTAAAAACAAAATCAGTAATTGAGAAAACTAGGAAACAAATATGTCGTTCCCAAACCAAAGTGTTAGGGATGCAAATATATTAGAGGAATTAAACATTTATTGTATAAGTACCTTTGAGGATTTTTGAGATAATTACTTAGAGTTGCACTTTCAAGTAATAATCGTTTCAGAAACAGTGCAAATCCACTCCAGCTGCACAGGATAATGGACATTTCCATCAGATTAGCTTTCTCCATGAAATACTTCCAGTTCTGCTTTTTGAGAAGTTTTCCCTAGGAAAAAAAGGCACAATTAATATTTCTGTGCAATTGAAAATATGTGTAAGATGAAACTTGGGTAGTTTTTATATTTTCGATTATTGTGAAACAATTTGGAAATGAAAATTTGGCCATTGCTATTTACTCTGTCTTAGCACTTTCAACACATCTCCTTCACATATATTTTCTCAAAGGCTGATATGTCAAACTGAAGTCACCAGTTTTTGGTACAGTCTTTCTGTAGATTAGTTCTATAAACATTTCTAGTTACCTGTACTACCATGTAATAAATGACGAACAGCATGAATGCAATCTTTACTGCAGAAAACAGAATGGTAATCTCCCTATTGTGGACCAGTTGTATGCTTTCCAGATAGATAGAAGTTATAAAGGCACCTGCAGAAATAAATTAAAGCAAATAGATATATAAACCTACTAATGGATAGATAATTAGTGATGTCAGCATTTACAATAAAAATGTTTAATTCTGGGTGTTTGTTTTTATCTATAACTTGACTATTATCTGCTCTAGTGTTGTATGATCAGCTGCAAGTGAAAAGATAACTATGTTTTGAATACCCCCAAATATAATGGGGAAGAAACTCATTGACTTAAACAGAAACTAATGTGCAGATGGTGAGCATAACCAAAGGCTGATACTTGCACATAGGTTTAGTGCTAGTGATCAAAGACAAATTTATGTAGTCACAATGTCTTTATATTCTTTCCCACGATGCACCCACTTGTGCTGAGGTTGGTTTCTTGAGAAGGTGGTGGAGTACTGCCAGTTTAAGTTGTTGTTGCCTGAGTGGTAAATTCTTTTAAGTAAGCAATTATGAGATGGCAGTGAAGGACACGAGAAGTGGTTCTGAGCATTTGTTTGAGCAGCAGGCTGATAAATCCCCACATCCTGATGGACTTCATCCATGGGTCTTAAAATAAATGCCTAGTGAGATAATAGATGCATTGGTTTTAATTTTCTGAAATTCCCTTGATTTGGGGAAAGTTCCATTAGATTAGAAAATACCAAATGTAAGTCCTTTATTCAAAAAGTGAGGGAAACAAAGTCTGAAACCACAGGCCAGTTACCTGAACGTCCATCATTGGGAAAATGTTAGAAGTTATTATTAAACACATTAAATGGAGCATTTCACATAAATTTAAAGTAATAAGGCAAAGTCAACATAGTTTTGTGAAATGGAAATCATGTCAGACCAATTTTTATAGATGTTCTTTGAAGTAACGAATGCTGTGGATAAAGGGGATCCATTGATGTACTATATTTAGATTTCCAGAAAGACCTTGATAGAAGTCACATCACAGGTTATCATGGAAAATAAAAGCTCTTGGTGTAGGAGGTAACAGATTGATGTAGATGGAATATTGGCTAGTTAACAAGAAACAGTGAGCACAGATGGGTTCTTTCCTGGTTGGCAAGATGTAAGGAGTGGTGTGCCATAGGGATCAGAGCTGAAGACTCAACTTTATACAATTTATATAAATGTCTTAGATGAAGGCAGCAAAGGTTGGTTGCTAAATTTGCTGACACAAAAATAGGTAGGATAGTTAGTTATGAAGAGGACTAAATTGGGGAAATAGGTTAAGTGAGTGAACAAAAATCTGCAAAGGTTGTATAAGGTAGGAAAATATGAATTTGTGCAATTTAGCAGGATAAATAAAAAGCATATTATCTAAATGCTGAGAGGTGCAGAGCTCAGAGGCAGAGAGATCTGGGAGTCTTCGTGAAAGACTCACTAAAAGCTAGTATGCAGATACAGCAAGTAATTAGGAATGTGAACAGAATATTATCATTTATTGCAAGTGGAATTGAAGACAGATGTAGATAGGTTATACTTTAATCTTGTAGGGCAATGGTGAAATCACATCTAGAGCAAGGGGTACAGTATTGGTTGCATTGGTAGCAATTTGGAGATTTACTACACTGATACCTGGACTGGGCAAATTGCCTTATAAGGTTACACAGGATGGGTTTGTATCCACTGGAATTTAGAAGAATGAAGGTGACTTGGTTGAAGGAAATAAGATCCAGAGGGATTTTGGCAGGGTGGCTGTGGAGTTCTGCAACTTTTTAAATATACACTAGGTTTTAACTTTTCAGGGATCTTTGTGACTTTTCATTTAACTGTAAGGAATTTCATGACAATGATACACTTGCATAAATGTTGAACTGTAAATAGTTAAAATGCAACCCCATTTGCAAACTTTCAGAAGCCTATTCAGTCATGCTGACTTTTGGATTTGATGAAAAAGTGGCACGAAGTACAAGCTTAATTTGACAGCATTTGAAAGGAAACTTCAGCTTCATGACCAGGAATGAATGAACAACTCCACTCCATTCCCAACCATTTCCAAATTTAATACATTTAAAATATAAATATACATGGGATTAAATTACCATGTAACATGCATTATAACATGTATTCTTGTATTGAAAGATGACCTGAATGATTGTGAAAGTATGTTACAAAAAGAAATTTAAAAAGAAAGAAAACATCTAAATATACCTCTCAGCTGTTCCTAGCATGATTCACTATAGGCAAAGCTGTAAATTTATATACAACATAAAAGTAAGGAAAGTCCAATTAGTCTTTCCTGGACAGCCAATTGTTCTGGTATTGACTGTAAAGTAAGCAACTAATCACATATGAGGCTTTACCTATGCCATTCGTCTCCAGTGTTAATATGACGACACAGAACAGATTTACATTTGCATTGTATACTGTGAACTCAATGAAGATGGCCCTTGTGTAACTGTCTATCCAATTGTTTTCAGCTAAGTATTTAACAATCCTGCAGGATAAATCAGAATAAAATGTGGTGTAAAACCAATGCTCTTTCACTTCTTTTCAAAAACCAACACAAAATGGACACAGTCAAGGAAAGCATACCTACAGAGGATCTGACTTACCTGGAAGCATTCTCTATTTCTGTAGTCAGGTCAGCTACATAACCACTTCCTCTGTATAACGCAAGATTTCTCCAGAATGGATACTCCTGTAATTTTGATTGGTATTGCCAGACATAACTGAGATTTGAGGCCTGTGCTGTGATGTTACTTGTCCATTGCTCACCATAGTTTGACATATCCTCCTCATCAAAAGAGTAGGGTACTTCACATTTTTTAACAATACTTTTTAACATTTTCAATGCAGGACAATCATGCTTTTTTACTCTCAGCTGCTGAATGCGAGGACTTCCAAGGAGTTTTGAGTAGCCATCAGTTATAAATCCTAACAACAAAAATCATACATCTTATTTCTTGGATGCTTTTGAGTTCTGGAAGGAATATTGTAAAACTAAGCATCACTTAAAAAAGTGAATCCATACCTAATTCACAAATCATTCAAGAAGAAAGGATTAAACTGCAATTTTTCCAGCTATCTTTTACAGCAAGAATATACATAGGACGTTTACCTTTATAGCTTCCATATAGTTTGGGCAGTAACAGATTGTTGGCCCAGATGTAAAAGTCATCCATGCTTTGGATATTGTTGAAGGAAGGACTGAATGTTTGGTTAATAATTCTGTTGAGGTGGAATGAATTGAGATTTTGCTCTCCATAAGCAATAGTCAGCAACAAGGAGATAAACACCAAATGAACTGAAAGATAAAAACGCACGTCAGAATATGAAGATATCAAAGCTTTCAGTTAGTAACTGTTTGTTATGGAAACACTGAAGTGATCTTTAAGCAGAGAGAATGCAAGCTGATCGGCCCACATCGACGTATATATGTTTGTAAGCAATGGAAAAGTTGTTAAAGTACCCAGAATCTCCTGGATCCGAGCATACATTTTCTTCTCTTTCCTTTTCATCTCTTTCATGTGTTCTACAGATTGAACTGGTAGTGGATGGTAGATTTTACTGTTTCGTTCTGATGATAAAACATTCGTATCTATCCCTGTGAATAAAATAATTTCCTTTTAAGGATGCAAAAGGATTAGAGGTGACCATTCAAGGCGAGAACAAATTAGAATATAGGTATTTGGTCCATCAAATTTATATATTATTAGTTTATATCCTGACCACTCTGGTTTTGAGATAGTATCAGTGCTAATCAACAGAGTGACATTGTAGAGAAACTGGACAACTAAAAATACCATTGCCCAGAAACTGGATATCCTCCAAGAATTGAAGAGTTCAGGAAATTGAAGCAGGCATTTCCAAACACAATTTGCACACCACACATTTGATGGGCAGTGTGTGGATGAGGTGATGTGATTTGTTGTTCAAAACTCCACTAGAGCGTTGCGAGAAGGAACTGGCTGATGCATTCCTATTTTAGGCAATTTGTGGCCACTCACATGGAAGGATGTTTTCATACATGGCAGCTGCACACTTACTTGCATATGCAGACTGCTCCAAAAAGCTCTAATGACTGACTGCTGACTATGCATTGTCAAAGGAGCAAAGGAATGTGGAGTGCAAAGTGACAGCCACAGAGTGTCTGCATGATTTGTGTGGTTGTAGAGAGAGGAGTGTGTGTGTGTGTGTGTGTGTGTGAGTGGTTGTGTGTGTATTTGTGTGCTTGTGAGTTTGTGTCTATGAGTGAGTGTTTCAACAGAAGTTCCAACTGGAAGATCACTCTCCTTGACATATCTTGTCAGGTCATGGAATAACATCCAACATTCCTCCCAGCCAGTGATTCACTTGGGAGAATTCAGCTGCCACCCCCAACCACTTCCTCTTCCCTTCAAGTCTATCTGACTTTCTGACACCTCGCCCTCTGCAACTCAACAAGGACAAAGTTTCTTTATTCATTCATTCTAAGTGAGCCATACAGGATTAGCACTGCTACCCAGGGGTGAGTCGATCTCCAGATACTTTAATATATTATTTCATTACCTCTTGTTTCCAGTGAGTTTGAAGTACCAGCAATGTGCAGATCTTAATTAATTTATTAAGGATTTTCGATACAAACTTAAAACATTACTTTTTACACATCGGTAAGAAGGGCTGGGGCTCAACCCAGCCAGGCAGTTTGTTAAATCAATAGTAGTGTGAAAATCTGAGAACATCTGATGCTAATTTAGCATCCAACAGCAGATCTGGCTGAACCATATCAAGTGCTTTCAGCCTCACTCTTCTCTGCCAAAAGAACCCACTGCCCAAGATCATTTTAAAAACTAATGGTAACCTGTCTTCTTTTGTCCACCACCTGTCATTTTCTTAAACCCCTCTCATCTAGCCCTCCTACAAACACTTCCAACAAGTGTAAAGGGTTCTTATGGATATCTTTGTCACTGAGATTGAAACTATTCAAATCCCTTTGCTCCCCACACTTCACTTTTTCTTGACTATCAACACAAGCCTACAATGTGCCTAAGTGAGCCCCATGTGAAGCTGGCCAAAATCTCCAGTTCCTCTCCCGTTTAGTCTCATGACACCACTAAGTTCAACTAGTTCTGAGATCCACCTCCTGGCATGACCATCTTTCAACCAAATTAACTAATAAGCTTTCATTCTTGAGTATCATGCCTGCTGACATTGCAAATGCATCCTTCTTCTCAGATACTCTCTCCCTTCCAACCAAACCTGCCTTTACATTGCCTTCCTCAAAAAAAATCATCATCCTGTTTACCTACGCAAAGTCCTACTTTGTTTCCAACTATCAACTCTAAAGTACAGGTCATCTATTAAATCCTTGCCAATTTTTCCTGCAAACCCATGTTATAATCCCCCTCATCTAGCTTCTAACATCTACCAAGGTGGATCAACTTCCTTCCTGCACCAAGAAGGGTGTCTGTATGATTTCACTGTTGATAATAAGATGATTCTAAAAACTGCACACGTACTTGTTGTCAGGTGGAATGTCTGTTCATCACCATGATGATCTACTTTTCTCACAAACAAAGCGATAAATGCAGCAGTACAAAGAGCCTTCAGGACAAAAGATATCACAGAAGGAATGAAAAACAAATTTCATATTAAACAGAAACGAAATATGTGCAATTATTTAAATAATTCATAAGTTTATTTTTCGATATAGTTGTACTTTTCTCAATGTAAAAGCAATTTTCCTTCCTACTTTAACAACAACAGAAAGAGAAAATAAAATTTTACCTGGAACATACATTTTACTCTATCAAAAGCATCTGGCATCTCCAAATATTTCATACGGCTATTGCAATATTACGACCATTGGCTGGTTTCTTAAAAAGGTTCCAGTGGGATTTGAAAGGATGCTCTCACATCTGAAAACTGGCTTATTAGAGACTTGCAAAGTGTGAAACTTACTTTGAACAGCCTGGATCTAACTCTTGGCTTAGATCAAACTGATTTGCACCAAAGCCTTACAATTAATTACTTTTCACAGTGCATTATTCACATGTCACATGCAGTTTAAATTCCATATTAATGATAGTTAAAAGCATCTCATATTATCAATCCATCTCTTCAGGCCACTTACATTACCTTTACTGGCTGCAGAATAAACACACTTTGAAACAGTGATGTTGCCATGGAGATTAACCACTTGATTGACTGAACTTTACCATACGTTAGTCCATATAACATGGTGAAGAAGGCAGATGTAGCACTTGTTACAACCACCAAGAACCAAGCAATATACACAAACCACCAGGGCAGCCCATTAAATCGCCTTTGTCTAATCCTGTCTTCCTGACGGTCAGGGTGAGCTGATGGCCAGTTCAATCCCTCAGAGGCTGCTGTAGTACTTCTGTCACAAAAGAGTTTAATACAATGAGATTTAATTTCCACTTCCTGCAGTAATAAAAATATTGCAAAAACAAAAATGTCACATGGTGCTGCATGTTTTTTTGATTGTATTTCATGAGATCTTCTGATTTTGAGGTAAACTTCTTTATGAACCAGTCCATGTTGACCATAGTGCCCACCCAGCTAGTCCCAATTTCCTGTTTTCAGCCCATATCTTTCTAAGCCCCGTCCCTCCATGTACCTATCCAAGTGTTTCTTAAATGATACTGTTGTACCTGCCTCAACCAGTTCCTCTGGCAGCTCATTCCATATACTCACCACCCTCTGCGTGGAAAAGTTGCCCCTCAGGTCCCTTTTAAATCTTTCCCCTCTCACCCTAAACCTATGCCCTGTAGTTTTGGACCCCTTTACCCTGGGGAAAAGACTTTTAACATCCACTTTATCTATGCCTCTCATAAACACTTCTACAAGTTGCCCCTCATCCTCCTACATTTCAAGGCATAAAGACCTAGCCTGGCCAATCTCTCCCTATAACTCAGGCCCTCTAGTCCTGGCAACATCCTCGTAAATCTTTTCTGTACTCTTTCCAGTTTAACCAAGTCTTTCCTATAACAGGGTGAATAAAACTGTGCACAGTACTCCAAGTGTGGCCTCACCAATGACTTATACAACTGCAACATAACATCCCATCTCCTACACTCAGTGCCCTGACTGATGAAGGCCAGCGTGCTAAATGCCCTTTTCACCACCGTCTACTGTGACTCCACTTTCAACGAACTATGCATTTGTACTCCCAGATCCCTCTGTTCCATTACATTCCCTAGTGCCCTACCAGTCATAGTACAAGTCCTATGCTGGTTGACTTTCCAAAATGTATCACACTTGACTGTATTGAAATCCATTTGCCACTCCTCGGCCCACTTCCCTGACTGATCAAGATCCCCCTGTAATCTACGATAACCTTCTTCACTATCAACACCACCTCCTAATTTCGTGCCATCTGCAAATTTACTGATCAAGCCTTGTGTGTTCGCATCCAAATCATTTATATAAATAACAAATAACAAGGGTCCCAACACCAACCCCTGCGCCACACCACTAGTCACCGGCCTCCATTCCAAGAAACAACCTTCAACCACCACCTCTGCTTCCTACCTCCGAGCCACTTTTGAATCCACCAAACTGGCTTTACCTGGATTCCGTGGGACCGAACCTTCCAGACCAGCCTACCATGCTGGACCTTGTCAAAGGCCTTGCTGAAGTCCAAATAGACAACATCCACAACCCTACCCTCATCTAGCCTTTTGGTTACCTCTTCAGAAAAACTCTCAAAGATTCGCCAAATACAACTTTCCATGCACAAAGCCATGCTGACTCCTCCTAATCAGAATTAGTCTATCCAAATGCTGGTAGATCCTGTTCCTCAGATTTCCCTCCAGTAACTTCCCCACCACTGATGTCAGGCTGACTGGCCTGTAGTTCCCTGGCTTGTCCTTGCTACCCTTCTTAAACAACCGGACAGTATTAGCCACCTTCCAGTCTTTGGGAACTTCACCAGCAGCTAATGATGAAGCACCATCTCCGCAAGGGTCTCCACAATTTCTTCACTAGCCTTGCACAAAGTCCGAAGTTGCACTCGGTCAGGACCTGGGGACTTATCCACCTTAAGGCTTCAAATACCTCCTCCCTGGTAATACGAGTGTTCTCTAAAACGTCTCCACTTGTTTTTCTTATCTCATGAGCAACCATGAGTTTCTCCTCAGTAAACACCAAGGAGAAATGTTCGTTAAAATTCCTACCCATCTCCTGTGGTTCGAGACATAGGTGGCCATGCTGATCTCTAAAAGGACCTACACTCTCCCTAGCCACTCTTTTACTCTTTATATAGCTCTAGAACCTCTTGGTATTTTCCTTAACCTTTCCTGCCAGGTCCATCCCATACCCTCTCTTTGCCCTCCTGATTTCCCTCTTGTGTATTCTTAATCTTTTTATAGTCAAGGGATTCACTTGTCCCTGACCTCCTAAACCCAATGTATGCTTCCTTCCCTTTCTTGGCCAGAGCTTTAATATATCTCTTCAGTCAAGGTTCCCTAATTTGCCAGGTTACCCTTCACCCTAACAGGAACATGCTGCCCTGGACTCTTGATGTCACACTCTTAAAAGCCTCCCACTTGCCATTCGTTCCTTTCCCTTCAAACAAATTCACTCAATCGACCTCTGCCCAATTCCCCCAAAATTATCCCTGCTCCAGTTTAGGACCCCAACCTGCGGACCTGTCCTATCCTTTTCCATCATGATCTTAAAACTAATAGAATTATAGTCACTAGAGCCAAAGTGCTCCCTGACTGCCACTTCAGTTACTTGCCCTGCTTCATTTCCTAAGAGGAGGTCCAGCACTGCACCCTCCTGAGTAGGGCCCTCTATATATTGTCTCAGGAAACTTTCCTGGACATGTTTCACAAATTCCGCTGCATCCAGGCCTTTAACACTCTGGGTGGCCTAGTCAATACCGGGAAGATTAAAATCCCCCACTAATACAACTCTATTATTCTTACAACTATGAGCAGTTTCTCTACACATCTACTCCTCAAGTTCCCTTGACTATTGGGGGATCTACAATACAGCCCCACTAGAGTGACCCTGCCCTTCTTGTTTCCAAGTTCTACCCATTTGGCCTCACTGGACGATCCCCCAAGAATGTCGTCTCCAAGCACTGTTATTATATCCTCCCTTTTCAAAAAGGCAACACCCCCTCCTTGCTTATCTGTACCATCTATATCCTGGAACATTGAGCTGCGAGTCCTGCCTTTCTCTCAGCCATGTTTCTGTTGTGGCTATAACATCCCAGTCCCAGAGCCAATCCACACTCTGAATTCATCTGCTTTACCCGTTAAGCCTCATGCATTGAAATAAATGCAGTTTAACTGAGCATTCTTCTCCTTTCCTCTACTGTGCCCCTGGCTATCCTGATTACTAAACTTGCTCTCACTGGCTACTACTTTATCCTGTTACGGACTCAGTGAAAGTCCCTTTAAGATAGGGAGTGTGTGTGTATGTGTGTGTGGGGCGTGCTTACGTCAATAGAAGATAAAGGACGTAATGACGTGGTAGAAGTTAGAAGAAGAAGAAGAGAGAGAGAGAGAAGGGAGAGAGACACCAGCCTGCTAGTTTTCTCTATCGATGGATGAGAAACAATAACTGTGTCTGCCACTGAAATCCATGTATGGAAGTTGGAAGTAATCCGGTGGAGTTCACTTTATTGCTGACCTGTAGAAGGAAACAGGTATTTGTGTGTGGACGACCACGATTCGGATGCTTTTCGGGGTGAGGAAGTCACTACCGAGTAAACACTGGAGTGTCGTTTGGGTTCCATCGTGGAACATTTGGATTTCGTATTTACTCTCCCTATGTTCTCTACATCTACGTCTTATCTTCTGACAACGGTGGTTGTTGAAGAAGCCCTTGCTCACGTTTCACCTTATGGCTTGCGGAACTGAACTTTAAGAACCATTCCTGAACTGGGAGTTTTGGACTTTGTCACACACACACACACGAAGAGTTTAGTTTTGGGGTTAACGTTCGAGGTTTAACATTTTTGAATTCTAACATACTAACATTTTTACTTTTATTTTATGTATTATCATAAGTAGTAATTAATAAAATAGTTTTTAACACTGAATCATGCTCAGTGTGTTTCTTTTGTTGCTGGTTCGTGACAAAATTGGGGGCTCGTCCGGGATCCAATCCAAAGATTAACGAGTGTCGTCTGGGATCGTTCCCCAGATTGACGAGATCCGTTCGGGATTCAATCCAAAGATTTTTGAGGGAGGTCTGATAAATTCTTTTTAATTGGCTTGTGTGTGTGGAAACCAGCAGCAATGGATATTAAGGCATTTTTGGAGTCACCAACCCAAAAAGGATTGGAGGTGGCGATAAAGGATGATCTGATAAAGATTGCTACAAGGTTAAACCCTACAGAAGTAAAGCAGTCTATGAGAAAGGCAGATATTCAGAGACTGATAGCTGGCCATTATGTAGAAAAGAAGATGTTTGAGAAGTAAGTGTTAAAACAGTTTCCTGGCAGTGAAATAGCAATTTCTGAGGCACAGGTGCAGCTGGCAAAGATAGAGGCTGAACGAGAGCAAACCCAGTTAAAGATAGAGGCCGAACAAAAGAACTTAGAGGCCGAACAAAAGAAATTAGAGGCCGAACAAAAGATAACTCAGATGAAGACAGAGGCTGATCTAGCAATGAAGCAGATGGAATTGAAGAGGATGGAGCTGGATAGTGAGGAGAAGGAAAAACAGAGGCAGCATGATTTACAAGTGAAGCGAAAGAATTTGGAATCTGATTCTGATGATGGTTTTTCAGCCAGCAGGGAGGTTCGATTAGTCCCTCCTTTTGAGGAAGATCAGGTTGATCAGTATTTCCAACATTTTGAAAAGGTTGCTGTGAGTTCAAACTGGCCAAAGAAAGGATGGGCTCTTATGGTACAGAGTGTGATTAAAGGTAAAGCTCAAAAAGCTTATTCTGCTTTGTCTGCTGAGGATGCAGCTGATTATACCAAGGTAAAACAAGCTATATTGAAGGCCTATGAATTGGTACCTGAAGCTTATAGACAAAAATTCAGAGACTTGAGGAAATCTGCAGATCAGACTTATATGGAATTTGCCAATGGAAAGAGAATATGTTTTGAACGATGGTACATGGCTAAAAATGTAGATGGGGATTTTGATAAATTGAAAGAATTGATATTAGTGGAAGACTTTAAAAGATGTGTCCCAGCTGAATTAACAACATATTTAAATGAAAAGGGAGTGGAAACTTTACAAGAAACTGCTAGGTTGGCAGATGATTATGCTTTAACCCATAAATCCAAATGGGGACAACCTAAAACCTTTCAAAAGAGTTACAAGGACAATCCAGGTAAACCGGAGATTAAATTGGGAGGTAATCAAAAAGGAAAAGATGAAAAGAAGCCAGGGCTGGAGAAACCTGTTGAGCGTACTTGTTATTACTGTAAGAAACCTGGCCATGTGATATCTAATTGTGCCCTTTTGAAGAAAAGGAAGGAAACTGTGCCTAATGCTTGCTTTCAGGCAATTAAAAATCAAAAAGGTTTAGGAGATGCTGTTAAAGATCAGTCCTTGCAAGAGATAAAAGCGGAAAAGTTGGAGGAGGTGAGAAAGGAATTCCGTTCTTATGTATCAGAGGGTTTTGTTTCACTGAATGATGGGTCACCCCAGGTGCCAGTGAAAATTCTTAGAGATACTGGGGCTTGTCAATCTCTCTTGCTGGACAGTGTTTTAAATTTTGGTGAAGAAAGTGACACTGGTGAGGTAAATCTAATACAAGGCGTTACAGATGACACCATGTCTGTCCCTTTACACGGGGTGATTTTAAAGTCAAAGTTCGTAGAAGGACCAGTCGAGGTAGGGATAAGACCTAGGTTGCCAGTGGAAGGAGTTTCTTTGTTATTGGGAAATGACCTTGCAGATGGAGAAATTGTTCCTGTGGTACGGTTAACGACCAAACCAAGGATTGATGAGTCTGAGAATGATCCAGATGTTTACCCATCATGTGCGGTGACTCGAGTTAGAGCTAAAGAATTAGCCAAAACAGACAGTCCTGTGCAGTTTGATGTGGTTCCTTGTGACAGTCCTAAACAGGAAGAAAATTATGATGCCTTATCTGAGACTTTTCTGTCTTCACTGGAGGATCAACATCCTTATAGTGAGCCTGAATTTAAAGATTTGTCTTTGTCGAGGAAGGATTTTATGGTGGAACAGACAAAGGACCCTGAGTTGATAGAATTGAAAGAAAAAGCACTCTCATGTGAGGAGATTGAAAAAGTGCCAATTGGATATTATGTCAAAAATGGAGTGTTAAGGAGGAAATGGAGACCTCCCCATGTCCAAAAATTTAAAACTCGGTTGGAGAGAGTCTGCCAGCTAGCGAGAGAGAATTTGAAAACCAGCCAGATAAGAATGAAGACATATTTTGATAGACGTGCTCGGCCTAGGACATTCGCAGTGGAGCAAAAGGTGTTGGTATTTTTCCCTAGCCAAAATAATCCCTTGCAATCTCGTTTTTCTGGACCCTATGTTATTGAATCTCGAGTGACTGATTTAACATATATAATCAAAACACCAGATAGACGCAAGAAAACACAACTCTGTCATGTAAACATGCTAAAACCTTATTATGAGAGGGATTCAGTGGTGGCCTTGGTGGATGATGTAAAGGTTGTTTCTAGAATGCCTGATGTTGATGTTGAGGAAGGCCAATTTAGACCAAATATTGTTCCATCGAAACTAAAAAACCAAAATATCCTGGAGAACCTTGAAACGAAGTTGGACCATTTACAAGTTTCACAAAAACAACAGATGAGAGAATTAATTTTAAAATTTAAAAATCAGTTCCCAGATGTTCCAAACAGAACATCGATAATTACCCATGATGTTGATGTTGGGGATGCAAAACCAATCAAACAACACCCATATCGAATGAATGTGGAAAAAAGTAAACTTGTTGATCAGGAAATGAAATACATGTTGGAAAATGATATTATTAGACATTCTACTTCAAATTGGAGTTCGCCCTGTGTTATTGTACCTAAACCTGATGGAACTGTTAGATTTTGCACAGATTACAGGAAAGTGAATGCTGTAACAAAGTCAGATGCTTACCCTATTCCTAGGGTGGATGATTGCATAGATAGAGTGGGAAAGGCAAAATTTCTTACAAAGATTGACCTATTAAAAGGGTACTGGTGTGTCCCATTAACAGATAGAGGAAGGGAGATTTCAGCCTTTGTAACCCCTTCTGGACTGTATGAATACAATGTTTTGCCATTTGGAATGAAAAATGCTCCGGCAACATTTCAAAGAATGATTAATTCAGTGATTCGTGGGTTAAAACATACAGATGCCTACATTGACGACTTAGTGACTGGGAATGATACTTGGGAAGATCACATCTCTGCGTTAGAAAGGTTGTTTGAAAGACTTTCCAAGGCTAACCTTACAGTTAACTTGGCTAAAAGTGAATTTGGCCATGCCGCTGTGACGTATCTTGGTTATGTTGTAGGTCAAGGCAAGCAAGCTCCTGTTCAGGTAAAAGTTCAAGCAATATCTGAGTTCCCTATTCCCACAGGTACGAGGACTGTTAGAAGATTTTTGGGAATGGTTGGATATTATCGAAAATTTAGTAAAAATTTTGCTGATATTGCTCTTCCCCTAACTAATCTTCTGAAGAAGGGAGTAAAGTTTGTTTGGACAGATTCTTGTCAAGAAGCATTTGAGAAGCTGAAAGCCATTTTATGCTACCATCCTGTGCTCAAAACACCTGACTTTGAAAAGCCATTTTCATTAGCAGTAGATGCCAGTGAAGAAGCTGCAGGAGCTGTGTTGTTGCAGAAGGGTGACCTTGATGATATTGACCATCCTGTAGCTTACTTTTCAAAGAAATTTAATGAGCATCAAAAGAATTATTCCACCATACAGAAAGAATTACTGTCGCTTGTTTTAGTCTTGCAACATTTCAGTGTTTCTGAGCCGAGTCAAAAACAAGAACAGAAGGCTGTTAAACTGGAGTTTAACTTTGCAAGAGTTTGATCTCATGATAACTCACATTAAAGGCAAAGATAATGTGATTGCTGATTGTCTTTCCCGATGTTAAATGGGAAACATGTATCTGTACTAATCTGATAGTCTGTAGTTGTGTAGAATGATAATTATTAACATTACTAACTGTATGCGCGGTTAAATTTTTCTTGGGAAAATTTTTTTTAGGTGGGAGGTGTTACAGACTCAGTGAAAGTCCCTTTAAGATAGAGAGTGTGTGTGTATGTGTGTGTGGGGCGTGCTTACGTCAATAGAAGATAAAGGACGTAATGACGTGGTAGAAGTTAGAAGAAGAGAGAGAGAGAGAGAGAAGGGAGAGAGACACCAGCCTGCTAGTTTTCTCTATTGATGGATGAGAAACAATAACTGTGTCTGCCACTGAAATCCATGTATGGAAGTTGGAAGTAATCCGGTGGAGTTCACTTTATTGCTGACCTGTAGGAGGAAACAGGTACTTGTGTGTGGACAACCACGATTCGGATGCTTTTCGGGGTGAGGAAGTCACTACCGAGTAAACACTGGAGTGTCGTTTGGGTTCCATCGTGGAACATTTGGATTTCGTATTTACTCTCCCTATGTTCTCTACATCTACGTCTTATCTTCTGACAACGGTGGTTGTTGAAGAAGCCCTTGCTCACGTTTCACCTTATGGCTTGCGGAACTGAACTTTAAGAACCATTCCTGAACTGGGAGTTTTGGACTTTGTCACACACACACACGAAGAGTTTAGTTTTGGGGTTAACGTTCGAGGTTTAACATTTTTGAATTCTAACATACTAACATTTTTACTTTTATTTTACGTATTATCATAAGTAGTAATTAATAAAATAGTTTTTAACACTGAATCATGCTCAGTGTGTTTCTTTTGTTGCTGGTTCGTGACAATCCCTTGACTTGCTTCTGCTCAAAGTCCCATCCCCCTGCCAATCTAGTTTAAACCCTCCCATGTAACACTAGCAAATTTCCCTGCAAGGATATTGGTTCCTCTCTGGTTCAATTGCAACCTGTCCCTCTTGTACAGGTCGCCCCTATCTCAGAAGAGATCCCACTGATCCAAGAACCTGAATCCTTGCCCCTTGTACCAGTTCCTCAGCCATGCATTCATCTGACCTATCTTTCTATTTCTGACCTCGCTAGCATGTGGCCCCAGGAGTAATCCGGAGATCACTACCCTTGAGGTCCTGCTTCTTAACTTCTTACCTAACTCTCCATATTCATTCTGGAGGACCTCATTCCTTATATTACCTTTGTCACTTGTACCAATGTGCACAACGACCTCTGGCTGTTTGCCCTCCCCCTTGAGAATGGGAGAATATGTTTCCCTGAGTCTTATACAGTAGTTAATTGCTCTGACCCCAGAACAGTCATCTTTAACAAGCAGGCCAAGTTACCCATTGCTCTGTTTCAGCAGCAAAATAGCATGACTATACTTCAGAGTTCAGACTATCCATATCACCGGAGAGCAACTAATAATAATTATTCATTTTTTAAAAAATTACACAGCAGGTCTACCTAGTAAAATGTCTGCCTTGCTACCCCTTGGTTCAAGACAGAGATCAAAAATCATCAGCGATTTTCTGTCCACTAAATTTAAAGGATAAGATGACATGAACTTCTAATGCCTGCGTGGATTGCTATAAACATGCTACTCCCTGAGGAAGCACCCATCAGTCAAAATGCATCATCAGTCATTATTACATTTCAAATTATCTAATTATTGCCTTACTTATAATATCCATTAATCAAATAATTCTCCACTTGACCAATATGAATTTTCTGTGTTTCTCAAGCACTTATACTCCCATTGTCCCAAATTATAAAGGTGTGAAACAGATTACTTTAGGGACTCTCTTTTGATTGTGAGTACAGTCAAGCTTTAAGTGAACATTTTACAAATGAAAAATCAACCATGTACCTTTCACAAACTGAATCCACGTACTGAGGGGAGCTTCTCAGGAAATGGGCAATTTTCTGCACCTGATCAACTGCATGTATTTGACTGTAAGGATTCTTGAACTTATTCATACCCATCTGATTTAAATTCTTTTTCACTTGTTCCAACAATGTGCACAGACAGTGCAATTGCAGTTTGGGGCTCTGCTTCTTCAAACCAGTTGTGGGATTTCCTGAAAGGATAAAAGTGAAATCTATACTCTTCAATTAATTATTTTGACCTTGCACAGCTATTGATGTCAGAGACCAAATATTGTTCATTTAGATGTCATTGAACCAGGTGGCTTATTATGTGAATAAAAATTATTATTAACTCCAGAAAATAATTTCTGCTGGACCTTACCATCCTTAGTGAAAATGCCAGGATTACAACTTGTTTTTGTGTAATTTCCTGCAACACATTAATTGCTTAACATGCTGTAGCAAAAGAACTGCTCATTTAAGTGACAAGTTATTTCACGAGTGTGAATGTAGTTATCTTCTGGTGGATTGCTGATTTGTAACAGAAGAAAACTGTGAATATATAACACCTGAAGTTAAAACAGTAAATCATGGAAATCCACACAAGGTTGGTCAGAGGCTGACAGAGTATATTTAAGTTTTCATCAGAACTGCCTCAAAAGATACACGCTGAGACAATCAACGGCAGCTTAAATATCATTCATTTGTTGAAAGAAGCATTTTGGTTTGTCTGAACCTTGATGATCTTCAAGTGGAATGAGGTGTCTGCAACCAAGTGCTTCAGACTGGTACAGGGTATATGCTGAGGGATGCACAGAAGCTTAGTGCAGCCTCTGCAAAGGGTTAATTGAGAAAGGCCACATCTTAGGGTCTTCCTGCTACTGGACACCGAGGGGCTGGAACTCTCAACCTCACAAACTTATCTCTGAAAGAATGCTTGGGAATGAGAAAGTAACAAAGTTGCCATGTTGTCAAATCATAAATATTGTAAGCAAGTGTAATGATATCCTTGGTACAGTGAGTAAAGGCCATGCAATGTCTTGCATTGTATAACTGTGTATTCTTATGCGTAGAGTATAATTTTGGGGAACAATATCTTCTCACGCCTTATTAAAACATGAGTGGATCATGCCAAAAAGCCTAAAACCCAAAAAGAATTTTAAAAGACACTTCCAAATGTGCTTCTACAGGCCATGAGATCCCACTGCACTTATCTGGTTATCTCTATGCATGAGCATATCATGAACATGAGGTCCCAGGAGCAGCCTGTCATCCTACAGAAACCAGCACATATGTACATATGATTTACTTGGGGGTAAAGTTCATTTAGCACACTACATTATGCCACACAATCGACAACAATAGAAAATCAATGACTATCTTAATAAAGTTCTTCCAGAGCCGTGAAAAATGCATTCAGAAGATCAAAGTGAAAGTCTGCATCAAAGTGCTGCCTTATTTAATTCCACTAAGTCAGTCTAGTTCAGAGAAAATTAGTTCTGTGGTTAGAATAATTCCTATACCTCTCATATCCTCCTATGTATATCAAGTCTTTAGATGAGTTCGTCTAATCATTATTCTTAATTAATGTCTTAATGTACCCGTGTGGAATATAAGACAGTCTGTGTATTTAAACAATAAAAGAGCAGTTAAATTGAAGTGCTTCCCTTTACCCTCTGTAGTATTTTCATTCTCGTCCATTTTCTGCTGTTCCACACTCATCTGAAGAACATTGGCTAATAGCACTAAAAGCTGATTGATATCACCAGCATTATTGACTTCCTCTTCCAGGGCTGGTACACCATCCTCCAGGGTCCTGGAGATAAGGTTGATGATCTGTCTAATATCCTAGTGGAACAGTAAGAAATCTAACATGAGGAAGCACAAGTAGCATATAAACAGAGGTGTCTATCTTACAAAAAGGGACAATTGCCTGGATGAAGCGAGTGGAGAAAAATGTTGCAGCTTTCAGACTCAATGTTCACTGTCTGCCACATGCTCTCTTCAACCAATCCTCCGCATCTGAAGACAATTAAGAAGACATTCTCCTTACAATATACAGCCTTTCCTTCCACATCTTTACTACTGAGAGACTTCTTTAAGGCTTGGTTGCACCAAGAAAGAATGTGTTACAACTCCTTATGATTTGTTGACTGCCTTTAACTCTTAGACACCTTAACTGCCTTAGACAAAACTGCAACCTATGCTAGGTAGTGTTTAATGATGGGAAGAATGAACAAGCTATCCAGCATCTGAACACATGGCATTGACCATAATGATTTGCTGGCAATCAGCTTGCTTAAGAATAATAGGTTTTCTAGTTGATAGAGTCATAGAGTTGCACAGCACAAAAATGGAGCCTTCAGCACACGATGTCCATGCTGATCTTTTTGTCCATCTTCACTAAGACCATTTGGGCATATTAGGACCATATCCTTCTATGCCTTGCCTATTTAAAGTATCGAAATGCCTCTTAAACATAGCAATTGTGCACTATCATGTCCCAAATGCATCAATATGAAGTAATAATTCAACCCCATGGTGCATAATAAACATGCACTACACCATGGAACTTCTGGGCCACATTCTTCTACATAAAACCAAATGAAAATACATATTGGGTATTATATAGAATATTTGAAACAATATATTTGTTGGCTTTCTTCTCAAAACCTTACATCAATAAACATCTCTAAATTCTTGAAAAATTATTTCCTTACTTTTATCTTTTGTGTCAGTAATAAGAAGTATACTTACAATGGTGATGACCTCCATCTTGAAAATCTAAATTCTACTCCATAGCAAAGGATACAGTGGTAACTCTGTGAATGACCTTTAATTGCACATCAATAATTTTTGGTTTAATTTTTATTCAAAGGTTGTAATTATTCAACATTAATTGGCAGTATTATCCAAATAAAACACAAGTTTTAGAGTTTTTTGTTATTTTTGTAAATGGTAACTTTTTCTCTCTCCAAAGTAGCAGTAGAAATGCTGACCTGCAACAGAGACTCAGGAGTAAGCGAACCTGCATTGGAACTGGTGGACAAGGAACTCTGTGTGCTTTTGTATTTTAATGCATTTGTCTCACTTGGACTGGGATGGAGGGATCTGAAAATCTGTACAATTCCCAGATTGATGGGAAACATGATGAAGGCACTCTCAACCCCAATCATTAACTCTCTCATGAAAAGACTGAATTCACCTGTAAAGAATGAAAGGATAATTATCAGTAGGCAAGAATAAATTACAACTGCTGAAACCTGTTTTACCAAAAGGAACACTTACTCAAATGAAAAATGATAACATTCTTTCTACAAGCTGGCCCCAGTTTTCAGATGTCTTTAACACTCCCAAAGAGTCTGCCCAACAACAAAGCATCATCAGTGACTCCTTTCCACAGGGAAATAGATTGCAGTCTTGTCTCTAGCAAATAAATCATCTGACATTTTCTTTTGCTACAGTTGTCTGCACTATACACCATCTGATTACCATTCTTTCCTGTATTAGCTTGGAAAATTTATTCTTTGGTAATAATTCCATTGGATGATTCTACTAAATATATAGAATTACTCCAAATATTTCTCTGAAGTTCAGTGTCTCAGTCCACTCTGATAGTTAAGTCCTGACTCATCATAACCTATCTTTGTATCATCTCATGTATAGGGAGTAACAGAAAATCCTCATCATATCTTGTGGACTTGTATAATATTCCTCCATTTCATAAAGCATCAAAATAAACAGCCTAGTAAAACTCACATTAGGTAATGAACAAAGCAAATCAATAAAATAAGCTGTATTGTGATTTGATCCTCATTATTACAGCCAAAGCCAGGTGCACTCCCTAAACATGGTCTCATGGAGGTCACCAGTTGACCAGTGGATTACGACAGCATAGCTTGGATTCTTTATCAATGATAAACAAAGAAAAAGATGGGATTGGGTGTGATTGGGTGCCGTGGTAAGACAAGGTGGGTAACACCAATTCAAGGTATTCTTGTAATGTATAACCCTGTGGGGCTGGTCCAACAGAAATAAAAAAAAAACACAAATTTAGGATTTATTTACTATTCGTTTGCTCCTCAAAATTACAACTTTCTTATGAGACAGCAATTTGTATATTGAAAGGGCCTACCACTGCAAACTGGTAGTGTTGCGTTATTTATCTGAAAGCTCTTCCTCCAGATGCATCACTGTCAACGTTTTTAAGCCAAATGTGTATATAACAACTTTTAAATCCTCAATGAATGTTTTCAAAAAGCAAATTTTGAAATATATAAATAGTGCAAAACCCTGGCATTAAAAAAAAGGGGAAAAAAAGTACAGAACTAAAAAACTGGATGAGTGGCTGAAAAAAAATTTTTTAGCCATGGACTGGCAGTGTCGTCACATTCCCTTTGTCTTGATTATTTTAAAAAATTCTGTTGAAATCCAGGCTTGCTTTTAGAGTCTCAGACTTCATTTTAATCTATGTTTTCTTTGAAAAATGTAATATTTCCTTCAAATTATGGCATTTTGTTTCTATGAGAAACAGGAAATTTTACAAAAATTAGTTATATTTTAAAGCTTAGTCTCCCTTATTTCATTTTTTTTAAATTCAGAAACCCAATAATTCTTAACTGGTATAAATACAAATATTATAAGTATCACTGTTACCCAGAGTTGTGTACTGCAATGACTCATTGGGTGAAGTGCCCCAGAACATAATGTTGGTCAGCATTGAACCAAGGAGGAGTGAAAAGCAGCAGGAAACTCGTTGAACCCGGGTGAAGGGACTTCTTGCTGGACGCTCAATGACTGAAAACCAGATATGTTGATCAGTCAGGCTTTCAGCTATCTTCATGAAGAACAAATTTCTGGAGTAGATAAACAAAGACATTAACAAGGGGATTACTTATTGCCCTCAGAGGATAATGTAATATTTCTGCCATGTACAAGTTTATAGTTTAAATAGGTGAAATTTTCCTTGATCAGTTTTGATTTTAAGAACCCAAATGTTTCAACGATGATATACATCAGCATTTCAAAAAAAAGCATAATACTTGTACACTAAATTATTATCAGTGCACTTAAACGCTGAAATTGCTGGTTCTGCTGCCTCACAGCTCCAGGGATCCAGATTTGATTTTGATTTTGATTTTGTGTGCTGTCTGTGTGGAGTTTGCATGTACTTGCAGTGACCATATAGGTTTCCTTCCACATTCCAAAGACACACTGGTAGGTTAATTGGCCACCGTACAACTTATTCCTTAGTGCAGATAATTGGCAAAAAAGCATTAAAAGAGGAGTTGGTTGCCAAATAGGAGAGGCTAGGTACAGGGAATGAGACTGATGGGATTACTCTGCTGGGACCCAGCATAAATCCAATGGAGCGAATGGTGTCTTTCTGTATCATAATAAAAAACAGCCGTGCCATCACATAGCCACAAGAAACTAGATGAATACTGCAATATAAAGGGTTCATTATAATGAAGGGGGTAGGTTGGTCACATGGATATCCTCAACAAGATTCTGCCATTATTGAACCCTGAAAAAAATCCATGTTTGGTTTGTTAATTTCTTCCTTTAACAAGGACAGTGGAAAAAATGTTGTCACTTGCAAAAATGGCACCATCACTCACTTGTTTTATGCATATCGACAGCAGATGAACAGATCTGGGACATTTTCCCAATGATAGTTCAGAAGAACCAGTTTACATAAAAGCATGATTGTAAGCTTAATTCACAGCTAAAGTCCACAACTAATGCTCTAGATATAGTCTATCATTTTGATAGGTATGTTTTTGCATTCTCAGAACAAACTCCCAAATTTCCTTCTGCTTGTTAATGACTTTTACCAGTCAAACAGTTTGAAAGGAATATTCAGCCATACAGAGAAACATGAAAGAAGAAATAAGCAGAGCTAATTAGGAAGAGTCACTAATCCAATATATTTCATTGATTACTGGAAGCGCTTCAGTTCCACATCAGAAGCCACATGGAATACTTTGTCCAAGATGTTTTCACCAATGTCGATTGCCAGCCATGAATTGCAGATGAAGTGCCATTGCTGGCCTGCTTTAATATCCACGACAGTCACATGATTCACATACCTGCAGGGTAAGTAAAGCTGAGAGTCATAAACTGGAGAATAAGACCTTTGTCTATTACATGTTGCTTCTTTTTTCCATTTAGCATGCAAGTAGTCCTGTATTGTAGCTACACTAGGCTGGTACCTCATCATTTCTGGGTGTTCCTGGTGCTCCTCCCGGCAAGCCCTCTGCACTCCCATTGAATCAAGGTTAATTTCCTGGCTTGATAGTAAGAGCAGAGCGAGGAATATGTTGACCAGGAGGTTACAAATAGTGGTAGTATATATTTCCACAGTGCCTTTCGGGTGCCCAGTTTTGAGCTGCCAGATCCGTTCTGTCTCCATCCCCATTTAATACACTGCCATTAGGAATGTCTGCTGTGATGGATGTCAACCATCCCATCCTAGGACTGGGATGGTTGACGTCCATCAACCATAACCACCTTTCCTTGTGTGAGGCAAGATTCCAGCCACTGGAGTGTTTTGTAGTGTCACATAACGCTATGGAGAGTGTTTTTGGTGTGTAGATGGGACTTTGTCTCCAAAAGGACTGCGAGTTGTCACATCTACCAATGCTATCATGAACAGATGAGGTGACATCACATCCAGCCTGGCATCGATTTCCTTCAGGACACGGTCTGTGATGGACATTGAAGTTCCCTACCCATAGTACATTTTGCACCCTTACTATTGTCAATGCTTCTTACATTGTTCAACATGGAGAGGCACTGATTCATCTGCTGAGGGAGGACGTGGTAATGTTTGACCTGATGCCATGAGGCTTCATGGGGTCTGGCAATGATGTTAAGGACTCAAAGTGCTACCACGACGCTGCACCTCCTGCCAGATGAACAAGATGTACTCAGGGGTTGTGATGGTAGAGTCTGGCACATTGCCTGGAAGACCCAATTCTGTGAATATAACTATGCCAGGCCATTGCTTGACTCGCCAGTGGAACAACTCTTCTAACTTAGACACTGGTCCACAATTCTTTGAGTAGGATTTTACAAGATCAAGTGGGCTAGGAGCAACTTAACTGCATCCAAATTCAGTGCCTAGGTTGATAACAGGTGGGCTGTCCAGTTTGATTTCTTGCCTGTTTAAATGTGGTGGTATAACTGACTGGGCCACGTTAGAGGGCACTTAAAAGTCAACCACATGGGAAGTCACATATGGGCCAGACCGAATAGGGATGGTACTCCCTTGATGGACATTAGTGAACCTGATATTTTTTTTTATGACAATCATTACTATGTCTTGTTGGTGTCTTCTTCCCCCTAAATTCCAGAGTAACTGAATTTAAATTCCACAGCTGCCCTGGTAGGATTTAAACTCAGGTCTATGACTTGTTATTCCAGGTCTCTGGATGATAATAATGCATAGTGATTATGCATCAATTCCAGGTTAAAGAACACAATGTTATCAGTCAGAAATAGGAAACAGTTATAGAACCTTAATCGTCAGTAACAGAAAAAATGAATTATAAACTAGTTTGTTTCCTAAAACAAAAATACAAACTAATTCTCTTTAAAAATCATTCCAGCATATATTTGAAATGTGCCATTTTTGACACAATTAGTTTCATGGACTACTAACCAATTCCTTACCCATTTAGGGAGAATTCATTCCATTTAATGTTCCAGCAATGTCATATTGCTCAAGTTTACTCTGAATCACGAAGACCTGATATCAAACTTTAATATCTAGAATGTTATTTTAGTAATTTATATGTCATTTGTTCTATTTTGACATCATTCTTTCCTGCTTTACTGAAGTATGTTTTCTATTTCTGATGAGCATCAGTACTACTAGTTATTTTAGTTCTACTTCTCCATTTCTTTGCATGTCTAATATACCTATCTGTCAAATTTATTGAAGCTGGGCTGTAAAAAGTCTATTGAAAGATAAATTACTCCAGTTTCAGAATAAAAACATTATGTAGATGGCACATACCAGGAAGGACTGGATCCTGAATTGTCATGCCACAACCTTATGGACTGAAGATTTCCCAGTGAAAAGAAAGTAGTCAGAAGGAATTCATCAACTCCACCTCTCTCAAGGACAGGCTTCTCAGGATCAGTCAGGAGATGAGGATCGCTCTGTCCCTCTGAGCCCATGAGCAGAATTACCACCTGTTTTACAACAGCAAAGTGAAATCATCTCTAGGTATTAAAACATAAAATAACTAAAAAGGTCTCGAATTTATATTGGATATTTTACATCCTAGCCACCCCAAAATGCTTTGAATTACCTTTGAAGGGTATTCACTGCAATAGTATGGTGCAATAGTAACCAAATTATGCACTGCAAAATCCCACACTGAGATAAATCACCAGATAATGCTCCAGTGTTATTATTTAATAGAGAAATGATAGCCAATATGCCAACAGAAAAAAAGTTGTTTTCCTCTATTTCCCAGTCCTGAGAAGGGTCTTCAACCTGCACTGTTAACTCTATTTCTTTTTCCACAAAGGCTGCCCAACCTGCTGAGTGTTTTCAGCATTTTCTACTTTTATTTCAAATTTCCAGCATCTGCTGCTTTTTGTTTTGACTTCCTATTTGTTTTCTGCCTAATATGTGATTGCCATTGACAAAATTCAGTTGTAAATTTTAGCTTAATGACAGTTTAAGGGTGTGCGGACATCAAGGGAATAGGTGACTGCCAGGCAGATTAGGGGAGCAGGCAGGTAGTTCTGGCCTCTCCAGAGTTCATCTCATTCATCCTACGCAAATATGCATTTCACTGTGTGTTTCGATGTACATGTGACTAATAAAGAAAGATATCTTAACAGATTTCCCCTTTTCGATACTAGTGAGGGCAATGGCTTCAAAAGGGAGTACAGCCAAAACTGTACAAGTGGCTGGACTGCACATAAGGAAGAAGGAAGAGCGAGTGAGAAATAGTGTAGTACAGTGTGGACACAAGGGTATGACAGATGTGACTCCACTACTAAGGAAAGGAGTGGGAGGGAAAACAGGGAATAACAAACTTATTGTCCTGACATTAGTAGTAAGGAAAATGCTGTACTCTATAATAAAGGATGTCATATCAAGTTGCTTAAAAATAATAACATGATTGAGTAATGTCAATGTGGATTCATAAAAGGAATATCATGTTTAATTTAACCTGCTGGGGTACTTTGAGGATGTTCCTAGTAGAGTAGATGAGGAGGAACCATTGGATCTGGTGTATTTAGCTTTTTGGAAGGCTTTCAACAAGGTTGCATAAACCATGCTGGTAAACAAGGTTAAAACACATGGGGATAATATAACAGTGTGGATTGAGAGACAAAAAACAAAGAACAAGAAAAAAAATGTGTCCTTTACAGGCTGGCACCATAGGGATTAGTGCTTGGGCCGATATTGACTAGGGTCTATATCGACGATTGGGCTGACAGGATGAAATGTTTGCTGATGACATGAATGTGAGTATGAGGAGGAAGGAAGCAGACTTCAAGGACAAATAGACAAGCTAAGTGAGTGAGAAGCAATATGGCAAATGGAGTACAATGTGGAAAAATGGGAGGTTATCTATTTTGTTTTTTTAAAAAAAGCATATAAATGGTGAGAGATGGGGAAAGTTGATGTTCAAGGGGAGCTGGATATTCTTCTACACAAGTCACTGAAAGCTGTAGGTGCAGTGGACAGTTAGAAAGATCTTACTACAATTATACAGCATAAGGCCTTGTAAGACCATTATGGTCTCTTTACCTAAAAAAAGGAAATAGTTGCAGGAGAGAGGGAATACACTGAAGATTCATTAGACTGGTTTCCGAATGGTGGGAAGTCATGGAGAGAGATTTGAGCAGGATTAGTTGTGTATTCTCTAAAGTTTACAAGAATGAGAGGTGACCTCATAGAAACAAACAAATTCTCAAGGCCTTAATAAAGTAGATGCAGGGGGGAGGCTTCCCTTGGCTAAGGAGTCTAGAACTAGGACACACAGTCCCAAAATAAGGGGTGGGCCATTTAGGACTGAAATGAGGGGAAATTTGTTCACTGAAAGTGGTGAATTTTTAGTACTGCCAACCCTGGAATGGAGGCTCAGTCATTGGTAGGGAACAAAACAGAGATCAATAGGTTTCTGGATAATAATGAAATCAAGAAATATGGGATTAGTTTGGGAAAATGGTATCCGAGTTAGAAGATCAGCTATGATCTTGTTGAATGGCAGAGTAGGCTCAAAGGGCTCTATGGTCTACTCCAGCTCCCTTTTTGATGTTCTTATTGAAACTTTTGATAATGATAACACCTATAATGCCTGTAGACATTCAATTAGATTCCAACTAAGTGACTAAAACTGAATACAGATGGAGAAGATGTTACTTCATTTTCATCTGTAAACCTATTTGACAGTTTGGAGAAGGAGATACGATGAGAGCCAAGTGAAAATTATAAATGGATAGCTGGGGCACAGAACAGTAGTGCAGGAACAGGTCCTTCCGCCCATGATGTTGTGCTGAACTAATTAAACTAGTAATTAAATGCCAAACTAAACTAATCCCTTCTGCCTGCACAATATCAATATCCCCCCACTCTCTGCACATTCATGTTCCTATTAAGAGCCTCTTGAACGCCTCTATCACATTTGCCTCCACCACCACCCTGGCAGCGCATTCCAGGCACCCACCACTCTGTGTAAAAAAAAAACTTGCCTTGCAAATCTCCTTCGAACTTCAATCTCACCTTAAATGTATGCCCTCTAGTATTAGGCATTTCGACTCTGGGAAAAAGATACTGGCTGTCTACTCTATCTATGCCTCTCAACCTTGTAAACCTATATCAGATCTCCCCTCAGCCTCCACCACTCGAGAGAAAACAACCCAAGTTCATCCAACATGGCTCATACCCTCTAATCCAGGCAGCATCCTGGTAAACCCCTTCTGCACTCTCTCCAAAGTCTCCAAATTCTTCCTATAATAGGGCGACCAGAATTGAATGCAATACTCCAGATATGGCCTAACTGGAGTTTTATAAAACTGCAATATAACATCCTGACTCTTGAACTCAATGCCTCAACTAATAAAGGCAAGCATCTTCTTCACAAATCTTTATTCTTTATTACTAAATACTGGAAAATAGTTAATTGAACAACCGGCTGGATAAAGTTGAACTACATTCATTACCCATTCAACATGATTTAAATTCAAATTAAATAAATTGAAGGAAGGAAATGAAAAAGCTCTTTGTTCTACAATTCAGTATCTAAGACCTCATCAAACCTTAGCTGTGGTAGCTGCCCCTCTGCGAAAGCCGGTGTGAACTCTGATCAGGTAACAGTATTGCGCAAGTAGGTCATTATCCTGTAGGACTGTTACCTTTACCTGAAAGAGAATAAGTGAATACAGTATCAGTAAAGGAAAAGCAACAAAATAAAGAGGAAATGTAAATGAGAACATCAAGATTATAGAAACGCCTTGGTAACCAATTCCCAGTTAAGATCTAATACGAACAGTTTGCACTTGACAATGGCCGTAACTGGACTCTATAACTAACATGAGCTTCCCAGTTTTAATCTAATATGTGGCTAATTCCCATATTTAATTTGGGAATATGTGCAGCAACTTCTAAGTATAGCCCATCTCTTTCTGTACTTTTATTTACATCTTCATTTTATTGTCAATGGTGTCATTTTATTAAGTTCTTTGGATGTTCCTATTGTCCCTAATGTTCATAAGACTTACCTACACTGACGTTTTACACAGAGCAGATGTGGAAGGCTAGAAATGAAAGGATCAATTAAAGTTTACACAGGAGGCTGGAAAATGATGGCCAGTGACGAAACTAATGGAACAGTTGAGCCTAATAGTTCAGATATAGTCACAGTTGTGAGTTTTAGCAGCAAGCTGTTTGAGGCAGAGCAGAGGCTGTCAGCATTGTGGTCTAGGAAGTAAGACGCCTTTGTGAGGAAGCAGCTTTGGTTGAATAGGACAACAATCACCAGTAGGCAAACGATTTATATATCCCACGACAGAAACATTAATATTTAATTGGAGGAAATTATTCTGAGTTTGGATTCTAACAAGCAGTTTGACTACAGAACTAAAGAGGAGGTCAAAAGTGGAACATGTAAAATTAAACCTTCCTAGCTATTTTCACTCCCATCATCTTCACCCTGAGCCCTGTACACAAGGACTTAAGGAAATAGAAGTCAAGGATATTTTTTTTGAAGGACTTGAGGCAATAGCCAGGTATAGGAAAAGATGTTAAGAATCTAATTCTCATTGGAACTAAGGAATTGGACCCTTCTCTGGTTCAGCTCAGCTTCCCATAAAGATATATCATAGCCTCATAAAATTATATCTCATCCACGAACATCCACACAGCTTGCTGCTTCCTGCTTGTCTTCTCCCTTTTGCAAAAGTTTTTCTTAACTATGCTTCTATAAATCCTTCAACATAAAGAGAAGTCTAATTTAAAAACTGTTAAAACCAAATTGGAAACCACATTGGAAAATACACTGTAATAATGGAAATAACTTTTTATAGAAAAATATTAAAAGTGTCATCGAGCCATATGGAGATACAGCACAGAAAAAGGCTCTTCCACCCACTGTGTTTACATCAATCACTCATGTTCACTAATCCTACATTGATCATTGAAAGATGCCCTCACCTTCCTTAAGTCACTTCGATCTTTTATTCGAGCCCAAACAACAACAATAATGTAAACACCAAAGATGCTGGCCACCAGTGACACCACCACAGGGTTTTGACTGGTTTGAGTGAACAGTTCTGGTATCTGGGTCAAATCCAGTGCATTAGGCATAACAAAGAAAGTGGTGCCAAAGAAAGTTAGGTGGTTACAAAGACAATGGCTGTGGTCAGGAGTTGTCTTTAGTCCAACCTACAATAAAATAAAGGTACACAGGGTTACACTCAGGTGAACTACTTACATAAATTTCAAATTGTATTTAATAATGCACAAATTGTTGTCCATACCTACCTTCCGTGCCACATTATAAGACACTGTCTGCTTTCTGATTTAGTGAAATGCTACATGTTACTTCATTAAATACATCATGAAAAAAATGGAAATATATTTGATTTCATAGAGTACAAGTCAGATAGATAAACCTGATCTTAGTCCATCAGCACTTGATGTGCTAATCCAGATCAAGTTCATAATTATTCAGCAGGGAAGAAAATTCAATAAGTCAATGGTTTCTATAATGTTTTATCCTTTCAACTATAAAAATAGCCATAAAATGTTCCAACAGTAGAAATACGCCTTAATTAACCTCTCTCCCATCTCCAGGAAGTACAATGCTGAAAACAAGACTCAATAATGAGTAGTTCCAAAGAAAATCCAGTAAATAACCATCCAGATTTTTACAGCACTCCAACCCAAATTTAGGAATATTTACTATCAACTAGTCCAGAAGAGCATCAGATATCTTCCATTAAAGGGGTAAGAGTATCCAGTTCTGTTAGTGACTTCACGATGTACACAAAAAATCAAAAATGTTTTGCATTTTGCTGCCAACCATAACCTTTCCAAACTCCCATTTCCATAAAAATACATATACTTTAGAAACTAGTAAGTCAGTTCAAGGCAGCAATACAATAATTGTATTACACTGCAAACAATAATGATTTAAACTTACTCAAAAATCCCCACTCTGCACATCAATACCTCTGTGACAGAGGATTGAACAAACCATATTCACAGTTCATCAAACTTCCTGCAAAAATTCCCATACACTATTGTTTACAATCTGCTACTGTACACAATTTACAGAAAGCTTTTTATTAGGAACCTTTTATCTCTCTGAACAACTTGCCTGGCATTGATCAGTTGACCAATTTTGTCCTCCCCAGAACAAACACTGTGTTGTAAAGACATTGACGGTGTAGTTTATGACCTCTGCCTGGGAGGTTGTAGGAGATGTGATCATCACATAGTAAACTCCTACTCCATGTGTTAGCATTCCAGGAGTCAGAATCCAGGTATACATGGGATCTTTTGAAACACAAATCAACATTAGATATTCAGTAGAGAGCTAAGTCCCAATGTTGTAAACAAGACCCCAAAGTTCAACATGACCAAATATTTCTTTTATCTCTGAATTCCCAGAATGTTCCCATTCACATCCCAGCAGATTTTACTTTCTGTCTCTTGTAAGCCAATACTGATTCCTTTCTGTAATAGTGGTAAAGGCAAATACTTTATTGCAAACATGATGGGAACAGTATAGTCAAGTGATATTCATTTGTGACTGGAAGGGATTTAATTAAAAGAAGCCGATGGTTGCCACTAATCAAATTAAAAATTAAAGCTCTTTTGCAACTTTTTCCAGTCATTGTAAGAATATGACCTTAGGCCACAAAATATAGAAGAGAGAAGTCATAGGGAAAGAACCCACATCTGCAATTATGGTATAGTAGAGTTATTGAGTCATACAGCACAAAAACAGATCCTTTTGCCCAGAAGCCTTTCAGCCCATTGAATCCATGCCAAATTTCAAGCATCCATTTGAACATAATACATCTATGCCATTGGCAACACAACCATGCAAATGGCAGTCATGGGTAAAAGATTCTCAGGGAGTGGTGAAGAGCTGACGATGTTCATGCTGCCCATCCTCAGGAAATAAATGGGAGGAGAAATAAAAAAACAATGTTTTAAAAAAAGCAATAAGTCACAGATGCTGAAAATCTGAAATAAAATCAGAAAATGCTAGAAATAGTTAATTCATCTGGCAGCATTTGGTGAAAAATAAGTTAGCATTTCAAATCAATGATCACTTATCAGAACTAGGAAAGATTAAAAATCAAACATTTTAGGTTGCAGAGAAGGGACAGAAAGAATAAATGGAATATCTGCGATGGGGGGAGCCACAGTTGAGGAAAGAGAAAGATGCTTCAGAAGTACTGGTGTGGAAAATGTCATCATCAAAAGATGATGGAGCCAGAGAATGGCAGAAGTGTAGTCAAGATAGTTGTGGGAGTCTGTTGGCTTGTAATGCATGTTGGTTGTTTACCTATCCCCCAAAATGAAGATATATGTCAGCAAGGAGGAAGAGAAGAATCAGAGATGGATCATGCAAAAGTGAGAATGGAGTAAATTGGTAGCAGACTAATGAAATTTCTAAATTCTATGTGAAAGTATGAAGCAGCACCAATACAGTCATTAATGTACTGGAAAAAGAGACGAGGGAGGATAATGTTCACACCCCTACAAGAAACTAATTGAAAGAAAAACTGTTAAGTTTCTTGAAACATTAATGTATAAGGAAATACTAGTCCTAGTATTAAGAACAATAGAATTAAGTGCAAGTATAGCAGCAATAAAGTTATTTGCTATCTGCAGAATTTCAATAGTGAAAGATCATTTGACTGATGAAGTAGCAACAAGGGATTTATATTTAGGATCAACGTAAACCCATATAAATGAGGAAGTTGGAAGAAATCTGTTTCATGCTAAGCCACTAGAATATGGAATGTTTTACTCTAAGTGGCTTTTCAAACTGAGTCAATACATATTTAAAGGGCAATTAATTAAAACAAGGTGAAAAATATTATGGAAAGCAGGGAGAGACAAGGTATGACGAAGTGATAATTTCCATACAAACACCTTTAATGTATGTATTTTGGACTGAAATTTCCAAGATTCTAATAAAAATTAAATAAATATTCATTAAGTTATTCCCTTTAATCAGTCATGGTTCACTGCACTGAACTGTATAAGCTGTAAATGTATCACCTCTCACCTATCTCCTTCTCACATTTTTTCCCCTTGCTGCTGATTAATGTACTAAACTGTGGCATTTTTCATGAATGTGGATTTATTGTTAATGGAACTTCATGAACCTATGAGATCAATGCTTGGAACATAATGCATCAGCTTCAGAAGACAGAGACACAAGAGAATGCCAATGCTGTAATCTAGAGCAACAAATAATCTGCTGGAGGAACTCAGCAGGTCGAGCTGCAACTGTGGGAGGAAAAGGATTGTTGACGTATTGGGTCAAAATCCTGGATCATGACTGCCCTGCACATTTAGTGAGCAATTTGCTCTGTATTTCTAGCAATTCTTACTTTTTCATTTGGATTACTGCTGTTTTAAACCTCCCAGTGGCTCAATGCAAATCCAAATTGGAAATAATAATGAAATGATCATTTAATAAGTGATGAGGTACCATTAAAAATCTGTAGCTGTTATTTTTGAGAAGTAAAAGTCCTAGAAATTAAAATTTCTTATTTGTATAATATTGAGAATAATAAAGATATCAATTTACCTCCATTGTCATCTAGAATGGGCAGCACTGTCTGAAGCTGAAACTTTGTCTCAGTCGGTCTATACTGAAAGCCAAGGAACAGCTGCAGTGGGTAATGTTCTTGTGGTTTTATGTTGATTACCACTGTATCTTCATCTGAAGTGACATTGAGCTCCACACTCATGGGATTTTTAAATGATTTGAACACTTTGGTTACATTATTCCTGGAAAGATTAATCTAAAAAGAAAATGTGACAATCAAAAACATTTATCATAGTTGGAAGATTTTTTTAAAGGTCTGACTACTTCAAAAAAAATAAAGTGGTAAGTGATGCTGATCAATCACAATATTGGCCCCTGCTGTGGCATACACTCACTCAGCAACATGGTCAGAAGCAGCTGTGTGCACTAATCAAGTAAATTTAGCAGGCAGTTCAAAGGTGTATTGCTGCATCAGAAGCATGCCCAACTTTCAGGGACTACTTAAATAAGCCCCCATTAACGCTAAGGCTGAACCAGCTTTGTTCTAACAAAAACCAGATTGTGCATTATTTGAAAACATTGATAAATACTCAGAATTTGACAAGATTCAATTTTAGATGCTGACAATAACCAATCCAAGGAAAGTCTCAAATGACAAACAGTAAAGGCCTTGATTTGTCACAGATGAATGCAGGTTAAACTGTCACATCTGCAACTCCTGTTTTTTATGGCAGTAACATCTGAGAAGGACACAAATATTAATTCATTGGGTACTTTCATTTATATTCAAATATTAACTTTAGCCGGTACATAATGCTCTAATACAATAAAAAGGTAGGGTCGTAAGGAATTTCCAGTGTGCTCTGTGGCCAGGCCATAGGTTTAGTCAGATTCGTAAGGATACTGACTTGGTTTACAGTAAATTCAACTTAACTTTGAAAATCAATTTTTTGCAGCAACACCAAAGTAATTATTGGTAAAAAGCCTAAATTACCTCAAAGTTCTCTGATAAATTGTAGACTGCTACTTCAGAGTTATTAGAGTTCAGCAGACTTAAACTACCCACATTCCCGGTGAGTTGTTTACCTCCAATCGATAAAAAGGGATTGAATTCAAAACCAACCAGCTGAAAAACAGAGAGATTCGCACATCTGTAAATATAGTTCATTTTATGTTAACTCATTAACCAGCTGAAAGGACAGTTTCTGTGCCATCTATCCCATTTAATCCTATATGTAATGAATCTGCAGGACGTTATGCTCAGAAGAAAAAGCAATTACTCACCTTGATTTGAATTGAAGAATCTGCATCAATGATGTGCTTTATAGCATTTTGAGAGGGAAAGGTGAAGCTTACACGGCCGGGTTCTGGGGTAGAAACTGTGTTACTCGGTAGGTCAACTGATCTGTTCCTGTAATGAAACATGCATTACCTTCCAGTGCTAATATGCGAGTTATACATTAATACTCTGCATGTTGACAGAGAAATTACATATTGGGGCAGATCTTCATTTGCCCTGAGATCCCCAGTTGCCTGCACCCTGGACCACATGGTTTCATCCATCGTCCTGATGCAGCCTTGCACTGGGAAGCCTGTTCCCAACACAGCACCAAGGCCTGGGGCAGCTCAGCACCTCTCTTGGCGTAAGGGCACAGAGAGGGAACAGCTTTGAAGGTCAGAGAAGTACCTGTCCCAGGTGCGCTGCCCGTCAAACCTACCATTCAAATTGAACATTTGTGAAAGTCTAGCTTCACAAACATTCAAAATCACTCAGGACTTATTAAGAAATAAAAATATCATTTAAAAAATTAAAATTAGGAAAAAACATAGGTAAACGACCAAAACACACACACTCAAGACCAACTAAACTAGCTTAATTAAATCAAATAAAAATTTTCACCTACTTTTCTCCCACTCAGTTCATTGGGTCTATTGTACTAGTGCCAGGTTAAGCCGGAACAGGTTCAGTGTAAGTTATCACTGTCCTTATAGACTCCTCAAGTTGTCCACTAGCACTGAAGAGGTTCCCAAGGCTTGCACCCAATTGAGCAGCAGGCAGCCCTGCAGCCTCTAATCAGGAACAGCCCAGTTACTGTCTTAACTGCTGGCAGATCCACATGAATTTCAGCAGAAGACTAACTTCATGTTATTCCAAGATCACTTTCAGTGCAATAAGTTTTCATATTGCAATGCTGGATTGGAATCTTTCCAAGCTTAATCCCATTATTATTCAGACCTTGCCCATGGTAGTAACTCCCCCCCAACCCAGTGATCACAGCCCCTTGCTCCCTCACTCCAATCACCCCAGCCTCACCCCACATCTCTGAGCTCCTTCATCTTCAAATCATTGACGCATCAAATTCCCTGAAATTCCTCTTCATCCCCAAAACAATTGCCCTGGTTTCCAAACATGGTGCTGATATCCACCCCAGTGGGAATCCCCCCACAACTTTGTCCCAACCATGGTCCTCCAATCTAGAGCCTTATGCCCAGTCTGGGCCTCTAGTGAAACACTCCCCAGCATCATGGCCCCATCCCTCTCTCTCCCCTGACCTGCCTTCAGTCCCAAACACAGAACTTTATGAAATGGTTGCTGGCACACTGGACAATGATGTTACTTCACGCTGTTAAAGAGGTTACTTCACACTGTTAAAGCAACTCCACTTTAAGGCAATTGTTGACCACTGCCTTTAAGTGGAGTCGCGAGCAAGGTTCCACCTGCCTAACTCAGAGATGAGAGTGTTTCTATCTGAGACATAGCTGGAACCCCAACTTGGAAAAGGGTGGAAAAGGACAGATTCGCTTGATATCCAAACCAGCATGTATTCCTTAGCCAACATCACCAAAAGCAGATGAATCAGTCCCCTTTCTCAATGTTATTTTTGGGAACTTGCTGTTTGATTACCAGAATACCTTAATGGTTACACTTCAAAACCTTAATGTATTTGGGAGTTATGACAAATATAAAAATGTTTGTTTTCTACTTAAAATAGTACAAATAGAATCAGGTTCCATGTTCAGTGGAGAAAGGGAATGTGACAAAACTTAAGACATCCTACTCACTGTATTGTCACACAATTACATTGAGATTAAGTGTAATTAAAATCAAATATGTATAGTACTTATGTAGAAAGGAACCATTTTCAATGACTGGGAAAGTACCAGCATCCTAGAAAGCAGGAAGAATCCATACAAAAACATAATTTCAATTTACTTTGGCATTTTTTTTTAGAATGTTCTATCCACCAGTTTAATTGACATTATCCTTTCTGTTTTAAATAGTTTAATACCTCAATTAAAATTAAAACTAAAAGATATCAGCTTTAAATCTTTGTCAGTAGCCTTTCCTACAAAAGAACAACAAAGCTTCCAAATTTAAGAGTCATCAAAAATTGCCCCCAAAATGTTAGTTTTGTTTTAAGACTTTAGTCTTCAGTAGCAATATTAATGCATTACCTGCTCAAGTACATGCTAAGTTTCAGTCCTTGCATCGTAACCGGTTTATCTCCTTCCTTTATTGTGGCTAATAATACATCTTGTATTTTCTCCAGCGACTGCATCAGATTGCTTGTCATTTTCATCATCTAATGAAAGGACAGTAAGCATCATTTCTTCTAGCTTTTTCAGGACATTATTCTTCTTCATTTCAAGTTATCTCTCTCAATTTGGAAGAGTCCATGAGAAGATTATTTCCCTCCCTACAACAATGATAATGCAGAACATAGAACAATACAGCACAGGAACAGGTCCTTCTACCCAGGATGTCTGTGCTGACCATAATGCCAAATTAAACTAATCCCATCTGCCTGCACATAGTTTATATCTTTCTTTTCCCTCCCTGTTCATGTGCTAAAGTGTTGGAGGATTGCAAATGTTACACCTAGGTTGAAAAATTACTTAAAAATAAACCCATTACATCTTCAATGTGAAGTATTAACTAAGTTTATCTTTCCACAGATGCTGTCAGACCTGTTGAGTGTTTCCAGTACTTTCTAATTTCCAGCATCTACAGTTTTTTGATTTTCAGTTCAATCTCACTGAAGGGGAAGCTGCAATAGATGATAAGCAGGGGAGACATTATTAGTCATTTGAATAAGTATAGATTATAAAGCAAAAGCCATAGATAAATTCATGGCAATTTATGCATAACTAATGGATTTGAGAAGGTTCATGAAGGCAAGCAATGATGTGCACATGAACATTCAAAAGCCATTTGATAACTGCCACAAAATAAGCTTATATAGAAAATTGAAGCTTGTGAAATATAAGGAGGCATTGACAACATGGATCCAAAATTAACAAAGGACAGAACAAGTGTATCATGGTTATGGTTGCACTTTGGGCTGGAGGAAGATATGCACTGGTATTTCCCCAGGGATTATTGGTTTTCTTTGCATGTATTAGTCGGTGTATATAGGACGTACAAGGTACCCCTTTAGAATCTGCTGATGACACAAAACATGGAAGAATAACAAATAGGGGAAGATAGTGATAACGAACAAGGCTGATAAAATTTAACACAAAGAAATACAAAGTGCTGCATTTGATTGGAAGAACAAAGGCTATCATATAAACAATATAATTCTGAAGGGTTGTGAGGGTGGAGCAATCTGGGGGTTTATGTGCACAAGCTGTTAACGATGGCAGAACAGGATGAGAAAGCAACGATAAAAGTATATGGGAATGTGTACTTTATGAACAGAGGCATAAGATACAAATGAAGTTATGAAATACAAATTCAGCTATACTAGAGTACTGCATATGCTTCTGCTCACCTTGATAAAGGAAGGACTAGAGTGGGTACGGAAGTGATTTTGTAAAATGGTCACAGAGATCAGTTCTGTGAGTTGCTTGAAAAAGCTTGGATTGCTCTCCTTGGATCAGTAAAGCTTCAGAGGGGATTTGTTAATGTTCAAAATCATAAAAAGCCTGGACTGGGTCAATGAAGAGAAACTGACTCAATTGATAAAGGAGACTAAAACCAGAAGCCATAGATTTATAGTGACTGGCAAGAACCAAGGGTGAATGAAGAAAAACTTTTCACACTGTAAGTTCATTTGAAATTCACTGCCCATAAGGGTGATGGAAGCCGATTCAATGGTCACTTTCAACAGGGAATTGGAGGGTTTAATTCGGTCTGATTTAACTGCAAATATACTTTATCATAAGGTTGCCAAATTTAATTCATGAGCTTCCCACAAGCAATATCACTCTAGACAATCCCAAACACTTTTCTCCCATTAAAGTCCAGATAGCTCCTGTGTACAGTGGAATGGTGTTGTGACATAAATGATTTTTGTGGAACAGATAGTATTTGGAAGGATTGCATGGTGCAATCTCTAGAACAAAAAACACTTAATGAGTTACTCTGCAAATTACACTTTACCTTTTAGTTATGGTACTTAAAATTTGTAATGCTTTTTGAATAATCCACGCTGACATCATAAAGAGCAAAGCAGATATGTATTATCAATTGCACTTTCACAAATATTGGTCTCTGCTTTTCAAAAATAGTTCATTCTGTAGCGTATTCTGAGATATTTTAATGTGAAACAAAAGAACTATAAAATACAAGTTACATCTATTAGCTATATGCATTGCCCAATCGAATCTTATTCCGTGTCTTCAGTTATACACAGTGATAGTTTTACCATGTCCCTTGTGTTGGTGGTTGCCGCAGGTTCTGACTGCATTGCTTCTAACATTTGATCCACTGTATGAAACAAAGAACTGGCGACCAAGTTTACTTTTTCGGAAGAGTTATGAGCTTTATCTTGTAGGTGCAGCAACTGCATACTCAGGAAGAGAAGCACTTCACTGGCTTTTACCTACAGGGAAAGTTGAAGAGTCCAAATGAATAAAATGAAATAAGAAAAAAGTCATGCCAAATAAATATTTTGATCATGTTCTCCTTTTATTTTCCAAGCTAATGGCTGATATTTTGGAAATTTACACAGTTTTCACTCCAGGGACTTGTATTTTACCTGATTACCCGAGCACTGATCAGCACTGTATGTGTGCCATGAGGGTTCCTAATATTTTATTGAAACTAAAGAAATTGCTTGCTCAAACACTGCACACTTCAAAGTCATTTGATTCTGTAACATTGTTAAAGGCTGATTGATTCCACAGAAAAAAACAGGTATTATCTTTTTTTTGGGGGGGGGGCAGGGTGGGAAAGGGAATATATTTTGGATCCTGAGAACCAATTATTGTTAAATGTGATTTTGTGTTGCAGCCTGCTCACTAAGGATAGGGTAGAGGCTTTACCTCAAGGTATTCACAGCAGCTGGGCTTGTACAGGATCTTCTGTTACATCCATTTTTCTTTGACCAAGCTTTTACAAAATGCATAATTTACATGAGGCACAAGGCAACTGTGTACCTTTAATTCAGGTGGGCTATTTCACTTAATATGTATTCCTATTTAAATTCTGTTATTTACAACAAATACACTGCATCCTTACTTGAACTGTTAATGTCAGATTACTGCTGGTTTTCATCAGTCGATCTAGAAATGCCGACACCTCTTCCACTTTTATCAAATCATCCACACTTCTCAATATGCAGTAGAAATACAGCATTGCCTTTTCTGTCAGCTTGTCAAGATCCAAGTGAGTGCAAGAGAAACAACAGATTCATGAGAAATCACGTCATCTTGCCTAGGTTTCTACCATTTCTCCAATTCCCTTGTTATTGCTACTATTTATTTGGAGGCGGAGTGAGCAAATAACATTCTACTGCTAGCTCCATGATGCTGCAGGAACTCAGCAGGCCAGGCAGCATCCGTGGAGAAAAGCAGGCAGTCAACGTTTCAGGTCAGAACCATTCTTCAGTCCTGAACGGTCCTGACCTGAAACACTGACTGCCTGCTTTTCTCCACGGATGCTGCCTGGCCTGCTGAGTTCTTCCAGCATCAATGCGTTTTTCATCTAGATTCCAGCATCTGCAGTCCTTTGTTTCTCTACTGCCAGCTCTCTCTGTGCCCCACATCATCATGTGTGTGAACTGCAAGTGTCCTTGTCCATGGCTGTGCAAGTATTTCAACATTGATTGAGAGACAAACCTCATCACAGCCACACAGCTCATGTTGAGATTTTTGTTATGCAGTTTACTTTATTTATATTGAGACACTAATTTAGAAGCAACATTACAATTAATGTGCAAGCCCACAAGTTGCAATGAATTCAGCCTTGGACATTATTTTCAGTTTGCCACCTATTCCAATCAGTCAGGGAGGAGAGGCTGAGCCAGCTGAGAACACACGAGGTACAGCTTCCTCCTGCTAGGAGGATGTTTGTTTTGAAACAATATTGCCTCCACAAATGCTAAAGATATGATCTCTAAAGTGGGTTTGTTGCCTCTTCTACTTTACAGTTTTCACTGCCAAATTCAGTGATGGTGTTAGTGGCTGATTTTGTGACTTAAGTCTGTTGCATAGTCAGCAGAATTTCTGGTCTGGCCCACCACAGTGCAAGTAATTGAATAGTGCACAGCAATGAATTTAAACAGCTTACCTTATATGGACTTTGCTCCCTTATGGTTGAACCTGTAAAAGTAAACAAGCATTAAAAAAATAAACAATGAACCAAAATATTAAGTGTGAATAAGATGAAGAGATCCAATGGATAGGAATTCACTGTATACAAGCTGCCCCTGTGGAATACTTCCTTTAGTTGCAGCAAATGTCATTGAAATATCTGCACATGAGGAATCATTTAAGGTAGGCAGAATTGTTTGGATAGAAATACCTGTAGGAAATGGCCTTGAAGAGGAAAAGTGTGAAACTGTTTGAATGGAATTACTTGCAGGCGATGGCCTTGCAGGGTAAAATTTTTTACTGAATGAAGGTGATGGATAAATGGTATTGGCGATAGATTCTGATGGGAAGTTTCTCTCCGTTTGAGATGATGGACGTATATTTTCTTCTTGCTCGTTGTCTTTATGTCTCTTTTGCTGTGAGAAAAGAAAAATCAGAAATATTTATTTGCTGACAAGGGAAGAAATGCACAAAAAGCTAAACACACATGATCAGAATATCATTTGATATCTATGATTTCTGTTTATCATTTATTTATGCACCCCACAACAGCAAAGAATAGATCAGCTAAAATGAACAAATTTGTAATTTAAAATTTGATCTTCTAAAGCAGAGTTTTGAGAGGGTTAGGTAACTAAGCAAGTACTTAACTTATGACACTTATATAATAGAAGGGTCTCAGAAGGCCCTTTAATCAATACATTGTTTGTTTTCAGATTTATTTTATTATTGACTCATTTTAATAAATCTTTGATAGAGAAACATCTGGAATTTGGACAACTGGCTTCCCACCCACTTCTTCCAGACTAGGGACAAAACCTGGAGGGGCTTTAACCTTCCTTTTCCCACTGTCAGTAAGGGTGCTCAGTCGAAGTAGGCTATACTACATGACTTACAGGTAAGGAACGCATTTCAAAGTTTCAGTGACCCAATTCAATTCAGACATTAACACTGCATCTGGAGGAAATTCCAGCTTTGTGTAAGTGCACGGCCATGAATTAAAACAACTTACCTTAATTGGACTTTGCTCCCTTATGATTGAACCTGTAGAAGTTAACAGAAACATTAAAAATAAATAATGAGCCAAAATATTATCTTTAAAAATAACAGAAAGAACTTGTCTTAGTTCTTCTTCTTATTCATTTAAAGAATGTGGATGTCACTGGCAAGGTCAGCATTTATTGCCCATCCATAACTATCTTGTGAAGCTGGTGGTCAATCACCTACTTCAACAGCTGCAGTCCAGGTGAAGGTCATTTCACAATGTTATTGGGCAGGGTTGCCAGGATTTAGGGCAGGCTACAATGAAGGAATTGCAATATACTTCCAAGCTCATGGTACAATCTGGAGGGGAACCTACAGGTGGTGATGTTCCAATATGCCTGCTGCCTTGTTCTTGTTGGTGATAAGAGTTGGCAGGTTTGGAAGGTGCTGTCAGAAAAGTATAGGCAAGTTACTGCAGTGCATTTTGTGAATGGGATATAGTATACCCATGGTGAGCTAGTGGTGGAAGGAGTGAATGTTTGGGTTGGTGGACAGGGTGCCAAACAGGCTGCTTCATCCTGGATGTCAAGCTCTTGCGTACCTATGCAGCTGCCCTCATGGGGCACTTTCTATCCCATGGAAATAAAGATGATAGAAATCTGAAATAAAACAGGAAATGCTGAAGATACTCAGTGGGTCAGACAGCACCCATGGAGAGAGAAATATAATTAACATTTGGTCCTCAATTTTTTTCCCCTCTTTACAGAATCTGTTTGACCTGAGTATTTTGTAGGATAATATGCCTTTATTCTACCACACACCTTGTGCCGTGTAAATGGTGGAAATGCTTGAGAATCGGGAGGGAGTTATTTGGCACAGGGTAAGCAGTATCCATTCTGCTTGTGACTAATCCAAGTGAGTTTCCGGCCAGTGGTTGATGATGGGGACTTGGCAATGGTAATGCCACTGAATCTCTAGGGTAGGTAATCTGATTTACTCTGGTGGGAGCCAGTTATTGTCTGGTATTTTCATGGCATGAACTTCACTTGCCACCTATCAACCTATGCCTAAATACATCTTGCTGCCTGTAGGCATGAACAGCTTCATATTCTGATAAATTACAAGTGGAAATGACCATCTGTAATCATCAATGAACATCTTCATTTCTGAACATATGATGAAAAAATACTACTGATGCCACAGTTATTTGGACCTTGGTCACCACCCTTTGTATGAGGCACAACTTCAAACAGTGGATGTTTTCCCTGATGCTCTTCAAATTAATTTTTTTTTTACACAATGTCTCCTTAATGCTACACTCAGTTGAATGCTATCTTGATCGCACCCATGTTCCCCTCTCCTCTGATGCTTCCTCACCCTGTTGAGCATTTCTAGCATTTTCTACTTTTAGATTTAATTTCCTGCATTTGCAGCATCTTGCCTGTCCAGCTCCAACAACACTCAAGAAGCTCAACAGCACCAAGGAAAAAGCATTCGTCAGCCACCATTTCACCAGCTCAGTGTGTGCTCTCCTTGGTCTAGGTTTGGACCAATTCAAAATGAGATCTGGACTTGAGTGGCCGGGGTGAAATATAAACTGAGCATCAGTTTACACTGAATAGGTGCTGCATGATAGCAATTGGTTGATTTTCCTTGATTCTGACCGCACTACAAATTTAGATACGGTGCACACATATTTTAGATGCACCAATAATCAGACTTGGAGGGTTGCAGGGATGTAGGAGATAGCATAGGAATGTAGGAAGAGCAAGGCCATGGACTGATTTGAAAGCAAACACAAAGTTTTTAAAATTTGAGCTATTGCTTAACCGGGGGCAAACGTGGACCCACAAGTATAGGGTGATAGGTAAATGGGAGTTAGCGCAAGTTAGGATATGGGCACACAGAGTTTTAGATGAACTTCAGTTTTTGGAGGGTATAAGATAGGATTCGGCAAGGATAAATGATACATGGACCAAGTCAAGGTGCTGAGATTTACCCTTAATCCCATGCACCCATTCTTTATCTTTGTTCTTCCAGTTGGTGGAAGTCAACTTGCTGTAATCTGAAGATATCAAGCCTTCTGGAGTGTTATTTTACCTGGACACATCCAGGTAAATGGCAAATATCCCATCACACCTCTGACATGAACCACTAAGAAGATTTCTCCCTCATGATGTTTTCACAAGAGTCCTGCCAGCCTTCTATCTACATCTGAATGCCTCAACGCCACATTGATATTTGCATACACAGTATCTTTAGTCCAGAAGATAATATCATGGCACTTACCAGCAGATCATCAACTTGTATCAGATTAGTAACTTCTAAACCGATAAGTGGCTCCAGTAAATGAATGGTGATATTCTGGGATGCCAGTTTCAATGCCAAGGTATTCAAATCATGAATAATCAATTAATGTGTATCTGATCTAGTACAGTCTGCCAACTGAGATAATTCCTGGCTGCACAGTGGACATGTGGAGTTTGATATTTCCTATTTATAGAACAGATTGGCACTTGAGAAACTTTGTTTACTAATATTTCAAGATTCAACTGAATTCTTCAAATAGCCAGTAAGGGGAATCACACATTGGGATTCAGTTCTGTGGTGCTGGCATTTTAACTGTAATAATGATGCACTCTATAGAATTAACTGTGGCCAATCACATTTAATATTAAATAGATCAAGAATGCTTAAAAGGCCAATAAGAAGAGCTTTGGAGGAGACCCTGATACAGAGTAAAGATGCAGGGAATAAACCAGGAAATTTGGAACTAGATTCCAAAAAACACGAAAAACTTGGAGTTACTGGGAACATTAGACAACATGGGTGATGACTAAGTAGGAAATAAATTTAAAATTCTGATCTTTGCTTTCAAATCTTCAATGGCCTTGTCCCTCTTTGTCTCTGCAGCCTCCACAATCATTTTACTCCAAATAACCACCACTCATTTTGAGTCCAATTAATTTATCCTTTACCATGAGAACATAAGTAGCAGGAGTAGGTCAATCAGCCCCTCAAGCCTACTCCACCGTTCAAGCTCTCCCCACACCCCTTGATTCCTTTGTAGTCCAAACCTCTATCAATATTCTTCTTGAATTTATTCAGTTAACTCTGTCCTCTTATCCTTAACCAATAAAAGGTTTCATATGGAAGTGGATGTTTTTTTGAGATCCTCGCTGACCTGGAAGTGATATTACCCAATGATGCATTAATGATTTGGAATTGGGAACTGGATGAATGATTTCAAAATATGTGGATGGAACCAATTTGGAGGCATAGTAAACCTGAAGAATGAAGAATGCAACAAAGCACAAAAAGACATCAGTAAACTTACAGAATGGACAACTGGCAGATGAAATTCAAAATTATCTGAACTACCACGTCTTTGCTTTGACTACATTGCACTAAAACAACAATTTGCATTTATATTGCAAATGATCCAAGACCATTCACAGCAACAAATTTAAATGGAATTTAACACTAGTCAACACAAAATGGTGATGGACAAAATAACTTGAGCTTCAATTTTAGATTTTAAGAAGCATTTTAAAGGAGGCAGAGATATTTAGGGAGGAAGTTCCAGAGATTAGGGCCTGGACAGTTGACATCAGAAATGCCAGTCATGGAGCCATTTAAAGTCTGGGATCGGAGGCCAGAAAAGGCACAGTACAGAATTTGTAAAGTCCTCTAGGAATTGAGGAGGCTGCAGAGATAGGAAGGAAAAGGCCATGGAGAGACTTAAAAACAAAAATTAGAACTCTAAGTCTGTGATGTGGCCAAAACAGGAGGCAATGTAGTTCAACCTGTATTTAAGAATGAGAAAGTAATAGAAGGATGCTTGAATATGGTTAGATGGTGAGAGATCGAAGGACGATTGTGTGAACCATTAATACCAGTGCTGACCCTTTAGGCCAAACTGTCTACGTGCTATGAACTTATTATAGCTTAATAAAGCCAGCATGCTTCAACACTTCAAAGAACACATAATCAAACTTGAAATTACTCTTCAGACAGAACGAGATCCTAATTATTCCTATGATTTATTTACCTTTAAATAACCTAGGCTTTCTGCAGAATAGAGCCAAACAACTGCTACTTTCAGGAAACTTATTGCAGCGGCCTCCAGTTTACCTGTGGACTTTGCACATTCAGATCACTTTGACACAGAGTGAAACAGATGGAGCTCTCAAGGAAAAATGGCTGATTAAATGCTTAATTGTGACAAATGGCCCCCACATCTGTAAACAATGGTACAGGAGAACAGATGTTCTTAATAAACCCCTTTTGTATTATCAATTTGAAAATGTGCTTTTTTTAAACTAAAGCAGTTACCTTAAATGAATAGGAAGGAAAGTTTATGAACATCATATGCTTGGATGCTTAATTAGTCTTTCAAACAGGGGATTCTCCAGTTACCATCCCCTATTTATAAATTATGTGTTTAATGCTTCTATTCTTTTGTAAGTGGCATTGAATTGTATTGTCATTCAATTTTCATTTAATTTAGGAAACATTCTTTGGCCATTGTTCACAATGAATCATTTAAATACATCCTAGTGACCCAATAAAATGAATGTTTATTTATAAAGTATAATATTAAATGTGTACTTCATCAGGTTCTGTGGAGCCTTTGTGGTTTTTTTCTATCCTGTGTTATTTATTCAATTTACTTTTGAATGGCAATATTATTTAAACGATTTGCTCAATATTATGCAATAATTTCTAAGAAACTAAATGATACAGATGTTTTTTTCATTAGCTTGGACTATATTGATACTAATCTCTTCACTGCAATGCTCCTGCTTGAGTTGTCAAAGCAAGTGAGTATTTAAAAAGGTACTTGGACAGGTACATGGATAGGAAAGGTTTAGAGGGATATGGGCCAATGTGGGCAAATGGGACAAGCTTAGATGGGAATCTTGGTCAGCATGGACCAGTTGGGCCAAAGGGCCCGTTTCCGTGCTGTATTACTCCATGACTCCAAATTCCTATTCACTCATCACCAGAACCAGAAATGTTCAGTAATAACGTCTGAAGTGCCATGATTTGTACCAGAAGTAATGGCAACCAATTTCTACTCCAAGGGACAAAATAAAATCAGATGTGTACTGCTGAAGAAAACAGTACTATCAACCAGAACTTCCAGGCCTGCCTCTCCAGAATTTAGTCAACTACCCAAGTATCAATGGCAAATTTTGTTTGATAATGATCCATCAATTTGGGAATTTTGTTGTATTACAGCGGTTGTATAATTAGTTACAGGTTGTCATTATAGTTGCAGTTATTGTTGGCAGCTGGATAAGTACCCTACTCCCACTCTAACCTTTGATTAAGTAACTGTTCCGTGAGTGACCCAGGGTAACGTGATCAGTGAAATGCTCTGTCAGAAGACTCTGTTCTGATGAACAGTCGCTGACCTGAACTTCATTTCTCTTTTCACAGATCCTGCCTAATCTGCTGAGTATACCCAGCACTTTCTGTTTTTACTTGTTCACATTAGCTGTCAAAGGAGATTACTGAGATTCTAACTCGCAGAAAGCGTCTGGCCCAGGCTTGTCCTCAGACCCTGCGTGGATCAGCTGGAGGGAATATTTGCAGACATTTTTAACCTCTCCCTATTCTAATCTGAAGTTCACACCTGCTTTACTACTACTATCATCCTGGTGCCAAAGAAAAATGAGGTAACGTGCCTTAATGACTACCGCCTGGTGGCTCTGACGTCCACCATCATGAACGCTTCAAGAGGCTAGTCATGGCACACATTAACTCCAGCCTCCCAGACAACCTCAACCCACAGCAATTCGCCTACTGCCGAAATGGCAGGTGCCACCTCCCTGGCCCCACATCCATCTCTGGAGCACCTGCATAACAAAGACACTATTTATTATAGCTCTACCGTCAATACCATAATACCAAACAAACTCATCTCCAAACTCCTAGACCTAGGATTCAGCACCTCACTTTGTAACTGGATCTTTGATTTCAAGCATGACTATCCTCAACATTGGTGCCCCACAAGGCTGCATCTTCAGCCCCTTACTTAACTCCCTACACATTCACAACTGTGTGGCCAGATTCAGTTCTAACTCCATCTACAAGTTTGCAGGTGACACCACTGCAGTGGGCCATATCTCAAACAACAATGAAATGAAGGAGATAGAGAGCCTAGTGGCATAGTATCAAGACAGCAACCTTTCTCTCATTGTCAGCAAAAGAGCTGGTCAGTGACTTCAGGAAGGGGGCAGAGTACGCACCCTGTATGCATCAATGGTGCTGAGGTGGCGATACTTGAGGGCCTCAAGTTCCTAGATGTAAATATCTTGGCCATAGCTTGTCCTAGTCCAACCATGTAGACACTATGGCCAAGAAAGCACACCAGCACCTCTACTTAGTCAGAAAGCTAAGGAAATTCAGCGCGTCCCATTGACCCTCACCAATTTTTACAATGCACCATAGAAAGCATCCTATCCGGACGCATCACAGTTTAGTATGCCAACTGCCCTGCCCAAGACCACAAGAAATTGCAGAGAGTTGTGGACACAGCTCAGTCCATCATGAAAACCAGCCTCCCCTCCATTGACACTGCCTACACTTCCCGTTGCCTCAGAGAAGCAGCCAAGATAATGAAAAGACCCCTCCCACCCCAGACGTTCTTTCTTCTCCCTCCTTTCTTTGGGCAGAAGAAACAAAAGCTTGAAAACAGGCACCACCAGACTCAAGGACAGCTTTCATAAGACTATTGAATGGACCTCATATGATAAAGATGCACTCTTGATTTCTCAATCTACCTCTTCGCAGCCCTTGCACCTTATTTGTCTACTCTGCAGTGCAGTCTCTCTTTAACGATAACTGTAACACCATATTCTGTATTCTGTTATTGCCTTTCCCTTTATACTACCTTGATGTGTTTTGGAATGACTTGTATGAATGGCATGCAAAGCAAAGTTTTTCACTGTATCTCAGTATATGTGACAACAATAAACCAATAACCAATTGAACCATAAGAGAACAAAATAATGTTATAAACCAGTTACTTTAAATTTTCAACCTCAGATCACTAAAAATTTTACTAATTTTTGTGTTTGTGCAGAAGATAGCTTGAGATAAAAAAGAAAGACTACATGATCCAGCAATGCTTTCTAAATTAGGGAATAAGCAAGCACTCTATAGTGGCCGAGTTGCATTTTGAAAGTTACCAATGATATTTGTTCCTGAATACCAGTATGACCTAATAAATCTTTTTTTTTATTAAAAGTGTCCTTAAAAACATTTACTATTATGCATTTCTTAAGATATATCATTTTTGGAAGTGAAAGTGTTCCTTACCAAATTCACAGATAGAGGAAAACTTCCTGCTGCACCTGGTGGTACCCCACAGCTGATGCCCATTCTTCCATGAAATGTAATCACACTTGGGTGATAGATCTGGCTCCTGTCCAGAAGTCACATCACTCTGTATTTGTTCCAATCCATCCAGACAGGATACCACTGAGTAGGAATAACGGTATTGTAAAAATGAGTACAACTCCAACATAATAATAATCCAGTTCTTGCATTCACCCATGCAAACCTCAGCTAATAATCAATGACCTAGAAACTGCTTTACTACACTTAAATGCTACATTTCTGTGTCACGTATCATTATTTTTAAAAATTCCACACATAGTGCAATCTTCTGTGAGATTCCCTAAACAGTGTCAATGGATTTTCCTGTACAATGCTGCAATGTGGCAGATTCAACATATGTTAATTGTTTCATCTGCTGCAAGTTCTTGTAGTTGGTGACACTTAACCTACAGGTGTGACACTGGCAGCCAATATAAATAGCACCTTGCAAGTCACTGGCTAGAGGTCTGTGACCAGTGGTGTTCTGCTAGGATCAGTGCGAGGACCTCTGTTGTTTGCGATATATATAAATCATCTGGATGAAAATGTAGGTGATCTGATTAGTAGGTTTGCAGACGACACAAAAATTGCTGGAGCTGTGGATAGTGAGGAAGGTTGTCAAAGAATACAGTAGGATATAGATCAGTTGGAAATTTGGGTGGAGAAATGACAGATGGATAATCTGGATAAGTGTGAGGCATTGCATTTTAAATGGTCAAATGCAAAAGGAAAGTATACAGTAAATGGCAGGACCCTCAGGAGCACAGACATACAGACGGCTCTTGGGGTGCAAGTCCATGGCTCCTGAAAGTGGCAACACAAATGGATAAGGTAGTAAGGAAGGCGTACAGTATGCTTGCCTTCATTGGTCAGGGAATTGAGTATAAAAGTCAGGGAATTGAGTATAAAAGTCAGGGAATCATGCTGCAGCTGTATAAAACTTTAATTAAGCCACATTTAGAGTACTGCGTGTGGTTCTGGTCACCAAACTATAGAAAGGCTTTGAAGACAATGCAGAAGAGGTTCACTAGGATGTTGCCCGAATTGGTGTGTATTAGCTGCAAAGAGAGGTTGGACAAACTTGGATTGTTTTCTCTGAAGTGTCACAGACTGAGGTGGTGACTTGATAGAAGTTTCCAAAATTATTAAAGGTACAGATAGAGTAGATAGAGTCTCTTTCCTCAGGGTGGAAATGTCAAATATTAGAGGGCATAGGTTTAAGGGATGAGGGGGAGGATTAAGGGAGATTTGCAAGACAAGTTTTTATTTTACACACAGGAAATAGGAGGTGCCTGGAACACACTGTCAAGCAGATATGATAGCAAGGTTTAGGAAGCATTTAGATAGACACACGAACAGGCAGGGATATACAGGGATACAGACCATGTGCAGGTAGATGGGATTAGTTAGGTTGGCACCATGGTTGATACAGACCTGGTGGGCCAAAGGGCCTGTTCCTGTGCTGTAGCATTCTGTCCTGTTGTGCAGCCTGGAGCATTGGATCAACATTTCTGACTCTGTCCCACCCAAAAGTCAGTGGTCAAATTTCCCAACAGGGGCTAAGACACTCAGAAAGGTGTGCAATATTGCTCTACTCCATGTTGATTTTCAATTGCTGGGAAATCTTTGGAGCTGTGCAAAGAAAGTTCTTGGCCAAAATTTGTTAACCAGTGAAATTTGAAAAATGTTAATCTCTGAAAGCATAAACAAGGTTAAATCACAGGAGTAAATTTTAAGGAAATACAATTGATCATAAAAACAATGCCAACTTGCAGTTTTGTGGCCCGGAAAGCAATGAATAAGAATTTTAATTTTATTTTACTACATGAACTTGTAATTTACAAACTATCGTCATTTTACAGCCAGGAGGACCACATTTCATTCTTTTATTTGTCCTGGGGTTGCAATAGTCAAACATTTGAGAACAAAATAGACAGAAAATAAAAAGTTACTCATAAGTGACATTCCCTCTGTTTCTTAAAAAGAGCATCCCCACTAACTGCCCTATAGCTGTGTAGTTCACTCTCAAGCTGAACATAACCTGATCTTAACTAGGTCTTGTTCTTCAAACACTTCCTCTAGCATCCTCCCACTGCTTACCATATTGTTCTCTTACCTGGGGCATCTCGTCTCTGATTTGATTTTATTTCAGACAAAACTAAGCCAATCCACCACTTCTTATTGACTGACATCTGGTTCTGCAGAAAATGGAACATTTCCTCGTTCTGGATAATGGCGAGATGCCCACCTTCTCGCTCACACTGCTTCTGAGCATTCTCAAAGCTCGCCTGCTGCTCCATGAACTCGTAGCACAAATCCTGGAATTTCTTCTGATGCTCCAGGCAGGGTATTGCCTCAGTATGAAAAAGAAAATAAAAAATTAGAAACAATTGCAGGTTCATTTTAAGGCATCGGAGAACAAAACCTGATTTGGTTCATCTGACATCTATTGCATCCAACACTGAAAGATTTAAAGTAGGAGGTGATTTTTATAACATGTGCTCACCAGTCAACAAGAGATCAAGTTTCTACATCAATAACAGATTTAACTGCGAGACTATATTAGGCCTTAATTGATTTATGAGGAATAATAGATTCTGTAGGAATAATTACTAGGGAAGTCCAGTGCTTCATTGAAATTGTAACTAAGCGGGAAAGGCGGGTTGTTTATAGTCATTGAGCATTCATCTTTATAATGACTGTTAACTTTATGGTGGGCTTGCCTTTTTACTGTGGCATAGCACACCAGGAATGCTAGGGGTTGGCAGTGGGGGGTGGGGGTGGGGGTGGGGGAGAGTGGGAGGGAACGAGAAGGAAGGAAGCTGAGGAAAGACATAACCAAAAAAAAACTTTGTTATTGTATACCAGGTCCCATGTATTAATTTCCAAATCCAGGAAATTCCATAGATGGAATGACAGAAATGTTCTATAGAAGCCACATTTTGAATTCCCACTTGGAAATATCCTCCTTAACCCAAAATAATTGGCTATAACAAGTGTTAATCGAGATTCACTTTCACATGAGGCAAAAGAAGGAAATTCTTTGAAAGAGTGCTCAACAGATGTTGAAAAAAGACTAAAAGCTGCATTTTAGCACTGGTTTATCACAAGTAAGTTCTGTCGAAACACAAGATAACAAAAATAACTGCAGCAGCAGCCCTCCAAAGCTGTCGGATCATCTCAAAACCTTTTGCTCCAAATTGGGTGCAACTAAAAGAGAAAGGATGTCGTTAACAGACTTCTTGTGAAAATTAAAGTGATTTTTTTTTTCTCATGAATCACTGTTGAGCTGACAAATGGGATGAGAAGCCAATTTGACCCTTGTAAGTCAAATGGAGTGGACTGTTTCTCTGCATTTTGCTCATCCTTCTCTTCCTTTGTCCTAGTCCTTGGGGTTGTACTTTCAGCTGCCTGGATCCTAAATTCTGGAATTCTTTTCCTAATAAATTATCCCTTTGCCTTGCTATCCTCCTTTTGCACTCTGTTTAAGGCTCAAAGTATAAATAAACTGCTGGAAGAATTCAGCAGGTCAAGCAGCATCTGTGGAAGCAAAGGGATGGTCTAGTTTCAGGTCAAGAACCTGCATCAGAACCGAGTCAGGTGCTACTTGACCTGCAGAGTTCTTCCAGTGGGTTATAGTTTGTTCCCGAATCCAGAAGACTGACTCCGACAGTCCTGTGTCTCGTCACTGTTCTAGGCTTGGCGCTTTGGCCTGTCCTAATGTTTCTTTCTTTAGACTGTGCCTTTTTTTTGCCGGACAACACTCCTGCACTCTAGAACATTTCAGTTTGATGTAGATGCTACAGATCATTAGGGTATGCTCTCTCAGTCCACAAATCCTTCATCCTTCCAAAAGGTTCTGTCAGAAATATCTGTTCTCTTTGTAAACAATAACTAACCTGCTGTGTTTCCAGCATCTTCTCCCTTCTCCCCCACCCCTCCCCCAGTATCAACATTTGGAGTGTTTTGCTTTTTTTATTTTAAAGACCAATCCTGCTCACCACAAGGGCATTAAGGTCTGGAATTTGCAATCCAAATGACAGCAATACTATCAGCTTTCACTGTCATTACTATGCAAAACTGACAGGAGTTTCCAGCCTCTCTCTGCACATGTACATGGAAAGCAGGTATCCTGCTGATAGTGAATCTATGGTTCATTACACTGAACTGTTGCTGTCTTCACAGAGCAATCAACCCAGAGGTGGTTTGGTAAATAGTTCACTCTTAAAAACTCAATGACATCACATCCAACAACAGTTTAGTAGCTTCAATTGACTTTATAGCCAATGAAGCTTGTAAAATATTGCAATCCATGCCAAATCAAAAAGTGTGGAATTGCCAGAAACTGCTTCTGTGGAAAAATGCCACATTAAGAATGCTCCCTGACATTGGAAGCTTTTCTTTACTTAACAAGGTACCCCTTCCATTAATGTGAATCACCAAACTATTTTTTAGTATTTCAGAGAACCAGAGATAGAGAATACAGAGGCACTGGTAATATCAGAGATCTAATAGCCAAGCTGTGCAAATCAAGTTCCCTAAAGCAGAAAATGACAAAGTTGTCTACTTAGTTTCCCCTTAGAAATATTAACTGACATTGACCATAACTCTTCTCAGTGAAATGGTACCATGTTTACAAGCAGCTGAGAGTACAGTTTCTTAGCTTAACATCTTATTGGGAAAACCACAGAAACATGGGAACCTTTCCAAGTCTCAGCCTGAGACTTCCAGCTGCACATTCCGTGTCATGTCCTTGTGCCCCATTTGGAGACTAGAGCTGGAGAAACCTAAGTCACCACTACAGTTTAGCAACACTATGACCACTCTGATCACCTTGCACTAAAATGGACTTTGTTTTTTTGTTCTAATTGTGTTTTCTTGTGTGTAATTTATATTTAATTTGTTTTTCTTGTGAAAGCTGTTTATATGATGCCATGTGCCTGTGATGCTACTGCAAGTAAGCTTTTCATTGCACCTGTGCATACATGTACTTGGGCCTATGACAATAAACTCAACTTTGACTTTGAAGATGAACACAGCCCTTCTGAAATGGCCAAGACAGCCCCTGCCAACACAGATCCAGTTCCAGTCACATGCTGAATGACTGTAGGGCAGCTTGTACCCACAATCTCCTGAGCTCTGACAGCCACCACTCCTGACTGACAAGAAATCAAAAGTGACACATGCAACCTTCTGAACCTCAGTGTTGAGAAGCTTGTCACAAATCCACTTATTGTTCACATCCGGGAATAGGAGGACGTGCCAGAGGACCTCAGAGACGTCATAGTTATGACTTTCTTCAAGAAAGGAGACAAATCTGACTACAGTAACAGACAGACATGTCTCTATGTTGTCTGCCACAGGGAGAGCAATCAACAGAGGTCCACTTCAAGCACCTTCTCCCAGAGGGCAAACAGCTGCTCTCCAAATCAGAATGTGGATTCCTTCCATCTGGGCATGATCTTCACCACACAACACCTCCAAAACTAACACTGGGAGTAGCATCAACTACTATACATGACCTTTTTCAACCTCATTAAAGCCTTTGACACTGTTAACTAGGAGGGACAGTGAAACATCCTCCTCAAGGCCGCCCATCTGCTGAATGCATCTCCAACATACATTTGCTTTATGATGGCAGGCTAGCCATAATCCCAACCAATGGACCACAACAGCTCCCAGTCTCAGTGCTGACCAGCATCATTACCACAGCACTTTTTCAATCTTTCTCACCACAGTGCTGCTCTTGATCTTCACTGAGCTTCCTGCTGGACTGGAGCCACTCCACAGGACTAATGGAAAACTGCTCATTTATGTCACTTCCAAAACTAAGGTCACCCCAGCCTCAACTACCATACACACACAATGCTTCCATTTGCATGTGTGCTCAGAGACCAATCTCCAACTCCTTCACTTAAGTATTTGAGAGGATGCTTTTTACATTCGACATCCACAAAAAGATCTTCTACCCGTCTCCAAGAATAAAGGTTATAATGAGACCATGAAAGACATTTGGCACTCCCCCTATCTACAGTACCTTCTTAGAGCCTGTACTTAGGAAAAGGTTGTTTTAAGATAAAGACTTCAAACACAGCACAAAACTTAAGGCCTACTGGGCAGCAGTGATGCCTACCCTCCTATACTGTATGTGTCTGAGATTTGGACCACCCACAGCAGACACCTCAAGATATTGGAGAGACACCACCAACAATCTCTCTGCAAATCCTCCAAATCTTCAGCAAGATAAATGAACTAACATCAGCATCCTCTCCCAGGCCAATATCCCAGCACCTAATTACACTCAGTCACTGGGAGGAATCCTAGTAAATGACCCTCACAAAGGCCCTATTCAGGTGACAAAGTCACCAGAGACTCCATGTGTCCCTGATGCAGAATCTCAACCTTAAATGTTGACCAAAATGTCCCATTGCCTCCAAAGATACTGCTGAACCCGTAGAGTTTCTCCAGCAATTTGCTTTTTGCTCCAGATTCCAGCATCTGCAGTTTCTCATGACTTCATAGCCTGTTAGATTCCAGGGCTTTCCCCCTTTCCACACTGAGATATTGTTCAGTCTAGGTTTCCTGCTCCATATCCTCACTCACCCAGGTCATTCTCTCTTCTCTCCTCTCCCATCAGGCAGAATATACAGGAGCCTGAGGGCACATACCACCATGCTCAAGGACAGCTTCTATCTCACTGTGATAGTTCCCAGATAATTGAGATGGACTCTTGACCTCACAATCTACCTTGTTGTGACCTTGCACCTTATTGTCTACCTGTAATGCACCTCCCTGTAGCTGCGACACTTTACCCTGTACTACATCAATGCACTCTGCACTAACTCAATGTATCAACACTGTGTAATGAATTAATCTGTACGATCGGTTTGCAAGACAAGTTTTTCACTGTACCTCGGTACAAGTGACAATAATAAACCAATATACTTCTACCACCTCAGCCAGTCACACTGAGGATCACCCCTTCAATGATATTTAAAGATAATTTTATACTTAAAGAAAACATTTCTAAATTATTAAATTCTATTGGGTTATCAAATAAACGAGGAATCCTGTTTTGAATTACGAAACCTACTGGAAACAAGATTTGAGGTGAGATACGAAGCAACAGAGGCAGCGTCCTGCACACACACCGACTCCGCCCTGCATCCCGGGTGAACGATTGCGGCACCTGGCCCCACAGCGCACTGCACCCGGCGTCTGCGCCACTTCCCGTACGTCTGATCGCCCCGCCCGCCTGTTCCGGGACTACGGGCGAGTTGCTTCTGGCGATAGGATGGCTGGGAGCATGTTGCAGGTAGGAGGGCCGGCACATTGCGAGAAAGTAGCGGCAGAGGGGTAGCTGCGTTCCCGGGGGTTCAGTCCGTGTCTTCGGGCTCTGCAGACTTCCACTTCCGAGTCTCACTCTCAGTCCTATACTTCATAATCTTAGTGGCCTCTTAGTTACCCCACAAACTCGGTGGCCCTGACTCACAAAAGTTCTGTCCACCCCGGGGACTTGAACACAAAGTGCAGCCCGTACTCCAGTGCTGGCCTGGCGTTCCACCGGCAGAGGTTCAACGGGTACTGCTAAAGGTTTCATAGCGTGACTTGTATGAGAATTATCAGTAGGGTCTTTGGGCATGTTTATTCATTACACGGCGTTACAGATTATCTGGTCCATTTTCAAATTGGGAAGGAGAGGGAGAAGTTTGCTGTGCATAAATTAACATCCATGATTCTGACTTCACACCACTAACTACATCTTAACCATAGAACCCTACAGTACAAAAAACAGGTCATTCGGCCCTTCTAGTCTGTGCCGAAACGTTATTCTGCTAGTCCCATTTACCTGCACCTAGTTCATAACCCTCCAGACCTCTCCCGTCCACGTAGCTATCCAATTTATTCTTAAAACTCAAGAGTGAGCCTGTATTTACTACATCAGATGGCAGCCCATTCCATACTCCCACCACTCTTTGAGTGAAGAAGTTCCCACTAATGTTCCCCCAAAACCTTTCACCCTAAAGCCATGTCCTCTCGTACTTATTTCTCCTAATCCAGGTGGAAAGAGCCTACTCACATTAACTCTGTCTATACCCCTTATCATTTTGTAAACCTCTATCAAATCTCCCCTCATTCTTCTACGCTCCAAGGAATAAAGTCCTAACCTGTTCAATCTTTCCCTGTAACTCAACTCCTGAAATCCTGGCAATATTCTAGTAAATCTCCTCTGCACTCTTTCAATCTTACTGATATCCTTCCTATAGTTAGGTGACCAGAACTGCACACAATACTCCAAATTTGGCCTCACCAATGTCTTATACAACCTCACCATAATATCCCAACTCCTATACTCAATACTTTGATTTATGAATGCCAGGATGCCAAAAGCCTTTTTTACAACCCTGTGACACCACTTTCAGGGAATTATGTATCTGAACTCCCAGATCCCTTTGTTCCTCCGCACTCCTCAGTGCCCTACCATTTACTGTGTATGTCCTACCTTGATTTGTCCTTCCAAAATGCAACACCTGACACTTGTCTGCATTAAATTCCATATGCCATTTTCTGGCCCATTCTTCCAGTTGGTTCAGATCCCTCTGCAAGCTTTGAAAGTCTTCCTCGCTGTCCACTACACCTCCAATCTTAGTGTCATCAGCAAACTTGCTGATCCAATTTACCAAATTATCATCTAGATCATTGATATAGACAACAAACAACAATGGCCCCAGCACAGATCCCTGAGGTACACCACTAGTCACAGACAGTCTGAGAAACAACCATCCACAACCACTCTCTGTCTTCTCCCACACAGCCAATTTTGAATCCAGTTTACAACCTTTCCATGGATACCTAGTGTCTGAACCTTCTGAACTAACCTCCCATGTGGGACCTTGTCAAAGGCCTTACTATAGTCCATGCAGACAGCATCCACAGTCTTTCCTTCATCTACTTTCTTGGTAACCTCCTTGAAAAACTCTACAAGATTCGTTAAACATGATCTACCACGCACAAAGCCATGCTGACTATCCTTAATCAGCCCTTGGCTGTCCAATTACTTGTATATCCAATCTCTCAGAACACCTTCCAATAATTTACCTACTACTGATGTCAGGCTCACCGGCCTGTAATTACCTGGTTTACTTTTAGATCCTTTATTAAACAACGGAACAACATGAGCTACCCTCCAGTCCTTCGGCACCACACCCGTGGCTAAGGACATTTTAAATATATCTGCCAGGGCCCCTGCAATTTCTACACTAGTCTCTCTCAATGTCCGAGGAAATATCTTATCAGGCCCGGGGGATTTATCTACCTTCATTCGCTGTAAGGCAGCAAGCACCTCCTCCTCTTTAATCTCTATATGTTTCATGACACTGTTGCTTGTTTCCCTTCCTTCCATATCCCCTATACCAGTTTCCTGAGTAAATACTGATGCAAAAAAACTGTTTAAGATCTCCCCCATCTCCTGAGTCTCCACACGTAGACGACCACTCTGATCTTCTAGGGGACCAATTTTGTCCCTTACTATCCTTTTACTCTTAATATACTTGTAGAAACCCTTTGGGTTTACCTTCACATTATCTGCCAAAACAACCTCATGTCTTCTTTTTGCCTTCCTGATTTCCTTTTTTTAGTATTTTCTTACATTTTCTATACTCTTCAAGTACCTCATTTGTTCCTAGTTGCCTATACCTGCTATACACCTCTCTCTTTTTCTTAATTAGATCGCCAATATCACTTGAAAACCAAGGTTCCCTATGCCTGTTAATTTTGCCTTTAATCCTGGCAAGAACAGGCAAACTCTGCACTCTCAAAATTTCACCTTTGAAGGCCTTCCACTTACTGAACACATCCTTGCCAGAAAACAACTTATCCCAATCCACTCTTCCTAGGTCCTTTCTCATTTCCACAAAATTGGCCTTTCTCCAGTTTAGAACCTCAGCTCGAGGACCAGACCTATCCTTATCCATAATTGACTTGAAGCTAATGACATTATGGTCACTGGACCCAAAATGTTCACCTACACATACTTCTGTCACCTGACCTGTCTGGTTCCCTTCATTCTTCATTGACTTACATTGAAAGTACTTCACTGACTGCAAAGTACTTAGGGCAATTTTGAAAGAGCCAGGAGAGGTGCTGCAAAATGCAAGTCTTTAACTGTATCAAGCAATTATACTTTACTGTAAGGTTTTCACCAATTGCTTTGTAGATAGTAGACAATCAATTCCTCTTTTGCTAACTTTACCTAATTGGCCTTTAATTTTGCCAAGAGAAGTGAAATAAACATTGAAAGATCAATGACACAAGGGATTCTGCAGATGCTGAAATCTGAAGTAATTCGCACAAAGTGCTGGAGGAACTCAGCAGGTCAGGCAGCATCTATGGAGGGAAATAAACAGTCGATGTTTCAGGTCGAAACCCTTCATCAGGAGTGTTTATTTCCCTCCATAGGTGCTGCCTGACCTGCTGAGTTCCTCCAGCATTTTGTGTGTGTTGATTGAAAGATCAATGTCCAAGTTAATTTTGACAGTGTATTCTCACTTGTCCAGCCCCAGCAGCACCTCGCTATCTCATTGGCCTGGGTTTTGTAGAGAAATGATGGTGAAACTGTCAGTATTCATCTCCATTGCCATAAATGATGGTAACTTCTGGATGTCCATCGATGTATGAACATTCTGACCCTGGAGTTTTGACATGGTAAAGGAAATGAGCCAACTGCCTGACATTTATGAAATGAGCATGCCTGAAAATTTTGTCAGGTCCTATTGATTTTAATGGGAGAGAGGCCCATATAAGAATTGGTCATTTAAAAAGATTTTGAGATATGTCATTAGCTTAAAATGTCCCTTTAAATCTTTCCACATTTTGTTTAAATCTCTACCTGCTTGTCAGTTTAGATTTCGTAAAGTTGTACATAATGTTGAAATGCTTTTTAGACTTTTTAACTCTAAGTTAACTTGCAAATTAACATTAAAACTTTTAAGAAGTTTTTTTAAACTTATGTCTTAGAAACTTTCAGTGTGATTTTAAAACATAGAACATTACAACACAGTACAGGCCCTTCGGCCCACAATGTTGTGCTGATATTTTATCCTGCTCTAAGATCTATCTAACCCTTCCCTTCCACATAGCCCCCCATTTCTCTATCATTCATGTGTCTATGTTAGAGTGTCTTAAATGTCCTTAATGTATCTGCCCCCACAAACTGCCGGCAGTGCGTTCTATGCACCCACCACTCTCTGTGTAAAAAAAAAACTTACCCCTGACATCCCCCTTATATCTTCCTCCAATCACCTTAAAATTATGTCCCCTTGTGTTAGCCAGTGTCACCCTGGGGGAAAAGTTATTGACAGATCTGGCTAAGTTAGGGGATGTGACTTAACTGACTGACGATATATTTTCCTTATCTGGGCCAGTGTTTTGAGTGCCCTACATAATATTCCTTTGCAATGCCAGGCCTTTACAATGCAGAAGGCCTTGCCACTGAGAATCCTGCCAGCAGTTTGTCTATGTTCATGCTGGAAGAATGGTAAAAAAAAAGAGTTGTATTTATGCTGAGCTGAACCATGCCTAAATTTTCCTTTTCCTTCCTGATGTTCTCTACAATATTAATCCACATGCTGTTTAAATGTAGGGTGTGTCCAGAAATAAATATCACTGGAAGCCATATTCTTAGTTACTAGCAGGAGGGATGTGCTCTCCAGTTATTGTTTTAATTTCTATATTTTCTCTACCCTACAGAGACGTTTGAAAGAGGCTGTTCAGGTGCTGGGCAGTGGCACTTGTCTGTTTTTTGCTTATTGCACTGCAGTTGGGGATGAAAAATTTTACGCTAACCACCTGATGCCTACACTACAGAGGTTTCTGGATCCAGAAACAGCACATACTTTTGCTGTCCGTTTTATTTCTTGGGGATTAATCCCTCATTCAAAATGCAAGGATTCTTCTGCCCTGGTAAGCACTCCAAGCAACCATGAGATGACAACCTGTAATAAGTGGTGAACCCAGAACATTCACTGGCTTTTCAAAAATTATTTTGGGTTTACTGCATATGGTCTTACAATGACCCACCTCGTTGTGATCCAATAAATTGTCAGGAAATAAGTGGGAGAACAGGATTGCTCTGAGAGCCAACATTGACTCGATGGGCCAATTGGCCTCCTCCTATTTTAGAACACAGAACATTACAGCACACCAATGTTGTGCTGACATTTTATCCTGCTCTAAGATCTATCTACATAGCCCCCCATTTCTCTATCATTCATGTGTCTATCTAAGAGTCTCTTAAATGTCCCTAATGTATCTGCCCCCACAACCTTTGCTGGCAGTGTGTTCCACGCACCCACCACTCTCTGTGTAAAAAAAAAACTTACCCCTGACATCCCCCGTGTATCTTCTTCCGATCACCTTAAAATTATGCCCCCTCGTGTTAGCCATTTTTGCCCTGGGAAAAAGTCTCTGACTGCCCACTCGATCTATGCCTCTTGTCATCTTGTACACCTCTATCAAGTCACCTCTCATCCTCCTCTCCAAAGAGAAAAACCCTAGCTCACTCAACCTATCCTCATAAGACATGCTCTCCAATCCAGGCAACATCCTGGTAACTCTGCACCCTCTCTAAAGCTTCCACATCCTTCCTATAATGAAGTGTTCAGTTCTGGTCACAATACTCCGAGCGTGGTCTGACCAGAGTTCTATAGAGCTGCAACATCACCTCGCGGCTCTTGAACTCAATACCCTGACTAATGAAGGCCAACACACTGTACGCCTTCCTAACAACCTTATCGACCTGTGCGACAACCTTGAGGGATCTATGGATGTGGACCCCAAGATCCCTCTGTTCCTCCACACTGCTAAGAGTCCTGCCATTAACCTTGTATTTTGCCGTCAAATTCGATCTCCCGAAGTGTATCACTTCACAGTTATCTGGGTTGAATTCCATCTGCCATATTTTTGTTAGAAATATAAATAGGAAGTTACTGCACTGCTTTTTATCCAGCCCTCTATTCCACAACCACCATTGCTGCTGCATTATTAAAACTTGGGAGTAATCTGAGGAGAATTTATATTAAAGAACTTGACATGTTGATTAATCTCATAGGCTTGTCTCTTTATGAATATTTTGTTGAAATAACTATGCTGTTTTATCATTGCTAAAAGATCTTGCCTAGTAAATTAAATTATTTCATTTGTACAGCGTATAAATCCTTCTTTTCACTTTTCCTGCCAAGAAAGTAACAGAATGTTTAAAGTGGGTAAATTTGCCACCTTTTCCCAAAAATTAGCAAAGGAAGTAAAATATAACTAACTTTGTTGATGGAAGAGGGTAGAGATTGCAATGAATGTATTGTAATCAAACATATTTTTTTGCAAGTCACCAGTCTGCTCCATGCTTTTGGAGCTAGCATTATTTGTGAACATTGAGAAAATTTTCAGTTTCAATTTTAATTGAGAGAAAATTAGCTTGGCTCATGGCATGGCTCAATATGACGTTACTATCTCTGTGCAACATTGTTTAAAGCAGCAGATAAAGAACCACTGGAATCTGACATTCATCTTCCTGCTGGTCAGAAAATGTCCACCAACCTTTACCATCTGGGCTTGGGAGAAGACTACCTAACTTCAGCTTTTTTTTCACTCTGTCTTCTGAAACACTGATTCAATCTAAGAGTTTCTTTAAGTGCCAACTATGTGCTCATAGTGATTGAAACTTAAACTTGTATTCAAATACATAAAATTCTTCAGTAACTGGACATGTTGGAAAAGCAACTTGCACCTTTTCTCAATACTTTAGAGGAAAATTGACTGCTGAGCCAAGCTCACAGTCTTTTGAAAATTCTCGATTATTGTCCATCACTGCAGCTGACAGTAAGTGATTGTAGGAAAGGAAGCAAAAATGAGAAATAGTGTCCTTGGAAATATCTACAGCAGAAGCAATGACTAATGCAGGTTATTGGTAAGGGCATCCTAGCAATAACACTTGGGATAATGACAAATTATATGGAGAATTGCCAAGTGTGGATGCTTTACTGAGGGTTTCATCACTTTTATTTAATAAAGTTTATTTTAATGCCTCTCCAGCAGTTTTCAGGAGATAAATCCTGGATACTCCAGGACGATCCTGGAGGACTAGCTTCCCTGCTGTGTGTAATAATTTTTGCGACTCACCGCTGAGTTTGTCCCATTCACCAGTGATCACTGACTGTTAGTTTGTTTCAGGAGGTAAATGTATTTGGCCAAAAATTCAAGAACCCAGTTGGAATTGCTGCAGGGTTTGACAAACATGCGGAGGCAGTGGATGGCCTCTACAAGATGGGGTTTGGATTTGTGGAGGTGGGAACTGTCACACCACAACCCCAGGATGGTAATCCCAGACCCAGGGTCTTCAGACTGGACACAGATCAGGCTGTCATCAACAGGTACTGCATGAGTACAAATACTTGTGTTGTAGTTTGTAGAAGTTGTGTGTTTGTGCAAGGTGGGGTTTGAAAGACCCTGTGTCTGTGTGGATTTCCCCTGAGAGCTCTGCTTTCCTCCCACAATCCAAAGACATGCTGGTAGATTAAAAGACCACTGTAAAATGCCTCTCATGTAGGTGAGTGGCAGGAGAAGCAGAATGGGGGGTGTGGGTGTGGGAGATAAATGTGCATGAGAGAAAATACATTTGACAATACATTTTGATATGTGGTCCTTCTTTGCAATATTGGAGCTCAAGATGAATTGATCATGCATGGGATTGGGAATCTCTTCCTGTATCTACTCCTGGATGAATTCCCCAATGACTGTATGTGGACATTTCATCATAGATTGCAGATGGCCATCAATATCCGGTCCAGGTGTGTATACCCCCACTGACTCTGCTTGGGTGAGAAATGCCCATGTATGTGGGTGAAAATTTCCTCTAATACATGACCCTGGGTCAGTCTCCAAGCATTTCTGATGCATTGAATCAGGAAAATCTCCTGGGGAGGGGAGGAATTTTAAAGCTTTGCATTTTTTTCTTCATTAACTTATTTTTTAGATGTCTTTTTAATTATCTTCAAAACCAGATATGGCTTTAATAGTCATGGGCTTGCTGTTGTCCAGAGAAGGCTTCAGGCTCGGTCAGAAATTCAGGCGCAGCTTACGAAAGGTAAGAATGAGAAAAGTTTGATCACGGGAGCTAATTTGTACTTAATTATCATATATACTTTACTCCTTGTTTAATTTAATTGGCACAGGATCGTTTCTGAACCCTGTTTAGCTTTATTTTTCACATTGGTCTGTGCAGAATCTCTCTGTGGACTGTGAAGTTTTTTCAATAGTTCTGTGGAAAATATGCTACACAGGCTGGGAGCAATTCAGTTTCTAGCCAGAAGGTGACAGCAGATTTCTGTTAATTTTACAGACTGACTGGTTAAACAGTAACTGAAAGCTGTAGGTCTCAAGCAAGGAGCTAAATAGGTGGGAAATCTTCACGAGATTAATCCCCATTTGTGGAAAGTATGTTTTACGTGCGGATGCTCTATCAGAATGAAAAGATTATTGACCTGTAATTTTAGCTGTTTGTTGATATCTAAAACCCAATGTTGACACTTTGGGTATTTGACATAAACAAAACAACTTGCATGACTTTTTGGCTTGTCAAGTGAGACAGCTAGTTAGGTAGGATACCTAGGTACTAGATGGAAAGACCCTGCAGATCAGATAGGATAGGAGGTTTGCTGTGGGGTCCTTTAACCACTGCTTACTCCTCAAACAAGATCACCAAAGAATTTTGTTTTTGGCTCCTTAATACAATGGTTTTCTTTTCCTGTAAAGTGAAATGATTTTAAATTACTAAAGGATTAATTTCAACTTAACCTAGTGTTGTAAAAATCTTGATTGATATCTGGAGAATGGAAAAGATGGTTCTTTCTTTACTCTTAGACTGGATTTAGTGCTTCTGCAAAATCAGTTCTTTAGGGGTTCAGATTAATAAAGTTATGCAGTCCCTCTCTCTTTCATCCCTTGAATACTTCATCAAATATGAAATATACAGAGATAAAGAGCTTCATAGGGATTAAAAAGTTGGTTTCAGTGACATTATCTGGAATTGCAACACCAGGTATTGGTTCTTTTACCATATAACTTTGGAGGATTGTTGAAGAAAAATAAAATTACTTCTAGGGAAAAATTTGTCTTTGGTTACAAGTGCTTCACGTGCAGGAAGCGAGTACAGCCAACAGCCAATACTCTGATATTTGTTTGGTGTCTGTGACCACAAAGCAAATTTCTCCCCCTAGATGTTAATGGACAAATTTCTACGACTTTGTAGCCTGTTGAATTCCAATTCTTCATAAATAATTGACAACTGTGTAGCAATAATGCATCAGCCTTCTGTCTAACTTTCAAAATTGAAACTCCTCTCAACTATTATAAAGCAATTTCCTAATGGAAACACAATTTGTCGAAATTATTTTTGCTTTGAAGGGGGGAGACCTTTGGGTATAAATCTCGGAAAGAACAAGCTCTCTAGGGATGCTGCATCTGACTATGTGGAAGGAGTCCGAGAGCTGGGCCCATTAGCTGACTACCTGGTTGTGAATGTGTCCAGTCCCAACACCCCAGGTTTAAGAGCGCTTCAGGGCAAGGAGGAGCTCCGCAGCCTGTTGGAAAAGGTCAGCAAGATTTTCTCATCTTTTTTATGTTTGATCAAGCATTTAAATCCTCTATTTATCAGAATTTATAGTTATTCATCTCCACCCAATGGTGGTTTGTATTTACTGCTATGCCTGGCCAATGTGTGGTCGATGATCTCCACAGCAGTGATCTGTTTGTGCACTTAATATACTTGGTGTCCACCATTTTAATAACACAGACTTGGATGTGATTTATGTACCAGTTATTCTTTTCTTGTTTTTTAGGTAATGAAGGAAAGGGATCACCTGAAAGTCAATCGGAAACCAGCTGTACTTCTGAAAATTGCTCCAGACCTGACAGCTGAAGATAAAAAAGATATTGCCCGTGTCGTAACAGAGGTGAGGATAACATGATGGGAGGTGACTGAAGCTGATATGTCGCAGGACTATTTTCCATATGCACAGCTGGATCATGATTCACAGCCTGTGGAATGAACCAATTTGTTCAAGGACTTTGGGTTTCCTTTGATTTTTAAATTGGGACTGGAAAAATTAGCTTTCTGTTGGGGTAATGGTTGTATGAAGGTCCCAGTATAAGCTATTGTCCTTATGATGTAGTTGATGTTAATTTTGTATTTCACCATTCAGGGGTTGAAGCTAGATTTTTTTTTTCTTCCTTGTTTCATTGTGTTTTGTGAAATGTGGGAGAGCATTTGGTGGATTGGGTCCACTGTGTCATGTGTTACCCTGATTATCCAGCTCCAGAGCATAACCTTCCCATCAATGTACTTTGTTTCACTCTCTAGCTGGGGGTTGATGGTCTTATTGTGACGAACACGACAGTCAGTAGACCGCAGACTCTTCAGGACCCATTACAGACTCAGGGTGGTGGCTTAAGTGGAGCACCACTCAAGGAAATGTCTACAAAAACTGTGAATGAGATGTATTCCCTAACCAAAGGTATTTCTCAGCCACACTACATTGTGCATGATTTAATACAGTGACTAGATATTCAGTCTTGGTGAACTTAAAGTTTAGAACCACTTAATTACTTTAGAATGTGCTGGGTCTAAATAATTCATTGTTAATTCAGCAATAGGCAGCGGCCAATGGTGGTATGGTTTCCACTATATAGATTCTCTATAAGTGTATCTTATGCTATAACCTGTTCCTCCTCTTCTTGGGTACAAAGTGATGATGAGTACTCATACAATTTTCTCGGGTTGTGTACAATCTTCATATTAAACCATCCTTTCATTTCTAGAGTCCAAGTAAAATCCACCCTAGAGAGAGAGATTTGCTCTTCCAACTCTGTAATTTCCCCAATAAAAATCCGGGAAATTACCTACAAAATGGTTTGAAATGAAATGGAAAGCTTAACTCAAAGTTCTTGCCACTTTAAACTAATCCAGCTATCTCTAGCCATACGTTGAGGAGGTCCGAAGGGGTGGAGATTGAAAAATTTGATAGCACATAGAACATTTGATGCCATTTTCTTTTAGCTTGTCCATTTTTCCCCCCACTCCCTTTGAGGATAATTTCATGCAGTTTCCACAATACTAGTTATTTTCCAGTACTTAACTAGATTTTGTTCAAGTGTGATCTTTGACAAAATATTATCAGCAGGTTTGATTATGAGCCATCAGAACTGGTCTTGACCCACCATCCACACATTTAAGCTTTCAGCAAGACCTGTGGTATAATAATGAAGGTGGTGCAATCCCTTTGCAAACCTGGGACATGGACCCGGACCCAAACTCCCCCTGTATTATCATAAACAAGATCAGCTAAAATGACACAGAGGATTGAATGTGGTGCACATGATTACCAATCTTATGTCTAGCTACTGAATAGATGAATTTCTGAAGGTTCTTTAACTTGTATAAGAGTACAAGATAATGCTTTCGATGGTTGATGTATTTGGAACATTTTATTTCTCTCAGTCTATTTGACTTTATATAATAAAGTCCCTGGGCTTACTACCATGGCAGAGAATTGTCAGTGTATAGTCACTGCAATGTATGACATAAAGTTAGTATCCTGTAACATGTATATATTTGATGGACCTTATTGCTGTCGTGCTTTGTTTTCTAGGAAGAGTTCCTATTATTGGGGTGGGCGGAATTAGTAGCGGAGCTGACGTCCTTGAGAAGATACGGGCAGGAGCAACTTTGATCCAGTTGTACACGGCCTTTACATATCAAGGGCCTCCTGTGGTAGCCAAAATCAAACGTGAATTAGAACAACTGTTAAAGTAAGTTTTCCCCACTGTTCCAATGTCACTCATTTTTCACTAACGCAATGAAATGTTGCTAGGGCGTGGAAGATCAACAAGTTCGTGAAGGATCATTATAGCCTGCACAAAACTTGCTGGTCTTCCATTGTAAGGAATGTTCCACAACCATGTGTTGAGAGACATGCTGAGGGACACACTAAAGCTTGCTTCTCCCACTGTAAAGGTTCGATGGGGAAAGGCCAAATTTTAGAACCCTCCCATCACTGCACATTTGAGGGTTTGGAACCTGAGTAAAAGCCATCTCAGACTCATCATTCATGGAATGCATGTGAAAGAAAAAACAGATGCCATGTTGACAATGTAAATCTTGTAAGCAAGTGTAATGCTACATAGAGCAAATGACAAATGAATGTCCCATATTGTGTATTTACAAAATTAATATAATTTTACAAACTTTCTTTTCAAAGGCTCCCATTTGTCTGCCGGTGTTGTACCCATAGCATGTGCTCCCAATCTACTGTCTCCAGGTCCTCTCTTACACTACTGAAATTAGCCTTTCCCCAATTCAAGACTTCAACTTATCCTTTTCCATAACTACCTTGAAACTTACAGAATTATGGTCACTGTTCCCAAAGATTTCCCCCACCGACACTTCCACCACATGTCCAGTTTCATTTCCTAAGCTAAGGTCGAGTACTGCCCTGTTGCAGGACTATCCACATATTGTCTGGAAAAAACTTTCTTGGATGCACTTAACAAATTTCATCCCATCTAAGCCCCTTGTACTAAGGCAATCCCAGCCAACATTGGGAAAGTTAAAATCTCCCACAATAACCCCATAGTTATTGCACCTTTCTGTGATTTGCTTTTATATCTGTTCCTCTAATTCCCACTGACTTTTGGAAGGCCTATAATATAACCGTCTCTTATATCTAAGTTCTACCCATTTGGCCTCATTGACAGATCCTTCCAGGATATCCTGAGTATTGCCAAAATGTTCTTCCTAATCAGTCATGCGACTTGCCCTTCTTTTGTATTGCCTCTGTCACACCTGTCATTTCTATACCCCAGAATGTTAAGCTGCCAGTGCTACCCTTCCCTCAACATGTTTCCATGATCATAATAATATCATAGATCCAAGTGCTGATCCATACTGGTTAAGCTCATCTGACTTACCTGTGAGGCTCCTTGCATTAAAGTAAATGTAGCTGAGCCTGCCACCCCTCCCATACTCCCAAACCTGCCTCTGTCTGCTTTGTGCACTGGACTTTATTTATCCTCTACATTTTTCTCTTCGCCTGCTGCACTGCTACTATGCTCCCCACTTTCAGTGCCCCCCCCCCCCATCCCCTCCTTTTATTTTTCTTGTACTAACTGAAATTTGAAGAATAAATTGGATCAGTTAGGTATTTTGGCTTCATGTATCAAAGTCCCAAGATATAAGTTTTTTTCTAGGCTAACGTGTTATGACTTTGCAGCCTCAGGACGAGTGTTACAAGTAAAGCATTAGTTCTTCACCCTAGATAAGTTATATTTATTTTTGAAGGGAACAAGGATTTTCCAGTGTTGCTGAAGCAGTGGGTGCAGATCACAGGCCTGGAGGATCACAGGTGCCAGCAGTCACAATGGATAACATTCAAGGAGCATCTGTTGCTGCAATCGAGGCAGCCACTGCATAGAAATACCAGACAGAAGAGCAGTCACAATGTGGTCAAAGCAATTAGTCACCTCTACAACTGGTGCTCAAGTTGATGGACAGTTGGAATGAGAAGACCTATTGACTTCTCAGCAGCATCAAGATGGGCTGTTGGTGAACCCTGAGGACACAGTCTTTGAACCAATTAATGCCTGAACAAAACAATCAGTGCAAGGACTTATAAATGTACAAGTAGATCGGCTCTTTCAAAAGTACATTGACTACATAATGTTGTATTCCTCTCTCATCGAACAGAGGTGGTAAAGACATTTGTACTTTTATTTGTACCATAATTGCATAAATAAATCAATTGAGATATATCACACTACAGTTACATACATAAGTGTATCAGAATACACTTGACTATAAAGGATATAGGAGTCCACTTAAGGAAATCAGGAGTGGAAAAAGGGGACATGAGATATCCTTGGCAGATAAGGAGTGTCCTAAGAGATTCTCCAAGTATATTAAGAGCAGAAGGGTAACTACGGAGAGAATAGATCTCCTTAAGGAAAAGTGTGGTCACCTGTGTGTGGAGCCACGGGAGATGGGTAAGGTCTTAAATGAATATTTCCCATATGTATTTACTGTGGAGAAGGTGATATAAGCCAGTGCATTTGGGAAAGAGAACAGTGATGTCCTGAAACATATCAACATTACAAAAGAGGAGGTGCTGGTGATATTGAGGCACATCAAGGTAGATAAATCTCCAGGCACAGACCAGGTGTATCCTAGGATGTTGTCAGAATCCAGGAAATAAATTGCTGGGGCCCTGGCAGAAATTTTTATATCCTTAGTAAGGTATCAGAAGACCAGAGGGTGGCTAATGTTTCACCTTAGTTAAAAAGGGCTGCAAGAACAAGCCAGGGAACTACAGGCTGGTGAGCCTAACACGGTGGTGGGAAAGTGACTGGAGGGGATTCTGAGGGATAGGATCTACCTGCATTTGGAAAGGCAAGAACTGATTAGGGATAGTCAACATGGCTTTGTGTGTGAGAAACTGTATTTCACAAACTTAATCGAGTCTTTTGAAGAGGTGATCAAAAGGATTGAGGAGGGCAGGGCAGTAGACTTTGCATGGACTTTATCGAGGTTTTTGACATGGTCCTGCATGATAGGCTGGTCTGGAAGGTTAGATCACATAGGATCCAGGATGAGCTAGCCAATTGGATAAAAATTGGCTTAGTGAAGGAGTCAGAGGGTGGTGAAGTGTTTTTCTTCAGTGGGAGGCATGTGACCAGTGATGTACCACAGGGATCAATGTTGGGTCCACTATTACTTGTCATGTATATTAATGATTTAATAAGAATATAGGTGGGATAATTGGTAAGTTTGTGGATGATACCAAAATTGGTGGTGTGGTGGATAATAAATAAGGTTGTCTAAGGTTACAATGGGATCTAAATCAACTGGGGAAGTGGGCCAAGTGCAAAGTGTTCCAGTTTGGGTAGTTAAATCAGGGCAGGGCAAACACAGTGAACGACAGCCCCTGGGGGGTGTTGTAGAACAGAGAGATCTAGTGGTACAAGTACATATTTGCCTGAAAGAGATGACACAGATAGACAAGGTGAAGAAGATGGCAAGTGGTATACTTGCCTTCAGACACGGCAATGAGTACAAGAGTTGGGACGTCACATTACAACTGTATAAGATGTTGAGTCCTCAGCTGGAGTAGCATGTGCAGAAGGATGTGATTGAGATGGAGGGTGCAGAAAAGATTCACAAAGACGTTGCCAGGACTGAAGGGCTTGACGTATAAGGAGAGACTGGATAGGCTGGGACTTCACTTCCCTGGAGTGAAGGAGGCTGAGGGGTGACCTTGTAAAGCTTTATAAAATCATGAGGGGCATAGATAAGATGGATGGTCACAGTCTTTTTCCCAGGGTAGGGGAGGCTTAAACCAGAGGGCATAGGTTTAAGGTGAGAAGGGAAAGATTTAAAGTGGACCTGAAAGGCAAACTTTTCACACTGAGAGCGGTGAGTATATGGAATGAGCTGCCAGAAGAAGTGGTAGAGGTAGATGCAATTACAATGTTAAAAGACATTTGGACAGGTACATGGATAGGAAAGTTTTTGGAGGGATATGGGCCTCATGCAGGTAACTGGGACTAGCTCAGGAAAATGCCTTGGCTGGCATGGACGAGTTGGGCCAAAAGACTGTATAACTCGATGACTATGAGAATAACTTCAGAGATTGGTGAAGTTGAGAGAGGTTGACAGCATGGATGTGGTGGTTTGAAGGGTCTGTAAAAAGCTGCATGTTTTGGGGGATAGTATTACTGGTGATAGGGTACCTGAATGGCCTTCTCAACGTCCAAAGATGCCCTCTTACCACATAGCACGTGCCTGCTCGTCCAGCTGAAAGTGTGATGGCAGTAGTACCTGTAGTCATTTGCCTGATAAATATTCAACACCTTCCTACTCCTGCAAATCTGGTGGAGTTATTGTTACAGAATTACAGCAGATGCATTTCAGGGGTTATGCGAAGATTGCATCATGAGGGTTTTTGAGTCCAATATTTCATTGCCTATTCTGTTTAGATGGTCTTGCCTTTCCTGTTAACCAATACACTGGCAGGGATTAACCCGAAAGCATTTCAACCACCAGATCCCTTCCCCATCTAGTTCCATCTGTCCTCATCTCTCATGTGGTTTCCACTATCACCTTCCTTGCTTATTAGGTTCCAGCACTAGTAGCCCTTTGTGTTCCTGCTCATCACCCCCCAGTGGCTGTTTCCACCTCCACCCTTCCGTCCCCCCACCTGGCTCTATTTGCCCTTTTCCTTGTCTGCTTCCACCTATCACCCACCTGCCTCTGTCTCCCAACTCTAGCCCTCCCACTCTGGCTTCATCTGCCCATCCTTCATCCCTCCTCAGTCCACCTGTCACCTACCAGTCCCTGTCTCAAACCCTCCCCCTCTATTTTGTGCTGGCTATCTTCCCTCTCCAAACTCAGTCCTGATACAGGATCTCGACCCAAAACCTCGACAATTCCTCCTCCTCCCCTTCTCCGACACATGCTGCTTGATATTGCTGAGTTCCTCCAGCAGTTATTATGTCTTTTAACCCGAAGGCCTCTCATTCCATAATTCATTGTTCTTGCAGGCAGATCATAATTTCATTGTGTATAACCCAGTAAAATGGAGGCATTTTTTCACTGGATAGATTGTCTCCAGAGATGGAGCCAGAGAGATCAGAAAGGGGATCGAGTCCTCAGAAATGGTCCAAGTGAATTTGAGGGCAGGGTGGAAGTTAGTAGTGAAGATAAAAAAATTGATGAGTTCTGCACAGGTGCAGGACTGTGTCAGCAATGCCTATTTGGAGGCCATACTCCAGTGAAAGTTCTCCATTAGCTTCAAGTGGTTGAATGTGTTCATCAGTGAGAGAAGCATCCCAGCTGTGCTGTCAAAGTAATTATCATGCACATGCAGGTTAGCTGCTGGTTGGTTTCTTCAGGCTATTACTACAATTCTACCAGATTACTGCACAAACTAGGTCTGCGTGCCCTCACCCCTCAGTGTGCATCAAGACTGGGAGATTGAGCAGAGGTAACAAAAATTGTTGGGATAGAAGGGGAAGGGGAGGATTTATTTTTTCTGCTTCCCTCTCACTAGAGCTTGACTTTCTTCTATTGAGCAATTGAAAAGCAAATTGCATTCAGAATAAAATTCTTTTTAAATGCTGAAATATCCCTTCCTTTTCTTTTGGGTGTTGGGTATCTCAGGAGATAAAAGAACTTACTGTACCTTTGGAACCCATGTTCAAATTCAGCTAATGCTGAAGCCATGCCCAATAGCAAAGGTTAGTTAAAAATATCACCAGACATAGAGACAGAGCTTTACTGAGGTTACAGTTGACAAATGGTGTAACAGGAGCTGTGTTTTGCAATATCATGTACTCTGGTTGAATCGAAAATTCCCAAGTGTCAAAAACTTTGAATATTCCATTGCTGAACATTAAGATTTCCTTATCCGTATAATGCAAGAATGATTATATTAAATCTACCTTGATTTTAAATTTATATATTTCCATTACTTTTTATTATGCTGCATATGTTATATTGACAACATGAATGGAAGAATTATTCAAGTGTAATTTAGGTAAGGTAGGTTGAAGGACAATTGTTTTCTGGGTGCCTTGTGTTTATGTGGCTTACCCCACCCCCCACCCCAAAAAAAAAGAATTGTCTTGTTTTACAGGTGAGAGAGTCAGATTGTGATCAGAATGAAGTAATGAGGGAAGGACTAAGAGAAATTCATCTTAAGTCAGCAGCACTAAACATGAGAAGTAGCATTGGGCGCCAAGCATACTCACCACTGCAATTCATCAAATGTCTGGAGGTGTGCACAACCCACGGCAGATTTCTCACTTGTGTTTCATGTTTGCAAATATAAAAGATTTCTTTCCCATAGTCTGCAGGGTTTAGAGGGCAGAGAAGAGCAAATTAATGGGGAGAAAGTTCCAGAGAGTGAGAGCTGATGGACTGAAGGGAACTATCAATAATCCAGAGCGAGGAGAATGATCCTAAAAGATAGGATTGGATGAGGCTGAGGAAAATATTGGAAACTAGTTCAAGGTTTCTTGAGTTTTGTCACAGGAGCAGCAGAGTCTTGATATGAGAGGATAATCAGTGTGCGGGAGTTTGTAGGTTTAAAGGCTCCAAGTAGCCAAAATTTTCAAGGCAGAAGAGCTGTAGGACATCTCAGTTTACCAAGGTCTTCATACTGAGGAAGAAGTTGACTAGTATAGCATCAGCTCTAGAATCCACAATATGCATGGAGTTTAGTCTTGGAGGTGAACATAGTTCAGAAGATGGAAGTAAGTCAAGTGATTGTTGCAGAGTAGAGGGAAAGGTCCAGGGATCTGGCATAATCTATAGTCTGAATTATTGAAGGATTCTGAACACAACACCATGAGTATTCCGGAGGATGTGAGGTTTATTGTTGAACTGGGGAAAGGCATGATCTGACCTTTGTGGAAAGACTGATATAATTTGGTGATTCTTTTCTTTCTGACGGGCTTTAAATCTACCAGAAGTGATACTTCCTGGAAGCATCCTGGTGCCTTCAGAGGAGAGCTGAGAGATCTATTTGTCCAGCTGGGAAGGTGGAGATTTCCCTCCATTGACAAAGGGACACTTCTAACTCTGTGGCATTCCATATATGCATGGGAAGCTGTAAAGAGGTCGGAAGGAGTTGGTGGGTGAATTTAAAGCTTGTTAGAGTTTAGCACAACTGTCTTGGCTGTATTCATAAGAGATTTAAAGAAGAAAATAGTGGTATAAAAGAAAGTAATCAGTTTAAATTGTGGTAAATTGCAGCCATAGTTCATTGGTGGTGAAGGCTGTGCATGTTTAGGGTTGTGGACGGGGTACCAAATAAGCAGCTTGCTTCATCCCAAATAAAGTCAAATTCCTAGAGTCTTCTTGTAGTTGCATTCCACTAGACTGGTGGGGAATAGTCTACCACAATTCTAAAATGCCTTGTAGATGATGGAAATTCTCAGATGCATCAAAAGACAAGTTCCTCACTCCAGAACACCCAGTACCTGATCTTCTCTTTAAATCCCATAATATTTATGGGCTGTTCCAGTTAAATTTCTGCCAATCAATAACAGTTGAAACAGCAATCACAGGGGATTTGATGAGATGATATTAGGAATGCCAATGGATATCGAAGGAAAGTTGCCTGACATTTGTGTGGAACACATATTACATGCCACTAATCAGAACAAGGATATTATTTAGGTTTGTAGCATCAACACTTATGCTGATTTGCTACGGTCATCTTGATCCACAAAGGTTTCCAAAACTATCACTGAGAAGCATGAAATTCACTTGTCTTTTAGGCTGTACATCTGCGTGCAAGCATCCCTCCTCTTGGAGTCTCGGCAAATCAAGCATTTGGATCACATGATAATCTTGAAACAGTAACGCTCCTGGCAACATTGCAAATTGACATTTCCAAAGTGGTCTCTCAAAGCAGTTAAACACATCAGATTAATCCTGAGAAGGCATCCAATGTTAAAATTGAATTGTTTTTATAACTAAAATTCAGTTAAATTTGTAAAGCAATGAGTATTTTAAAATCACTGATGAAAAGCTGCATAGATCAAAAGTCCAGACTGTTACCAAGTCTCCATATCTGATGAGGACTGTAAAATGGTTTCAAGTAAGTTATGCTGTCAAACCCTTGAAAGCACCAGTCATAATTCCCTGCTTCTGAAGTAAAGAAACCAGTATAAGTTTGTTTTCTAGAATTCTGAACAGAAACTAGGCTGTTAATAAATGTTAGCATTTGTACTTTTTATGCATGTGAATAAAGCTCAGCATCTTTATGTAACTGCCCCTTGTCGTGAATGATGGTGGGTGATTAAACAGCTGACAGGAAGTAACCCATCCCTGAGTTTGGCAGTGTGCCAGTGCAAAGACCAATGATAAACACTTGCAACATCCTCAGCCAGAAGTGTTAAATCTGTATTCCATCTTAGGCAATTTTCAGCCAAATCAATTCATTCCATGTGATATTGAGTAACAGCTGAGCTTACTGGATACAGTAAAGGATATGGAGGACACCAAGCATTGGTAGTGCTGAACTCTTGTGCTCAGACCTAACACCGCATTTAGTCAATTTGTTCCAGTACTGCTACAACACTGGAATTTAACCAACAGATTGGAAAAATCACACAAGAATCCATCTACAAAAAGTGGTACCATCAATCTGACCAAGTGATGGATAGGCTCACTGACAATGCTATCAAGAGGCACTTACAATTGATGCTCATTTAGGTTTCACTGCAGAACTGATTATGACTTTGTACGAAACTTAGGTAATTGTAATGGTCAGAAGCCAATCATGTCAGCAGATGTGCTAGTTAAGTTGAGAAGGCCAAATCACCTTCAGCTGTTTCATCAATAAGCTTCCATAAGGTTAAAAGTGAGCATGTTTACTGACAAATGCATGCTGTTCAACTCCATTCATAACTACTTGGATGATGAAACAGTGTGTGTCCTTATGCAAGAATATCTGGACTACATTCACACCAGAGCTGATATGCAACAATGACACTTGTGCTTTTGTAATTGCCAGGTAATGACCACTGCAGCAAGAGAGTCCAATTGTATCCCTCTACCAATAGTGTTGTTATTGTTAAATTACCCCCTGTTAACATTGTAAAGGGCACTGCTGTCCAGAAAATTAACTGGACCAGCTATATAAAATTCTGCAGATTGGAGGTTAGACATTCAGTAGCAAGTAATTCACTTCCTGACTCCCCAAAACTGTTCCACATCAGGAAAGTGATGCAATTCACTCCACTTGCACAGATTAATGCAATGCCAATAAAACACAAGTGCAACAACATCTGGTTGGGCTAAAGGGTCTGTTTCTGTGCTGTACAACACTGTGACTCTAGTTACCTGAGCTTGAAGTTGCTAAATAGGAATTGTAAACTGATGACAGTGGGACGCTTAACAGGAGCTATTTATAACAGAGTTTCTCAGATGGTTTTGTGATGGGGATTGAACGTAGAACATAACAGCACAGTACAAGCCCTTCGGCTCACGATATTGTGCTGACATTTTATCCTGCACTAAGATCTATCTAACCCTTCCCTTCCACATAGCCCTCCATTTTTCTATCATTCATGTGCCTATCTAAGAGTCTCTTATATGTCCCTTATGTATCTGCCTCCACCACCTCTGCTGGCAGTGTGTTCCATGCACCCACCACTCTCTGTGTAAAAAAATTTATCTCTGACATCATCCCCTATACCTTCCAATCACCTTAAAATTATGTCCCCTCATGTTAGCCATTTTCACCCTGGGAAAAAGTCTCTGACTGTCCACTTGATCTATGCCTCTTATCATCTTAAACACCTCTATCAAGCACCAGATTGGCGGTGATTGGAGTGTAGGTTAGAGATATTTAAAATGTTCAACAAACAATAAGGTTATCTACAGCATATTTGATTGATAATATGTCAGGCACTTGCAATACGAAAATGACAGGTCCAACTTGTTTTAATGTGGACTCATAAAGGACAATGGACAAAACCCTTTTTAAGAAATGCACAACAAAATCAATAACTGAAAGTCAGTGAAAATATAGGACTGAGAAAATACCATGTTAGTTTTGGCTTAACACTAGTTGGCTTTGGGAAGATCAACGAGTCAGCTATCTGTTTGATCTGGTGGAGGTCATTGAATGCATCTTTCATGTTACTGTTTGACTATAAATGGGCAGTAACTGTTTTAATGGTTGTATAAAACATTCTCTGCATTTTCCCTCACCAATATCGTCTGCTGTCAAGAATTTTACTATTCTTCTGTTGACATCTGTGTGAGTTGGGATCAGGCTAGCATTTGCAGCAGGATTCAATTCACTCATGTAATAACAGTAGTGCACGAAGTTTTTGGTGCAGCAGCTTTTATGGCAGATATGACTTTGCTTGGAACTCCAAAATACACACAGCATACGTGCTCATTTGGAGGTCAATTAACCCAGGGGTACTACAAGTTAGGATACCAGGTCAAACACAGTGAATATCTATCAGAATCGGGCTCCCAGTGATGCTAGGCAGTGTGCACTGCTAATGGCCTTTCTTCATCTTGCACAGTAAAATGACCCCGTACATGTGCTAGTTGAAGGGATCAACAGTCACTTACAGGTTGGTTGCTGATTGATTTCTCCCTGCTGTTTGTAAGATTCTCCACATTTGCTGATTTCTTCATTTGTTTTAAGTTGCAAAATTCCACAGGCAATGAAATTGCAGCTGCTGATGAATTTTATTCTGGCACCAAGGCTTCTGCACAAGTCAGTTGCTCCCAGAATGATGGACACATTAGTAGGTGTTCCTCTTGGAGTACAGCAAGACTGGGAAATGGACAGAGGGCATGTAGAACGGGATAAGCTACCAAAAGAAAAAGGAGGAAGAGGGGTGGAAGGAAGAAGGAAACTTAGGCAGTACTTTTCAGGAAGAACGCATTCAATTTAACACCAGAAACCCAGCACCTACCCCCTTTCTATCACTGCACATCACAGTATCTGTTTGGCCACAATGCAAAACTAAAATTCACCACAAAATAAACATTCCAAAATGAAATTCCAAAGAAATCATGATACATTGATGCAAAAGTCAAATGATCACTCGAGCATTTTCTGTGTGTTTTTCTTCCATGTTCCTTTGTTAGTCCCTGTTCTCCAATGTGGTGATACCTCGGTGACTCAATGTGCTGGTGCAAGACAATTCACTTTAAGTGGAGAAGACAACAGAATTTAGCATCTCTGTGTCTAGAAGTTCACGTTTTTAACAGAAGAGTCTCAACTTGAGCGGCAGCAGTTTGGATCAACTGGTTGATAGGCAGGAGCAAAGTTACTGCGGAATGGCAGTGTTGGGAGTTTGAATGAACTTACCCTGAGATAGAATAGTGGCTGTACAGTGTGGAGCAATGCCCCCTCCCTGAGACTCAGACCTGACAATAGATAGCACTCTAATGGAGGACAGAATGCTGAAACACTCTGGAATTTTGCAAGCCCCTCATACACTGTAAACCTCCACCAGGCTAGTTCCAATGTTGCCTTGCATAGCAGCAAGCTGGCCTTGGATGATAAGATTCCAAGCTTTCATTAGAACACTCAGATACATGCATGTCTGTTACAGTACTGCAGTGGACACAGAGACATCAGCTGCATTATGGACTGGATCCACAAACATGCAAATGGAGATGACCACCACTTTCAAATTCTGTTCAAAGAATTGTCTGTAAGAAGGCAGTAGTTAGCCACCTTCTTGAACCACTGCAGTCCTGGTGGTGAAGCTTCTACCATAATTTTGTTGGGTAGGGAGTTCCAGCAATGATGACTAAACAGTGATCTATTTCCATATCAATATGATGTGTAACATGGGGGAGGATGGGGGTGGGTGAAGGAGGAATCGAAACTGCAGATGATGATAGTGTTCAGTTGAGTCCTCTTGTGAGGTTCAGCTGAGCACGCGTTCCAGTTGAGCAGACTCTCCTTGAACACCGCCCTGGTGAGGTTCTGGTGCAGGGCGGGGATGGGAAAGGGAAGAGGCATATGCTTACACCATCTGCATTATGAAAATAATGGGTAGCGATGAAGACAGGACATAAGGAAGAATATTAGGTGTGAGCACAATCTTTACTGGCCACAACCTCAGCAATATCTGTCCTGATGGGGACCTCCACGAGCATGCTGGTCTGTCCCCCTCCAGTTACTGTTTGCTGCCTCCAGTTGTGCCCTAACATCCTGCTAAAGCAAATCCATCAATGTTGTGCAACGTCTTGGGTGATGTGGCTATCACCGTGGAATAGTTGGCATTTTCTGCAAGTTGTGATACGTGGGTGTTTGGCTTGCAGTAATATTAAGTGAGTCAGGGTGCAGTGGGGCATATGAATGTTGCGTGTGTGTCAGCCTCGGATTGATAGAGATTGGCAATGGGTGAATAACGGGACTGTGGCAGCTCAAGAAGTGTCCAAGGCAAGTACCACAGTAGCTGCAATCTGTCATTTGATAGCACATTTGCTGACCTTGACCACGTGTGAGGTTGAACACTTTGTGACGCTGTATCCAGGTCAGTGCAGCTTGACTCTTGAAATGACCTACATACATGGCTATTTGCTTACATTGACTTCTGAGTGTGTGTTTGAACTGTTCCAGGGACTGGAGGGGGGGGGGGGGGGGGGGGGGTAGAGGAGGGTGTGAGGGAATCCCCACAACCATTTTCAGGGATTATTAAATTTAGCCTGCATCTTTCTTTTGTATCACACTGAAGGATGTGATTGCTCTGGAGAAAGTTCAGAGGGGATTCACCTCAGATGGAGTTTTATAGTCATGAGTACAGAATAACCTGGGTTTGTTTTCCTTGGAATGGAGGATGCTCAGGGAAGACCTGATTGAGGTATACAAAACTGTGAAGGGACTAGATAGGGTCAATGGTGACAAACTTTTCCCTTTAACAGAGATGTATACAACCAGGGGGCATAGGTTTAAGGTATAAGATAGGAAATTGAGAGGGGATTTGAAGAATTTTTTTTCAACTAAATGATGGGTTACCCTCACAACATTGAAGAGGTATTTAGATGAACCCTTAAAACATCATGACATAGAAGGTTCCAGGCCAAGTGCTGGGAAAGGGAATTTGTATTGTTAAGTACTTGAAGGCTGCAAAAGACAAAGTGGGCCAAAGAGCTAGTTTCTGCACTGTATGACTCCATGGTACTATATAAATGTGAGAACCAGCTGTAAATATGATAAGTATTTTGCCTTAAGACAGTTTACAATGAATTCTACAATTCATTTACTGTTATCATGTGCAGTTTGAAGCTGCTTAACTGGTTTTAAAATGTCTTCAGACTTTCCCATAATGAAAGCAGAGATCAGCACTGTTTTACCCACCATCCCAATCAATTCTTTATGATGAAGGAGTCCAGTCACTAAGTAGAATATTTACCTTCTTAAAAAAGTCATGGATGTACAATGCTGAATGAATAAACAGAAACTAAGTGGTTCTGTAAACAAGCTCAGTTGGTACAATAAACGTGCCTAAATACAGTAGATTTATAACATGAGTGTAACATGTATAACATAATTTTATGTTGGACATCAATATTGTGTTTTAAATGAAAATCCTTATCTGATTATTCTTAGTATTGTTCCTTCTGAAGAACGGAAGTGAAGGACACTGTACAGGCTCAAAAGACTAAGAAGTCCATTAGGTTGATCTTTAACAGCTGAGATTTTTGGAGGAAGGCAAAGCTGAGAAAGGTAGGGGGTGGATAACATTTAAACCTCAGGGAAGAACAATGTAGCAGAGGAGGCAGGGCAATGAATTTGAACACCATGAGGAAAAGATGAGGAGAAAGTGCACAAAGGATGATCTAATTACAGCTTAGGAGCAACTAATGAGGAAACTGAAAAGAAAGACTTAAAAATTCATTTGCAGAATATGGACATTTCTATCAAGGCCAGCATTTAGTGTTATGATAAAAGGTCATTGACCTGATATGTCAACCCTGTTTCTTTCTCCTTAGATGCTGTCCATTTTGCTGAGTAGTTCAGCATTTATCATCTTTTCCTAATGGACTGCTTTAAGAAGACCACTATCATCCCGGTACCTAAGAAAAACAAGTCTCCTGCCTTAATGATTACTGCCCGGTGGCTCTGACATCCACCATCATGCAGTGCTTTGAGAGGCTGGTCATGGCACACATTAACTCCAGCCTCCCAGAAAACCTCAACTCACTGCAATTCGCCTACCGCCGAAACAGGTCTACAGTGGATGCCATCTCCCTGGCCCTAATCTCATCTCTGGAGCATCTGGACAGTAAAGACACCTATGTTAAACTATTGTTTATTGACTACAGCTCTCCCTCAATACTATCATTCCAAGCAAACTCATCACCAAACTCTGAGACCTGGGACTCAACACCTCCCTCTGTAACTGGATCCTTGACTTCCTGACCAACACACCACAATCAATAAGGATAGGCAGCAACACCTCCGGTACAATTATTCTCAACACTGGTGCCCCACAAGGCTGCATCCTCAGCCCCTAACTCTGCTCCCTATACACTCATGCCTGCAAGGCCAAATTCTGCTCTAACTCCATCTCCAAGTTTGCAGATTATACCACTGTAATGGGCTGTATCTCAAATAATGATGAGTCAGAGTACAGGAAGAAGTTTAGTGACATAGTGTCATGACAACAACCTTTCCCTCAATGTCAGCAAAACAAAAGAGCTGGTTATTGACTTCAGGAAGGGAGGGGGCAGTGCAGTACACATGCACCTGTCCACATCAATGATGCTGAGGTCGAGAGGGTTGAGAGCTTCAAGTTCCTAGGAGGGAACATCACCAGTAGCCTGTCCTCGTTCAACCACGTAGAGGCCATGGCCAAGAAAGCTCACCAGCACCTCTACATCTTCAGGAGGCTAAAGAAATTTGGCATGTCCCCTTTGACACTCACCAGCTTCTATCAATGCACTATAGAAAGCATGCTATCTGGATAGACCATGGCTTGGTATGGCAACTGCTCTGCCCGGGACCATAAGAAACTGCAGAGATTTGTGGACACAGCCCAGCACATCATGGAAACCAGCCTCCCCTCCATGGACTCCGTCTACATTTCTTGCTGCCTCGGTAAAGCAGCCAACTTAATCAAAGACCCCACCCACCCAGGACATTCTCTCTTTTCCCCTCTCCCATCGGGCAGAAGATACAAAAACCTGAAAGCATGTACCACCAGGCTCAAGGACAGCTTCTATCCCACTGTTATAAGACTATTGAATGGTTCCTTAGTACAATAAGATAGACTCTTGACCTCACAATCTATCTTGTTATGACCTTGCACCATATTGTCTACCTGCACTGCACTTCCTCTGTAGTGTGACACTTTACTCTGCAATCTATTATTTTTCCTTGTACTACCTCAAAGCACTGTGCAATGAATTGACCTGTATGAATGGTCTGCAAGACAAGTTTTTCACTGTACCTTGGTACAAGTGACAATAATAAACCAATTCCAATTCCTTCATGAGGTGATGGTAGGCTTCTCCTAGAACCACTGAAATCAGGTTAATGTTAAATGTTTCAGGACTTTGAAGTAGCAATAATGGTGACAAAGGCCCAAGTTAGAATGTGTGACTTGCAGCATAACTTGGAAGCAGCTGTGTTCTCACATGGCCACTCTGGCTGGTGTAGGCAGTGGGTTGGTGATTGTTGTAGACAGGACACACTAAAGCCACAGTATAGACATGGTAAAAGGAATAGATATTTTAACTGTTCTTTGTCTTGCTACCTATCTTCTCCTGGATATTGCCAGATTTCAAGTAGGAAGAGAATATCTCCTTGCACCCTTGACTTGTGACTAGTAGATGATGAAAAGATCATGAGGAGCCATAGACTGAGTCTTGTCCTTCCAATTCCCATTTTTTTAAAATCTACTACAGAAGTAATTGCATTTATGTGGCTCATCCACTTGAGTTTCTGGTCAATGGTAACCTTCAGGGTATTGATGGTGAGGCACTGGTGATGCAACTAAAGTCAGGGAGAGCTGATTACACAATTTCTTCTTGGAGATATCTATTACAGTCCACTTGTGTGGTAGAAATGTAACTTGCAACTTCAAATTAGATGATGTATACTCAGTCTTACCTTTGACTTCAGGGAATGCCATTGATGAGGCATCTGGCAAAAGTTGGGCCAGGGACACTGCCCTATGAAATTGCAACAAAAATATTTTCAGTGTGACATGTTTGAACCACTACCACAGCCTCTACCACAATAACTACCACCAGGTTTCATTCTACCATACATAACTTTAGTCACTGGAGAGCTTTCTTCTGGTTGCCACACTGGAATTGGCACTTTACACCTTCTGGACTCAAAAATGAGTTGAACATTTTCATGTAAGTTCTGTAAGTATTAGCTGTATTACTTGGAAGAACAGGAGCAGGGATCATCTCTGGACTCAGCCCTTTATTTTCCCCTGTGATCCTTCACGGACCCCCTCTATGTTGTTTGGTATTCAATCTCTCATTTTCTCTCTATAATGAACTTTCTCCCTCTCACTGCCTCTGTGTTTGATTAAAACCTAATACATTTCTCACTTTTTTTCTGTTCTAATGAAAGGCCACCAACCTGAAATTTTATTTCTCTCTCCATAATGGTGCCTGACCAGCTTTGTATTTCCAGCTGTCTGTTTTTATTTCAGATTTCCACCGCTCATTGCTTCTGTGTACTAGGATCCAACCAAAAACTAATTTGACACAAGTTATTACATTTCAGAACGTGTTATTCCACATTCAGTTCTCTTTGATCTTTTCTACAAATTGTGCACATAAATAACAATAAATTAATTGAGTTATGTTTCAGTTCTCTTGAGATGTCTATGAATGAATTTTCATCTCAGCTCCATGGAATCTGGGAGATATTACGGCTTACCTGGGAGTTTTGCTCTGTGATTTATACGTGATTGGGCTATTTTCCAGACCTTTGGCATTCATTAGCTCACTGCTTTGCTTCGGAAGCTCTGAGACAATCCCCTTACAAGCAGATTAGATTGAGCTGACAGCCACAAATAATTGACTCTGTCCATCTCTTGTACTTGCTGAGCTCTTAACCTTAAGCCATCTATGGAATGGATTGAGTCAGTGATTTTCCTGTTCTTGTTCCTTTGACCACAATTAACCTCGAGCTGGGCTCTAACCATTGTTTTTGTAAAACAAATTGATAACCACAAATAATCCTTCAAGGTCAGTTGAAAGTCAGCCAATTTGCTCTTTAATTATCTTTTTAAAATCTGATATAGACTGAGTAAGCTGATTAGTGCTTGTACTAATAGTTTTATTACAAAAAAAATCCAAGTATTTGATATTCTTTCACAAAATACAAGAACTTCTACTTGTTATGCTCCCAGCACACATAAGGACAATCACAATCCTCCAGTTTTTGAGATGAATCACAGTTGTCATTAAAATTTCACCACAAAGAAGGACACCAACTAAGCCTTTCACGCTCCACTTTGGTGCTAAATAAGGCAGAAAATTTGCAAACAACAAAATCCATGAACAGAAATGGATGTGCTAATATCTTTTGACAGATAATGCTTGAAAAAAGAATGCTGGCCAGAACAATACTTTCAGGTACTGTTACAGAATCTTTTACATTCACCTGAACAGCCAGAGAGCACCTCTTGGTGTTGCACTTAAATGTTGCTCAAGTTTTCTAATTTAAGGATAAACCTTGCATGACTAAGATAAGCTGCACTTTGCTAACTTTGACCCTGTTTCGCACAGAAATGTAACATATACTATTTTGCATTGTTTGAACATTGTTCAAGACTTGTGTTTATTTCCTAATTTATTGGGGAACCATGTGATCTTGAGACTATAACCCCCTTCTTTAGCAACAGGTCTATCAGCCTTCCTTTGTAAGTTTTGCATTTGACTACTCTTTAATCAGCTCAGATCCTATGCTTATCTAACAGACCCATGTGTGCATTTCTAACAGGAATCCCTGAACAGTAATTAAAATGGGAACTGGCTGAATATTACTTCTCCCTCCCAAAATGAATAATACCACAACTGAGTTTGGTCTGTGCCAACATAGGATTTATACTTCCTACCTTTCTAATCTGTATGGTTGAAGGAGAAATTGGCCTGAGCAGCAGAGACAACCCCACTCTTATACGTATGACAGTAAGCATTGTAACAACCACATGCTGATAGGACCTTGTTTCAGATTACTGCAATATAGGTTTACCACACTATTTGCTTAAGTATTAAAGTGGAACTTGAGCTGACAACCTTCTTGGTCAGAATGGGCAGAGTGGCAAGGGCAGTGTGGTTATGGAGGCAGTAATGCAATGGAGAAAGCAGTGTTTGTTATCAGCACAGTTGAGCAATGCATCTCATTTGCAAGTACTTCCTCCACTATGTTAGTAGGCTGCTGGAGGTACATCCTAGGACTTAATCACACTTTGTAGGTTGACTCTCCCATCTAATGCTGTTAAGCTGATGTCAAGGATGTCATCCTTCAATTGATATGTAAACCAAGGTTCCATCTTCTGAGTCATAAAATATCCCACTAGAACTAAATGAAAAAGGACAGGCATTTTTCCACAGTGTCTGGTCCACTATTGGTTGCCAGAGCTTCAAGTTACATGAGTATACAACACTGAAATGCCAGTGTTTATATTCCACAATTCACCAGCTGCTTATTCCAAGTTTAGTTGATGTGTTTTTTTTTAATAATTCAAATCCACAGAGAGCTAGGCTGGCGTTTGAACTCATATCTGGTCTCTGGATTATTAGTCCAATGACATAACCACCACACTCCTGTACCTGACATGAATAAAAGATTATTTCCAAAAAGTAAACACAAATATTTCCTAGATATTATCTGAAAAGCAAAAGGCTACAGATGAATAGTCATTATAAGTATGGGACTGAGTTTTGAGTAAAAGCAGTTCAAGTTGTTGGGCAAGCCGTTGGAAAGGATTCTAAGAGATAGGATCTATGAGCATTTAGAGAATCATGGACTGAAAGTTGCCTCGCAGGTGGATAGGGTAGTTAAGAAAGCTTATGGGATGTTGGCTTTCATAAGTCGCGGGATCGCGTTTAAGAGCCGCGAGGTAATGATGCAGCTCTACAAAACTCTGGTTAGACCACACTTAGAGTACTGTGTCCAGTTCTGGTCACCTCATTATAGCAAGGATGTGGAAGTGTTGGAAAGGGTGCAGAGGAGATTTACCAGGATGCTGCCTGGTTTGAAGAGTATGGATTATGAGGAGAGACTACAGGAGCTCGGGCTTTACTCTTTGGAGAGGAGGAGGATGAGGGGAGACATGATAGAGGTATACAAAATATTAAGAGGAATAGATAGACAGCCAGCACCTCTTTCCCAGGGCACCAATGCTCAATACAAGGGAGCATGGCTTTAAAGGGTGGGAAGTTCAAGGGAGATATCAGCGGGAGGTTTTTCACCCAGAGAGTGGTCGGTGCATGGAATGCGCTGCCCGGGGTAGTGGTGGAGGCAGATACATTGGTCAAGTTCAACAGATTGTTAGATAAGCATATGGAGGAATTTAAAATAGGGGGATATGTGGGAGGCAGGGGTTAGATAGTCTTAGGCATGGTTTAAAGGTCGGCACAACATGGTGGGCCAAAGGGCCTGTATTGTGCTGTATTGTACTATGGTTCTATGGTAACTTTAGTGATGGGGAAATGGAATCAACATTTCAGGTCAATGCTGTTTGACTTCCTGAGTACTTCCAGCATTTTCTGTTTTCAATTCAGATATCCAGCATTTTCTGCAGTTTTACAGCTTGAGAAGGAAGGAACAAGGTTGATAACAAATAAAACAAAAGTGTACAGTTGAGCAAAGAGATAAAATAGCTCAGGAGACTGTTAGTTATCATGTACACTCAAAGAGAAAAGAGTATGAAAGTACAGAGAGAGTGAGAGGGAGGGAGAGGGAGGGAGAGGGAGGGAGAGGAAGAGAGAAGGTACAATCAGGAGGGACAAATAGACACAGCAAGAGGAAAAGAGGCTGCAGTGCAGCCACTTGGAAGATGAGCCTGCAAGGTTTCAAGGAGAAAACTGAGACTGTTGTCTTTGTTAAGCATGACTTCTTTGTACTGGATGTAAATTACTTCATACCTCTGTTGTACTTATAACAAAGATACTGTTCCAATAGTAGCCTGTTGCAGTCACAAACAAATCCCTTGAGTTAGATTAAATTTGGAACTTTGAAGTAAGAAATCTAACACTGGGCATAATCTTACAGTTGCTTGCATTTGGCAGTCACTTGTGCTGGGTATCCAGATTTGACTTAGCTATGTCATTAAAATGCTGGAGGGTTCACGTTATTGTGTCCTGCATTGTTCAGGTGCAAGCAGTTTGATAATAGCTTTGACTCTCAGCACAACAGAATCAATCTGACTGTGATTATACAGCACAAAAACAACTTCAAAAGTCAAAAATATGCAGTGCTAAAAATCTGAAAAAAAAATCACAGAAAATATTGGTAGTAGTCAGCAGGTCAGGCACTATTGGTGGAGTGAAAAGCAAATTTAATGTTTTGAGTCAATCTTTTGAGCCAGATTGTTTCCCTCTCCTGAAAGAACTTCACTGACAATAGCTTGGAATTCACAATTTACAACTGATCTCTTGGGAAAATGATTTTTCTGCTCTGTGCAGCTAGTTGTTGCTGTTGCTTCCAAGGCTGCTGACATGTCTCCATGCTTTCAGTAGCAATATTCATGGCAATAGCAGGCAAACGATAAGGCTGCTATTACTGGCAACACATCTAAATAAGATTATAGATGGTACTATCATAAAGGAATAATCTAGGAATCTTTAAAAAATATAGTAAAACTCCATTAATCTGTAATACTAGGACTCTGGTAGTGCCAGACCAGCAGATTTTCCTGACTTTTGGATGTTATTCATATTGATACTCCGAAACACTTTTAGTTTACTTTTCTTTGGATGTTACATGGTAGAATAATAAGTTGTCCAGTGAACAAGGTAAGTTTAAAGGAAGTGCGGGAACAGGGGCCCCAGAAAGTTTCTGGTGAACATGGGAAACAGAGCCAGGTGAGTTTCAAGAGAGCACAGAAAACAGAGTTTCAAGGGAGCATTGAAACTGGTGCCCCAATGAGTTCAAAGAGAGTGCAGTAACCAGAGCCCTGCTGAGTTTAAAGAAAACGTGGGAAACCAGGGCTCCGGTGAGTGGGAACCACTGGAAATGTAGTCTCGGAGAGCTAAAGGGAACGCAGGAACTGGGGCCCTGGTGTTTTGAAGGGAAGGTGGGAACCAAAGCTTTGGTATGTCAAAGGGAGCGCAGCACTAGATGACCCAGATACCAAACCATCAGGATTTCTGAAAAGTCGGTTGGTGGATTATTGGAGTATTACTGTAACCAGATTGGTACACACTGGAAATGACCCAAGTTTGCATGTGTATACATACCAGTTGAGAGGTGCAGACCAAATGGGCCTCGGACCTCCTTTCAATCATTGATGTTGAGGCTGGTGGTCATGTGTGCCTGGATGTGATGGGGGTCATGTTATTTAGCTATACTATGTATTCAACATTTTCTACCATTTACACCTAAGCAACATTAAAGCATTTAAAATAAATTAATCCAACAAAGACGTAACATTAACAATTTTTTTTCCCATGCTGTAAAATATTTTCCACATTCCTTTATTCAGAAAGCAGGAACAAATAAAGTGCATACATTTTTTATAATGAAATGTTACAAAATAGATCTCACTAAAATGCCTCATTAATAAAATAAAAGCTTAAATTACACTTAATTTGCCAAGACTGTCAGAATGTTAATCAAGCAAAATGAAACTACTTTAAGTATGTAGAATTTCTGAATCCTAATGAGGGTTAACAGCAACTCTTCGAGCAACTGTTAAAGCAGCCTGTTCACAACCATGATGTCATTTTTGACTCTGAGATGAAGGTTTGATAAAATATTCGCATCATTTCTGAGAATGCCTGCTTCCATCTCAGCAGCATCACCCAACTACACTGTTGCATCAGCTCATCAGCTACTGAAACCCTTATACATGCTTATGGTATTCCTGGACTTGAAAACTAAAATGCACCACTGGCCAGCCTCCCTCATTCTATTCTGCATAAATCTGAAATCCTCCAAAACTCTTCATACCAAGTGCTCCTCAACTATCACCCCTGTGCTATACTAACTTTAGGTTAGCAATTTTGCCTGGCAGTGTCTTGGGGTGATTTGCTACATTAAAGATGCTACGTGAGTATAAGTTGCTGTTTCTGTTGTTTGTTTTACCCACTTAACCGTTCAATTTCGAAATTAATAAATGTACTTAAATACTCTTAAAACATACATAAATCAAAATAATTTAAAAAATACAACTAAAATGTAATGTTGTCCCTTGTAGCTGTTCCTGTTCAGATGAATGGAGATGCTGTTCTTGTGCCAGGTTGCCTGGGCAGATTCCTCACAGTAAATGTTGAGGAACTGCCACAACTTTGCACCCTGCCACTGGATTCCAGAGCGTATGTCTGAGTATATCCCTGGAAAATAATGTAAACAGCTGGTAACAAGACTGGGACTTCCATGTTCATGTACAAATGCTGAAGTTTGCTGTCAATTGAGCAAGAAACCATTGACATTTCTCTACAAAGTGCAAGTCATTAAGACATTTAGAAATCATGCTTTTTAAACATTCCATGGGATTGTTGGTAATAAAATGCAACTGGTTCAATCATTATCAGTATTATGATGAGGGTATTATCAGATCATTTTTCCTGCAATGCCCTTCCCACACTAACAGGAGGATTCCATCCTGACCTCTAGTGCTGTAAGTGCAGACTTTGCACGTTCTGTCATGGGTTTACTCCAGGTGCTCTGGCTTCCTCACGCTACCCAAAGACGTGCTGGTAGGTTAATTTGCTACTGAAAAATACTCCTAGGTGTCAGTTAATGGCAAAAAGAATCAAAGGGGAATTGATGGGCATGTGTAAGAGAGAATAAGTTGCAAGGCAACATAGAAATAAGAAGAAGGAGAATAGAACTCTTAGCCATACTTCCCTGGGGGACATTCCAGCTCCTTATGGGCTGACTGCGTTCTTGTAACTAAGATAAGGTAAGTGGGTGCAACTTACTTCTCTTTTTTTAAAATATTATGTTGATTAACAGAATTAAGTGTTTATAACTAGCTTAGAAAGAACATTTGCTTTAATTAACCTCCTGCCAGCACAGACTACAGCAACATCTTTTGTGCAGTGGCATTCAACTTTCCTTGAATTATGTTATACAAATTGATTTTGAAAATCAACACTGCTAGCAGTTTTGATAAATAAAACCTGGTTTTTAAAGATAGCATTGGGCATCTCTGATGCAGTGGAAAATGTGTACAAATGATAGGTAGTACAGTAAGAAGATGTTTAATGGTCCATTATCCTTCACCAGTTCCTCTTTATAATAGCATTTAACTGACTAATTAATAGCAATTATAATAGCATTTTATAATACCACTTTATAATAGCATTTAACTAATTTCCATTATTACTCCACGTGAAAAAGTCGGCATGATGAACATGAAGTAAAACAGTTGTATTCAATGGAGGTAGGTAAACATCCCTTCAAACCAAAGGTTTAATTTAAAAACAAAACTGAAAGGAGCTAAAAACAAGCTTGAAAATGTGAATGGAAGATGTGGGGAGGCACAATATGGACATGAAAAGGAGATAAAATATCCTCTGCCTAATTGAATCAAAATAATGGAGGGCATTAAAAGCTCTATAAAACCAATGAAGTGCCTCTGAAGTCTAATCGGTGTTGCAGCAGCCAGTTTGGGCACAGTGACCTCCCACAAACACCAATATGATAAGAACGCATTGTTTTGTTTTTGCCATGTTCGCTGGAGTTTTTTGGTTAGGATACCAGGGATAATTTTTCAGTGCCTGTTAAGTGCCATATGATCCTTCACATCTCAGTTTGACGTTGCGGATAGTGCAGCACTCAATCAGTAATGCGCTGGTTGAACCCTAACTGCTCGTATTCCCCGTCTCTGGAGCGAAGGTGAACAACCAACCAGCTAACTCAAAGGCGAGCGCTGACTCCTGTAGCTGGTCTTCGTGCCTTTGAACTATAACTTCAACATGATGTTCCCAAGAACGTATTATGTAAAAGGGAGCATTTGAAAAAAGTTGGGTGACTTTCGAACTGAGTGGATCAAAAGGGCGGTCTGTCATCAGTCGGGAAAGCGTTGTAGTTCTGCCGGGAAACGAAAGCCCTGAACGTTCAAGTTTTTGTCCTGCAATGCCCGCAGGTTTTTGCGGAACAACTGGTGCACCCCTTTGCGGAACCTTTGGTCTCTGACACTGTAGATGACAAAATTACAGCAGCTGTTGGAGGCCAGGATCCAGAAAGCAAAGAAGGAGAAGGTGCACCAGCGGTAGCCGCTGACATTGCCCACGACAAAGGCGGCGATGGGGCTGAAGGACGCGGTGAAGGCGAAGGTCAGGACGGCGATGGTTTTTGCTGCTTTGATGTCTGAGAAGGACGGGCGCAGGGGGCCGGGGAAGCTGTCGGTTTCGACCAAGAACTTGCGCTGCTTGGAGCAGCGGCGGATGGTGCTGAAGGAGAGCGCGTTGACCACCATGGTGCCGCCCAGGAGGGTGAAGTCGAAGGCGGGGAAGAGCAGCAGGATGCTCCAGCTGGAGCGCTTCGGAGCCTCGGGCACGAACGCGTAGTTACACATGCGGCTGCATTCGTTGTACTCCAGGGTGAAGTGGTCGCTGGAGAGCAGGGGCGCGGTGGCCAGCAGGAAGGCCGCCAGCCACGAGCAGCAGATGGTAGCCAGGGTCCTCCTGCGGGTCACCACCGTGTCCTTGTGCAGCGGTCTCAGGATGGCCACGCTCCGCTCCACCGTCAGCAGGAAGATGGTACTGATGGACACGAGGGTGCAGCCGGCGAACACCAGCCCGACCAGGTGACAGGGCTGCCAGGACGCGCCGCCTCCCCTGGCCGAATAGCCCCGGGCCCAGGCGGGCGGCCCTCCCCCGCTCAGCATCCAGACGATCTCGGTGTAGGCGGAGAAGGGGACTACCAGTGCCCCGACCATCAGGTCAGCCAGGGCTAACGAGACTTTCAGGTACCCCTGTGGGGTCCGGAACTGCCTTGTCCCCAGGAACACGGTCACTGTGATGGTGTTGCCCACCACCACCGCACAAGCCAGGATGGTCATAAAGGCGATCACCAGGATCCTGTTGAGCGGACCGCAGCAACACCAGCTGCAGACGGGCCCGGGCCCGGTACCGTTCGTCTCTGGGGCAGACCATCTCTGGCCGGGGCACCAGGCCCCCTCCGTGCTCAGGTTACTGAGGTCGTCCGACATTGCATTGGTTTTCATGGAGGTCTCGGCGAAATCTGGTGGGTGACCCCATCCGCCGAATGACCCAGAGCTGAGACACAGTCACCTACAACAGAATGGGAGAGTTCAGGTTAACGAGCAAAACAGCAGCGGCCAACGGTTCTCATTACTTTAAAGTTGACTAAACAAACACACATTATGCACGCAACATAGTAATATTTCAGCTCTGGAGTCGGGATATTGAGAGCATTAAAATAATAAAATATACATTTGCTATTAGTGTTGAGCATCTCAAAAGGTAAACATGTTTCACACGGTCAATGGTTGAGCAACCATATCCTAATGCATACACATTGGGTGTACAGTTCACACTGTCATCGGCGAGTAGCTGCCAGATAACACAAAGCGAGTCGATGAATAAACAAAAACAAGTTCTAATGCTGCAGTTTTATGATTCCCGCTCAGCACACGCACGGAGTGATGAAGCCTGTTACCGTAATACAAGCAAAACTTTTAATTTGGTGATATTTACGGGAAAGGGAGAATATTCTGAGTTTTGGGGGAGAGCGGGGGAAAGGAAGTAATTGATTAACTCTGTGAACGAGCCAATAAAAGAACAATGGCCTGAATGGTCTCCTCCCGCACTTTAATGTTCAGTAATTCTAAAACGTTGCTAACAATATCCATTAGCCTCCCTTAACTAGATTTTGGTTTCATTTTCTTTAAGATTGTGGAATTTTTCTGCCGTCGCCAAATCAAAAAGGAGATTGAATTTGTTGCGAAGCCTGGTTAATGTTGTGGATAACAGCCCACTTACCCTTGTCCAGTTAGTGCGATGGAAGGTCCGTTTGTTGCCGACAGCCTGGTGCGGTTGTAACACCGTCACTACCCTTTGTGTCGGCGCTACTCGATGGTGGCTTCAAATGATGACCGATCCTGCTCTTCGAGCAAACCTTGCGCTCGCAGCAGTGAAATTCCTCCTGACGCAAGTCAGCATCATTGGGCGCAGTCTTTTGCCCATTCCACAGATGTCCCGACCACGGGATAGGAGGATACCTGTGCTTCAAGAGGACACCGAAAACTACCATCTGAGGCAGGCTTCCACGGACCTTCGTTGAAACAATGATAGAACATCTGATAAGGCATGAGGCGGTGCGGCCAGGATGTGAATCCGCAGCATTCTCTGCGTTGCTTAGGTTGCCTCCAATGAACGCTGCAACTTCTCGAAGTACTCATGGACACAACGGCGGAGAAGTAAATGCGCTTAAACCAATCAAATTCCAGGCACGAGCAGCTTTTGCAGACAACATCAGTTTCAAAAAGTCCATAATGTTTTAGAAGCTGCACAAAATAAATATCGAACAAGACTGAGTAAGTGTGAGGTGCCAAAGATTAAGGAAGTTCAGTATTTGCAATTGCATTTACTGTGACACTAAATGAAACCCGTGGAACCTGAAACATTTTACTGAGTTTCAGTAGATCCCCAAGACAAAACCATTGCTTCTATGCAGAGCCTAATTCAAAGCAAATATACAAATAAATTCACAGTAATTTGTTTCACTCAAAGGTGATGAAATGTAGCTGGGATAAAGAACAGAGAGCATAATGAATTGTGGCTCTTCAAACTGGTGTTGCTGATTAAAATGATCCCCACTGACAACAACAATGTAAAATAAAGTCAAAAGGAACTATATAGTATTATTCAGAATTGCTAAGCATGTCATATCACTATTGTAGAAACATTCACATTTTCTTTGTCCTTCACTCTGGGGCCAAAGGTCCTGCCCCCTGAGATGATGAGGAGCGCAGGAGGCAGAGGCCCCTGTTCAAGGTCATTGTATATGTGGAGTAAGGGCAGCAGCCTAGTGAGCGGCTTCAGGATGAATCTGCTGCTGGGACATCGTGCACCGGGAGATTGTAGTGTGTGACAATTGTGCAGCACCCTCTTGGCTTCAGTTCTCCCCTGGTTCTCGGCCAAGTTGCAGCTTTCACTGGGGAGGGAGGGAGAGGACCACTGGGGCCGGCCTCACTCTCAGAAAATAACAAGCAGCCGGCGAGCAGGGAAGGTCAGGGTGGAGGATGTGGGAGAATTGAGGAAAGGAATGGGGAAAGGTTAAGATGGAAGGTGAGAAAGGGGGCAGGGATCAGAGGGAAGAGATTGAGGGAGGCAATTGGGGGAAATAGGATAGAGGCAGAGAGACAGAGAAGGGAAGCTGAAGGAGGAAAGCAATCGGTGTAGGAGGTATGAGGAAGGTCCAGGTATGCCCATGTAACCGTCCACGTGTGTGCTTCAACTCTGTGTGAACACATGTATGTTTAGTCTCTGCTTGACCTTGCTTGGTAAAGATTGGTGGCTGTTGTGCAATGGCTGCATTAGAAGAATTCCAGCACAGGCATCTTCCACTCTCAGAACTGAAGTAAGTCATCATCAATCCTGAACTACCACTTATGAAGAAAGATATGTTTTCTTTACATATTATGACTAGTATTTAGCCTTTACTTATTTAATGACATTTTTAATGGATAATTCACTAAATTGTAATGGTAAATACTTTTGACAGTAACCCTGCTGGTATACAGCTTCCAGTGCCAGGAGAAATATTAAATATCTGGATTCACGCCTTGTGGTGTTCTATCCAAATTAATGGTTAGAATGTCATGATTGCTATCCGATCAACTTCCCAATATGTGCTTCTAGACAGAGAAGCTCAGTGCCAGGATATTAATGGTAAAAACATGCCATAATAAATTAAATCCAAAGTGAGTTAAAATATGTAACTGCTGCAAAGGAAGGTGGAATGCAATGCAGACAGTTGTAAAGTACAACGTGAAAAAAGAAAAATAAGCAATCTAAGTATTCAACAAATTATGTCACAATTGCTCAGGATGAAGTTAAAGGACATCAAGTGACTCTGCTGGATTCAATGTTCAGCATCTCACAATACTGCAGAAACAACACACCAAGCAGAACATTGAGCTATATAGCCAGAGCAGTTGAGGACAACTGAACAAGCAGAACATTGAGCTATATAGCCAGAGCAGTTGAGGACAAATCAGATGAAATCATGCTCAAGCTGTAGAGTGCTTTCATCAGAGGACTCCAAGAGTAACCAAGACCTGGAAACAGCTCAGAGAATTGCCACAAAACTAATGACTCAATAATAAGGAAGGGTGGGAGGAAGGGTGGGAGAAATCTGAGCTTTTCATCCTTTAAATTAATTTATCTTATTAAAGTTTATAAGATCGTAAATGGTGTAAAGGGAAGGATGGTGAGGAGACACAGGTTCAAATAAATAAAAAACAATTTAAACATGAATATCAGGAAGCTTTTTCGGGCAAAGCATAATCATCCTATAGAGTGAAATTATAAATCATAGGAGGTTTACGTGGTCATTGAGTCACAGAGCTGTACAGCACAGAAACAGCCCCTTCGGCCCACTGCATCTTTGCCGACCATCATGCCAACCTATACTAATCCCATTTGTCTGCATTAATTCCATATCCCTCTGTGTTTTGCTCATTTAAGTACCTATGCGCATGCCTCTTAAATGTTGTTACTGTTCCAGCCTCCTTCTTTGACAACTTATTCCACATACCAAGTAGTCTTTGTGTCAAAATGTTACTCCTCAGAACCTCTTTAAACCTCTGCCCACTCGTCTTAACCCTATGCCCTCTAGTTAGGGGAAACAGACTCTGGCTCTCTACCCTATCTATTTCTCTTGTAATGTCACAGCTGGATTGGAGAAGAAGTGCACTCAATGCAGTTCAGTGAGAGAATGTGGTTGTTACATATCTGAGATGCAAAAGCTAGCATCCTCAAACTGCTGCAGAAATAATTCCATTAAAGGAAAGTGAGGATTACCTTCACATGCCCATCTTTGTTTCTTCAGATACCAAATCCTTGGATGAAAAGACCTTAACCTCTACGAAATAATTTCATCTCCTTGCCCTGCAGGAAACTCACATAATTCTCTTTATTACCACAGCTTCAGAGATCCATGGATTCAGATGTAAATAGCCTTAGGCTTACACTGAATGGCTAACACTGAAAGTTGGATGTCAACTAGTCTTAGCTGCACTTACTGTGGGTTTCGCTCTGACATTGGTTTAATAGATACGAGTACATTCTTTAGAAACTGTGGCTTCTGAATGGGTGATGACAATGCTATCAACTGAGTAAAACACCTGACCTTCACATGGGGTGGAATTTGTGAAATGTGTCCAGGTAAATTTCCTGAGTCAATATATAAAAGGCCCTACTCAGGAGGGTGCAATTCTGGGCCTTCTCAGGGAATGAGTCAGGGCAAGTAACTTAAGTGGCAGTCAGGGAGCACTTTAGCTCTGGTGACTATAATTTTATTAGTTTTAATACAGTGATGAAAAAGGATAGGACAGGTGCATAGGTTAAGGTCCTAAACTGGGGCAGGGCTAATTTTTGGATCTAACGGTGGTCGATTGGGTGAGCCTGTTTGAAGGGAAAGGAACGAATGGCAAGTGGGAGGTTTTTAAAAGTGTGATATTAAGAGTCCAGGGGCAGCATGTTCCTCTTAAGGTGAAGGGTAAACTTGGCAAATTTAGGGAACCCTGGCTGACAAGAGATAGCAAGGCTCTAGTCAAGAAAAAGAAGGAAGCATATGTTGGGTTTCGGAGGTCATGGACAAGTGAATCCCTTGATGACTATGAAAAGATTAAGAATACACTTAAGAGTGAAATCAGGAGGGTAAAGAGAGGGTATGGAATGGATCTGGCAGGTAAGGTTAAGGAAAATCCCAAGAGGTTCTAGAGCAATATTAAGAATAAAAGGGTGGCTAGGGAGAGAGTAGCTCCGCTTAGAGATCAGCAGGGCTGCCTATGTCTCGAGCCGCAGGAGATGGGTGGGATTTTTAACGACTATTTCTCTTCAGTATTTACTGAAGAGAAAATCATGGTTGCTCCCGCTAAGCCTTTCCTATCCATGTTCCTCTCCAAATATCTTTTAAACATTGTAATTGTACCTGCCTCTATCACTTCCTCTGTAACTCGTTCCATATACCTACCACCTTCTCCGTGAAAAACTTACCTCTCAGATACCCTTCAAAACTTTCCACTTTCAACTTAAACCTATGCCCTCTAGTTTTAGACTCCTCAACCCTAGGAAAAAGACTGTGATCATCCACCTTATGCATGCCCCTCATGATCTTATAAACCTCTATAAGGTCCCCTGTTAACTTCCTTCACTCCAGGGAAAACAGTCCCAGCCTATTCAATCTCTCCTCATAACTCAAACCCTCCAGTCCCAGCAACATGTTCAGACTTCATATTTATTGGAATTGTCCTGTGCACATGGTATATTTTGAATGTAGCTTCAGATATAAAAAGGGGAAATATGTCTTAAGAACTTTTGAAATTCATAATACCAAAATACATACAAAGAATATTACAAGTGCATCCTTAAATTTCTCTTTAAGAATCACCTTACTAAGCACATTCAAATCCGATTATTCAAGAGTATATGTGCCCATCAAGAATAACCTGAAGGCGGTAGATGAACAATCTTTGTCTGGAACATTAAATTACATTTGTCTTTATTAATGGGAAAGCAACCAATTCAAAGTCTTTGAAAGCACATCCTAACTATAACAATGTGTACTGAGGTGAGAGGCAGCCTTGGATATAGACCAACAAGCTGAGTAATCATGGACAATGGAAAGCTGATTAATAAGCTAGCTTACAGAGAGAAAAAATACATTTATGTTCAATATTGTTTATGTTTTCCCAAGATAGAATATTATAATGATATGTCTTGATTTCATATTTTAGTTTCTTTTTGAATATAACTAGAAATCCTAAGAGGTTATAACATACAACTGTATAAAATTATGGTAATTGAAATTGACAACAATAATCTGGCAGATCTTTCACTGCCCCTAAATTGCTGGACAGCTGCCCCAGTGCCATGCTATTTATTCCACATGGTCTACTGTGTACTCTTCCATTGACAGCCCAGCTCACAACACTTTGGTAAGAACCAGCATAGCATATTGGGGCTGTCTTAGACTGCTGCAATCAAAGAGCAGTTTTGGCAGCCTACTTTATTTGCAACCCATTCATCATCCTAAACATTCATTTCCTTAGCTACCAACACACAGTTGACTACAGTATGCATCATCTACAAAATGCACTGTGGTTACTTGCCTAGCCTACTCCAACAGCACTCCAAACCCACAACCTTTACCACCTCTAAAAAGGACAAGGGCAGCAAGCATGTGGGAACACCACCCACTGCAGGTTCTCCTTCAAGTCACATAGCATCCTGACATGGAAATACTGGTGCTTCTTCAACTTTAGGCTTAAACCATAGAACTCTCTACCCAATAGCTCTGCAGGAGTATCTTCACCAGAAGGACTGCAATAGTTTAATGGCAGCACACCACCACCTTCTGAAAGGCAATTAGGGATGGGCAAAAAATACTGACCTCAACATTGACTAAATTTCAAAAATCAAGTAATGAAAAACTTCTTTCCTGGCAGGTATTTTCTGCCATTCATTTGAATGGGGACAATTGTTCTTGTGCCAGCTTAGGGGTAGCAGCAGACTTCCTAGCCTGAGAGCTAGGAAACCTGCATAATCTGCACTGTCATGTTGGACATTACAGGGAATCCTTCAGCTGTGGTAGCAGGGCTGCCGCTAACTTAGGCCCAAACCAGGGCTAGAAATCAGGACGTCCTTAGGAAAAACAGGCAAGTCCCAGTTTAAGTGCTGACATTGGGGTAGGAGGATCTGCCCCATTATTAAACTCATTAACTGAACAAATCTCCTGACAAGGAAGTATTTATTTTAATAAATTTAAAACAGAAAGTTCGAGAAATACTCAGCAGGTCAGGCAGCATCTGTTGCAAGAAACAGAGTAAACGTTTTAGGTCAATGACCCGTCATCAGAACTTGTTTTATGAGCTGTTTTCTCTAAGCAGAAGCCTATTTCTTTATAGTTAAGAAAGATAGGTTTACATAATTAATTTCAATACTTTTTCTTATGTAACAGTCTGTGATATATATATATATATATATATAAAGGTGCAATAGCATTCTTCAAATGAAACAAGAAGTTAAATTTCATAAATATCGAGCGCAGCAACAACTGATAATTCATAGAACATAAAAAAATTCAAAAAAGATTCATATTACTTTTTATGTAAATAATTACATCAATTTCAAACATATCTGTGTTTTCCAGTTTTCTGTCATACTTAATTCCCAAAATGTTCCACACAAAATGAATATTACAATATTACAAAAAGACTATGGTTTTCACCTTAGCGCCCAGCCTATGAAGACAAATCCTCCAGCTTTGCTTGAAAACTGCCTCAAATGGAATTGAAGCAAACGTGAAAATCAATGGATTAGACAAATGAAATTGCACTTCAGGTTATATAGAACTTGGATACTTCTGATAATATAGTGGCCTCTGACAGGACATATGAGCATCTGCCAATTTAACGGTCCGATAATGTATGTCAACTGGGATCCCACTTCATAAATGATAACCATTCATTAAGTCAGCAAGTGAATGCAGTTATTTTGTAGGCATGCAGTTCAGGCGTGCATTTGTATGCCACTGCACATGTCCTGATCCTTCCATTCTTAAGATCCAAAAGCAATTTGTCAAAATCAGGAGGTAATGGTTAGAAAAGCAAGTGAACATCTGGAACTATATTCCTCGATATTTTTCATCTGAATAATCCACTACATCCCAGTGAAAGAATAGAAAAGTTTACCTTCATGTTTTGTAAACATACCTATGCAACACATATGCTTCAGTAGATACATAGTACATTCCAAGATACATCAAGATATCATTGAAACATTCTCAATATATTTTTGTTACTGATTGTTTTTTCAGATATCCTCCTGTGAAATATAAATAATGAAATAATTATTTTATTAAACAGACTTCATACAGCCTGGCCTCCTCCTGACACCCCTGGCATCATAGAAATCAGCCTTCAACCAATTTAATTCACAGGATGGTAATTTTAAGAAACAGATTAGTGCATTGGATACAGCAAAAGTTATGGGATCAGACATCATTACTATAGTGCTGAAGACATGCTGCAGAACCAACAATACCTTTAGTCAAGCAATTCCAGTAAAATTACAGGAAGGATATTTAACTGCCAATGTTGAAATTGCACAGCTGACCTCTGTCCACAAAAAGGAAGAGAAATCCAACCCAGACAACTGCCATCTATTTGGTCTATGATCAATTTCCAACAAGAAAATTGTCTTTAATGGTGCTAGGATGCAGCTCCCAGTAACAGCCTGCTTGATGAAACTCTATTTCCACATCAAAATCACTGGCTGCTGACTTCATTATACTCTCAGTCCAAACAGACAAAAGAGTTGACTTCCAAAGGTGGAATGAGATTGACGTCAAAGCAGCATTTGAAAGAGTACAGTTTGAAGGGGCCTTAGTAAGGGTGAAATCAATGGGTAAACAATCAACTGGCTGGAATCATATCTAAAAGGGAAGATGGCTGAACAGTTGGACTTCATTCATCTTAGCAAAGGGACTTTGCTGCAGGAAATCCTCAGATCAGTGTCCCAGCCTCAACCATTTTCAGCTGCTTCAGTATAAGAATATTAGTATAAATATCATTGCTTCATCAATGATATTTATACTAAATAAGGTTAGAACTAGGAATATTTTGTTGATAATTAAATGGCGTTCATTTTTATTTGGAACATCAGATAATAAAATAGAACAGGTCCACTTGCAGTAAGGCTTGGACAACGTTCAAGCACAGACTTACAACTAACAATTAACATTTGTACCACACAATTGCCTTGCACTGTTCATCTCCAACAGGAGAGTCTAATCTCATCTCCTTTACATTTAATGGCATTGCTTTCACCTAATCTTTACCATTGGATGGCCATCATTGAACAGAAAATTAACTGGATCTGCTATATAAATAAATAGAGGCCACAGAGTTCATCAGAACCTAGGTTTTCTGGATTGAGCGACACTTCCACTACCCTCCAAGTCTTTCCACTATCTGCAAGGCATGTCTGGAGTGCAGGGGAATACTCTCCACCTGTGTGGATGAGTCATAGTCATAGACTCATAGAGGAATGCAGCACAGAAACAGGCCCTTCAGCCCAACTTGTCCATGCTGTCCAAAATGCCCATCTAAGCTAATCCCATTTGCCCACATTTGGCCATATCCCTCTAAACCTTTTCTATCCATGAGCCCATAGAAATGCCTTTTAAATACTGCAATTGCACCTGCCTCTACCACTTCATCTGGCAGCTCATTTCATGTACCCACCACCCTCTGTGTGAAAAACTTACCTCTCAGGTCCCCTTTAAAACTTTCCGCTCTCACCTTAAACCTATGCCCTCTAGGTTTTGATTCCCTTTCTCTGGCAAAAAGATTGTGTGCATTCACCCTACCCAAAATTTTTCCAACATGTCAACTTTGCAACCCGGGGAGAGAATATATTGGATCAAATATCAAGAATGCATACAGAGCTGTCCCCGCCCCCACCTTGGCTACTCAGACCATGTCTCTGTTATGCTAATCCCGACATACAAACCACTCCTCAAATGCTCCAAACTGGTTTGGAAGCAGATAAAAAACGTGGCCTGTGAATGCAAGGTCAATCTTACAGGACTGCTTTGAAAATACGGACTGGAGTATGTTTAGAGAAGCAGCTGCCTATGACCATACCATCAATTTGGAGGAGTATGCAGCTGTGGTGACTGGCTACATCAACAAGTGCATTGACAATGTCACTGTCACCAAAACCATCACCACACGCGCCAAACCAAAAGCCATGGCTGACAGCAGAGATACGTGAACTGTTGAAAACCTGAGACGCTGCCTTCAGGTCAAGTGATGTGGCAGCCCTCACGACAGCGAGCGCCAACCTGTCCCACAGCATCAGGGAGTCAAAGAGGAATTATGCCCAGAAGATCCAGGGCTACTTCTCTGATATCAAAGACACAAGACGTCTGTGGCAGGGCATCCAGGCTATCACAGACTACAAGCCCTCACCTCGCACTTGTGACAATGGCACCTCCCTCCCAGATGCACTGAACGACTTTTATGCTCGGTTTGATGCACTTAACAACGAACCTGCGAGCAAGACACCTCCACCGCTCAATGACCAGGTACTTTGTCTGTCCTCAGCTTATGTGAGGAAGATACTATCCAGGGTTGACCCTCGGAAATCAGCAGGACCTGATAACATACCTGGCCGTGTGCACAGGGATTGTGCAGACCAGCTGGCAGATGTATTCACCGACATCTTTAACGTCTCTTTGAGCCAAGCAGTTGTCCCCGTATGTTTCAAATCTACCACCATCATACCAGTGCCTAAAAAGATGCCTGTAACCTGTCTAAATGACTACCACCCTGTGGCACTGACACCAATCATCATGAAGTGCTTCGAGAGGTTAGTCCTGCAACAAATCAAATCCATTCTCCACCCTCCTCACTAGACCCCCTTCAGTTTGCATACCGCCCCAATCGGTCAACCGAAGATGCAGTGTCCTCTGCCCTCCACCTGGCCCTGTCTCACCTAGATCACAAGGACACTTATGTTAGGATGCTCTTCATAGACTTTAGCTCTGCCTTTAACACTATCATCCCACAGAACCTCATAAGGAAGGTAAACCTACTGGGCCTTAGCACCTCCACCTGCAATTAGATTCTGGACTTCCTCTCTGAAAGTCCATAGTCAGTTCATACTGGAAATACCATATCAAATATCACCAGGCTGAGCACTGGAGCCCCCCAGGGATGCGTGCACAGTCCACTGCTGTTCACGCTGCTGACCCATGACTGTTCTGCCAACTCATACTCCAACCATATCATCAAGTTTGCTGATGATACAACAGTGGTGGGCCTTATCAGCAGGAACGATGAAACAGCTTACTGAGAGGAGGTGGAGAGGCTGGCGGATTGGTGCTCAGTCAACAATCTCTCCTTGAACGTGGACAAAACAAGGGAGATGATTGTGGATTTTAGAAAGGCCCAGGCTGACCATTCACCCCTGTGCATCAATGGCATCATTGTACAGAGAGTCAGCTGCTATAAGTTCTTGGGAGTACACATAGCAGACGACCTCTCCTGGTCAACCAACACCTCCTCCCTTACCGAGAAGGCACAGCAGCGTCTCCACTTTTTATGGCGGCTAAAGAGAGCAAACCTGCGCTCCCCCACCCTCACCACATTCTACAGGGGTACCATTGAGAGTGTCCTGACCAGCTGCATCTCTGCCTGGTACGGCAACTGTAACATCTCTGACCGTAAGTCTTTGCAGAGAATTGTGAGTACAGCTGGAAAGATCATTGGAGTACCTCTTCCCTCCATCCTGGATATCTACAACACACGAAGCACACACAAGGTCTGCAGAATCATAGATGACCCTTCTCATCCCTCCCACGACCTATTTGGCCCACTGCCATCTGGCAAACGGTACCAGAGCATCCGGGCCAGGACTACTAGACTGTACAACGGTTTTGTCCCCCAGGCTGTCAGGCTCCTGAATACCCTGGAGGCAGTTTCAGACAAATGCCGCATCAACAGCCCTGGTTTGCACAACGGTGCATAAGAACTTTGGCTGCTGCTGAACATGTTTATACATTTAGTGCAACACACTGAGTTCTGTATTTTCTTTGTCCAGCTTGGTTTGCACTAATCCTGCATTAATTTTGTATTCTGTATATACTGTTTTTTTGCACTATTTGTACTTGCAAAATTTTTTTTGTCTGTGTTTATTGTATGTCCTCTGTTCTATGTATGTCCTCTGTTGTGTGAGTCTGGGGGAAACAACATTTCGTTCCTCCATGTGTTTTTGTAGCATATGGGTGAATAACAATAAATTATAACTTGACTTGACTATCTAATCTTCTCATGATGAGTGCAACTCCAATTAAACACAAGAAGTTCTGCATCATCAAGGACAAAGCAACCTGCTTGATTTGTACCCTGACCACCATGCTAAGCATTCATTTCCTCTACTGGGGAAACATCCTGGAGCTCCCCACCATACAGCCCTGTGCAAGTATCTTTACTCAAGGACTGCAGCAGTTCAATAAACTGGTTCATCACCATCTTCTCAATGGCACTTAAAGATGATCTTTAAATTATGACCTTGCCAACAATGCCTACCTCTCATGAGAGAACTTAAAGACATTACAGTTGTTTCATGTCCATTGTGCCACATCCATTCCAGTCTTAATTGAATCCAAGGAGCATACTTCTCGCAGGACCAGGGATAGTGTTAATGTGAAACTCTATCTTCAGGAATGTGCACTGTGGACTCAACTCTAATTTGCCCTCTGGGGTTATGACTGAAATTAAAGTCCTTTCTGACAGACTTGATTTGTTTTGCATCAATGGTGGTGTACTTCGCACTGATGTACAGCACATGTGCATCAATTCTCATATTTTTTTAAAACGCAAAGCTTGCAGCTGAATGAAATTTAATGAGCTGTGAAGTATCACAATCTTCTGGGAATTGTCTTTGGCTTTTTACAAATGATATGTGGTGAGATTACCAATGATTGCTACAGGACAAATGTACCAAAGTCCTCATTGCATGATTCTGGCAGTTACACAGGGAGCATGTCTGCTCAAGCATTCCTGAATTGGCCAAATTGGAAATTCCAGTGTCACAACATTGGCTTTTAATAAATATGGAGCAGGTGGACACTTGACACACAGGGTGCATCTCGACCAACCACCTGCCCTATGTGTTCAAAGCACAGGGAACAAATTTCCAATAGAGGCATAGGAGGATGGGGAGGTGGGGCAGTTGTCCAATTTCTTCAATCGCCTGGTTAAGGGAACCAATCTTAAGTTTCTTCTGCAAGAGTTTTCTTTTTACCCACTTTTTCATGCAAAGTGGGCATTGCTGGTGTAGCCAGCACTTGTTGTTTAGGTCTAACTGCCTTTATTAAAAGTGCTGGCAAATTACCATCTGAATTACTGAATTTGATGCAACAACAATGCTTTTAGATGGGGATTTCCAGAATTTTGATCCAGTGATCTTTAAAGAAAGATTATAGGTTTCCAAATTATGACACTGTGTGACTTGGAGGGATCTTGGAAGTAACAATGTTCCTGTATATGTGCTGCCCTTGTCCTTTCAAATAATAGAGTTTACAGGTTTGTGAACTACTGTTGTGGAAGCTTTGGTGAGTTACTGCAATGCATCTAGTTGGTGGTATACACTAGAATCACATTGTGCCAGTGGTGAAGGAAACAAATATTTTGTGTAATAAATGGAATACAAGTCATGGTGGCTGAACAGCAAGCGCAGCCACACTTCTGAACTGAAGCTCTTGATCTGGAACCAAACGGTCCCGGTGGAAATAAACTAAGCATTGGTGAGTATGTTATTAGTTAGTAAATGCTACTTGGTTTAAATTTCCTCAGTTAGCAGGTTTCCCAGCTCGGTTCTGTGCTCAATTCCCTTCAGAAAAGAGGTCATTACACCTGGTGCAGAGTGGGAGGAACCAATACATGCAGTGTGCTGTGAGGAAGAGAGTCAAGGTAATGTAGAGTGGGACTAGGCCATTTCTGCCTTGTCTCTTGGGCACTCAGCCTCCTCATCTTCAGTACTTCACTGAGCTGCTCTGTCTCCACCTATTCCTTCTGCAGCCCTTGGTTCTCCACTTGGTGTGGCATGGAAAAGAAAAATAAAAGCTCAGGATGATGTAGGGTTTTCATCCTCATGCATGTAGTCAGCTTCATTCAACATGCAACAAAAGGCAATTCCACCCAAGCAATCAAATTTGGTGCTTCCATACTGCTTCTCTTAGGCAATCCCTCAGGATCGAGGATGATTTGCTTCTATTCCAGTTCTGAGGAGTGGAGGGTGTCTGTGTGTGAATTCTTCTAACATGGGTTAGCTGTTGCATAGCAGCTACCACACAATCTTTACAGAGTAACATCCTTGTTCAAAGGCCAGGAGGTCCAAGCCAATTGGTGAGACACTGTACTGCACAGACTTAGCACACACATTTATGTGGATGCACACACATTCTAAGCACCCAATTTTGCATACACCCTTTTCCTCAGTCCTATTCCCTCAAATCCTCTATCCTGATCCTCTCCAGTCTCCCACTCTCAGACTTACTCTTCCATTCCCTTTTCCGATCTCTCCCTCATCCCTGTATCCCACTCCCTCTCAGCCTTCATTCCCTGTCAGTTCTGCCTTCCTTTACCTCTCTATCACTTCAGCCCCTATCTTGCCTGTACCCACTCTCCAGCTGCTGGTTGCTTGTGCTGTCCCAGGGTGAGGCCGCTGCTGTTCACCTTCTTCAGGATCACTCCCTGATAGCCCCTGCCTTCCTTCACCTACCTCCTCATGCTGCCTGAAGTCTGTGGCCCAGCAAAGAACCACTAGACTGATACAAGAGAATCTTCGGCCACTCTGCTCTCTGCTGCCTGATATTCCAATTAATTAATTAGAGAGCCATAGAGGCTTACAGCATGGAAACACTCCCTTCAGCCCAACACCCATGCCCAGCGAGCTAGTCCCATCTGCCTACATTTGGCCCATATCCCTCCTATCGATGTACTTATCTAGATGGTTTTTAAATGTTGTTAATGTACCTGCCTCAACCACTACTTCTGGCAGCTTATTCCAAATATGCACCACCCTTTGCATGAAGAAGCTGCCCCTGATGTTCCTTTTAAATCTCTTGCCTCTGATCTTAAACCTATGTCCTCTTGTTTTTAGCACCACCTCCCTGGGAAAAAGACTATGTGCTTTCACCCTCTCTATGCCCCTCATGACCTTATATACCTCTATCAGGTCACCCCTCAATCTCCTATGTTCTGGGGAATAAAGTCCTAGTCAACACAACCTCTCCTTAATTAATTTTTGGAATTATTATTGGTTTATTATTATTGTCACATATACCAAGGTACAGTGAAAACCTTTGTTTTACATGCCATTCAAACAGATCATTTCATCACATCAGTGCATTAAGGTAGTACAAGGGAAAACAATAACAGAATGCAGAATAAGAATGCAGAATGCAGAATCCAGAATTATACGTCACTGGCAACTTTTATTACTCATCCCTAAATGCCACTTTCTTGAACTGTTGCAGCCTTTCTGGTGAAGGTATTCTCACAATACTATTGATTTGTGAATTCCAGGACTTAGATGCAGCAAAGTATTGTTCCCTTATGAGATTTGGTAACCTGGAACGAAACCTACAGGTGACGGTGTTACCATGCACCTGTAGTTGTCCTTTGTGGTGGCAGAGGTAGCAGGTTTGGGAGGTGCTGTTGGAGTAGCTTGGGTGAATAATTGCAGTACATTTTGTCAACTGTACACATTGCAGCCACTGTGTTCTGGTGGAGGGAATGAATATTTAGGGTGGTTAATGGGGTGTTGATCAAGCAGGCTGCTGTGTCCTGGATGGTGTTGAGTTTGTTCAAGGTTGTTGGAGTTCCATTCATCCAGGCAAGTGAAGAGCACTCCTGACTTATACAAAGTAAATGATGAAAAAGCATTGGACTATCAGAAGGTGAGTCACAGTCCACAGGATGCTTAGCTTCTGACCTGCTCTTGGAGAATTTATGTGGCTAGACTAGTTGAGTGTCTGGTCATTGCTGACCCCACCCCCCCTCCCCAGGATATTAATGGTGGGAGATTCAACAATGGCATTGCCATTGAATGTCATGGGTTGGTAGTTAGACTCTCTCTGGTTGGAGATGGTCATTGCCTGACATCTTTGTGGCACAAATGTTACCTTATAATCCCATACATGTATGTTGCCCAGGTTTTGTTGCACGCAGGGATGGGCTGTTTCATTGGCTGAGGAGTTGTGAATGGAATTGAATTTTGTACACGTTGTGGACTGCTGGTATTCTGTGGATGTTCGATTTCCTGGATGATGGAGATAGATTCATCCTGCAGGAGCCTTTCACTCAGCCACTATCGACATTCAGCATGTAGAATGAACCTAAACACAACGAGCCCTGTTTCTTGTATTTCTTTCTAAACTAACAGAGCTTCTGTTCCTGCGTTCCTCTTCAGCCCATTGGGCTGGAATTGAGGCCCCATGAGTTTAGGAGGAAAGCAGGAACAGAGATCCCCAGAGCTTAAGTAGAACACAGGAATAACGTCCTAGAGAAACAAAGGACTGCTGATGTTGGAATCTAGATGAAAAACACGATGATGCTGGAGGAACTCAGCAGGCCAGGCAGCATCCGTGGAGAAAAGCAGGTGGTCAACATTTCGGGTCAGGACCCTTCCTCAGGACCGAAGATAGGAAAAGGGGAAGCCCAATATATCAGAGGGAAAAGCAGAGCAGTGATAGGTGGACAAAAGAGGGGAGGCAGGGTGGGTACAAGGTGGTGATAGGTAGATGCAGGTAAGAGATAGTGATAGGCAGGTGCAGGGGAACAGATCCACCGGGGGTGGGTCAAAGGTAAGGAGAGAAAAAAGGAAAGGGGTAGAGAAAAGAGAGGCTAGGAAAGGGAAGAAAAGAAGAAGCATGGTTAGGGGTGTGTGGAAGTGGTGTGGGGATTACTTAAAGTTCAAGAATTCAATGTTCATGCCATTAGGCTGCAAGGTTCCAAGATGGAAAATGAGGTGCTGTTCCTCCAGTTTGCACTTGGAATTCTCCTGGCAGTGGAAGAACAGCACCTCATTTTCTGTCTTGGAAACTTGCAGCCTAACGGCTTGAACATTGAATTCTCCCACTTTAAGTAATCCCCACACCACTTCCACACACCCCCAACCATGCTTCTTCTTTTCTTCCCTTTCCTAGCCTATCTCTCTTTTCTCTCCCCCACTTGGAATAAAGTCCTGCTGAGTTTAAGGCAAGCAGAGGAATAATGTCCCCGGAGTTTAAAAGGAACTACAGGAAAAAAACACCCCTGAGTTTAAGAAGGTGCAGGAACAGAGATCCTCTGAGTTTAAAAGGAGAACGGGAACAATGACCTCCTAAGTTTAAGGCAATGAGTTCATCACGCTGAAAGTCTTAGCATCCAGCCTTGGCAATGTTCAGTATTCAAGAACGTGAACAGGTTCTCAACTTCAATTTTCTACAATTCTTTCATTAGCTCTTCCTTGGACACTTCAGTGAAAAGAAACAACATGCAGGCAGTGGAAATTACTTTTTACAGGCTGCATAATTTAATTTCTTTGTGCTTTGGGTGGTGATTTGCATCTAATTTCACTATGAATACATGCATCTTTTTAATCAATGACAAATTAGGTAGTATGGCAAAATGTGCATTGCTCATGGATGCTGGAAGTATGCAAAGCAGGCAATTTCTGATGTCAATTCTTATGCAAGGCGGATTTGATGCAGTGATCCAACTGATGCCACATGTTATTTGCGCACAAGAAACTTGGCTTTTAGAGCAAACTGTTGTGATTTTTGGAGAAAAATTTAGAGTGCTACTGCTGCAGTGCATGGGATCAGTTTTTTGGAGATTAGAGGCTTTGGTGAGTGCCCATCACTGAGTCTATATCCTGGAACTCCCTATCTATTAGCATTGTGGAAGAACCGCCACAGGTCAAGAAGGTGGCTCATCACCACCTTTAGAAGGGCAATTAGGAATGGGTAATAAGTGCTGGCTTTGCTCGCAAGGATCAAAAGCTAAATGTTTAACAAGTGGAAAGAAAATTTCAGCTATTCCTTGTGCTGTAATAAAAGCTGAGACCTCATCCACCTACTTGATGGTTAGTTCACAAGCGTTGAAGAGGTGCTGTTTGCTAGAGAGGTAGAAAGGACAGAATCCAATCTTTGCACAAAGTGGCATACAAGGAAGGAGCTGGACCTCCATTTTCATTCAGGTTTTCAGACGAGTATGCCAATACTCAAAACATCCTGTTGACTGTCAATCCAACTGTAACCGTAACTGGATCCTTGACCTTCTAACAAACAGACCGCAATCAGTGAGGATAGGCAGCAATACCTCCAACACGATTATTCTCAACACTGGCGCCCCACAAGGCTGAGTCCTCAGCCCTCTACTCTACTCCCTATACACTCATGACTGTGTGGCCAGATTCTGCACTAACCCCATCTACAAGTTTGCAGATGATACCACCGTTGTAGGCCGTATCTCAAACAGCGATGAGTCGGAGTACAGGAAGGAGATAGAGAGCTTAGTGGAATGGTGTCATGACAACAACCTTTCCCTCAATGTCAACAAAACTAATGAACTGGTCATTGACTTCAGGAGAGGGGGCGGTATACATGCACCTGTCTACATCAATGGTGCTGAGGTCAAGAGGGTTGAGAGCTTCAAGTTCCTGGGAGTGAATATCACCAACAGCCTGTCCTGGTCAAATCACGCAGATGCCACGGCCAAGAAAGCTCACCAGTGCCTCTACTTCCTCAGGAGGCTGAAGAAATTTGGTTTGTCCCCTTTGACTCTCACCAACTTTTACAGATGCACCATAGAAGGCATCCTATCTGGATGTATCACGGCTTGGTACAGCAACTGCTCTGCCCAGGACCACAAGAAACTGCAGAGAGTTGTGGACACGGCCCAGCACATCACAGACACCAACCTCCCCTCCTTGGACTCTGTCTTTACCTCTCGTTGTCTTGGTGAAGCAGCCAGCATAATCAAAGACCCCACCCACCCGGAACATTTTTTCTTCTCTCCTCTTCCATCGGGTAGAAGATACAGGTGCCTGAGGGCACGTACCACCAGACTTAAGGACAGCTTCTACCCGACTGTGATAAGACTATTGAATGGTTCCTTCCTACAATGAGATGGACTATGACCTCATGATCTACCTTGTTGTGACCTTGCACCTTATTGCACTGCACTTTCTCTGTAGCTGTGACACTTTAATCTGTATTGTTATTGTTTTTACCTGTACTACATCAATGCACTTTGTACTAACTCAATGTAACTGCACTGTGTAATGAAATGACCTGTACAATCGGTTTGTAAGACAAACTTTTCACTGTACCTCGGCACAAGTGACAATAATAAACCAATACCAATACCAACTATAGCCTACTTGACAAAGTTCTCATTTAAGTCCTCTAGGATTTAGAGTTATTCCATCACAAGGGTGGGGAATTATTCTGAAGCAATTGCACCAAGGACACCCAAGTCTACCCAATCCCAAGAGAGTTGCTGCCTTTTCTTGTTGCTCAGTAGCCAAGGCCCAACCAGGTGGAAGTCCTTGATGGAGAAAGGAGAAAGCCACACGGATGGGATCATTCTGAGAGGAGTGGAAATTCAGAGATGTTTGCTTATATCATCCGCATTTCAGACATTAGTGAATAGGAATGAGCAAGCAATGGGATGTGAAAATGTGTATCGATATGAGCATGCCGTCATCCTCGCCAATTCTTATGTTATAGGGAAGGAGCTGTTTTCTCAGGTTACAAAGAAACTATGCAAAAAAATTATTGCTGTTCTACATAAAATACATTGATTTATTTCCTATTTATTATAATTACAAAAATAATTTTTATTGATGGAAAGGCTGCTGTGTTTAAGTATCATGTTTGAAATTTGGGTCAAAGTTAACTTGCATTCATAAAGGCATGACTCAGTACATGTTTTCACGGATACAAGGAATGGATACATCAGAGACCCACGCAGAAAGGTATGCATCTATTCCTTTGTTAATGCAGAATCTATTGTATGGGCAAAAGGCCATGATACAATGACATTTATATTGCATAAGAAACGCATCACATTAATTTTGCCGTTATGCACAGCTAGTGCTTAAAGCACTAACTGTTCTAAGCCATAAAGGAACTGTAATTGATGCACCATGCACAATAAATCATGCATGCTATATAAAGGAGAGTTACTCCTGAAGACTACATTCTTGGCCTGTTGAATTATAAGTAAGCAATATGGTTAGCTGAAAGGGTTATGTGCTGAAATATCAAACCGAACTATTTCATTCCACAGATGTTGTTGGTGCTGTTCATTTCCAAAATTTCCATTTCTATTTCAGAAGCCTGATTTGAAGGTTTTATCATTCTTTCAGCTGGATAATTGTTTATCATATAACAATGTGGAAAATTAGTCATATTTGTTAGGAAAGCAACATATGTTTTAATAAATTCAAATTTTTAGTCCTTCAATATATTCACTTCATTTCAATATTTCCAGATCCAATTATTTTTGGTACCTGAGTGCTCCAGAGAAACCTCTAGGATGTATATTTGTAAAGAATAGGTAATCTACAACTGACAGATCTCAAACAGCCACTGGGATTGTAATACACAATAAATCCACGCCTACTGATTGCAATGCAGGCAGCATGTCATCTTCATGCTTGTGATCTTTTAAGTGAATTTAGCTTCCAGTCAGTACTACTGTGCTGTTGATTGGCTGGGTGCATCAATACAGAACAATACTGTATGTAGCTTGCACAGGTTAAAGGCAGAGTGCACCTCTTAAAGTGAGTTGCATTGTGGACAGAAAAGTATTGGCAGTCATGCAGGAAGTAAATTTGACACTGTGAAGCATTGAAGGGAGGGAACATGCTCCATGGTGTTAATATTTTACAATGGAAGTCTTACAGTAGAAATGCAAAACTGAAGAAATTCCCTTTGTCTGAGTAATCCCCCAGATGCTCTGTAAGACAATAGAACCAAACAGCCATGTAGCTCAATATGAGGAGTTGAGTCCTTAGGAACTACTTGCTGCAAGAAGTTCAATCTTCCTGCATGAGTGGTCTAGGCTGGTGAGTACGCCATCCAGCACATCCCTATTCACTCACCCACCAATAGTATCTCAATCAAACCTCATTTTGGAAATTTACATGTGTTACATCACCCTCACATGTAAACTCGGGCCTCAGTGCTACATCCCACTGTCTGCACACACAGCCAGCATTTCAAAGATGGAAGCAACATCATCCAAACAGATCAGCTGGAAGTTTACAATTTTCATGGACCACAAGCCTCTGCTGGGTTCCTTTGAATTATCCATGGGGATATTTCAGACGGGCTCAGCTGGAATGTGTAGATAGGAATATATTGGTTACACATGACTATGTTTTGGAGTACAGGAGTGGATAGTACAATAAGAAAGCAGATATGTGAGCTCAGCAACATTTTATGCACCTCCATGTAAGACACCAGCATTGCATGAGATTTTGTCATTCAAATCCAAATGCGTGCTAATATGTCCACCCATTAGTATCTCAGCAGATCCTTGTTCTGCAATTACACACACACACACACACACACACACACACACACACACACACACACACACACACACATACACATATATATATATATATATATATATATATATATTATATATATATTTTGATAATGAATAAGTGAGCAACTTTTTTCTCTATTTCCAACTTTTGCAGTCCATCTTTCATAGCCCAAGCTTCCTTTTCTGCCAAATTATTGAGGCAAGGTGGTATGAAGCTTTCCACACATGCTTCGCTCCATTCCAGCCAAGGAATTTGGCAAATTTAGCAGTGTAAGTTGCTATCATTGTTTGTCAGAAGTAACTATGAAAGATCATTCTCAGCCTTGAGATCATCACTTGAGATGTAGAGGTATCCATAGGAATTGTTTATATTCGCTTTAAATGTGCATCCACTACAATAATTTTCTCCCCTTACATAGAACTGCAAAATCAACTATATCCTCAATTATGGTTTGTTCACCTTAGGCCCAGGGTTGAGACTAGCTGCTAGTGGATTCATACAATCTTAACACCTCCTCAGCTATTAGCTATACATCAGCAAGAACTAGCTCATCAGCATGAAGCACAAATCTTTGCACCACTTTTCTATGTACAGCAGTCCAGGTAGCAGTAGCTTTGTTTTAGCACACCAGTCAGATTTCATGTGTAGCATGGCTTTCACTGCATGTAGGTTAAGCACATGAATGATTTGTGGCTTATAGTCACTGCTGGTACTAAGGAAGTGGAGCCCCTTTAAGTTCTGATTTAATGGCAGAGTTGTGATGCAGTGCACACAAATTAATGAGACATCTCACTTAGTGAGGAAATGGCCTATACTGGTGAAATTGTATGTTCTCTCTGTAGATTTACAGCAAGAGAAAATGACACTCAAGTTGTGTAGAGAAACTTCTAATTCCAACCAGAAAGAAGCCAGATAAGAAAATTTCTTTGCCATTGTTACCTTAACAGTTATTAGCAATATTCCTTGCCCTGTTATGGATTGCTGCTCTGGCTGCAAAGGCTGGCAGATTACAATTCATTGTTAATGAAGTCAAGACATTTCCCATAATGTTTCTCACTGAGCTCCGGATAGAAGAATTGCTCCTTGGGTAGACATAGGCTACTTTAAGAGCCCTTCCACCCCATAGCTCCAGCCACTTTTCATGTTCTGCATCCCCTTTGCTCATTCTTCCTGTCATGCTGCCTTCAAGGATTTCCTACTAAAGGATATGTAAACCAAATCATCAAAAAGTCCTTCTCTGATTATCGCACCATTCCTTATAAACCTATGAAAGTTGAAGCATCTATTAGTAACTCTCAGTTTCCCTCTACCTTGGTTCTTAGTGAGGATCAGCGGACTCTGTTTCTTTGTTCTCCATATTTTTTCTTTATTCTCCCATTCACATGTGAATAATCTTTCACTGTTTGCCACTAGTACAGTTGCCAGTATTCACTCACCCCTATACCAGCTGCTATTCTCTGTGTTGTGAAGACAAAAGAGACTGCAGATGCTGGAATCTAGAACAAAAACAGAATGTTGGAAGAACTCAGCAGGTCATGAAGCATCTGTGGAGGCAAAAGGTGTATGTCAACATTTCAGGTTGAGACCTTGCATCAGGATACTCTGTGTTATGTTCACTCACTACATTCTCTCAGCTCAACAGCAAATTCTGGACCCCAGTCCAGCACCATTCCCTAGTCTCTTGCTCTTTACTGTCTATACACTTTCATTTCATCTCTATATGAATCTAGACTCAGCCATGCCACATTTGTAACTTGATTATTACAATTAACCTGTGATTAAACCTAACCTTTGATTTTTTTTACACTAAATCATTCAGACTATGAAACAGGCATGCAATTTAATCCCATCAGTATCCTGCCATGTGAATTAAATTAAAATCACCCCTAAGGTTTGGTGTCAGATTCATCTCTGAGAGTTGCCATAGTAAATCTACTGAGCACAGTACTCTGTATTCTTCTTTTCAATTCAGGGCACGTTGATGTGCTGCTATTTTTTCAATAATCCTGTACCCATTTTTATTAATGTCTCACAAATCCCCAGCTATCAGTGCACAGTTCGCTGCAGCTGTGACATCATTTATAACATCATGCAGTTTTGAAAAGGGGAAAATTCAATTGTCATCAGGGTGAATGGTTTTTACAACAGAGACTGCTAACACTGATACAGAAGCAGTCACTAATGGGCCCCCTAAGGTGCTGTAACTTTCATCTTTCCGTGAAAATTCTTCTTCATTGAATCAGGGCCCAGGAGCAGTTTCAAGATGTAGGTGCTAAGCTGAGTTTCAGTCAAAGTGCCAAAGTAAACATTGAAGTAGTAGGATGGGAAGGCTGGATATCATCACCGTACTGATAGAATTTTGCACTATGATACAATGATCTCATTGAAAGGCAGAATGAGACAAAGCAATGGAAGTGGGCTAAATCTTCAGTAATCATGAGAGATGTCCATGCTGGAGCAGGAGGAAAGGGGACTCAAATATTGCAGAAAGAATGGAGAAGAGAGGAATCTGAACATAGAACAGTATAACACAGCAACAGTCCCTTCAGCCTATGATGTTCTTGCCAACCATGATGCCCATCCTAACTAATCCCATCAGCCTGCATATGATCCATACCCCTCCATTCCCTGCCTGTTCATGTGTCTAAATCTCTCTTAAACATTGCCACCATATCTGCTTCCACCACTTCCCATGGCAGCATGTTCCAGACACCTACCACTTTCTGTGTAAACAAAAACTTCCCTCGTAAATATCCTTTAAATTTCCCCCCTCTCCTCTTAAACCTATGCCCTCCACTATTTGACCTTTCCTCCCTGGGAGAAAGACTCTGACTATCTACCATATCTATGCCTCTCATATTTTTATATACTTCATTCAGGTTGCCCCTCAGCCTCTGATGTTTCTGTAAACATAATCCAAGTTTGTCCAACCTCTCTTTATCACTAATAGTGTCTAATACAGGCAACTTCCTAGTGAACCTCTGCTGCACCCTCTCCAAAGCCTTCACATCTTTCCTGTAAGGCAATGACCAGAACTGCACACAATACTCCAAATGTGGCCTAACCAAAGTTTCATACAGCTGCAATATGATTTCACGACTTTTACACTCAAAACGCCAATTGATGAAGACAGGTATTCCGGACACTTTCTTTAACATCCTATTTACTTGTGTTGCTACTTTCAGGAAGCTATGGACTTGCATCTGCACATTAATGCTCCTAATGTTCCTGCCATCTACTGTATACTTTCTTCTAACATTTGAACTCCCAAAGTGCAGTACTTCATATGTGCGGATTAAGTTCTATCTGCCATTTCTCTGCCCACATTTCCAACTGGTCTATATACTCCTGAATCCTTTGACAATCTTCTTCACTATCCACAATTCAGCCAATTTTTGTGTCACCTGCAAACTTACTACTCAGCCCACCTACATCTTCATCCAAATCATTTACTTATAATTCACAAACAACAGGCTCTCAGCACTGATCCTTGAGGAACTCCATTGGTCACAGACCTCCAGTCAGAATAATACCCCTCCAGCACTACACTCTGTCTTCTACAGTCAAACCAATTTTGAATCCAGTCTACCAAATCTCCAAGGATCCCATGCACCTTAACCTTCTGGATCAACCTACTATAAGGGACCTCGTCAAAAGCTTTACTAAAGTCAATTTTTACAACATCCACTGCCCTATCCTCTTCAAATTTGTAAGACATGAATTCCCCTGCACAAAGCCATGTTGATTGTCCCAAATAAGTCTACGCTTTTCCAGATGCAGGGAGATCCTATCCCTAAGAATCTTCTCCAATAATCTCCCTACCACTGATATAAGGCTCACCGGCCTAAAATTTCCTGGTTTGTCCCTTTTGCCCTTCTTAAACAGAGGAACAACATTGGTTATTCCCCAGTTCTCTGGGACCTGACCTGTGGCTAGAGAGGACACAAAGATCACTGTCAAGGCCCCAGCAATCTCCTCTCTTGCCTCTCTCAATAACCTGGGACAGATCTCATCAGACCCTGGAGACATCGCCCTTAATGCTCTTCAAGAGCCCCAACACCTTCTCCTTCTTGATGTCAACATGCCGTAGGATATCAGCGTTACCCTCCCTGATCTCACTATCCTCTATGTCTTTCTCCTTGGTGAATACCGATGCGAAGTAGTCGTTTAGTACCTCGCCCACTTCCAGGCATAAATTTCCTCCTCTGTCCTTGAGTGGTCCTACCCTCTCTTTAGTTACTCTCTTGTTTTTAATGTATGTATAAAATGCCTTGGGATTCTCTTTAATCCTATTCACCAAGGATATTTCATGACCCTTTTAGCTCTCCTGATTCCCTGTTTAAGTTCTCTCCCGCTTCTTTCATATTCCTCAAGGGCTCTGTCCTATTTCAGATTCCTAAACCCTACATATGCTTCCTTTTTCTTTTTGAGTAAATTGGCAACATCTCCCATCAACCAAATTCCTGAACCTTGCCATCCTTGTCTTTCTTCCTCACAGGAACAGGTTGGTCCTGAGCTCTGACTAGCTGTCAGATGTGGATTTACCCAATAACATCTGCTCCTAATCTACTCTCTCCAGCTCCTGCATAATACTGTTGTAATTAACCTTTCCTCAAATTAACACTTTCTCCTAAGGTCCAGTGTTATTAATATTCATAACTATCTGAAAATTTATGGAGTTATGATCACTATTCTCAAAATGCTCTCCCACTGAAACTCTAATCACCTGGCCAGCCTCATTTCCCAATACAAGGTCTTGTATGGCCCCTTCCCTGGTTGTACTATCTACATATTCTGTCAAATTGGTAAATTGGTTTATTATTGTCACATGTACTGAGGTACAGTGAAAAACTTGTCTTGCATACTGTCCATACAGGTCAATTCGTTACAACAGTGCATTGAGGTAGTACAAGGTAAAAGAACAACAGAGTGCAGAATAAAGTGTTATAGTAGAGAAAAAGCACAGTACAGGTATACAGTAAGATGCAATGTCACAATGAGGGAGATTGTGAGGTCAAGAGTCCATCTTATCATACTAGGGAACCATTCAATAGCGGGATATAATATATAACAGCGGGACAGAAGCTGTCCTTGAGCCTGGTGGTACGTTCTTTCAGACTTTTGTATCTTCTGCCCAGTGGGAGGGAGGAGAAGAGGTGGGACCTTTGTGGGTGGGACCTTTGATTATGTTGGCTGCTTTACCAAGGCAGCGAGAAGTGTAGACAGTGTCCATGGAGGGGAGGTTGGTTTCCGTGATGTGCTGAGCTGTGTCCACAACTCCCTGCAGTTTCTTGCAGTCATGGGAAGAGCAGTTGCCCCACCAAGCTGTGATGCCTCTGCTGGATGTACCTAACAAATTCTGCCCCAACTAAGCCTCTGGCACTAAGGGAGCCCAAGTCAATATTGAGGAAATTAATGTCATCCACTACAAGTACCCTCTTGCTTTTACATCTTTCCATAACCTGACTACATATCTGTTCCTCTATAACTTGTAGGCTGTCGAGAGGCTTATAGAATAGCCTCATTATAGTGATTGCACCTTTCTTACTCCTGAGCTCCACCCATATTGCCTTAGTGGATGAGTCCTCCAGGATGTCATCTCCAAGTGTTGCTGTGACATTCTCCCTGTTCAATAGTGCAACTGCCCCACCTCATTTATATCTTTCTCTACGCGCCTGAAACATCTGAATCCTGGAACGTTGAACTGCCAGTCCTGCCCTTCTCTCAACTTAGTCTCTGTAATGCTACAACATCAATAGTTCCATGTACTAATCCAGGCTCCAAATTGATTTACCTTACCTGTAATATTCCTTGCATTGTAATAAATACACTTCAACCCATCAGCCCGTGTTCATTAACCTGGCCCTGCCTAACCTACCTTTCAGCCTTACTTGACATAACCTGTACCTTTCCCTCAATCCCTCCACTTGCTGACCTACTGTTCTGGTCCCCATCCCCCTTCCATTATAGTTTAAACCCTCCCGAGTAGCACCAGCAAACCTCCCTACAAGGATATTGGTGGTCCTCCAGTTTGGGTGTAAACTGTCCTCCTTGTACAGGTCCCACCTGCCCTAGAAGAGAGCCCAATGATCCATGTGCCTAAAGCACCCTCTCCTGCACCAGCTCCTTGCCATGCACTTAACTGTACTGTCTTCCTATTTCTTGTGTCACTAGTACATGACACAGGAGTAATCCTGGGATAACAGCCCTAGAGGTCCTGCTTTTTAACTTACTGCCTAACTCCCTAAATAATGTTTGCAGGATCTCATCTCTGTTCTTGCTTATGTCATTAGTAACAATATGGATGATAACCTCTGGCTGTTTACCTTCCCTTTTCAGAATGTCCTGTACCTGCTCAGAGATATCCTTGATTCTGGCACCAGGGAGGCAACACACCATTCTGGAGTCCCACTTGTGGTCACAGGAACGCCCATCTGTGCCCCTAACTGAAGAATCCCCCATCACACTATCGTTCGCCTCGTCCTTGACCTACCCTGCTGTACAAAAAATCCACTTGTGGTGCCACTGATCTGACTGCTGCTGTCACTTTCTCCTGAGAGTCTATTTCCACCCCCCCGCCCCCCCCAAAATGGTGTTGTTATTTGAGAATCCTGCACTATCTGCCTGCACTATCTGCCCGCCCCTCCTGGTGATCACCCATCTATCTGACTGAAGTATTAACTTTGCTTATTTAGTCTCCACCAAGGCAGGAAAGGCAGATATCTATGATGGAATTCACCATGCCTTTATAAAGATAAATAAGAAACTCCCGGATCATTAAAAAAACAGATTCATAATGTCCTTGAGGGAAGGAACTCTGCTGTGCTTGCCCAGTCTGCCCTGAATGTGACTTCATGTAGTTGATTTTAACTACCTTTTCAGATCAATTATGGGTGAACAATAACTGCTGGCATTGCCAGCAATTAAATTATTTTGTAAAGTAATGAATTTATAAAATTGCTATTTTGCATGTTTATATAAATCTTTGATACTGCTTATAACATTTAATTGAAATGCATATCTATTTAAAGAGGTACTGACCCAGTTATAAATATACATCTTGTCTTTAAGTTATTCTGGAGACCAGATTATGATCCTAGTCTACATGTTCACCACATTGAACAGAAATCAAAACACAAAGTATTTTGTTACACCTTGTGTTTATGCAAATATCTGCACAAAATAAACTCCTTTACCAAACTTGGGTTGATAATGTAGAAATGGATCACCTAATCACCAGCTTGTCAAAGGAATCCAGACTACAGCTCAATTGTTTTTAGGAAGTTTTGCTCTAAGAAGATATGGGAAAAATAAACATTTAATGCAATGTTTATCTTGAAACTTTGAAATACTGCCTGGAGAAATTATTCTGATAAGTACTTTTATCACATGTCTTTGAGGCATAAATCAGAGATTTAATGACCCATTGAATACGTTACTTTTTTTTAAACATCCTAGTCATGGATAGGATCTCTTAAATAGGAAATAGCAGAGGAAAGTGTTCAGCAAGTGTGGCTTAACTTATTAGAGAATGCAGTAATGTTAGCAAATAGCTTACAAATGTCATGTAATCAAATGTCCTGTGATCTGGCAGCAGCTGATTAGATATCACAGGATCAATATTCCTGTATCACATCCATCTTGAGTTGACCACAATCATTATAATGGACCTTAGGTTTGCCCATGAGCAGTAACAAAGAATTGAAGGGAAATACTCAGAAATGCTTTAAAAATGCTTTGCATTATCCATGCACCAGTGGATAAAATACTTATTAAGTCTACTTTAAACTGCAGTAATCACCTTAACAGCTCCAAACTTAATTATTCAGTCAATGCTAGAATCTAAATTTTAAAGTGAAATATTCAAGCAAGCATTGGTGGAGAGAAAATTAAGAGGTATAGTCAGAGATCTTAGAGACTGCTCAAGAGACCCAATGTCAAATTCATCATTTCCACCTGAATAATTTGCACTGATTTCCACTGAGTTGGATATATTTCACTCCCTAGTGTGTATAGGCTAGATCTAAATTTAATGTAAAATGTCAACAGCATTCAAGAGCCACCTTTTACCCTGTTTTACTGCAGGTTCAAATTCTATTCCGGATTCATTCTACATCATTTTGATGCGATGTGCTTACAAAGCTGAGACAGATGGGCAACTGCAATGTTTATTGCCATAAGTGAAATAACCTTAAAGCATAATAAGTGTTAATTGTTTTTAGGGTGAATGGGGAATTCTTTGTATGACAACTTATATCAATAAACTCAGCATTTTTCATCAAAGTAGGGTTGTGTAACCTTTATTCAAATAATTACATCATTAGTTAATAGGCAACATATATGCTCATTTGGAAAAAAAATCATGCTTGTATGACAAGCAGCCAATATTTTGTCCTTAGAATAATGGGACTTTCTGTGGTTTGACTTTCTTTGTTTAAGTAGAGGTGCCTAGAATGTTAATTCTTCTAAAAATCAGCATTAACAAGGTGCTGTGCAGGGGTCTCACACCAGGTTTGCCAACAATATTCTATGGAGCACAAGGTCAGAATGGTAGAAGAGGTCTTGTGTGTCTTAAACCACATGAAAGCCTTCCCTCATGCTGTTCTTCCATTGTGGACAGTGAAGATCACGGTGGTTGTGTTGGACAGTGGATTGAGAATGGAATGGGAGAAGATGATTGGGAGGTGAAGATCAATGGGAAAAATCGAAAAAGAGGATTGTATGGAAGAAAGACAAGTATAAAATGTGGTTGCACTCTGAATTCCCCGTTCCCTGCTCCCTTTTATCATCATTCTTTTCACATCACAGCTGTACCTCACAGTTATGAAGATGCTGTAAATCAGTGTCGTGTAAAGACACTACTAATGTGAGTGTTATCTTATTTAAGGTCTCAGGTACACTGGTATTCAGAAAAATGAAAGACTTGCAAAAACTCATGAGACTGGTGCATTTGATGCTCCATGGAGCTGATCACTCTGTTCTTGAGAGAGGAGGTGGGAGAGGCAGGTACAATTACAATGTTTAAAAGGAATTTGGACAGGTACATGGATAGGAAAGGTTTAGAGGGATATGGGCCAAACACAGGCAAATGTGAATAGCTCAGGTTGGCAACTTGGTTGGCATGGACGAGTTGGGCTGAAGGCCCTGCTTCTGTGCTGTCTAATTCTATGACTATATGTCTCTGAGAGGACATGATGACAATGACATATGTCATCAACCCATTCATTCTTGACTCTGATGCCTCTATTCTTTCTACATTGTGGTCAATGCGTTTGGAATCCTGTTCGGTACTTTGCACACTCTCCGCTGCTCAATGATTTCTCCTCACATGAAGAGGCCTGTGCCCTCCAATACAGACTCTCCACTGTTCTCCACAGTCCAGATGAAGGGTCTAAACCTGAAATGTTGTCTGTCCATTTCCCTCCATAGAGGCTGCCTGACCTGCTGAGTTCCTCCAGCTTTTTGTGTGTTGCTCCAGATTCCAGCATCTGTAGATTCTTGTGTCTCCATGGTTCTTTCTGCTCTTGCTCAAGTGAGGTATGATTCAACCTGGGTGAGAACCCAGTTACCAATCTTAAAGTCTGAACAAAGTGACAGTGTCTGAGCTGGAGTAAACATGAGTACTGTGGTCGTGTGCCAACAGAAGGAATATTCTCTTTTGAGAAATCATTGTCCATAACCTCCATTTGCTGTTTCACACATGAAAGCCTCAGCCAAGATAAATATATGAATTATTACTGGCAGGGTGAGAATGTTGTGACATGGGTGCAGAGATGCTTATATTTCACTTGCTGTTATGATCATATCAACATAACTGAGTATTGTATTCCATGTAGGCTGGTGTCATCATGCAAATGAGAGGCAGCAGTCTTTTCATCTCTGGCAGCCAGTTAAGTCAAAACAGTAATGATCTTCATTGGCTCCTGCTGTGCAGTTGTGAGCTGCACATCGATTTCTCTAACTTCCAGTAACCACTCCCCTCTGTCCCTTTTTCCCCTTATTCCACTGGCCCCATCACCCCATCTCTTTCCCCTCCCCCGCCCTCTCGATCTGCCCATCATCCTCATATTCCTCCCTCCGGTTCCCCTCCTCATGCTGTCAGGCTGGAGACTACCAAGGCAGAGTATGAGGTGCTGTTCCTCTAATCTGTGTCTAGCCTTAAAATATTTGATCTTTTCTTTGAAAATGAAGAGAAAGACCTGGTTAAAGTTCAATGAATTGTGATTGGAAATTAAATATGCAGTAGTAGCCTTGCAGAAAATGATGATGGAAAATGCTAACATGTAAGTCTGCATGTAACCATGGTAACATTCTTCTAATCCATGAAACAATCAGCAGCATAATAGAGAAAACAGAATTCCAAAGATATCAATGTAATATAATAGAAACGTAAATACTTTCAATTCTCTAATCTTATTTACTTATGGACCTTTTGACCCTGACCGTCACTTGACCCAGAGAGACTTCCACACTAATTCCTCCAGGTAGCAATTCATACTTCCTTTTCATATTCAGCTAAAGCCTTTGAATGGATTGTTCAGAAGAAAGTCTGTTAATTTGCATCAGCAGGTATTTCTTCTATCATGGGGAAGACACATCTAGGAACAGGAAAGAGGAATATTCCACGCCGTCACTTCAAAAGCTGAACCAGGAATTCCGATAAAGTGAAAGTTATAGCTCAGCTGGAGTGATAAAACTGCGAAGTCCCCTTGGGGACCCTGCTTAAATACTATGTGGAACAATTAGGATCATATGCTCTCCTTGCTCTGCCCTAATAATTTCAACAGTCCTGCAGGGGATTACACAATTCTCCAGAACATTTGACTATGTTTCAATCCTACAGGCTTTAAATACTCCAACTCCTCTCTGGGATGCAACTTTGTACATGATAAAACTGCTGGGTGATGACTGGAAATTATTAGACAACTTAGACTTTACAAGAATTATTGTCCTAACACGCTTAGTTTTATAAAATAAACATATTAAAAGTAAAAAGGCTATGGCAGAAATATTCATTAGAAACCCAAGAAATGTGTTGTGACAAAACAACAAAATATTTAGCTCCTCATGCTTGCTCTACCATTGAATAAGATTATAGCTGATCTTTTACCTCTATATATTTGCCTGCACTGACTCCATTTCTCTTGATCCCCTTAATATCTGAAAATCTGTCAATCTTTGTCCTGAACATATTCAGCAAAAAAGCCTCCACGACCCTCTTATGAAGAGAAGTTCAAAGATTCATTACACATCAGGTGAAGAAATTTCTCGCTGTTAAATAAATACTCCACCTTCTACTTTTTCTACCAAAGTGGACGACCACACATTTTTTTCATATTATATTCCATCTGCCATATCCTTTACTATTTATGCAACCTGTCCTTATTCCCCTAATCTACATTCTCCTCACAGCTTACACTGGTATTTGGCTTTGTATCATCTGCAAACTTGGATATATTACACTTGATCCCCCTCATCTAAATCATTGATGTAGATTGTGAACACTTATGGCCCCAGTACCAATCCCTGCAGATATCACATCCACTAGTCACAGCCTCAAACCTAAAAATGACCCATTTAGTCCTACTCTCTGTTTTTTGTCTGTTAACCAATCTGTGATCTATGCCTATACATTACCCACAATATGATCTGCTCTAATTTTATCAAAGGCCTTCAGTGAGTCCAAATATCCCATACCAACTCTTCTGTCCTGATCTATTCAGTTGGTTACAACCTCAAACAAAAAATCAACAGAATTGTCAAATGTGATTTCCCTTTCATAAATCTCTGTTGACTCAGCCTATCCTATCATTATTTTTCAACTTCCTTAAGAGATACCAGCATTTTGCTACTACAGATGTCTATAATTCCCAGTTTTCTTCTCCTTCCATTTGCTACCTTCCAAGCTGTGGGAACCCCTTCAGAATCCATGGATTCTTGATAGATGACAACCCATGCATCCATTATCTCTGCAGCCATTTCTTTTAAACCCTAGATTTCACACAATCGGTTCCTGGATTTTCAGTCACATTAATTTCTCAAATGCTAATTTACAGCAAATGTTAATTCCTTTGAGTCCTTCATTCACTCTAGACCTGTATTCCTCCACAATTTCTGAGAATTTTTCTGTCTCTTCTTCCATGAAATACAATTAATATCGGTTAGTGTTTCTATTGTTGCTGGTACGTAACAGTATTTATTCTGCAATATAATTTCTCCTATCTGTAGGGTACCCACATTAACTTTATTCTTTTCCATTTTACATATCCATAGAAGCTCTTACAATCTGCTTTTAAGTTTCTTGCTGGCCTCCTCTTGTATTCTGCTTTCCCTTTCCTTATCAGTGCCTTAGTCCTTATTGTTGAATTGAGAAATGTACCCAATTCTCAGGCAGTGTATTTTTTGGCAAGCCTCTTTATTTGATCTAATAGCATTTTTAACTTCTCTTGATAGCAAGACCACTTTCACTGTTTTTTTTTCCATAAAGGGATATGTTTTACCTTATAAACTAAGCATTGGTTCTTTAAAGGTTAGCCATTGCTTGTTTCCTGTCATACCTAAAGACCCCAATCTATTATGGCCAACAAAAAGGAGAAAGTGAAAATCAAAAAAACTGCAAATGTTGGAAAACTGAAATAAAAATGGAAGACGCTAGAAACACTCAGTATCTGTAGAAAGAGAAACAGTTAACATTTCAGGTCTTAGACCCTTCATCAGAACTGGAAAAGAGAAAAGGGAAAGATGTTCCAAATATCATGAGTCCTGCTTTTAAAACAAAGATGTGTTGTGATAGAGTAACATTATTTGGCCGATTCTGTTGCTGTAGTGCTCTGAATCCGTTTATTTGGATCACTGCCCTTTAAGCTGCCAGAGGCCTTTAAGTCTTGCATGACAGCCCCTGCCCCAACTTGATAAGCTCTTAATCAGTCATATTTCTGGTACCTAAACCTTGCTTCAATTATTACAATTAGATTGAGTCCAGTTCCTGAGGTGGTCAGATGACTTCACATAAGGTGAATGCTAACAGCATATTGTCCTTTTTTAACTCAGAATTTCACTGGTGAAACATCTTGATTAAACAGTTCAATAACTTCTATTCTAACAATGCCTTTTTAGTCCTTCCCTTTTGTAATTCTGTTTGTGTAAAGCTTAAGTTCTTACATTTCTTATTCTAACAGAGTGAAAAACGAAAAGTATAATTGGATACACATTCCAACTCTAAGATGCTGTGAGTTTAGAATTGCTCATTTACCTGGGTTAAATCAAAAATTAATCACAACATCCCTATGGCACATACAAATGCAACTCTCAATACTTTTGCAAAGTAAAGATACAATTCCGCTGTCAGTTCTCATTATTGTCATGCTTAATGGAATTTTCATTTGAGAGATTGGTGAGTTTGTTTAAATGATGGCAACTTGTAATTTACATCTACATTTTAAATAGCTTCCACATCAGTATCACATTCCAAGATACTAGAAGAAAGCTGGTAAGTTAAGTGAACCGAGTGCTTGACTAAACAAAGGAACTTACAGAGCCGGATTGGACATTTCCTTTTCTGTGTGCCAGGTCTCATAAAGCAAACTGGTTCCAGCCAGTTCAATATTCATAATATGTACAGAGAGAGCAGTTGTTCGTGTAAAAGGGTAAGTAAAAGGGTAAGTAGCCCATACTACATCACCCACATGTTACAGTTTGAACCACTACATTAACTAAAGAACTGTGGATGGAACTGAACACTGGCCAACTATCACCAAACCTCTGATCTTATGATGGAAGATAGATCATTCATTAAGCAGCTGAATATGGTTGTGCCTAGCTCACTGCACTGAGAAGTTCCTGCTGCAATGTCTTGAGGCTGACTGATTGAGATTAGTGCCTTCCAGTTACCATAATCATTGTACTTGAGGCTAGGCACGATTCCAGCCTGTGAAGTGTTTTTTCTCATGCTTAATGGAATTTTCATTTGAGAGATTGGTGAGTTTGTTTAAATGATGGCAACTTGTAATTTACATCTACATTTTAAATAGCTTCCACATCAGTATCACATTCCAAGATACTAGAAGAAAGCTGGTAAGTTAAGTGAACCGAGTGCTTGACTAAACAAAGGAACTTACAGAGCCGGATTGGACATTTCCTTTTCTGTGTGCCAGGTCTCATAAAGCAAACTGGTTCCAGCCAGTTCAATATTCATAATATGTACAGAGAGAGCAGTTGTTCGTGTAAAAGGGTAAGTAAAAGGGTAAGTAGCCCATACTACATCACCCACATGTTACAGTTTGAACCACTACATTAACTAAAGAACTGTGGATGGAACTGAACACTGGCCAACTATCACCAAACCTCTGATCTTATGATGGAAGATAGATCATTCATTAAGCAGCTGAATATGGTTGTGCCTAGCTCACTGCACTGAGAAGTTCCTGCTGCAATGTCTTGAGGCTGACTGATTGAGATTAGTGCCTTCCAGTTACCATAATCATTGTACTTGAGGCTAGGCACGATTCCAGCCTGTGAAGTGTTTTTTCTTTAATTCACACTGACTTCAGTTTTACTACGGGTTCTTTCATGGTCACATACTGCCTCCATATCAAGGTCATTCACTCTCACCTCACTTCAGCAATTTACTATTTTTGGCCATGTTTGAACCAAGGCTACAACGAGGACTGAAACAAATTGGACTTGACAAAACCTAAAGTGGGCATCGATGAACATATTACTGATCTGTAAGTGCCTGTCCCTTCAGGTGAACACCATACAACCCTTTAAGTCTACTCTACTCTCTGAATCATCTCCCAATCTTTTCTAAACTACAGTGAGTATAGGCCAAGCTTCCTCACGTGCTCCTCATTATCAAGAAATCAATCTTATAAATCCACACTGCAGTCAGGACTCACCTAGCTCACTCAATGTTGGCATTAATGAGCCATGTTCTTCAAAGGACATTGAGTTATCCACCCAGGGCAATTTTATGTCCTTGGATTATCTGCAGTCTCTGGTGTCTACATTTTATGTCTTTGGCAGTCTCTATGTTTGTTTCCTTTGGTGAACAATGTGAAGGAGAACTGAGCTACTTCCTGAGGGTGGAAGGAAGGTGATAAGCAGTATGAGGTTTTCTTGTCCGAGCTTCATGGTACCTTCAGTCTTCACCAGATCCGTAATCAATATTGAGATTTCCTGCCCCAATTACTTCCATGTTTATACCACAGAGGTGATGATGGAGGAGTCTGAAAGATATGATTCTGTGTATGTGATTATGTTAGACCTTTCCTTAATTACTCTGTGGACAACTTCCCCAACATCTCCCAGAAGTTAGTGGGAGGGATGTCACTATTCTTTGTTGTGTCCTGTGACTAACTCAATGCAGGGTGATTAGTTTGGCTCCGCTCTTATTATTGTTTTGACCACCTAGACAAACTTGTTAACTTCACCCTGATTCTCCTACCATTCACCAATACTGGGGGCAATTTACTGCGACCAATTAACCAATCTAGTAGCATATTTTTGGGATGTGGGAGGAAACTGGAGTGTTTGGGGGAAATCCATAAAATCACAGGGAGAATATATAAACTCCACATAGTCAGCTTCAGAGGTCAGGATTGAACGGGGACGGTAAGTCAGCAATGTGACCTGCTACAACACTGTGCTGTCTATTCACTACTCCCCTTGGCCACTTATGAATTAACTTTGTTGTTGTCATCCTGGAATTGTACATAGGCCAGATAAACATGACTGATTTCCATTTATCAAGACCTTTGTGAACTCATGGGTTTGTATGATGATCCATTAATTTCATGATCATTAATTAGAATCCAGAAATGGTGAGATAAAAGGGATGAGGTCAGAGAGAAAGACAAAGGTTGTGATCAAAGGAAAAGTGAGAGACAGATTAGGCTCAGAAAGAAATTTAGAGGGGTGAGAGAAAAAGGTCAGATCAGAGAGGAAGAGTGAGATTGGAGTATAAATCAAGAAGGATTAGAAATCAGGTTTGGAGAGAGAAAGATGAGGGAGCCAGTCAGATTAAAGATGATTAGCATCAGAGAATATCCGGTATAAATCCTAACAGGCAGTGATTATTGGTTGTTAATGATGGGGGAGTGAGGAATTGAGCATATTGCTGATCTTGGTTGTCTGAAATGGGAAGGAGGACAAATGTCAGGTTGAGATATTGGGAAGAGATGAAAGTAACGGTTATTGGTGTTGTCGGCAAAACTGGCATTAGAAGCATTCCAGCTAGATTTAACTGGAGCTAGCCAGTCATGATCTTGGATCCCTTATTAATGATCCATCAAAACAATGGGGCAGTTGGCCAGTTATTGCAATCATTGAAATGAGCACATTAACTTGCTGCCTGCATTGTAACCTTGTTTCATGATCCCCCATCTACTTTCAGTGATTATCTATTGTGTTTTTTTTAAAATTTAAAACATTTTACTTCATCACCAAGCAAGTTATTTAACATATTTCTCACTCTCAATTTTATTCCTCATTAGTTATCAGATATTTTCAGAGAGCCAAGAAGTTCAATGTTTGTGGGCATCGAACTACTTGAACCTCTGACATTCAAATTTGATTCCAATGATTCCTTTGACCATTCATATCAGTTCATATCATGTTAACCATAATACCTAATTAGTCACTGAATAATTTTGATTCATGAATATATTTAAGCAGGAAAGTGAAATAATGCAACTTTCATGGACACCAACACAATGATTACACACTGGTTTTACTGTAAAACTTAATTTTCCTGTCATGTTTTGATCAGCACACTGAATAACAGCAGATCACAGTAATCCTTGAGAGCAATTATAATCTTAATAAAGAGAATTAATAAGAAGTATTTAGTTAATATTTTAGCTTTGTCTCAGTGGTAAGTCAAAGGTTACCACTGACTGAATCAAGTTTCTATTCAACAATTTGAAGCTTTATGGAGACACAAGAAACTGCACATGCTGAAATTTGGAGCAACACACAAAATGCTGGAGAAACTCAGCAGGTCAGGCAGCATCTATAGAGAGAAATGGATGGTCAACATTTTGGGTCAAGACCCTTCACATGGAGCTTTGAAGCTTTAATCTAGGTTGACACTTCAGTGCAGTAATGGTGGAGTGCTGTCAGCATTTGCATGAAACAGTAAACTGAGATCTGTAGTGTCTTTCAAATCATGGCATGATTCAATGAAGATGGGTAAGTATAAATAAATAAAAACAGGTCAAATGATTGTCTTCAAGCATTGTTGTTAACTCAAAGTATTATTGTACAGGTCAGTCAGCTTTCATCATCAATCACAGCATGTGCCAATGTTACTAAAGATAACTTGGAAGAATCACATGCTAAAATTGATTAACTAAATAAATAAATGATTACTCAATATTGCCTAGCATTAAAGCATTCTGAGTCCAGCAAAAGTACAGTAAAACTCTGATAATCCACTACCTGACTATCCAGAAATCATGATGGTCTGGCATCTGGCTCATCAGATGATGTTTGCCACACTGTTTTCTGACTCACTGAGCCCCAATTCCCACACTTCCTTACACACGAACATGTGGATTAACAGAGTCGTGCTGTAATCATAAAATCAATGCTTAAAATAGTTGGACAAGGATGACAATATAGCATAATTCTCCCTTTCTCAATTCCAACCCACAGTCCAATTGACTTCATTGATGACCTTTAAACTCCAGAATGTGGGAATTCAAGAAGCCTTTTTGGGAGCTTGCTCATGTGAAGCCTGCTCTATAGCACTCAATGCCTTGGGCCTCCAGCAGGGGAGACTGTCTATAAAAGGGTTCCTTACAAAAATTGGTAATGGGATTCCTCACAGTTCCACTTTAATGTGGCTTTGCTACGGCTTCTAGCCCATTGTTTTTGGTTTTAATGAATTTGTTTCATGGCACAAAAAAGCATTCAACCACAGATATAAATATAACCAACATTCGTGTATTTGTTCAGCTACAAATGACACATCTGCTTATTAAGCTAACATCTGTGCAGCTTTAAAAATTATGATTTCCCAGGAGATGGATATTTTGCACTTATTTTCCCCTAAAGCAATAAATACTTCTACTTCTAATAAAGTAAACAGATTGGATAAAATAAACAATTGCTACTAAAGATTTATTAATTCAAGGGCATTGATGCTGGATTTCCAAAATATCATATTAAGACCTGTGTTATTACAATCACTTGGGAAAAAATATTTAGAGGGATATATTCATCAGCTTTTGAATACATTCTTGAATATTTCTATGTGTGATTACATAGAACATAGAACATGACAGCAAAGTACAGGTCCTTCAGCCCACAATGTTTTGCTGACCTTTTAACCTACTCTAAGATTAATCTAACCATTCGCTCCCACATACCCCTCCATTTTTCTGTCAATCATGTGCCTATCTAAGAGTCTTTTAAATGTCCCTAATTTATCTGCATCTACCGGCACCCCTGGCAGTGCATTCCACGCACCCATCACTCTCTGTGTAAAAGAACTTATCTCTGATATCCCCCCTGTACTTTCCTCCAATCACCTTAAAATTATGCCCCCTTGTGTTAGCCATTTCCGTTTTGAGAAGAAGTCTCTGGCTGTCCACTCGATCTATGCCTCTAATCATCTTGTACACCTCTATCAAGTCACCTCTCATCCTCCTTTGCTTAAGAGAAAAGCCCTAGCTCGCTCAAACCTATCCTCATAAGACATGCTCTCCAATCCAGGCAGCATCCTGGTAAATCTCCTCTGCACCCTCTCTAAAGCTTCCACATCCATCCTATAGTGAGGCGACTAGAACTGAACATAATATTCTAAGTGTGGTCTAACCAGGATTCTATAGAACTGCAACATTACCTTGTGGTTCTTGAACTTAATCCCCTGACTAATGAAGGCCAACATGCCACATGCCTTCTTAACAACCCTATCAACTTGTGTGGGAACTTTGAAGGATCTATGGATGTGGACCCCAAGATCTCTCTGTTCCTCCACACTGCTAAAAATCCTGCCATTAACCCTGTATTCTGCCTCAAATTCGACCTTCCAAAGTAAATCACTTCATACTTTTCCAGGTTGAACTCCATCTGCCACTTCTCAGTCCAGCTTTGCATCCTATCAATGTCCTGTTTGTAACCTTCGACAACGTTCTACACTATCCACAACACCACCAACCTTTGTATCATCTGCAAACTTACTAACCCATCCTTCCACATCCTCATCCAAGTCATTTATAAAAATCACAAAGAGCAGGGGTCGCACAGATCACTGTGGAACACCACTGGTCACCAACCTCAAGGCAGAATATGCTCCATCTACAACCACCCTCTGCCTTCTGTGGGCAAGCCAATTCCAAATCCACTCTGCCAAGTTTCCCTGGATCCCATGCCTCCCAATCTTCTGACTGAGCCTATCATGGGGAACCTTATGAAATGCCTTACTAAAGTCCATGTACATCATATCCACTGCTCTACCTTCATCAATGTGCTTTGTCACATCCTCAAAGAATTCAATTAGGCTCATGAGGCATGACCTGCCCTTCTCAAAGCCATGCTGACTATCCCTAATCAGGCTATGCTTCGCCAAATCTCATAAATCCTGTCCCTAAGAATCTTTTCCAATAATTTGCCCACCACTCACTGGTCTATAATTCCCAGGGTTATCCCTGCTCCCTTTCTTGAACAAAGGAATAACATTTGCCACCCTCCAATCATTTGGTACTATTCCTGCAGCCAGTGAGGGTGCAAAGATAGATCATCACCAAGGGCTCAGTAATCTCTTGCCTCAGTCCTGTAGTATCCTGGGATTCTGTAGATTACAGTCCAGATAGTGGACCAACTTTGAGCTGGTTTCTTATTATCACAGTGACTGTGTGTATCCAGCACTAATCACTTGGTTGCATACATCAGAAGTGGGCCGAATTGGATAATTTGTGGCCAATTTTTAAGGTTTGGCTTGAACTTCGTAAGGGACTTCAACAGGCTGAATCAGTTGGTCCCACAGAATTACATGAAATGCAATAGCAGAATCCCATCCTGCTGGGATATTTATCTTTTCATCTCTCGAATCCCACACCAGTCACTTGCACTCATTTGACTGGGGGATTCATAACTTGGAGATGAGGAGAAAAAAAATTAAGATTATTTATTTTGCTATGAATTATTACAATATTCTGACCATTTCTTAATGTTTAAATGCATTTTAATTGTTCTTCATGTTTAAATAACTGGTACTTTTAAATTATTTACAGCACTTTTCATAGTTTCTAAGTTCAATATTGGAGACACTTAAAAACTCTAAAAGAAGTCATCTGCCTTGCCCTTTGTTATAACTTGCATGTGCATTCCAGGTGGAGTCTCAAAATTAACCTGCCTGAGACCTAGTCACAACTGAGGCCTCACTGTACCTTGCTGGTTTCATCCTGGGTATGGACCATCAGCTTGACTGGCCCTCTGCACCCAGCCCAGGTACATGTAGTTAGGCAAGGACTGCAGGCGGTGAGTCCAAGCAGCAGACCCAATTCAGCATAATTCAGCCCATTGTCTCTGAAACAGGTGCTGACCCTTGTGGGAAATGCAAAAGTACTTTGTAACAAGATAAATGAAATGGTGATACATAAATGGATTTAACCTTCTAGCCATTATAGAATGTGAACAAAGCTGGGAACTGAATATTCCAGGGAACTTGACATTTTGGAATAATAAGCAAAATGGTTTACAAAGTGGGGTATCTCTGATAATAATGGATGATATTAGGATCATAATGAGCAAATATCTCAGCTCAAAGACCATGAGGTATAATGAAATTGTAGAAAGGTAAGGATTAACAGAGGGCACAAAACACTGATGCAAGCAATCTGTAGACCATCTAACAGTAGCTATGTGGTTGGACAGAGAATCAATCAAGAAATAATGGGGATTTGTAACAAAGGTAATAACTGTATGTGACATTATTCTTCTTGTAGTCTAGAAAATCAAATTGCAAATAAGGTCTTCAACAGGAATTTATGGAATTATTTGTGAGACAATTTTCAGAACAATCCCTTTGGGATCCAGTAAGGGGACTGGCTATTTTACATCTGGTTATACAGGATTAATTATATAATGAGAAATTTCCTGGAAAAGAGTAATCATGAAAGAATTTCACATTCATTTTGCCAGTCACAAACTTAGAGACAAGATTCTTAAACTTAAGTAAAGGCAATTACAGAGAAATGAAGGATGAGGTGGCTTAGGTAGATAAGGAAATTAGATCTTTCTCTTTCCTATGTCTATCTGGTGTAACAACAATGTTATAATTACATATTGAAGCCAAATACATGCATTCTGAACTGGCAGGGTGCATTTCTGTGATGCTTTATTTACGTTCATGATTTGCATATTGGGTTGTTATGTATTCAGTGGTCACACATTAGAGAAATTCTTAATTTCTATTTGTACGTCAATGGTCCGCACCTGCCATGATTTGTGTAAGTATGATTTAGAGATGATCACAGAGATCAAAGCTAGTTAACCCTCTGCATTTTTTCTTAAAGAAAGTGCTTATTTGTGACCTTGTGTGAGTTCCTTTTAGCTTTCCAGCTTTCATCAAGGAAGATGATAAAACAGAAACTGATGAAGTACTCAGCATCTGTGGAGGGAGAAACAGAAATCGTGCTTCAGGTCAATGAATTTTCATCAAATCAAAATATTCAACTTCAGCCAGGTTGAAATTGCAATATTGGAGATAGAGTGAGTAGATCCAGATGGGCTTGTTTGACTTCAAATGAAGGCAGGAGACATTTGTGAAGCCCTGTTGAATGAGGACATGCTTATTTTCCTCAATTTGTTGATTTTGTGAACTTAGATTAAGAAGTGTTATAGCAGGTAAGCAGTGATAGACATTTAAAGAAATATTTCATAATTCTCAAAAAATATACATTCCATTGAGAATAGGAAAAGTGACCTGTCCATTGTTGCCTAAAAAGTACTTCTAAAGCTGTAAATAATAGTAGTAGGCTGGAAAATTGGATAGTTTTAGAAACCAGCAAAGAATGACTTCAAAAGATTGATAAAAAGAGAGAAAATAGAGCATAAAAATGAACTACCAACAAATATAAAAATAGATGATAAGAGCTTCTACGATCATGTAAAAAGTATCAAAAGTAAATTTTGGTCCTTTAGAGACAAAGACAGGGAATTAATTATGAGGAATAAAGTAACAGCAGACATTCAATCAATATTTATAGCCACATTTCACAGTGGAAGACACTAAAAGAATACCAAAAGAACAAGTTAACCCGTGGCTGAAGTGAATGGGGACTTGAAGCAATATCACAAGAGAAAATTATTTATGTCAACTCATGGTATAAGGGCAATTAATGCATCTGAACCCAGAGGTTTGTATCTTAGAGATCTAAAGAGATAATTGACGCATCGGCAGTGACCTTCCAAAATTCTTTTCATTTTGGAAAGGTACAAATGATTGGAAAACAGCAAGTGTAGTATTGCTGTTCAAGAAAGGTGAGAGAGAGAGAAAACAGGGAACTATAGATCAATCAGCTTATATCAATTGTTGGAAAAATGCTGGAATCCATTGTTAAGGAAATGATAACAAGAGCATTTGATAAAGCATACATTGATTAGGCAGAGACAACATGGAATTGTAAAAGATGAATTGTGTTTAACAAATTTATTGGCATTCTCTTAAGATATAACTTGCAGGGTAAATAAAGGGAAGCTATGGGATGTGTTGTATTTGAAATAGTAAAAGACATTCCATAATACGACGACTAAAAGGCTATTACATAGTATTAGCATTCAGGGAATTGGGAAAATATGGATAGATGATTTTTGGATTCTAGGAGAAATCAAGGATTATAGGGATTAGCCAGGAAGGTGGAACTGAGTCTAACGATCAGCCTTTTCCCATTTCTTACATTCTTACATCTAAGGGATCAGGTCCAAAGTTTTTAGATGTTGCACTGATGGCATCAATGGAGAGGGTGACAAATAAGGGAGATAATCTGCATCTTCAGGAGGCCAATAAGCCCTCCAGATAAAAGATCAATATACTGTGGTAGCAGCTAGCCATGGAGGTCAATGCCAAGAATCAAGTTATATGCACCTGAATTAGGTACTGCAGTAACCTCACATGAATAGTCAGTGTTAGTGAAAATGTCTTTAAATGCCATATCTCACCACTAGCCTCTAACACCGTTAAATTCATCACATCTATATTCATTCACCTAATCAAAACTTCGCAACAATCAGTACTCATACCTAATGTGCTTTATTTCATTCTGTCATCTACATCTCAAGGAGGGCAGCCTCTTCATCCAAACCTATTGCATTAATACTCCTCCTCTCTTAGAGAAGAGGTAGCACACAAATGCTTGAGGAAGACAGAGCATGTTACAAATCTCATGGAAAAGATGCTGCTGATAGCTTTTATAATGGACAAGGATAATTAGGGGTGATGAACATATGCTGTCCTTACCAGTGACACTCCTATCTTTGAAAAAATAAAAATAAAATTAAAAACTCTCCATGTTGGGGTATATTTTCACCTTCAGAGTTCTGGGATAGAAAGTTCTGAGAGTACTACAGTGTGGCCAATGCACTCTTCTTTTTGGTTGGATGGAGAAGAGAGAGGAAATTAGAAGGGGAGCAGGACTCTGTACTTTTTCTTGTCTTGCTTATGGGGGGTGATTTATTTTAGCTGAATATGGAATTATTTATACTGTGGAGGAGTACAGCTCTTAGCATCAGCTCTTAGTATGCTCTGATGTCAATAAAATCAGCTGAATGAATTACCAACTATCTCAAATGAAGTAGAAAAGGCTACTGTGAAGCAAAATCACTTTGAATTGCTTTATACTTAAGTTGTTTAGACTTTGCACAGAATGCACAAGGGTAATTCTAGAACCTTTGTGAAGAATTATGCATTACCCTCTGTTGACATACAATCCCTGAAGCAGCCAAAATAGATCTTCATATAATCTATTTTCTTTAGTTTTTGCCACATCAAACTTTCTGTGACGAACAGACCAAAGCTGTATTAATAATGAATTAAAATGACTGCAATGTTTGATTTTGTTTTTGTTCATTGTGTTTCACCTCTGACCTAATGCTTGCCTCCAGTTTACCTGTGTTAGTTGCCAATCTGCCCTGCAACTAATTTTTTTCACTAATTGAGAGACTAGAATTTTGGGTTTCATGTATGACTCACTGCTGAGATGCAAGGACTACAGAAAGCCAGTTATCCAATTATAATTAATCTAGACAAATTTGCATTAGCAAACTTTCTGTGGATGCTTAGTTCTTTGCCTTCTATGCCACACTGCAACATCTTTCAAACCCTGCTCATTGACTTGACTGAGTTTAGAAGAGACAATCTCTGAGGTCTTGAATCACATTTTCATGAGCAGACCTATCAAGTCTTATGTGTTTCCTATAACTTCTTACATTTTCCTTAAGCTTTGAAGTTATGCAGACAATAAAAAAGAAAATCTTTTGGGGGGAAATCACATGGTGTGCACTCCCAAGCCTTGCTGATCTCCTCTTGCTGTCGGGACACCCTCAACCCCTGGAAGCCAGATTCTCACTTCTGGCTCTGATACCCATCTGATTCATGCTGCCTTGACTTTCTCTTGAGTGAAGGCAGAACGTACCTAAGCCTGACATACCAATATCCAGGACTGCAGGTAACATATATGTCAACACCAAATCCTGTTAAGGGAGAGGGGAGGGGAGATGAGGGAGGCAGAATAGAGATAGGGGGTGAAAAAGATCAGAAGAAGAGAAGGGAGGGGGTGAAAGAGATGTACAGAGAGAGGGTCTCTAACCTCCTTCAAAGCTGTGCTCGGTTTAATTTGTTGCACATTCTACCACCATTAACTCGGAGTAGCACTCCTAGCCTCTCTCTCTCTTTCCTCTTTTTTCCACAACTCCCTCACTTTCTTATGCTCACTACAGTTCCTTCCCTTCCCCTCTGCTCCCTCCTTCCTCTCCCCTCCCCTCTGTTCCTTTCTCCCCTTCCCACCTGTGCCCCTCTCTTCCATATCCCCTTCTGTCATCATACTTGTCCTTCAGTTCATATCCTTCTCACTCCATCCCAATTCCCCTATCTCTACTACTTCCATACTGGACCTGGTACTAGGCAATGAGCCTGATCAGGTTTTAGATCTCTCAGTGGGATAGCATTTTGGAGACAGTGACCATAACTCCTTGACCTTTACCATAGCCTTGGAGACGGATAGGTGCAGATGATATGGGAAAGTATTTAATTGGGGGAGGGTGAATTATGATGCTATGAGGCAGGAATTTGGGAGCATAAATTGGGAACGGATGTTCTTGGGGAAGCGCACAACGGAAATGTGGAGGTTGTTTAGGGAGTACTTGCATGGGGTTCTGGATAGCTTTGTCCCATTGAGGCAGGGTAAGGATGGCAAGGTGAAGGAACCATGGTTGACAAGAGACGTAGAATATCTTGTCAAGAGGGAGAAGGAAGCTTACCTAAGGTTTAGAAAGCAAGGATCAGACAGGGCTCTGGAGAGTTACAAGGTAGCCAGGAGGGAGCTTAAGAATGGACTTAGGAGAGCTAGAAGGGGGCATGAGAAGGCCTTGGTGAGTAGGATTAAGGAAAACCACAAGGCGTTCTACATGTATGTGAAGAATAGGAGGATGACTAGAGTGAGGGTAGGACCGATCAGGGATATAAGAGGAAAACGTGCCTCGTGTCAGAAGAGGTAGGGGACATCCTTAATGAATACTTTGCTCTAGTATTCACCAATGAGAGACACCTTGATGTTTGTGAGGATGGCGTACAACAGGCTGATATGCTAGGGTATGTCGATGTGAGGAAAGAGGATGTGCTGGAACTTTGAAAAACATTAGGATAGATAAGTCACCGGGGCTGGACTGGATACATCCAAGATTATTATGGGAAGCGAGGGAAGAGATTGCTGCGCCTTTGGCAATGATCCTCACTGGTCATGGGAGTAGTGCCAGATGATTGGAGGGTGGCAAATGTTGTTCCTTTGTTCAAGAAAGGGAGTAGGGATACCCTGGGAATTACAGACCAGTGAGTCTTACTTCAGTGGTGGTCAAATTACTGGAAAAGATTCTTAGAGACAGGATTGATGGGCATTTGGAGAAGCATAGGCAAATTAGGTACAGTCAGCATGGCTTTGTGAGGGGCAGGTCATGCCTCATGAGCCTGATTTAATTCTTTGAGGATGTGACAAAGCACATTGATGAAGGTATAGCTGTGAATGTGGTGTACATAGATTTTGGTAAGGCATTTGATAAGGTTCCTCATAGAAGGCTCATTCAGAAAGTCAAGAGACATGGGATCCAGGGAAAATTCAGAATTGGCTCACCCATAGAAGACAGAGGGTAGTTGTAGATGGAGAGTATTCTGACTGGAGGTCGGTGACCAGTGGTGTTCCACAGGGATCTGTTCTGGGACCCCTGCTCAATACCCAGTCAGGGTATTGAGTTCAAGAGCCACAAGGTAATGTTGCAGCTCTATCAAACTCTAGTCAGATTACACTTGGAGTATTGTGCTCAGTTCATGTCAACTCATTATAGGAAGGTTGTGGAAGCTTTAGAGAGGGTGCAGAAGAGATTTACCAGGATGCTGTCTGGATTGGAGAGCATGTCTTATGAGGATAGGTTGAGTGAGCTAGGGCTTTTCTCTTTGGAGAGAAGGGGAATGAGAGGTGACTTGATAAGAGGCATAGATTGAGTGGACAGTCAGAGACTTTTTCCCAGGGCGAAAATGTCTAACATGAGGGGGCATAATTTTAAGGTGATTGGAGGAAGGTATAGGGGGATGTCAGAGGTAAGTTTTTTACACAGAGAGTGGTGGGTCCATGGAATGCATTGCCAGCAGAGGTGGTGGAGGCAGATACATTAGGGACATTAAAGAGACTCTTAGATAGCCACATGAATGATGGAAAAATGGAGGGCTCTGTGGGAGGGAAGGGTTAGATAGATGTTAGAGCAGGATAAAATGTCGGCACAACATAGTGGGCCAAAGGGCTTGTACTGTGCTGTATTGTTCTACGTTCTATGTTCTGGATTAAAAGATATGACTGTTACTAAACATTGACAAACAGTTAAAGAAGTTGATTGTAATTTGCAATAAATGTTTGTTTCCTAAAGAATTAAAAACCCCATGAAAAAGTTGATCCAACATGGTTAATAAGAGATGACACAGATAGCATCAGACATGGACAGTGCAGGTAGTGCAGATGTCTCGCAGTTCCAGTGACTCCCGTCTCCCAGATTTTATCCTGACTTCCAAAGCTGTCTAACTGAGACAGTGCTACAGCACTGTTTTTCTATGGAGTCATAGAGCAATACATCTCAGATACAGGCCCTTCGGCCCAATATGATTCTATGAGTTTTGATTTTATAACTCATAAAATCAGAAGTTCAAATAACTAGACAAAATTTGGAATTTGGGAAAAAAAAGTTAATCTCAGTAACAGGAATCTACTGGATTGTTGTGAGAAAACCATCCTGCTCACTATATCATCCAAGTGAGGAAATTTTAACTGCTTTCTCAGTTCAGGAGCAATTCAAGAAGGGCAATAAAAACTATGATTGCCAGTGGCGTCCAAATACTGTGAATAACAACAAAGATAATTCCAGCTATGTAAGCCTTTGCTATGTAAGCCTTTGACTCTGATCTGCTATGGGTATCCAGCCAGTGTTTGAAAATTGTCCATACCTATCTATTTTCAAGGATGATACCAAGATATTTGACATGATTGGCAGCTATTTTTGAAAACCCATCTGTAAATAAGTTTCTTTAGCTGTTGCAGCCCTGTGAGTTTGTCTTCCTTCATCTCAACAGAAAGGAAATGCTGTTTTTCCATAATTATGTTATGTACTTATATGGGTACAAATCAAATGCTGCAACTGGGGGACATTAACTTAATAAGTTATTTTAATATAGGCAAGATCTCACTCATCATGTCTATTTTAATCAGAGCTTTCAGTCAAATAAGGATATCTGTAAATGTTATGACCTGATTTCTACCATCTGCCACATTGTCTGGAAGCAACAACATCAAGCTTCAAGAAATTGCTGGGGCACTGGCAGAGATTTGTGTATCTTTGTTAGCCACGGGTGAGGTACCAGATAACTGGAAGGGGGCTAATGCTGTATCTTTATTTAAGAAGGGCTACAAGGATAAGCCAGGGACTACAGGCCAGTGAGTCTAATTATCAGTGGTGGGTAAGTTACTGGAGACAATTCTGAGACACAAGATCTACGTATATTCAGAAAGGCAAGGACTGATTAGGGATAGTCAGCATGGTTTTGTATGTGGGAAACTGTATCTCACGAATTTTATTGAGTTTTTTGAAGAGGTAACCAAGAATATTGAGGCAGGGTGGTAGACGTTGTTTACATGGATTTTAGCAAGGCTTTTGACAAGGTCCTGCATGGTAGGCTTGTCCAGAAGGTTAGATCACATAGGATCCAGGGTGAGCTAGACAGTTGGATACAAAATTGGCTTGGTGGAAGGAGTCAGAGGATGGTAGCGGAGAGGCGTTTTACAGATTGGAGGCCTGTGACCAGTGGTGTGCCACAGGGATCAGTGCTGGGCCCCCTGCTGTTTGTCATCTATATTAACAATTTGGATGACAATGTTGTTAACATGGTTAGATACTTTGCAAATGACACCAAAATTGGTGGTGTTGTGCACAGTAAAGAAGGTTTTCCAAGGTTACAGCAGGATCTAGATCAACTGGGAAAGTGGGCAAAGGAATGGCAAATGAAATCTGACTCAAACTATTGTGAAGTGATGCATTTTGGGAAGTTATACCAGGCCAGAACCTGGGATGCATTTTTTTCTATATTGATGAGAAAATGTAACTGCTTTCTTTTATGACAAGCCTGAATGATACAAAATACAGAAGCTATGACTATAAATTCACTTCATTTTTTTTTAGTTTTTTTTAATGAAAAATCCTCCAGATCCACTGGAAGGATAAGCTAAATGATGTTATTGTCCTCTCTCAGTTTCATTTCTATGGTTTCACCTCCAGTATATCTTCCCTGTGTTACCATCTTATAACATGCTCAGAAATTATATGCATTCTACATTTTGATCATTTATTGTTTATTTTACTGGCTATTAAGTTGTGTTTTAGGTTTCTGAAACAAAAACAATATTTAGTAAGCCCTGAAATCACAGGCGGATTTAAACAGTTTAGAGATCCTTTACTTTGCCTTCTTATCAACAAAATTTGTACAAATTTGCTGCTGCTGATTAGATTTTGCTGAAATTTAGCATAAAAAATATTAGATGTCTTTTCCAATATAACACATTTTTGGGATGCATTTTTTTCTATATTAATGAGAAAATGTAACTGCTTTCTTTTATAACAAGTCAGATTGATACAAAATACAGAAGCTATGACTATAAATTCACTTCATTTTTTTTAGTTTTTTTAATGCAAAATCCTCCAAATCCACTGGAAGGATAAGCTGTGATGTTATTGTCCTCTCTCAGGCTCACATGCCCAGCATTGAGGCCCTCCTCTTGGATGTGATGAAAGCTCCTGTCTTCCCCTCATTTTGTTTGGTTGCACAGACCACCTCAGCCCAGAGATTTCCCTATGCTAACAAGCTCAATGACAGACAATAACTTTCATCACATCCAGGAGGAGATGATAAGGGACCATAGGAGCTGGAGGTTTTGTTAACACATGAAGCAGTCGCTGCCAGTTGCCAGCAATGCCTGCACTCACCATGCCAGTCAGGTGCTGCCCTGAGCCCCACAACTCAGTACTGACATGCTCTACTATTTACACTAGCTCACTCAACACCAGCCCTTACAGGCACCCTCTGCACATTGCCTCAGAGGTGGTTGGATTCACTGCCAGTATATACCTTTGTTTCTACTCAGAAAGTTGCTGAATCAGCAGAGGCTTGCTGGTCACCAAGCAGGCCACTTTCTAACTCTCATTGCCAAGAATCTCCCAGTCTCTGGATTGGTAGTTGCCCCTGCAATTCAGCAGTCCAGCTCCGATAGAGTTGTTTGGCACAAATAGACTACTGAGTGCAGGGAGACCTCTAACTGTGTAAGATATCAACCATTACATCAGCCATTACAGGCAGCCTCTCCACACCAAGCTATAGGCACTTCATTGCTGCACGAGTGCCAGTGTAGGGCAGGATTTCACAACAGGTACGTGCACAGCAGCATGCAGCATGAACCAATGTCTCTTTTAAAACACCAGAGAAACGTATTCCTGAGTGCTTGAGCTGGAGGACCAAGGGCATTTTAATGAAGCAGCACTCTGCAGGGCAGCATTAATTAGGGTATTTGTCTTCTGCTAATTTGACTTGTTCAAACTATATCTAGATTAAAATCCCCCTTGATGACTATATTACTTTGTCAAATATATCACTAATCTCTTTATTTACGCAAAAAAGAACAGCTTTAAGATATGATGATAACCAAGAAACCACTGGATTATCATAAAAACCCCCTGGTTCGCTGGCATCCTTCAGAGGAGGAAATATGTCATCCTTATCCAGTCTGACCTATACGTATATGACTCTAGAAAAGTGGTTGATTCTGATCTGGCCAAGCAAACCTTCTATCTGGGGCAATTAGAACTCAAGAGAATAGGAGAAGCAGTAGACCACCAGGCCCCTCAAGCCTGCTCCGCCATTCAATATGATCATGGCTGATCTATGCTGGCCTCAACTCCTCTTTCTGGGCCAGTTCCCCATAACCCTCAATTCCTTGATCTTTCAAATATTTATCTTAAATATATTTGCACCACCCTTAGGGGCAATGAATTTCAGAAATTTCTGTGCACCTCAGTTTTAAATGACCGGCCACTTATTTTGCAGCTGGGTCCCCTTGTTCATGAATCTCCCACTATTGAAAACATCTCAATATCTACACTGTCAAAACCCCTTAGGATCTTATATGTTTGACAAAGGTTACCCATCATTCTTCTAAACTCCAAGGAATATAGACCCAAACTGCCTGGCCTCCCTTGACAGGACAACCCTTTTATCCCAGAAATTAGCCATGTGAATCTCCTTTGGACTGTCTCCAATGCTATTATATCACTTTTAGTAAGGGGGCTAAAACTGTGAACAGTGATCTAGGTGTGGCCTCACCAATACCCTGTACAACTATTACAAAACCTTCCTATTGTTAAACCTCAACTCCTTCACATTAAAGGCCAAAATGCCATTTGCCTTCTTAACTACTTGCTGGATCTGCCTGCAAACATGTTGTGACTCATGCCCTTGAACATCTAGACTCCTCTGAACTTCACTCGGCTGCAGTCTCTCTCTGTTTACATAACAATCCACTTTTTGATTCCTTTTAACTGAAGTGCATGACCTCACACTTCTCCTCATTAAACTCCATTTGCCACATTTTCATCCAATCACTCAATCTATCTATGTCCCTTTGTAGAATTAATGATGGGCAATAAACACTGATCAGCGATGCCTGCAACCTGTAAAATAATTAAAAAAATATCTCTATAGTTAATTATTCCAAATAATTTTCTTTTACTATACCATTTCAAAATAAAGACATACAAATTTAAGCCAGATAATGTTTCATAGTTATTTTCTTGCTGACAGAATGTTCATTTTTGAAGCATGGAGCAGCATGTTTCTATTAAAATAACGCCTAGAAAACAAAAAAGTACGAGGTTGCTGGGAAACGCTAAGAACTGAAAGGTAAATCCTGTATAATAAATTTAAAAATGTAATAACTATTCAGTATATTGAACTAAACAAAGAAGTAACATTTTCATGATTACACATAATTCTATCTAGCTTCTGTGACTGAATGTAATGCCAAGTCAATGGAAAATAAAATCGAGTGCAATGTAATATGGATGCATGTATTGATGCCATGCATATCTTACTGGGCTTGCTTGGTTAAGATACCCCCACCACCCAACCAGATTTATTGATGACTTTGTCATCCCCAAAGTATATTCGAGGCAATTATTTGCACTGTTAATTCTCTTAACATTTAACACATCACCATGTTCTATTATAACATACAAGTATTAATATGTAAGCCTAATGAATAGGAAAGATGCAGAGTAATGCCTATTTCGGATAAACCTTATTGATCCATATTCAAATTTTGAATCCTCCCATTTCATTATTTTCAGTTTTATTCCTGAGATGTGTTTGATATAAAGGAACTTGGTGAATTTTGAGCTTCTCTGGTAATCACAATGGTGAGGGTATAATAAACCCAGTCTCTAGCTCTATTGCACAGTCTCTATGAAACATTTGTACTTGATATGAATTTAGTGCAAGAGATTTTTTTTCCTCTGATAGAACTGCTCATCTCAGCTTTTCCCCTTAAGGCAAGTGAACTCATCCAGAAGCTTTTCTGAAGAATGTCAGAACTTGTTAACATATGCTTGGATGGCTACAAGTGCTATCCCTTCCGAGGAATCAAGGCCATGATGGTAGCAACACTGCAAGTAGGTGAGGATTTGCTCACTTATCGTTTTTTTCATTATAAAATGTTCACATTCTCAATGGATTTTAGAATTTTTCCAGTTAAAACACTCACGTGGTTCATTAATTGCAAGAGAAACAAGGTAGCCTCATTACAGCAAATGTGAATATAATGTGAGCTAGATTATTTTTACTGCTATTTAAAATGCATTTTTAAAAAGCATGTGTTACAAAGCTTGAAACGTTGTTATTAATTATATTGAAAAATGAGACTATCTCATATTTTTCATTAACAAAGGATAACAACTCATTTTTTCCACGTTAGCAAAGGACGTGAAGGAATATGGACCTGGTGCAGATGGATTGAGATGATACAATTCAGCTACTGGTGGAATATATTTGAGGAATGGAATAGTTTACTTCTGTTCTTGTTTTCATTATATCCCTTCCTTTCACAAGTTCCTCATGAATCTTTCATGTCAGTGCTGTTTTGACTTACCATAAGTATAAGTAAATTATAAATTTTGATGTTGGCTCAAAATATCAGTTTCTCATAAAATTCATTATTTATTTTTACAGGAGTACAGTTAGAATTACCAGAGGACAACAATACAATTGATCGCCTTAACACACGAGCCTCTTGAAACCAAGCATGTTTTTAGTTCAGATATTTTCCAGCCCACACTGTCCCTCTTCCTTGCCAGACATTCACAACCACTTTGGACCTCAGTTTCTGCCTCTACAGCATTTTCCCTCAGTTCACTGGCAGACTTGAAAAACAATGATAATCTGACATCAGGCTCACTCATTAATCCAGAATGAGAGTCAGGGGTCCAGGGTGCATGTGCAGTATGTGTTCAGAGCCAGGGTTCTGGAGTGTGGGCAGAATCTGCGTGGCCAGCTTCTGTTCTAACTCCATCTACAAATTTGCAGATGACACCATCGTAGTGGGCCAAATCTCAAGTAACGATGCATCAGAGTACAGGAAGGTGGTGTGGTGTCATGAAAACGACCTTTCCCTCAATGTCAGCAAAACAAAAGAGCTGGTCATGCACTTCAGGAAGTGCACATGCTCCTATTTACACCAACTGTGATGAGGTCAAGAGGTTTGAGAGCTTCAGGTTCCTAGGAGTGAACATCACCAATAGCCTGTCCTGGTCCAACCACATAGATGCCACAGCCAAGAAAGCTCACCAGCGCCTCTACTTCCTCAGGAGGCTAAAGAAATTTGGCCTGTCCCATTTGACCTTCACCAATTTTTATAAAAGCACCACAGAAAGCATCCTATCCAGATGCATCACAGCTTGATATGACAATTGCCTTGCCCGAGACCGCAAGAAACTGCAGAGAGTTCTGGACAACGCAGCACATCATGAAAACCAGCCTCCCCTCCATGGACTCCATTTAAACTTCTTGCTGCCTCAGTAAACCAGCCAACGTAATCAAACACCCCACAGACCCCAGAGTTTCTCTCTTCTCCCTTCTCTCATCAGACAGAAGATACAAAAGCCTGAAAGCACATACCACCAGGCTCAAGGACAGCTTCTATCCCGCTGTTATAAGACTATTGACCCTTGTATGATAAGATGGACTCTTGACCTCACAATCTACCTTGCACCTTATTGTCTGCCTGAACTGCACTTTATTCTGCATTCTGTTATTGCTTTTCCCTTGTATGATGAAATAATCTGTATGGATGGCATGCAAAACAAAGTTTTTCACTGTACTCAGTACATGTGAGAATAGTAAACCAATTTACCAATTTAAAATTATGATACTACTGTGTTACAGGTAAACAAAATGAAATTATAGCATGTTTGGATATTAATAGTTAGCATCCAATAATCCAGAAAATCTGCTAGTCCACCACCACCAAAGTCTTAAAATTGCTGGATTATCAGAGTTTTATTGTATTGCAGGATAGATTTTTGAAAGCCTATGTGTTCCTCCATCTTTAAATTAGACAATCCTGCTGGTTCTGGTGAGATTGTTGCCTTGCCTTCTGTTCTAATGATACAAAGTATTGTTAGAATGTTGGGCATGTAATGATTTTCTACCAAGTTTTTTTTTTGAAGGCAAAGTACACATAAAGGTTTCTTAGTATTCCTGTCAATTGTATGAACCGTGAAGGTTAAAGAGCTTGGATATACCCACAAAATAGTTTACATTACCAATACTTGCATTGCTGTGTTTCATTTATATTGCTTAGTAATTTAGTTCACATTTGGTTTAACAGACAATTTTTAAAGGAATATTCTATGAATATTTGTTTTCATTTGATTAGAACTGAATAATATAATAAGACCAGTCAGGTCCTCCTATGTCAACTGAACATCCAGTCAATCAGTACCTCTAGACCAACCTTCGGCAGGTGCTCCACAAAACTGTGTGTGCCTCCCCTCGGCCACTTTAAATTGTCCCTAGTGTGTAGATGGCTGGTAGAATCTGGGGGGAGTTGAAGTAAATGTGGGGAAAATAAAAAAGAGATTAATCTAGGACTAGTGTAAAATAGGTGTTCAATTCTAATCAAATTAAAACAAATATTCACAGAACATTCCCTTGAAAATTTCCTGTTAATCCAAACATGAACTAATTTGTGAAGGGCCTGTTTGGTGCTGTATCTCTCTTTGACCCTATTCGTTCTGGATCCCTGATGGAGGAACCAGTATCAGCCAACAACTCCATGAGCTGCTTACAGACCTTCTGTCATTTTCCAGAGCGTAGAAGAAGAGCGAGGATCTGCAACCTCGCATGTATCCTCAGGACCCATTGAGTTGCAAGTCCTTCAGCCTGCCCTTCTTCTGTCAAAGGGTTAGATCCTCAACAGCTCAACCTAGATGGGGCTCTAAACAGAACACTTCCTTCATAAGGCACTTGCCTTTTGGTTGAGACCTTCATGTACTCTTGACAGAAGAGATGGATGTGAGTCTTGCCCACTTCCCACCAAATCTTTAAGGGGGGGGGAGGAATTCTTGCAGTTTTTTTTCTCCATTTTTCCCAGAATGAACACCTGCATCCAGCAGCCAGTTGTTAAAGTGCTAATGTGCAGGTGTTCATCCAAGCATGGCATTTGTCACATGTAGGCCAGCAAAACGCAGGAGATGTATGCATGCAAAACATCCAGATGGCTAATTATAGAACATAGAAAATTACAGCACAGTACAGGCCCTTCAGCCCACGATGTTGTGCCGACATTTTATCCTGCTCTAAGATCGATCTAACCCTTCCCTCCCACATAGCCCTCCATTTTTCTATCATTCATGTGGCTATCTGAGAGTCTCTTAAATGTTCCCGCCTCCACCATCTCTGCCAGCAGTGCGTTCCACGCACCCACCACTCTGTGTAAAAAACTTACCCCTGATATCCCCCTTATAACTTCCCCCAATCATCTTAAAATTATGCCCCCTCGTGTTAGCCATTTTCGCCCTGGGAAAAAACCTCTGACTATGCACACGATCTATGCCTCTTATCATCTTGTATACATCTATCAAGTCACCTCTCATCCTCCTTCTCTCCAAATGGAAAAGCCCAAGCTTGCTCAACCTATCCTCATAAGACATGCTCTCCAATCCAGACAGCATCCTGGTAAATCTCCTCTGCACCCTCTCTAAAGCTTCCACATCCTTCCTATAATGAGGCGACCAGAACTGAACACAATACTCCAAGTGTGGTCTAACCAGAGTTTTATAGAGCTGCAACATTACCTGGCAGCTCTTGAACTCAATATCTTGATTAATGAAGGCCAACACACCATACGCCTTCTTAACAACCCTATCGATCTGCGCAGCAACCTTGAGAGATCCATGGACGTGGACCCCAAGATCCCTCTGTTCCTCCACACTGCTAAGAGTCCTGCCATTAACCTTGTATTCTGCCTTCAAATTCGATCTTCCAAACTGTATCACTTCACACTTTTCCAGGTTGAACTCCATCTGCCACTTCTTAGCCCAGCTCTGCATCCTATCAATATCCTGTTGTAATCTACAGCAACCTTCCACACTATCCACAACACCACCAACCTGCATGTCATCTGCAAACTTAATAACCCACCCTTCCACATTCTCATCCACATCATTTATAAAAATCACAAAGAGCAGGGGTTCCAGAACAGATCCCTGCAGAACACCACTGGTCACTGACCTCCAGTCAGAATACGCCCCGTCTACAACCACCATCTGTTTTCTATGGGTGAGCCAATTCTGAATCCACACAGCCAAGGTTCCTTGCATCCCATGCCTCTTGACTTTCTTAATGAACCTTCCATGAGGAACCTTATCAAATGCTTTACCGAAATCCATGTACAACACATCCACTGCTCAACCTTCATCAATGTGCTTTAATGTGCAATGAGCCTTCTCCTCCAGACATCCAGTTGAAGGCACTGGGCTCAGATGGAGAGCTTGCCAAGCTGAGGGAGCTGACCAAATCCCTTAACTTCTTCACCAACTTCATGACTCTGGGCAGATCACTCACCTTGAGATACCATTGAAACCCTCCCCTCCCTCCATGGATGAAACCCTCACTGCTATCGATGGAGCTCAGGGGAGTGGACACTTTTTGAAAGAAAGTGCTTGTAAAGGCATGTCACCCAGGTAACTGATGAGGTGGAGCCAAACTGCTTGACCCCCAGAATTCAGGCTGAAATGGAACTGAGGTAACTCATGGAGCGATGTGGGTAATCAAACTCCAGTACAAGGCCATCTTCATCCAAATCTATTATGTGATTCTTTTTATTATACTACTTTGCATATTTCACAGCATTGGGAGCGTGAGAACTGAAGGCATTCTCACCCTAACTAATAACATAGTGATTTGCAATAATCCTCTTTCATTTTCATAACACATATATTTTCTCATAATGCTCTTGAAATGGTTGTTTGTTTGGACACACCATTTTCATAATTTGACTGATCCCCTTTAGCATCTTCCCACTGTTCAGCAAGAGGTCGATCTTTCTTTACCTGGGTGACAGAGTTTGAGCATTTCTGTTTTTATTTCAGATTTCCAGCATCTGATTTTTATCTATATATATATTTCTTTTATTTCCATTTTCTGTGTATAGAGCTGTTGGATCTTGGGACTGGACAAGGAATCTGATGTGGTGGCACATAATGGTGTGTTCAGGATACAATACATTGTTGAAAAGGAATAATTACATGAAATACACAGGAAAGAAACAGCATTTGGCACAACTAATTGTATAAATGCAGTTTTTATTGCTGCTGCTGGTGACCTCTACTGGAGGTGCAAATTTGTGGATCATCAGTAACTCCCAGATTTATTTTCAACCTAACAGTATAAATAACAAAGTCTTAAGGACATACAGGCAGTCCTAGAAGGTTCCATTCTTGAGAACTGTCCATAAACTGATTTTTCCATCAGTCAGAAACATATAATTTCAATGAGGGTCGACTAACATGAACATTTATTTATTATCTTCACCCGTGTAGTTACAATTGTACAGAATCAGATTGTCCCATAGTTAGTTTTGATGGCCTTAAAGTATCAATGGATGTTATATTGCTTGAAAAAGTGTCAATAGAAGAGATGACCTTGTCAGTTTCCAAAGCAAATCTCTAAAGTGGCTTCCCACTGTGAATCTGCATCTGCGATCTTAACAAATGGTGTCTCATGACTGAAGGGAGGTTACATGTAAACAGTGTTTTTGAAGACTGGTTGTCTTTTGAAGTGACTAGCTGCTACCCTTATTCCATAACTCCTGAAGACGTTTGCACTACTGTAACTAACTTTCCTATCTTGAGAAATTATTTTAAAATGTATGAGTGAGTTTGCATAGTCAGATTTCTATAAGTCAGGTCTTCTGTAACCCAGGGACCTGCTGTCTCTGCATTTTGATGTAGTTGTATCCAATTCTTCAACTGTATAATACCAGAAATCAACTTGATTCAAATGGGTTTGAGAAATATTGAATGCTTATTAAGTGTTGAGCCCTTTTTTTAAGTGTCAGCCTTGACTCTTCTGTAACTTCCTCATCTCTAACTCACAAAATGGTAGGTTCAAGTACCACTCCTGAGATGTGAACACATGACTGGAGCTAACATGGCAGTGCAGTAACAAAGGAGCGCAGTAGTGATAGACCGCTTGAAGAAGCTGTCTTTTTCAGGTAAGGTGTCAAAACATATCCACCTGCCCTCTCAGGTAAAGGTATTTCTTGACTTATGAAGGGGTTATGTTCTGGGGAAACATTGTGTTATCTAAACTTTCACAATTTAAAAAATCTATTCATCAGCTACCATATCAGCTTCCCATATTCCTTGATTTTCAAAGTGATTATGTTCCAGGAAAACACTGCATTAAACAAAAATTTGTAAAGAAAAATAGATGTCTCTCACTTCCCTTTAGCTTCATGGTAAAAATTCTGGTTGGATTACAGAGGTAAAGAAAGTTAAGATAAGATATTTATTTATTTGTCACCTATATCAACATAAGTATCTGAAATAATGAAATATAGTTTTATTCATAATTAGATCTTAAATTAATAAAAACTATATAATATTCCCCTTCAGGGTACTCACCCAGTGAAACATTCAAGATCCTGAGGGATCCTGACCTTTCTCCCTGTGGGAAAATCCAGAACTGGCAGTAACAGTCTAGGGATCACCCATTTAAGACAGAAATAAGGTAAACGAAATTTCTCTCACAAGGTTCTCAGGGGCCCAGCAGTCTACTCCTAATTCATATCTTGTATGTAAGTAGTAGTGATGGCTTTTTAGGTTGAAGTGGCAGCAGGAGAAATGAGAGACAGAGTTGTCACAGATGTTTAGATGATGGTGGTGGTGTATCTGATCTTGATGGAGTTTGTGACATTGTAGGCGAGGGTTCTTCCTGTGTTTCCAAGTGGCTCATGAATGAGGTTTAAAGAACAGCCAACAGCTAAAAAGCTGTCTTTCATCACGTAACGCTCTTTTGTAGCAAATCATGGCATCTTTCATCATTTCGCCACTTCAAATGCTACACTCCATAATGGGAGTGTACTATAATGAAAATGTCAGTTACTCTTTCAATGTAGAAGAATGCCCCCAAAGGCCTTCTCGTAGTGAACTGTTTTTAAGATGTTTGGTGGCTTCTTGTTCTTCCTGTGACCTCTGTTGCCCAATCTCTAACATGTCCTCAATTGTGAACTCTCTGTCATGTGTTTCCAGTAATTCCTCCACACCATCCTGGTCTACCTCATTTGTCAACTTGACAATGTCTTCTTGGTGCTTTTTCAAAGTCATAAACCCACGGGAGACTTGAAAGCACTCTGGCTATGATTTCCTCCAAATGCAATTCATTGTTAGATAGATTACATCACCCTAATAGGAACTGATGAAGTCTACAACTGTCTTAATATTGTACATTTTCCATTGCTGATTCACACTGAAATGATATGCGCTGCAGGTAGTAATGGTCCAAGCATTATAATAATGAAGGGGCAAAAATACTACCTGGATGTTGTCAGCATTGTCCTTGATGTTAACTAGATGTGCAGGGGCATTGTTGATGATGAATAAGGCTCTGTTGTGCAGGTTATTCCTCACACAATAACATTTGATGAAACGGGAGGGAAATGATGTGATATAATTTTGAAAGAACCTCTAGGCCTTTTTGTTAGATTGCCACACCACTGGAAGATTGGCCTTTAAATATACTTTGAGACCTCTTGGGTCTTCTGACTGGTAGATTAAGAAAGGTTTAAATTTATAATCACCCCTGGCATTCCAAGGAGTAATATAATCTTCAATTACCTGGAGTAGTTTTCTAATCTCTTGAGACTAAAGTACATGAAGATATCTTTCAAAAGGGCTCTGTATTATTCATATTAAACACTTTTTCGGGAGAGAAGTCACCTTCCTCAATGATCCATTTCAACATCTTTGGAAAATTCTCTGCCTCCACTTGTTGCCTTCCCTGCAAGACAAATATTAAGCAGGTTTGTATGCATCTTGAAACATTCAGACTGGCCTTGGATGTATCGACATTTTCAGAAAATTCATCAAACCCTTCATATTCTTTCAAATCTTGCCATAATGACCATAATTACCTGGACCCGGAGATTGAGTGGCTGAGTGAGTATAAAGAACAGGAGATTGAGAGACTGAGTCACTATAACGAGCAGGAGACCAAGAGGCCAAGTGGGTGTAAGGAGCCGGAGACCAGAAAGCCAAGTAAGTATAAAGAGTAGGAATTTACATGAGTGATCATAGCCCATTCCTGGAAGTGAGTGCTGAAGTGTGATTCACAAGATAGCAGGTCAGTGATTGGTGGATATTTCTTCCCAGTCTCTTCTGATTGGCCAAGAGATTTAAATCAGAGATTATTAGTAAAGCTAAGGAGTGTGCATTTAAAATAATTAAATCCAAACTGGTTCATGAAATAGTACAGAGATGCCTGGGCAAGCAATGTGTGGTAGCTGCAAGATGTGGGAATTGGTGAATCCTATTGTGGTTCACAGTAATATTGGCAGCAAATGTTGGCTGCTAGAGACATTTTGGCTCAGAGTTGATAAACTGGAGTCAGAGCTTCACACACTGCGATACATCAGGAAGAGGTACCTGGACACACTGTTCCAGGAGGCAGCCACACTCCTTAGACAAATCATTTCAAATTTGATCAGGGATGGATGGTGTTACAGCAGAATAAGGGATCCAGAAAATAGCTCTGGAGGAGTTTCAGCCCACACCCCTTCTAACAGATATGGGTTCTTGCTCTCTATTTGGATATGAAGGAGGATGTGCAAACTATGCATAGCACCGTGGCACGGTGGGTAGGGTGAAATAAGAGAAACATAGTAGTCATGAAGGATAGCATAGTTAGGGCAACAGACACTGTTCTTTGCAGCAAAGGCTCCATTGCCTGTCCTGTAACAGGATTAAGGACATCTGCTCTGGGCTGCATAGAAACTTGCAGTGGGAGCAGGATAATCCAGTTGTTGTGGTCCATGTGGGCACTTGCCAAATAGATAGGACTAGGAAGGAGATTTTGCTGAGAGATTATGAGCAGCTAAAGGTGACATTGAAAAGGACAGTGACAAAGGAGATAATCTCTGGGTTGTTACCAGAGCCAAATGTAAACTGGCAGAAGGTAAATAAGATTAGAGAAATTGCCCACTAGATCAGAAATTCATGGGGCACTGGCACCAGTACAGGGAGAAGAGAGAGCTGTTCTATTGGAACTGGTTTCATTTGAACTATGCTAGGATCAATGTCCTGGTGAATCATATAACTAGAGTTGCAGGTAATATTTAAATGTAATTAGAGGAGAGGGAGGGCTCCAGTAAATCAAATGCTAAGTAAATCAAAAAGAAACGGGAGAGCAACAGTACAGGGTAGTGAAGGGATGAATGAAAATCAAACTTTATTAGAAGGGGCAGAAAATATATTCAAAAGTATGTGGCAGAAATTGAACTCAAGTAAAATTTCTAAAAAATCAAACTGAAGGTTCTTTATCTGAATGTATGCAATGTTTATTATGGCACAAATAGAAAAAAAATTGAATATTCTTTAATAGCTATTACAGAGACGTGATTGCAGGGTGGCCGGGACTGGGAAATCAATATTCTAGGTGTTCCAAAATAATCAAAAAGGGATAGGGGGTACATTGGTATTGTTAATCAGTGTGGTGGTGAGTAGGGATATGGATTTAAAAAAACAAACTGCTGGAGCTACTCAGTGGGTCAGGCAGCATCTGTGGAGGCAAAGGGATAGTCAATGTTTAGGGTCAAGAACCTGTATCAGGACTCCGTAGTTCCTCCACACGTTTGTTTATTTGCACTAGTTTCCAGAATCTACAATCTCTTCTGATATGGATTTGTTGGATTGTGATGTGGAATCAATTTCGGTGGAAGTAAGGAATAGCAGGGGAAAGAAGACATAGAAGGGAATGCACTATAGGGCCCCAAAATGCTGCCTCATGATGGAACAAAGAATAAATGGGGCATGTAAGAAGGTGTTTTAATCTGCATATTGACTGGACTAATCAAACTGGTAAAGGTACCATAAAAAGAAAAAGTTGTGGAGCGCATCAGGAATTGTTTGTTAGAGCAATGTTACGGAACATACCCAGGAACAGGCTATTTTAGATTTGGTCATGTGTAATGAGGTAGGATTAAAAAGAGATCTCGTAGTTAAGGATTCTTTCAGGATCAACATAGTTGAATTCCATATACAGAAGGGCAGTGAACAACTCAGGTCCATAACCAGTGTCCCCAACTTAAAGCTTAATACAATTAAACTAAGTCAACATAAGTTCATGAAAGAAAAATCATGCTTGACAAATTTATTTCAGTTTTTTGAGGATAATAAGAAACAGAGTCAGTAAGAGGGCAACTTGTAAATGCAGCGTATTTGGATTTCTTGAAGGTATCTGATAAAGTGTCACATAAAAGCCTGGTGGACAAGATAAGGGTTTATGGTATTGGAAAATGTGTTAGCATGGATGAAAGTCTTGCTATCACATGGAGAGTTGGGATAAGCAATTATTTTTCAGCATGGAAAGATAACTAGTGGAGTGCCATAAAGAGCATTACTTAACCCTCAGTCATATGTTATCTATATTAAGGATTGGAAAAGGGGGCAGATTGGAAGTTGTTCAAGTTGGTTGATGACTCGGAAATAGATGAGAGAACATGGAGTTTCTGTGGGAAAGTATGCAGTCACACACTTCACTTGGATGAATCATAAGGCAGACTATTATATAAATAGAAAGAGACTGCAGATGATGATGCATAAAGGGATCTGGGTGTTCTTATGTATAAAACACAAAATATTAGCAAACAGGTGCAACAATTAACTAAGGTAACTGAGATATTGACATTTATTGCTAGAAGGAATAGGGTTTAAAAATAGAAATTGTTGCAATTGTACAGGGTGTTAGTGAGGACACACCTGGAGTGTTTTGTGCAGTTTTGGTCCCCTTATTTATACCAGCGTTGGAAGCAGTTCAGAAGGGATTCATGGGGCTATCTTGTCATGGGAGAGGGTTATCCTATCACAACTTCTAAAAAAAGGTAGATCTACACTCTAAAGAGAATAATCAGGGATGATCTTCGAGAAAGATATAAACATACAAGATCCTAAGGGGCATTGACAAGACAGATGCTGAGATGTTTCCATTAGTTAGAGAGTCTCAAATGAAGGAACACAGTTAAAGATAAGGGAGCCATCACTTATAATTGAGGTACGGAGGCATTTCTTTTCACAGAAGGTGTGAATCTCTGGAATTCTCCAGCTCATAGGGCCATGGAGGCTAGAATAAATGCAGGAAATTAAAGGAGTTATATATACCTTTTTGAATGTTTGGGGAATTGAAAACTATGTGGAATTGGCACAGAAGAGAAATTAAGGCCTGGGGCAAATCGGCCATGGCAGCAGCCTACTCCTGCTCCTATTTTCTTGTATTTTTATATTCTTGTAGCTCATCATTTAACTCTGGGGCATATGCCTTCGCCTCTGATATTAGAACTACTTTTTCCATTCTCTTCATTATATCATCTCTGCCCTTCAAAACACATTGTGCACTTCCAGGTCTAACATTCTGCTACTACCAGTAAAAGTCTATTTCCAACACAATACTGAACAGATATAGAAACATGTATATGATTTCCCCCTCTATATTTCCATTATACCCAAAAGGGTTCCATTTTCCTTGTTGTAGTTTGCTTCAAAAGTAATCTGTGTAAATTCTATGGTTAGTTTTAAGGATCGATTATGTCAAATTGAGCCCCTTATGTCAAGTGGCTGAAGTCTGTTCAAGGCAGTCGTCAACCTAATGGATAGCGATCTCATTGATACAACCACACCTGTAATTTCAATTGCCACTTATTACATAATATTACTAAAAGCAAACTAGAGACTCTGACCATGTTAATAATAGGATGCAGTAGAAACAGGCTGAAATGTGGTGCTCGCTTATAATTACTAATGATTCTTATTAAATATAACATATATTCCTCTACCCCCATATTACAAGCTTAATCATACCGAGAATTAAAAACGTTCTCATTGAGCTGACCGAAATAATGCATGGAAGTCCTTTCTGGAGTACTGGCCAATATTAACTAACGTAAACTTTTATATGATAATTATCTGTATCATCTTGCTGTGCACAAATTGAACATTAGTTACTACATATAACAAAACTAAACGTACTTTAAACAAACACACTTGGCTGTAAGGTACTTTGCGAAGTCCTTTAATCCCAGGCATTGGCAGCTGTGGGGGTTTCCTGAACTGCGCAGCATGGTGTTGCCTAGCAACAGCTCCAGCCGTCGGAGACTCCTGTCTCTGTGGCTTTTGATAAAGTTGCAGCTTGTTGAAACCGGAAGTCGCGCTGGCCACCAAGATGGCGGCCCTTGGGATTGACGTGGAAGATGAAAGTATTCTGGCTTCTATCTTCAGGGATTCTTTCCCGGAGAACTGGAGGGAGAACCCGGACTTCACGATGTATTTGTCCGAGCTCAGCTCGTACGGAGTGGACAAGCTGAACCGCGAGCCCGAGCGGCTGGCGGAGGAGCGGGCCCAGATCCTGCAGCAGACCCAAGAACTGGCCTTCTGCAATTACAAAACGTTCATCAAAACGGCGGAGTGCACCAAGGAAATCTACCGCGACTTCGGGCTGGTGGAGAAGCACGTCTCCGCCGTGCTGGACAAGCTGCCTGGGCTGAGCGAGAAATGCAAGCAGTTCATCAAGGAGACAGAGGAGACCGGCGCCAGCAGAAGGATGAACAGCCTGACCCTGAACCGTCACACCGAGATCCTCGAAATCCTGGAGATCCCGCAACTCATGGATACCTGCGTTAGGAACTGCTACTACGAGGAGGCTCTTGAGTTAGCCTCTTACGTAAAGAGATTGGAGAAGAAGTACTCTTCTATACCCGTCATACAGGTATTAGTCTCCTAGAGCTTTAGAGTTGTCATTTAATAAGACTGGAAATAGATGCAGTTGACAAGCTGAAAATAAGCTTTCGACAAAGTGCATGTGTGTAACACAAAACAACTATCTGGAAGATACCTTTTTAAAGAGTCACGGAATCGTGCAACACTTAAACAAATCCTTCAGCCCACTGAATCTCTGCCAACTGTAAACTAATCATGTACCCTAATCCTGTGTGAATCCCCTTTTATTCTCTCCACATTCCCATCGACTCTTCCCGATTCACCTACACTAACACACAGCGGGCAACTGACCTACCGACCCACACATCTTTTGGATGTGGGAGGAAACCAAAGCTCTGCCACTGTATTGCCCACTAATCCTTGAAAAGCTTGATTTTTTTTAATTTCAAGTATTTTAGTCTTTTCTGCTCACCTTGGGTTTTGTTTTAAATAAGGTGATGTAAATAAGCTTTTTAAAATGGACTGCTTTATAAAAATAGTTTTTAATGACATTTTCTCACACAGGGAATAGTGAATGAAGTACGTTCCTCTGCACAGCTGATGTTAAACCAGCTCATCCAGCAGTTACGCACCAATATCCAACTTCCTGCTTGTCTCCGGGTCATAGGCTATTTGAGGAGAATGGATGTTTTCACTGAAGCAGAATTAAGAATAAAGTTTCTTCAAGCACGTGATGCCTGGTTGAAATCCATACTTGGCTCCATATCAGATAGTGATCCTTATTTCCATATAACAAAGACAGTTGAAGCTTGCCGAGTTCATCTGTTTGACATCATCACTCAGTATCGTGCTATTTTCTCAGATGAAGATCCATTGCTACTGTCCAACAATCACACTGTGAATGAAAGTGCCATTTTCCATGGATGGGTGGTGCAAAAGGTTTCCGAGTTTCTGGGAACCCTGGAACTGGACCTTCAGAAGGGAGTTGGTAGCCGTTTAGATTCATTGCTAGGCCAGTGTATGTATTTTGGACTTTCTTTTAGTCGTGTTGGAGCAGATTTTCGTGGACAGCTTGCCCCTATGTTTCAGAAAGTTGCTATGAATACTTTTGCGAAAGCTGTTCAAGAGGCTGTGGAGAAGTTTCAAGAAGACATGAATTTGTATACCTTAATTTCTCCCCCATCGATGTTGGGGAGTACCATCCCTATAACTCTGCCAACTGAACAGCCAGGAACTCTGCAACCTCCAATGGTGCTTCTAGACTTCCCTCCATTGGCATGTTTTCTAAATAACAATTTGGCAGCTTTTAATGACCTTCGTCTCTGCTGTCCCGTGGCACTTGCACAGGAAGTAGCTATGTGCTTGGAAGATGGTCTTGTGAAGGTATTTCTGTTATCATTGCAAGAAAATTAAACTCTAATACAAAAATATCTTTAAATGAAGTGCTAATGAGTAAGCTTAGAGACACAAATGTTCTGTTGCAATTTAGGTTAATTGAAATATCACTGTTTCCTCTTCTTATTAGCCATCTTTTTTGCCTCAAGTGTTAATGTCATCTTGTTTTTTCTTGTATCTAAAATTGTCAAATCCCACAGTGCATCATCCCTCTAGGGCAAAAATTAGTGATTGGCCCAGTGTACCTATTGAATTATCAAATATCCAAGTCAAAAGCAGAGATAATAGTGGGGTGATTCAGAACTTGGTTAAGAGAAATGACTAATGAGAAGATATCAGTGTAGATGAGGAAAATTCTGGAATCTTGAGCCTGGTGATTAAAGAAATGGAACTAATATATGTGATTGGGGATGGATGAGCAAGATTTGCTTCAGGATAGTTTGGAACATGAGCAGCAAAGTCTTGGACAGTGACAAGACTTACTGGAAATTTTGTTGGTAAATCTACCCCAAAACTCTTTTACTTGTCTAATGATGGAGCCTGTGTAGAAGCAAATTTGTCTTCTTTTTAAAACAAGTAAAATAATGTTTTCAGTGAACTTTTGGAATTTGAGAAATTTTATTACTAACTATCCCAATGTTTTCCCCTGAATATCTCTATTAACTATTAATGTAGAATCTGTCTCACCTTCACCACTTGACATGGCCACCTGCAGGTCTCTGCTTTTTCATTAATAGCATTCAAACCCCTGTTACCTCAGCACTCATTTGGTAGGATTTCTTTGCACCTAGAAGAACTTTCAATTCCACTATAGAGCTTTCAGATATGATTTTCCTTGCAGGATAAATTAAACACTTTGCTTCCTTGGATTATTTTTTAAAATATATGTTGGTTAGCTATTTCGTACTCATTGCAATTTGGAGAACTTTGTTATGTTTCAAATTTACTATAACTTTTACCTGACCTAATCCTTGACTCTTACCACCTTTTCTATTACTGGCATTAAATTTTCACTGACATTCCATTCTCTTCTAGTTCTATCCATGCTGCATCTGCTAGAATAATCCCACTCGAGTTTTTATTCAGTTTGGAATATGGGGGTTAATGCAAATGCCAGCATTTTGTTGCCAAAAACTTTTAGGTTAGTAATTAAAGGCTGACTTGATCCTTGGGAATGAATTGCTTAAAGTCAGCGTATTGTACTGTAACTGACCTTCAAAGCATTTTGGTCAAAACTGAGAACAGAAGTCTGTTAAATCAATATGATCTGTTTTAAGGGAACGCAGTGGGGAGGAGAAATTGCATACCTGACCTGTGCGGTACACTCTGCTTGTTATAGCAATGATAGATCTGGAGGAACCAACAGCCTTATCATTCTTTTGAAGTAGAATGTTAAGTATTGCAAAAAAAAATTTTGTTTGCTAATTAATTTTTTCTTTGTAGGTTACAAAGCTAATTCTTGCTTTTCACCGAGCAGAGGAAACTGCCTTCAGTGTGAAAGAACAGGAACTGTTTGTCCAGTTCTGTGTTACATTCACCGAAGATCTGGTCCCCTACTTGAACAGATGTTTACAAGTGCTTTTTCCACCAGCACAACTAGCACAGATTCTTGGTATGTACTTTGCTGTTCCTTACAATGTATAATATTTCAATTGTGTTCAATTAATCTTGTTGAATCACAATCCTGCAACATTACTGACAATTGTATATCCTTTGTGTTATGTATTTCCATTTCCTTTTGTTTTTGGCAGGTGTTCCTCCCACTCAGGTTCATAAATATGGCTCCATTGGTTCCATTAATAAAGGTGTTATTCTAGAGCTGCTTGATTTTATCCTCCCCAAAAAAGAAATCATAATTCCACCCAAGAACGGTCTTGATGAGGAACTAGAACAGATCCTGACAGTAGAATCCACCTTGCACAGCCCTGGATTAGAACCAAAAAGTGAGATACTGAGTGAACAATATTCTCCAGTGTTATCTTCTGCTGTGCTGAGTGGTGGAACAGAGCAAGTAAAGCCAGGCATGCCTGATGTTGTTGGCCAGCGAGCAGAAGGTACTTCACCACAATCTTTGTTATAGGTCTGTTTTTAAGTTAGAAATTATGACTGTATATGCCTGTAATTGGGATCTGGGAACACTGGATTGGGATCATTTGTCTTTAAAATGCGAAAAAAGGAAAATAAAAGATCTTGGTAGTCAGCCAAGGTGAGTTATGAATCAATATTTTTCCAACAGATTTATTAATGTAAGCTTTTAATAATGTTAACAGTTGATAAATATAATTTTCCTTATGAAATCAGACACTTTGCTATCAAATCATCTCTGAGAATTTCACTGTCTGATGTAAACCATTGTATAAAATGAGAACTGAGAAACCAATGCTTGAATGTCTGCTTAAAAAAACTAAGTTGGTCTGAAAGTTCTGCTAGGTGCTTACTGCCTATTTCTGCCTGCTGGTTGACTGCAGTAGTTCATGCTCCAGCATTGCTCTCCTTGAGTAGTGTGCGACACAATGATGCAGCTAGTAGAGCTGCTACCTGACAGCTCCAGTAATCTAGGTTCAATCCTGATCTCCAATGTGGGTAGCTTGCATGTTCTCCCTGTGATTAAATGGGTTTTTCCCCCACATCCTAAAGATGTGTGGATAAGTTAAATGGCCACTAAATTACACTAGTGCATATGTAAGTGGCAGAATCTAATGGATTTGATGGGAATGTGGGGAGAATAAAATGGGATTAGTGTAAGATCAATGTGGATGGGGACTTGATGATCATTGCAGACCTGTTGGACTGCCAGGCCTGTTTCTGTGCTATATCACCCTATGACACGAATTCATATTGGAGTACAAATGGGCAGTTCCCAGTGATCAGCTCAACAGAAATTCACAATTTTTTAAATATTCGCACAGGCTTGTATAGAAACACGAAATTCTGCAGTTATGAAGCTAAAAGCCAGCAGGTCTCTGCAGAAAACATTTTAGCAAAAATTTAAGGCACTTGTTTTTCTTTATTTGGGGCCTTCTTTTTTGAAGTTCTGTTCTCAGAATGTTAATTAACTCTAACACTATTAATGATAGAATAACGAATAAGCATTCTTCCATGGTATCAATCATCCACTCCAGAAATGTGAAATCACTTGTTTGGGGGAAGAAATGAACTTGACAAAAAGAATTAATGAATTGACATTAAATCTGATCTAGATAAGCAACTAGAATGACATTGTATCTTTTTAACAATTCATATTTTGGTAATTGATGGTTTACAGGACTTGCATGGCGCTGTTCTGAAAGCATTTTACAAAAGGCTGGTGGAAATTCTGTGAAACTAAAACTTGTTAATGGTTATGAAACATTGATTATAGGCAAGTGTGATGTGACATACAGCAATATTGATATGTGAAACACAATAAATTATTTGTTACTTAAAATTCCCAAAGCATTTTTTCCACTATTTCAATATAGGATGGAAGGTGCTTTAAAAATTATTTCTAGGACTCAAAAATACTTAGTCATGTTAAAGTGTCAATTGGTTAAACTAATTGCTTCCAAACCCTGGTACAGAATAACTATAAGGTCTGAGACCCTTTCCTGTCAATTGAGAAATTTTATCCAATCTAATTTCTGGATTCTAATTTATTCAATCGGGTTTAAAAACAGTGCAGCAGAGGTCCACTGAGTTGAAGAGGAGCATGGGAGACTTGAGGTCATTGTACATGCTGAGTGATGGTGGTGACCAACTGAGATACTCCCACTCCTGCAAGATGAATCCATGTCCAGGAGCTGGAAAAACACATGCTGAGACCCATCAATCTTCCTGCAGAACACTAGGAAGCTACAATCTTCTGATATCAGTTCGTCCTGGAGTTTTGAGAAGTTCAGCAGGTCTTGGCTAGGCCATCGGCTTTGAGTGGCATAACTGGGGCAATTAGGGAATAACTCTAAAGAGCGTAACAGCAGTTGTCAGTGTATGACTTTGATGTTGGAAAATGCAAACAATAACAGCTGGAGAGTGGGGGAGTGAAGAGGAAGGTGATGAAAAGGGAAGGAGGGCTTAGAGGGGCCAAGGAGTGACTGAAGAAAGGCGATCAAGATAGAGGGGAATGTGAGCTGAGGAAAAGGGCGTGGACAATACTGAGTGCATCTGTGTGTGTAGAGTGTGCATTATGTCCCCAGTGGAACCTGACCTCCATTTGGCTTGGGCCTCCCTGCCTTTGGACCAAGACCCTGCTCTGGTATGCAATCCCTGAAAGAATTTGTGCACGGACATATTTCACTCCTCATCCTGTGTCCATGAACTGCCTAAGCAGAAGAATTAAAAGATCAAGGATTCTGAAAGGTCAAATCATGCTTGAGAATTATTTTGATAATGTAAAAGTTGCATAGGGCTTGGATTTTTCTTCTTTGTAGATCAGCTCCCAGATGAGCTTCAGAAGGCATTTGTAGTGTTTTAAATTTTTAATTTCAACAGCCAATGGAGGTTGGGGGAAAAGATCTGCACTGAAGAATTGAGTAAAGCCAAGGGCTATGATCAACACTGAGACCATCAAAGTCTCTTCTAGAAAAGCTAAGTGAATATTGGGGTCCAGAACACCAGGGGTCAGGCACACGGGTAGGTTTGTGGCTGGAACCAGAGTTCTTGTAATTTCTCACACCCTTTAAATTCAGTGTTCACTAGAAAATTTAGAATACTACGTAACATTTTTTTTTAAAAAAAGTGTGTTTGGTATTAATAGGAGTAGTATCCAATAGTCTGGTAAAATCTGCTAGTCTGGGACTACCAACATCTGAAGGTTGCTGATTACTGGAGTTTACCTCCAATCTGGATAAATGTTTTCCTAGTTGCCATTTTTTTAATATTTGCTATCCAGTCACCAATTTGTCCTTTAACTCTGCAAGTCCTAACATTTGTCCCATGGCCATTGTGTGCAGCTATGCAGTAGCCCTTTTGACAATCCAAGCCCTACTCAACTTTTACATTATCAAAATAATTCTCGAGTTAAACGTGATTTGACTCTTGAGTCCTTGATCTTTCAATTTTCATTCTCTGGACACTGAGGGAAAAAGTCAGCACCTTTCTTGCCATAACTGTTAAACTGACTAGGCTATGGACCCCAGGTTTTGTTTAATGCCCCTTTATGTACAGCAGCAAGATTATCACATTTAAGCACAAAATTTGATGCATGCAGTCAAATATTTGTATTAACACAGCATAAATCATTAAGTCTTTCAAAAGTGGTTCAGGATCACAGAGACCCAAGAGTTCACCTGCATTTGTCTTTGAAGGTGGCAGTACAATTTGATAAGCCTAAAGCAGCATGTGAAACACATTGTTTTAGAAAGGGAGACATGGTACCTTCAACTTACCAGTTAGATTTCAATTGGAATGTGTGTTTGGTTTATCAAGAGTGTGCAGGAAAGATTTACAAGGTAAAGAAAAAGGGAACTTCAGTTCTACAGTAACACTACAGAAGCTGGGATTGTTCCTTTCAGGGGCGGGAGGTGGGGGTTGGAAGAAGTGAAGGGAGAATGTATGTGTTCATAACTGAGTCATTTTTAGTCAGTAAGGAGAAATTGTTTCCACCGCAGTACGAGTTGGTATTCAGAGAGCACGGATTTAAGTTTATTGACACAGAAATTAACCAGCTATAGCAGATATTTTGATATCACCATACAACTACAAGTGAAGGTAAAGTAATAAATTTAATTAGATCTTTATTCTAATGTTGGGAGAGAAAACTTAATTTGCTTTAAACTTTACAGAATTACTATCAAACTGTATATAATCACATATCTGGAAATAGCACAATTTCTACTGATGATTCTTCATCTACATTACTGCAAATCTAAAATTGATTAAATTATTTGAATAATAGTTTTCATTGCTGATGCCATAATCACCACTAATTCTAAAAAAAATTCACAATACTTTAGTGCATTTTTTAAGTTGATTCAACTAAAGATGAAACTGTTAAATCTAGTATATAAAATGCAGTCAGTTTTTCTCACCATTAATACCATGGGGAAATGTGGCATTGTGTAAAATAAGAATGGCTTAGATCAAAATTCATCAAAAAGTTGTATACATTGAAACCTTTGCATAAAATGTTAGTATATTTTTAACATCCTTAAAGATTGTCAGACAGTTAATTAACTTTTTTCCTCAGCGTCGCACAGTGGACAACTAGTGCATAAATATTATAAACAGATTGTCACAAGTTTAAATGTCAGCATTTGGAAGCTGACAAACTAATTGGAAAGATTATTCTGTCATGAATGCACATTAATAGATCTAAAGTAATTGTTTAGAAAATTTGTTTGAAACAACATGAGAAAAATATTGAAGTGAATGTTTTAACTTTGAGATAAAATTATTAAAGTTTGCAAATGTTGCATTAAAATGTAACCAAAGAGAATTCGGATTTAAATGACCCGAGAGGCATTCAGCACCCATTGGAAGGAGCATTTCAAATCATGACTTTGTGGACAATGTGCTGACAGAAAAGATCAGGCATCATTAGCTTAATTAGTTCAACACAACATCATGGGCTGAAGGGCCTGTTCCTGTGCTGTACTATTCTTTGTACTTAACATGTGCATCCCTCAGCAGACTACCTACTTCAGTCCTGTGCCGTCCCTCATTATCAAAAAGTTGAAAAAGCCTTGTGTTAACTAGAAAAGGCTAATACCTCAGGAATGGCTGAAGTCCTAAAACTTGGTAGAAAGGAACTTTGGCCACAAATTCTGTGTCTCATTCTCACATCAGAGGCCTTGTAATTGTGACCATTTTCAAGAAAGGAAACAAATTTGATTGTAGCAACAACAAAGAGGTCTCTCTACTAGTTATTACAAACAAAATCCTTCAACCGCCTCCTCCAAAGGGGAAGAGTTTCTCCCTGAACTGTAGTGTGGACTTTGTCACATTAGGTATGATGTAATAACTAACTGCAAATATCATCATTAGCCACTATACATGGTTTTCTTGACCTCACAAAAGCATTTGACTACATCAAGCAAAAGGGGCTGTGTTAAATTTGGCTGCCCTGAAGTTTCTTTCCAACCTCCTTCTACAATACAGTGGGTTACAAGCCATGATTTTAACCAGTGCTCCAAAACTATCCCAATCAATGCAGACTGGCATCATCACGCCAATAGTTCTCTCAATTTTTCTCACCACAGTACTGCATCTCACCTCGAACAGCTTCCCATTGGAATAGATGGGAATCTAATAATCATGGAGCATGGAAACAGCCCTTTAGCCTAACCATGTCCATTCTGATCATCAAGTACCTGTCTGTACTAATGCCAGCTTTCAGCACTCAACTTTCTCTACTGTGGTGCTTCAAGTGCTCGTCTCAACACCACTGAAATGTGAAAGTACCTGTCTCCAATCCCCCTCAGCTGGTGCTGTTCAGATATCTGCATTGCTGAGGTCTTTCTGTTCTTGGTACTTCATGGTGCTCCCAAAATACATCACCTCACATTCTTCAGGTTTAAATTTCACCTGCCATTGTTCTCCCTACTTTACCAACTCATCAATATAGTTTTGTAGCCAAAGACTGCCCTTTTCACAAGCAACAACCCCACTAATTTTCATGTCATCTGCAAACTTACTAAGCGTATCTCCTACATTCACATCCAGATCATTAATGTGTATAGCAAACAAAAGGTCCCAGCAATGATTGCTGTGATGCACCACTGGTCATGAGCTTCCAATCACTAAAACAACACTCAGCCATCACCTTCTGCCTCTTAACACCAGCCAGTTTTGGATCTAATTTGCTTTTGACCACCTTTTGGCCCAGTTTCCTATTTAGAATCTTCTTAAAGGCCCTACTGAAGTTCACGTAAATGACTGCATCACCTCACATTTGGCTACCTTCCTGAAATATTCAATTAGAAAGACAGGATCTTCCCTTAACAAAACATGCTTACTATCCTTGATTAATCCCATCCCTCAGAATTTTCTTCCATCTTCAATTCCAGCTTACCTTTCACCATTGTGGGAACAAATTGGCCCTGAACTCATGTTTTAATGACCCTTCCTGGTCAAATGTAGACTTGCCTGCAAGTACTTGTGACCAGTACATGTGCTTGATTCAGTATTATCACATTGAAATCTGCTTTCCCCCAATTCAGGACCTTAATTTCCAGTCTGTTTTCCAAAACAACTTTAAATCTTAGGTTTTTGGTTATTAATTTAGAGGATGAAAGGTGAAATTGTTCAACCTTTGTCATCTGCACTCCAGAAACAATAATCACTCCAAACTTGATCACTTACTGAACTGGAGTATGCAGCAACATTTGTGTATGCACACATTCAGAGACCAACTTCCAATTCGTCAATTTATTCAATGATGCATAAAAGAACCCTACTTTAAACACCTGCAAAACAAACGTCTTCATTGAATTTGCTTCCTCTGCATAACATCACCTGTCAAAAGATCCGTGCTAAGATTCTGGAATAAATGTGCCACTCCTCCATATCACAGGAAGCAGCTCTCAGTGAAGTAAAATATCAATGAAATTCATCATCACTGCTCAAGGTCTATCAGAAAACAGTGATCCCTGCTCCTGCACGTTTCAAAGATGCCTATATAGCTTAGAGCACTGGACTGGTACAACAAACTGCTATCTCTGCAAAATCCTCCAAATTCACTGGTAGGATAAATGTCCTCTCCTATATGGACAAGTCCCAGCAGAGGCTCTCATTACTTGGCCACTTCCAGCGGGCAGACCCAAATCTTTCATGTGCCTGACAACTGACTCCCATAAGATGCATTCTATGTTCTACCAGAGCAAGAGGATAGAGGAAACTATTCAAAGTTGTTCTCAAAGCCTCTCTGAAGAGATGTAACATCCTCACCGACTCATGAGGATTCCTGACCCACATCCACTTGAAATGAGTGTGTTTGAGTGGGAAATGGGAACCACAAGTCCCTTTGCAACATGCAGAAGTCCAGCAAAAATAGTGGAAGAAACTCACTGTTTCCCACCTGGCCACCTTGTGAAACATCTCCTACGCCTGTCTGAGGGCCCCATTTAGCCTTATCAGCCACCTCAGAACCCACAATGTAAGCTTTAAGGAGGAATATTGTTTTCTTTAGCATACTAATTAGGCAAGCATCATGCAGTTGGACTGCTAAATCCTCTTACCAAGTACTGTATAAACACAGCCTCAAGAAAATGGTTTCACACATTGGGTTTTTTGGTTTACAACAGCTTGTGTTCATAATTAAAAGAACCATATTCTAAAAGCACATACAATAATGAACACTTTAATAAATCCTGATAAATTTACATAATACACACATAATTTTATAGCTGAAGTTTTTAATAAAACTATATGAAAATTGGGATGCCAGAGTTGAGAAGAAAAACATTTATTTCTTAACAAATTTTTTTGGGGCAGCATTTGGGTTCATCCTCCTCCTCCCTCCTCCAAATCTGCTGTCCCGAATGTTTAAGTGAGCAGCTCTGCTGTAGACATCATTCTCCACAAATGGGGAAACCCCAGCAATGTAGTCTGGGTCGAAGACATTAGTCTTCTGCCTCGCTTTCTTGGATTGTCGTTGCTGAGGGAAGTTCTGGTCCTCGGTCAAATGTGGGTTATTGGCATGTTTCCCACCATGTGGTAATGGGAGAGAATGCTATTGGAGAGGGGAAAATATATTATTTCACTCAGAGTTTAAAGTTCAGATATTTAAATACATCATGCTACGGAATTCACAATTGTTTCCTAAATATGATCAACCATGATTTACCAAAGAAAAGGTTAATCTTAAAATCAAACTCTTCTTCAGATACAAGATACTTATTCCTTCAATTTGTTCCCCCCCCCCAAATATTTTTTCCTTAAAGCTTTACTAAATTTCACAATAGTATTTATCCCACAAAACCGTTATTGTATAGACTGCTGCAGTTTTCCTCTATTTAACTTCTAGTTCACTTCCCCAGAAATCCAGTAAACAAATTTCAGCTGTTAAGTATGTCTCTCCATCATCTCCCCTTTCAGCCCCACATCACTTTCATTAGTAGTTCCAGGAAGACAACGTTGGGGGTGGGAGGGGGCGGGGGGGGGGGGGGGGGGGGGGGGGGGGGGGAAGGGAGATTATCAATTACACCATTTCAGGTACCACTGCTTTTCTCAATGAGCTTTAAGGAATTAACTCACCCCCACCCCTAACCCCCACTCAATGCTACACAAGTTTTAACCGTAATATTTGGAGGGCAGAATGTAAAAAGTTTGCAAGTCTAATTGACCCTGTAACTGTGGAATGTTTACAAAAAATTATATCTTATTAATCATGAAATATTGTTTTAAATCAGCTATAACTAACTGTAACTCAACATCCATGTGTCTCTTTTAAATATGCAAACTATAATCTTAGCAATTTTGTATTACAGGGTATGTTACAAATAATTATATAGAGAGCTAAATACAGACATTTAAGTAACATCTCAAAATATATTTCATACAAACAGTACAAATGAAACTTGATCTTACCCTCAGACCTCGTGGATTTAGTACTTTTGGATTTTTTGAGAAGTGGAAGTGAAGACTGCCATCTTCATTCACAGTGACTGCTACCTTTTTCAGCGTCTTGTTGCCACAGTTTGGACAGAATTCCTTATTCATGTTAGTTGTGGTCCTAGTTAAACCCAACCAGAGATAGGTTTAGTACACAATATTATCTTCATTGCCTCTTTACATTTACTGATAAATTAATAGAGCATTAAAAACATTCTCTGTTGCATGATTTTTCAAGTTGCTTGGAGGTTATATTAACTTAGACACACAGGTTGAAGACTTGGGTTAAATCCATAGATGTCTTGAATGCTAGGTTAATTATTTCAGCTGTGGGAGGTGTGCTACAATTGGCCTACAAATGGAGAAAATAGTTTCCAATGTGACCAGTAAACAGTATGAAATAGATGTATTAGTAAATAGGTCAGCAATGAATCAGAAGGGAACATGTCTGGTATGAAATATGTAAGACTTTGCTCTTCAGCTTGGAACTTGAGCACAATATTGGACCAAAGGCAGCAAGCTACTTTGCAATTATTTATATTTCTTGCTCCGTAATTATCAAATACTGCGTCAGTGTCCAAGGAGAATAAAATCCTTTCCCATTGCAAGGATAAAAATCTATTACAACTCAATTAACTGGACGTGGGTAAATATACTAGATGACTGGTTGGTGCTCAAGGTCAATATCCCACATCAGAACATCATGCGGCAGAGCAGTCTGTAATCTTGGTGTTGGATTTTCCTTCTCCCATATTTCAGAGATGCTGAACCCTACTCCATTCTACCAAATTTATGTGCTTCAAATTCTATGCTGCTCAGATTCTCAATTATCTTGAAAATGTATTTTTTTCTCTCATGTCTTGTATTACTGCTTGCTAACATCACTTTAGCCACTTAATCAATTTCTCATTCCCAATGAACATCCCATTTTTCTTGCCTGTCTTGTATCTTTTATCTTGCCTTTTTAAGAAAAAATTTTGTAATCTCTCCCAGGCTATACATAGGGTTCACACATATAATGACCTAATGAAAGCAGGCATTTCATGTCGTAATCTCCAATTCCCCCCTGAAATCCCTGGTCCTTTTATGCATTCCATTATTAGTTTCAGATATCAGAAACAAATACCAAAATATATTAATACTCAAATAAAAACCAAAAATGCTGAAAACACCCAGGTCAGGCAGCACCAGTAAGAAGAGAAACAAGCCCCATCATTAATACTCACTTGAAACATGCATGACAACGCAGAATGAAGTTCCTTGCTTGCCTTATAATCATTCCGTTCAAAGAAATGACATGAAGCCCCATCTGAATAAGGACATTCTAAGAAAGTAAAGCACTCACAATTATCTCTCTGCACTGTTCTGTAGGCAAATGCAGCAGTCAATTTACACATTGCAATACCCCATGCAGTCAGAAGGGATAATGTGAAGTAAATTAATGGATTTTAGTGTCAGCAGATGATGGATAAATAGACCCAGAATCAAAGTGAGCATTGATCCAAAATAATGTCATGTCATGCAGGTAGAACTTCCAACATGCAATACAGGCAGCCTTCTATCCTGACTGCTACTTTTGATATCTCAATTCTTCATGACCCTTATTTTCTGCTTTGTCCAAGGTGTGCCTGCAACACCTGCTCCATCGTTTGAGTTGTCTCCAGGAAACTCAGTTTCTTCGTGTTGGATTGTTTATCCTTCAAATGATTTTAATACTTGTTTTGCAGAGGGACATGGCAACAATGAAAATTTCTCTTGTACATTTGTACAAACAGTACAGAAAGTTGAAACAGGAAGCAAAATCTATTACCTGCATTGCAAAATCTGTAGTCATACAACCAACTTTGATGTCTGCTATCGTCTCAGAGCAGCCCATATCTCGATAAATCTGCTGAATGTTACTCGGTGTTATCCACCCTTCACTATCGTCATTGTCATCCTCTACCTTCTCCTCACTTTCAGGCTGCTCTTCTTCGTCCTGGTTCGATGATCTCGCTCTTGAATTGCAGACATTTTCTTTGTTCTGTTAGTTTATGAAAGGCAGCAAAATATTACAATTGGAGTACATGGAATTATTTCTCAGTGCCTAAAAGTTGACTTGTATTTGCTAATTTTGTACAAACATTATTTGTTAATGAAACAGAATAAAACTCAATCAATGAAAATACATTGAATGCTCAAAATGTGAAAACAGAAAATGCAACAGAATAAAACTTACGTTGCTTGCCAGCAAATCTTGTAGATCATCTTCAATACTTGGGAGTGGGTTTCTCCAGAATTGAAAGGCGTCAAACTCTGATAAATCAGCTTCTTGTGACTCACTAGAATGTTTTGTTGTAGAGGGATGGCACAGCTCCTCTGAACTTAAAGGAAGTACACAATCTCCTTTTGTGAAACCCCTCTCAGGATTCTGCATAAAAATAACAATGATTTTAGATGTTTCTTACATTTGTTGCATTTCGAATTACTAAGATTTTAAACTGTAGGTAGCATTCAGTAATAAAAAAAACTTTTCTTGACCATGCATTGACCCAATAAGGCCTATTAAATCACTGAGGTACAAAATCTGAAAGTCTGAATTTGTAAGACATAACTTACAAATTTAAGCTTCACTCCAAAACACTTCATCTATCATTTCAGTGAGAGATTGAAGTTTCAGATGAGGTTACTTCTTCAGACTATAAAAAGACATAGAGGAACTTCACCCTCTATTGAACAGTTACCTCCAACACCACACAACAAAAAAAACAAAACACAGGCCAAATCATGCTGGCTGTGACCAATGGTCCCACAGGCAACAGTCAACATTCAGACACTTTCATGCAAGCAAGTCCCAGACTCACACAGACCCATTGTATATCTGGGATTTGCTGAGTGATACGTCATTTAGGCTCTGCCATTGAACTCCACTTGAATTCTAATGGCACAGCCTCGTCTTGCTGGAATTCCTCAGAATCATGCTGGGGAACCCAGCTCTATGCTCCTACACTAGACAGAACACTCTTCAATGGCGATCCTCAATGTGGAGATCAGATAAACTATTTTTGTTTAAAAGAGTTTTAATTCTAACTTCTGTTTGTAAAGGTTTTAATTCTAATGTTTAAAAATCATTAATTTCAGTCTTTAAATTTCAGACTATCAGGGACATTTAAAAAGTATAGGATGGCTTCTCTAGTTTTAACAGGGGACAAAGCTCCACTGGCAGCCTTTGACAGGAGCGGGGCATCAGCAGTACACTATCTGTAGAGCACAAACCACTGAAACCTCATTGTCTGTCACCACTCAACTCTCAGGTGCAGAGGGGCAGCTCGGTTGATCCTCCATATGCAGTCCATATTGTGTGCGGGTGGGTCAGATCCAGCACAATTCCATTTATCATCTAATCAGTCATCTCATTCACTATCTCTGGAATCTCGTGTGTAATTTGGCTACTACATTTGTCACAAGAATGACCACTGCTTGTTTTTTTTTACTGCTACAAACTTTGGTAATAGAAATTACCAAAGCAATGTGTGTAAAGCTCTCAACGGTTGGTTCTACCCTACTCCCAGCGTACATTCGCCCCTCCCTCAAAAACAGCAAAATACTGCAGATGCTGGAAATGCTCAGCAGACCAGGCAGCACCTGGGGAGAGAGAATCAGAATTGTTGTTTCAGGCCAAACACCTGAAGCATTTGAAGAAAGATCATTGACCGTTTCTCTCAGTTGCTTCTTGACTACTGATTGTTTCCAGCATTTTCTATTTCATATTCTTGCTCAAAGTAGAACTTAAATCCTTTACAATGTTCTAAACTATGCATGTTTAATTTTGTTTACCTTAGATGGCAGATGAAAGCCTGCTACGTTGATCAGTGACTCTGGATGCCTTAAAGTGCTACTCACTTCAACCTACCAAAAGAAAGCACAAGTTGTATTTTCTTCAATGCTGCTACCTAACATTTCCATTGCACAAAATAATCCCTGGATTGCTGATGAGATGTGTTTACTCTGAGGCAATGACTCAAATGCCCAAAATATCACCAATGTCAACACATCTCATCACCCTGGGCTTGTGTGCAAAGTTCTTTATATTTTAGATATGCCATATAGATTCAATATCCGTGTTTTTGGCATGATACATGCTGCTAACGTATTACCTTGCAAACAACAAAATTACTTTGGACCAATGACTTCCATTCATTGTTTTGTACCCTCAATGGGTAAAATTTTAATTTAGAAATAGGAGACTGAGAGACAAATCTCCTTGAAAAAGTGGATTCTAGGTCATCGAAGCCCATTTTTACATCGTTCTCAAAGCACTAGAACAGATTTTCAAGACAAGTTACAATTAAGTTCTAGGGCTGGCCACTCAGACGAGAAGAAATTTCTTCACCCAGTAGGTTGTGAATCTTTGGAATTCTCTGCCCAAGAGGATGTGAAGGCTCAATATATGTTCAAGACAGACATTAATAGATTTTTGGATATTAAAGGAATCAAGGGATATGCAGTTAGTACCTACAAAAGTGGCTCCAAGGTAAAAGATCAATGATGATCTTCTTGAATAGCAGAGCAGGTGCTCAGGGTCTTAGCTAATTCCTAATTCTATTTTCCATATCCTTACACGTACCTAGCCTCAGGGCCAGATAATATATATGCATAGATAGTTTATGACACTTTTAGTTTTCAATCTCAGGATGAGCATTGATGGGAAGGCCATGTATTTGGAGCAGTTGTGACCTACTGTATTGTATGCTATAGTTACAACACATTGCAGCCTCAGTCACTAGAGGGGACAGATATTTACGTTAGTGAATGTATTTGAATCACACCAACTGCTTTGCCCTGCATAGTGCAAGTTTTTCAATTGTTCTTCCAGCAAATGAATAGAGGACAGTACAGCACAGCCCATGATGCCTGTGCCGACTAATATGATTCCAATTTAAACTAAAATTTTAGTTTCACAACATGAAAATGAAATCTAATTTCATTTGCCTGCACAAGGTCCATATCCCTTTATTCCCTGCATGTTCACATGTGTGTCTAAATGCTTCTTAAACACTGCCACCATATCTGCTTCTACCATTTCCGCTGCCAGTGCATTCCAGGCACCTTCCACCCTCTGTGTAAATCTTCTTTAAACTTTCCCCCTCTCACCTTAAAGCTATACCCTCTATTATTTGACATCTCCAACCTGGGAAAAAGGCTCTGGCATAATTTTATATCCTTCTATCAGGTTGCTGCTCAGCCTCTGATGCTCTGGAGAAAACAATCCAAGTTTGTCCAATCTCTCCTAATGGCTAATACTCTCTAATCCAGGTAACATCTAGGTGAACCTGTTCTGCACCTGACTGATGAAGGCAAGCATGCCATATGCCTTCTATACCACCTCATCACTTTAAGGGAACTGTGGACTTGCACCCCATTGTACATCAATGCTCTTATGGGTACTGCCATTTACTGTACACTTTCCTCCTTCATTTGACCTCCCAAAATATACCCTCACACTTGTCTGGATTAAACTAAAATTAATTTCTGCCCAAATTTCCAACTGATCTATGCCCTGCTGTATCCATTGACAACCTTTGTTACTATCTGCAATTCCACCAATTTTTGTGTTATCTGCAAACTTGCTAATCAGAGCACCTATATTTTTGTCCAAATAATTTATATGTATTACAAACAAGAGGTCCCAGCACTGATCCTCATTGAACACAACTGGTCAGAGACCTCCAGTCATATGTCCTTTTTAGATACTGCAAGTTAGGCAGGCTCCGAATTGTTTTAGGTTGCTGTGGTATTTATCTGATATTATGGTTGAGTTTCTGGTCACTGAGACGGCATGGATTCTAGGAGACTCAAATTTCCTTTGTTCTTTTTCTTGGCCAGCATTGGATGTAATTGTCACGTAATCAGCAAAAGCTTGGATGTTGTATGGATGTTTTTGCAGGTGGAGAACAATGCCCTCAATAAAGCAGGATACCTATTCACCCAATGAAAAGTCCATCTACAGTCCTTTTGCACAGCCACAGGCTTCTGAACACAACTGCTGTTTAGACAGTACTGTATATGAAAGAATCCAGTCAAAGAACTTGTTACTGATAAATTGCTTACTTTTTGCACAGGTTCTTTTTTCAAGTGGCTAGCTCCCACAAATTCAGTTTCAAGTTGACAAGTTAACGCCAGAACTTTAATGTCAGTTGCCGAGAGACTGGGGTAGTCACCAGTTTTTTTGGAAAATTCTGATACTACAAAGAAAATAGTGAAAATCAAAAATGTTTTAACTATTTTTGAACGTACAGATTTATGAACAAACATATTAATACAGTATTTGACACATCTTCAGGATTAACCCATAAACGATTTTTGCATCTTTATATCGGCAAACCCGCCAATGAATTCCCACATGATGCAGTTCCACAAACACCAATGACACATTAGTTTTAGTGCATACGACCCCAGGAGAACCTTTGTGTTTAAAGTCACTTGAGATGTTTTACGTTTGCTGAAGAAAGCAGAGATAACTGTGGTTTACCTTCTCAACCCAATTGTAGCCCTCCAATAAGGCTGCAGTGGAATGTTTATGATTTCAATATCTGAATTCACAATCTTGACTCAAGGGGCAAGAGTCTTCCCACTGACCCAAACTAACACCCTACATCTTTGCATGTGAATTCTTTTATAAATTAATCTAGCTATCTCTCTGGGAAATCTAGTTTCTTATTTTCAACTAGAATATCACCATTATCAATTTTCAAGGAACCTGCAGTGCACCCATCACCCTGCTCTTCTTTAATATAGCTACTGTTGATATCTCTTGCAAGTCTTTTCATATTCTCCTTTTGGAAGTTCTTTCCATTATCTTATTAAATGTATTTCTCCCATGACCTGTGTTTGTTCTTTTGCAATTTCATATGGTTTCGTTTTATTCTTATGTTGTCCTTGACTTTTAATTGGGGAGTAGAATTCCTGGTTCTTTACCAGATTGTAACAGCACCCAATGATTTTCTGTTGTTTTATTTACTGAAACATTTGGCAAGTTTACTGCTGATGGTATTGGTCTTATTGCTTGGGGGCCAGCCTTATCAAAATCTGTACGATTCTCACTTTCAATCACAACCTTGAACTCTGTCAGATAATGACTGCTATCAGAAAAATATTTATACACCATTTGGTTATTAATTCGTTCAAATTGTTCAAATTGTTCAAATTTAAATGCAAGGCCCTGCCAGATGAAATAGCTCCTGTGCACACCAACATAATTGGGTCATTTCAAAGTAACTGAATATAAGCAAAGCATTTAGGGAGACATCTGGAAAGACGAATGCAAGTTCTTACTTCATGGGTATCCACTTTGTCTAAAAAATTATAAGAAAGTATTTAAAGTTTCATACACAAAATTTTAAATCTCAAGTAAATTACAAGGGGGAAGAAAAACTCACCTTGTCTGATGTATTCAGGAAATGGCTCTTTGAAATGGAGCTGATATGGCAAAACTGCCAGCCTTCGCTTGGTTTCCTTATCCCTTATTTCATTTACAACTTCTTTTAATGTGTAGATGTTTTTTCCAAAATCCTTTTTAAAACAAAAAGCAATAATGTAGTGAAATCTTATCTATCAAATCCTGGCCCAGAATGAAAGTATATTAAAGGAAAACCTGAAGCCAATGTAATAAGAGGGACAGTAGAATGGATAGCAAACATTTTGTTGATATTGTAATATAGATTTGTCTAGACTGGGGAAATGTCTAATGCTTTTTCCTCAGGGTTCAGTACTGGGACCACCCCTTGTTTCACAAGTTCCTCAGATTTTGTGAACTTAGGATGGATCTTTTGAAATATCTTACTTTTGTTCCAGTGGGTGGGAATCTGAGGAATGAAATGTAAGGATACTTACTGCAACTGGAGAGGGTGCAAAGGAGATTCACCAGCACGTTGCCCGAGATGGAGCAATTCAGTTATGAGGGAAACTGAATAGACAAGGTAGGTTTTCCTTGGATCAGAGAAGGCTGTTGGAGGTGGGAAGGAATCTGACTGAAGTGTACAAAATTATGAGGGGCAAAGATTGGGGTAGGTAGTAACAAGTTTTCACTCATCACAGACAGCATTGATTTAAGGTAAGCGACAGGAGGCTGAGAGTGGATTTGAGGATGATTTCATTTTCCACATGAAGAGTGGCTGGAATTTGTAATGCATTGCCTGTTGGGGTGCTGGAGGCAGTGACTCACAACATTTAAGAAGTATCTAGGCGAGTACTTAAATCACCAAGGAAAACATACCCTGTCTATTCAGTCTATTGAGTAACATGGAGCTGCTAAGTGAAAATTGCATCTAGCTTTTTTTTTGAAGAAGTAGTATCAGGATGGGTGACGCTGTAGGTGTAATTTCTGCACAGGCTTGTTACGAAAACTTGAAGCCAATAGGGGACAGTAGTATGGATGGCAAACATTTTATTGATATTGCGTTACAGACTTGTGTACACTGGGGAAATGTCTAATGCCGTTTCTCAGAATTAAGTACTGGGATTACAGTTTCTTTTAATGCATTAATGACTTTTCAACAATAATTCCTCAGAACTGTGAAATGTCTCTGACCTGAAATGTTAACTTTGTCTTCCCACAGATGCAGCCCAACCTTCTGAGTATTTTCTGTTTTTATTTTAGATTTCCACAATTTGCAGGTTTTAAAAAAAATTTTCATTTAATGACTTATCAACTTGGGATAGTTGAAAAATAATTTCAAGAAGTCTGGTAATGAAAATTAAATAGGTGAAAAGAAAATAGCATGGAATGGTGGAAGCTTTAGGGGAGAAGAAAGCAAAAATGACGGAAAAAATTGGATGGTGGAGAATGGGGGAAAGCAAACAAGGAAAAAAATGGATAGGAAATATATCTTTTAAAGGAATTATAACTTAAGTTGTTGCAAAGTTATTAGCTACCACCCATGTATTACTTTTGGGGAAAATTGTCATGTAGATCAATGTAGAACCTAACTTTTATATTGAAAAATAACAAATAGTAAAAGCAATAGGTCAACACTTAATGAACAAACGTAAATTCTGTTCCTTACAGTTGCTGCTATGAAACCACTTTTGTCCACCTGTGCCCAAGTGGTTTCCTTTTTGCCACTTCTCCCACCCACTGGAACAAAAGTAAGATATTTCAAAAGATCCATCCTAAGTTCACAAAATCTGAGGAACTTGTGAAACAAGAGGTGGTCCCAGTACTGAACCCTGAGGAAAAAGCATTAGACATTTCCCCAGTCTAGACAAATCTATATTTGTCAGTATGGGAGTGGGATGTGGAATTAAAGTGGCTGGCCACTGAGAGATCCTGTTCACTGATGTAGAGGAAGCTGCACCAGGAGCACCAGATGCAATAAATAACACCCTTGGATTCACAGGTGCTTCACCTGAAAGGACTGTCTGGGGCCCTGAATGGTAGTGAGGGAGGAGATGTGCAGATTGGGTGACCGCTTTAAGTGAGTGCCCTTGCTCTGTTCACCGCAACAGTACCCGATACAGATTGAGTGACTGCTTCGCTGAGCACCTTTGCTCCGTCCGCCACAACAGTCAGGATCTCCCGGTGACCAGGCACTTCAACTCCACTTGTCTATCTATGGCCTCCACTAATGCCACGTGAGGCCAGACGCAGATTGGAGGAGCAACACCTCATATTCTGCCTTGGGAGTCTCCAATCTGATGGCATCAACATCAATTTCTCTAACTTCCAGTAACCCCTCCCCTCCCTTTCCCCCCCATTTGTTTTCCCTCATTCCTGCAGCCCCCTCACCCCTTCTCTTTCCCCTCCCCTCATGATCTGCCCATCACCTCCCTCCCCTTATCCCATGGCTTACTGTCCTCTCCTACCAGATTCCTTCATTTTCAGACCTGTGCTTCTTCCACCTATCGCCTCTCAGCTTCTCACATCACTCCCTTTCATCCCCACCTCATCCGGACTCACCTATCACCTGCCAGCATGTGCTCCTCCCCCCACCCACACCCCCACCTTCTTATTTTGGCTTTTGCCCTTTTTCTTTCCAGTCCTAATGAAGGGTCTCGACCTGAAACGTCGACTGTGTATTTCCCTCCGTAGATGCTGCCTGACCTGCTCCAGCATTTTGTGTGTGTTGCTCCAAATTCCAGCATCTGCAGAATCTTGTGTCTCTGGAAGGTAGTGGCCATGTGATTCAAGACAATTTGGCAAATTGGATCCAAAACTGGCTTGGTAATAAGAAACACGGTGAGGAAGATTTTTTTTTGATTGGAAGTCCGTGATCAGAGATTGATGCCGGGACCTTTACTGTTTGTTATATGCTTTTAAAGATTTGGATGTGAACATAGGACATATGATTAGTAGGTTTGCAGATAATGGCGTTGTTGACACTGAGGAGGATAGTCTTACAAAATTGGATGATATTGATCAATTGGCAAGATAGGCAGAGCAAAAGCTGATGGAATTTAATCCTGGTAAGTGTGAGGGGAACAGTTAGGGATGACTAATAAGGGTAGGACATCCACATTGAATATTTGGGTCATAGGGAGTATTGAGGAACAGAGGGACCTTTATAGGCAACTCCAAGGACCCCTGAAGGGGGCAGCATAGGTAGATAAAGTGGTGAAGGCAGCATTATCTCATCGTATAAGGGAACCGTTCAATAGTCTTATCACCATGGGATAGAAGCTGTCCTTGAGCCTGATGGTGTGTGCCCTCGGACTCCTGTATCTTCTGCCTGATGAGGGAGGAGAGAATGACCCAGGTGGATGTGGTCTTTGATTATGCTGGCTGCTTCACCAAGGCAGTAAGAGTCCATGGAGGGAAGGCTGGTTTCAGTGATGCGCTGGGCTGTGTCTACAACTCTCTGCAGTTTCTTGTGGTCCTGGGCAGAGCAGTTGCCATACCAAGCTGTGATGCATCCAGATAGGATGCTTTCTATAGTGCATTAATAAAAACTGGTGTGTATCAAAGGGGACATGCCAAATTTCTTTAGCATCTTGAGGAAGTAGAGGCGCTGGTGAGCTTTTTTGGCCGTGGCGTCTACGTGGTTGGACCAGGATATTGGTGATGTTCACTCCTAGGAACTTGAAGCTCTCGACCTCAGCACCATTGATGTAGACAGGCACATGTACACTGCCCCTTTTCCTGAAGTCAATGACCAGCTCTTTTGTTTTGCTGACACTGAGGGAAAGGTTGTTGTCATGATACCATGTCACTAAGCTCTCTCGGGGAAATAATTACCTTTTTTTCCCCCATACAGGATCTCGCCCCAACAAAACTATATTCACCAGCCCGTCCAAGTGTAGATTAATCCTGTCCCTCAGATTTTTTATTCCCAAATAATATCCATATCACTGATGTTCCTTTATCTGGGCTACAATTACCTAGCTTAGCCCTGCTGTAATCACTGCCTTCCAATCATCTAGCACCACACACATGGCCAGCAAAGATTTAACATCTCTGTCAGTCCCAGAAATCTCCCCTCCCCCTCCCACCTCCTAACCCCCCTACCCCCTTCACCACCTCCCCCCACCCCCTCCCCCTCCACCCAACCCCCCTCCCCTTCCCCCTCCACCCCCCAACCCCCTCCCTTTCCACCCCCCTCTCCACCCCCCACACCCCCTCCACCCCCCTCCCCTTCCCCCTTCCTCTCCACCCCCCACACCCCCTCCACCCCCCTCCCCTTCCCCCTTCCTCTCCACCCCCCACACCCCCTCCACCCCCCTCCCCTTCCCCCTCTCACCTTCACCCCCCACCCCTTCCCCCTCCCCCTCTCCCTCTTCCCTCCCTCCACCTCTGCCCCCTTCCCCTACCCCCTCCGCCTCTCCCCCTTCCCCTACCCCCCTCTCCCCCCTTCCCCTGCCCCCCTCCACCTCTCCCCCCTTCCCCTACCCCCCTCCACCTCTCCCCCACGAAGGTAGCCTAGGATTTATCTCATCAGTCCTGGAAATCTATCCAGTTTTAAGCCTATCGAATGCCTCCTATTCTTTAAAATCATAAAATGTTCTATAATTCCACCCGCAACATTTCTGTCTTGACGCCCGACAATGTTCCCTGACTCTGACCGAGCCCCACCATTGCCCGCTCCTACAACGAAGACCCACACGCCGAGCGACGCACAGAACGAACGAGGACTACAAGAGGCCAGAGATCGCCACCGACCTGCAGCGGTGCGGCCCTCAGGAAAGCTCCGGCGTCCGCCACAACATGTTCCACCACCGAGGCCGCCATCTTCCCTTCTCACTCTGTCCAATCGCTAGCAATATTACTGGCGCCGTACTTCAAGAAACGTGTTGCTGTTGCTGATTGGGCAACGCAACGTGCAGTGAGCCCAACGTGGAAGATGAACCTGTTGCAACTCAGAGCGTCGGGATGTGGTCGTCGCTGGGGAGACGGCACCGCGTTAATTCCCTATGAGAAGTACATTTTTAAATAGAAAGGACTACATTTCTGGATTTAACCGACACAAGAATGTGAAAAAAATATTTTAAATAGTTTGAATCTCTAGTCTCCAGGAACTTGTAATCAAAAGTAGTATTAAATGTTGGAAAAGAAAGACTTGCATTCACATGTCATCTTTCATACTCTCCGGGTCTCCTAAAGTAACGGAGAGCCACTTCTGTACTGTCCAAGTGTGGTCACTCTTACAATGGATGAAATACAAAATTCCACAGACGATGATCAGATAATAAGTTATAGTGATGTTAATTGAGGCAAAAAGTTATATTTATGTAACTGATTCTAACCATAGATGATGCACGGTAAGGCTCTTCAATGCCTTAATATGATTTCAACAGGTATATATTAAATATATTTATTTTCTGTTATTTTGAAAACAAATAATAATCGTAAAGTTTTAAGTAATTATTGAATCCAAACCAAATTAACTATGTTTTGAAAGGATAGCTTTTCATGTGTTGATTTTATTTTAATATGAAACAAATGTATGTTTGTAAATAAAACACAAAATGTTGTAAATATTAAAAAGGTTGGCAGCCACTGTGGAGAGAGAGCAAAAGTTAACATTTCAAATCAATTACTTTTCATCAGAATTGGAAAAAGTAGAGATGTAACAGGTTTGAAACTAATATAGAGGCAGGTAAAATAGGGATCAGAGTTTTGTAACAATATCTAGATACTTCTTTTTACCGTTTAGTCAGTCTAGCATACTCTATTACAGACAATTTGGCTAATGTTTATTATATGGCCCTTTATCACACTACATTGGCATAAGTAGAAAGGAGCACACCATTTTACAAACTACCACCTGCCTCACCTCCAATCCCATCTGTGGAAGAATCTATGGTTCCACATTGGCCTCTTCTGCCATCTCAGAACTCACAAAATTGCAGTGGAAGCAAATCATCCTCAATCCTGAAGGACTGTCTAAAAAGGCATTTTATCAAACAAAAGCCCATAATCACAATGCCAAATGTTCTCATCCACAAACAATCCAAACTCAAAATACTGCACATCCTGGAAACCCAAAATAAAAATGGAAAATGCTGGAAACAGAGAAATATATGAAATTAATATTTCAGGTTGATTACTTTTCTTGGAATTGGGAAAATGTAGAGAGATTAAGCATATTTCAAATTGCAGAGGAAAGGGCACAGTGGCACAGGAGAGATTGAATGATAAAAGTTGTGATGGAGTTACTGAAAGTAAATGTTAAAGGCTCATCAATAATAAAAAGATGTACTTCGGAGAAGATGAATAAAGTCTGGATTTATCAGAAAAAAAGAGTTAAAAACCAGTGAATGCTGGAGATGTGAGATACAAGGCTGGAAAGACTGATTATTTCAAATTGTTGAATATAGTGATGAATCCCAAAGTCTGCAATGTAGTTAATCAGAAGATGAAGTTCTGTTTCTTCAGCCTGTGTTGGGCTTCACTGGAATAGTGTTGGAGGCTAAGGACTGAATATTCAGAGTGGAAATGAGATGCAGAATTGAAGTAACAAGCCCCAGGAAACTTAGGGTCATAGAGTCACAGAGTGATTCAGCATGGAAACAGGCCCTTCAGCTCATCAAGGCCACACAGACTATTAACCGCCCTTTTACACCAATCCTACGTTCATCCCATTTATTCTCCCCACATTTTCATCTCCTGATTCTACCACTCAACTACACACTTGGGACAATTTATAGTGGCCAATTAATCTACTAACCCGCAAAACTTTCAGATGTGTGTGTGGGGTGGGGTGGGGAAATCGGAGCATCCAGAGGAAACCTACACAGTCACAGGGAGAACGTGCAAACTCCACACAGCATCTGTGGTCAGTATTGAACCTGGGGTCAGGTGCGGAGGCAGCAGCTCTACTAAATGCACCACTGTACCGCCCCTTATGCTGGTGTACCGAATGGAGGTGTTACATAAGGACAAGAGAAACAAGCAGGAGTAGGCCATTGTTATATTTATTACTGATTTATCCAAAGGCCAGTGTCTGCCTGGATAGGGTGTGTACATTTTTCTGTATAAAAGCCACAACAATTTGTAATTCGGTGGTTAGGCCTTCAAGCTGCTCCCCACATGTATGTGAATAAACCAGTTGCATCTTGTGACTGGGCTGCTCAGTGTCAAATCTGTATTTTAACACTGCTTAGTTCAACAGGAGCAGATGTTATTGGAGATGTAAGACTGAATCAGAGATTAACAGAGAGGCAGATCTGTTTGGATGGTAAGAGGAGGAGGGAGGAGGTACACTGGAGGTTTTGGAAGTTCATTGCATGTTCCATTGAATGGGGGGGGAGATGAGGACGAGGGAATCCCATCTTTGTTCTGGGTGAGATGAGAGAGGGTGTGAGCAGAAGTGTGGAAAATGGACCAGAGATAGTTGAAGACCCCGTATTGTGAAATCACGATGCACCTTCTCCAGCACTCACTGAGTTCTACAGCAGTTAATACTACACGACGACCCTGTTAATATAGTCTGCCCGTGCTGTTGGGGGCGCTGCAGGTGGAAAACCACGGACCCGGCTCCCCAGGGCCGGGCTTTGGGATGACGCCATCAGCCTGCGCCTCGGTGTTTGTCGGTGTAAAGTTTTTTTTGAGTTTCTAATTTGCAGGCGAAAGAAAATTCAACGCTTGACCGCAGAGGGGGAGAAGCCAATGAATTCACGGAGGCTGCTGGAATCAGGATGAGATTTGCAGGTAAAGTAGTTCAACTAAACATTGACTCTGGCAGCCTGTTTGGTGAAGTTTAAAAATCTGAGAGTGGAATGTGATTTCCTGCTGGGCCTGTGGGCAGAGCAACTTTGAGGTTTGGGAAATGCTTCACGTTCGCCCAGCAATAGTGTCTGTTCCACCAACTGACTCCCAGAATAAACAACAGTAACTTTACAGGTAGAGAAATTGGTTTGAAGTTGGTGGTTTTTTTTTGCAATGATGCAAACAATTTCATTTGAGCGTAAAAGTGAAACATCAACAATAATGCCTCGATGTTTTGGTAATATAACGAGAATGCAGTCCCGAGTGCAAAGCTAAGAACGTAATTTGAAGAGATTTCTGGCCTATGCTAAATTGGCTTTTGGTGAAGAAGGTAACAGGGAATTGGCTTTTGAACTGGTAAGAAAATATTTACCCAAATTTACACTATTGACAGATACAGTTATACACACGTGCATTGAAGGCTTAATCAATGTTGGTAGGCTGTTTCTCAAATTGTCAAGTCTAACACCTTCAGCTACATAGAATTGTTGGATAAAGGAAATGCTTTCCCACTATATTTAATTTTAAAATAAAAAAAACTTGTAAAAGAAAGTTTGATTGTTCAGAGGTAACGGGCAAGATTAACTTGGTGAGAAGCGAATCCAAGAGCCTTGATTTTCACAGAGGAAAGTACTGACATCCTTTTTTCCTGCTTCTGCATTGTTACTTCTGACACCTGCTAAAATTACCAACATACAAAGAGCAGGATTAGAGCACTTGGTCCTTCAAGTCTAGAGTCACAAATGTCACTCCACTCTTTAAGAAGGGATGGAGGCAAAAGACAGGATATTATAGACCAGTAAGCCTGACTTCAGTGGTCGGTAAGATTTTAGAGTCCATTATTAAGAATGAGGCACAGCCTCAGAATAAAAGGATGTCCCTTTAGAACAGAGCTAAGGAGGAATTTCTTTCACTAGAGGGTGGTGAATCTGTGGAATTCATTGCCACAGACAGTTGTGGAGGCCAAGTCATTGGGAATATTTAAAGTGGTTGATAGGTTCTTGATTAGTAAGGACATCAAAGGTTACAGGGAGAAGGCAGGAGAATGGGGTTGAGAGGAAAAAATAAATCAGCCATGATCGAATGGCGGAGCAGACTCGATGAGCTGAATGGCCTAATTCTGCTCCTATGTTTTATGTTCTAATGCCATTCCATAAGATCATGGTTGATCTGATTGTAACCTCAAATTCACATACCTGTACGTCCTGGTAACCTTTCACCCTCTTGCTTATCAAGAATTTGACAACTTCTGCCTTATAAATATTCAAGCACTCTGCTTCCACTGCTCTTCCAAATACTTGTGATTCTTTGAGAGGGAGAAAAATTGCCTCATCTTTGTCTTAAGTAGGCCACTTCATATTTTTTAAACAGTGACTCCTAGTTCTAGATTTTCCCACAAGAGAAGACGTCGTCTCTTGCATCCCCTCTGCTAAGACCTTTATCAGTGGCTTAGCTGGTAATCAAAATAATTTCTGTGGGCAGCACTTGTAATTAAGAACTGGAAGGGCCTGTGCTATATATGGACTTGATTGTGTTGAAGATGCTCGAGGTTCTGCTCCAGGTAGAGATGGTTCTAGTGAGTAGAATAGTGGGTTCTACAAACAGATACCCATGATGTTACAGGCTAGTGATGTGGCATTATCCAGCTTCACCTCCCACTATCTCTATCAATCCATTTGTTTACTTCTAGTTTGTAGCCGTCGTCGTGGCTATCCCTTGAGGTTGAGGATGATGGTCTTTGTTCCATTGATCTACTTATGGGCTCTCAAGTGGCTTATGAGTCCAATCTTGGCTCTGAAAGTTCTTCCACATTCAGGACAGGTAGTTCCAGATGGCAGGTCGGGCTTTGGTTGTTGCTGCCTCTCTTTCTGTTTTCTTCTGTTTTCTTCTATTTCTGCACATCTGTTGGTTTTGAAAGTTGCTGTTCCTTCTCGAGTGATGGTTTGCCAGAGTTTCCTGTCCTTGGCATTGGTTTCCCAATTGTTGATGTCAATGTCACATTTCTTCATGTTGGCTTTTAAGACGTCTTTGAATCTCTTCTGTTGTCCACCTCTTTTACGTTTGCCTACTTTAAGCTGGGAGTAGAAGGTTTGTTTTGGCAGACGTTCATCTTTCATCCGAACAACCATTTGGGTTGCAAGTGGCCTGAACCTTGTATACTTGTAAGAGAGATGAATTAATCTAATGGCTAAGGAACATCCAACCTCAGCACTACTAGATTGTATTAATTGAAAAATTTTCTGTAACTAACCAATGACAGTATTGAAGCTATTGCCTTCTGTATCTACCATAAAATATGTTCCTTAGCCATTAGATTAATTCCTCTCTTACAAGTATACAAGGTTCAGGCCACTTGCAACCCAAGTGTTATCTTTCATCTTGTGGTGAACATTGGTGTACATGGTGGTCTGTTCCCATGCTGTATGACCTTATCATTTTTTCTCCACCATAACATTGCCCATCCCACCCTTGCCTCAGCCATTAATTGAATACATTATTACTTCTTGTTAAGCATGCCATTGCTCTCTGGCTAGTCTTTTTTACCCTTTCTATAAATCTTGGCTCATTTGAGTTGCTCCTTAAAACCTACCTTTTTGAACTGTGCTTTTGGTCACCTCTCTTTGCACTTTATTGTCTGATCCACCTGGGTCCCCCTACCCTCCCGAACCCACTCCCTATCACCCAGTTTCTTTCCCTTTCCCCACCCGCTTCATTTGCCCATCACAAACACACTCCTCCCGCCAGGTTCCCTCCCTCCGCTGTTCCCATCTGCCCACCCCACCTCCCTTATTTGGACCCATGCTCCATCTTTGTTTCCCATCAAATTCTATCATCTGCAGTCCTTTGTTGCCTGCAGCTATCAACTCCCAGACTCTGTCCACCCTTCCCTCCTCCATCTGACTTCATCTCCCAATCACGCTGCCTCATCTGGATCCACCTATCGATTGCCAGCTCTTGCCTCACTCCTCCGGCTTACTTCTTTATACTGGCTGTCTCCCCTCAACTCTTTCAGTCCTGATAAAGAGTCTCAACCCAAAATGTTGATAGTCCAGTTCCATCTATAGATGCTAGTTGACCTCCTGAGTTCCTCCAGCAGTTTGTGTTTTGATCTATCCAACCTTGTCTTAAATGTTGAGATCATCTATGATTCAGTCATTAACTCTGAAAACGTATTGGCTCTTCAATCAACCATACATAGTCTCTTCTAAACCTCTTGTATTTAATCTTTTAATTGCGTGCTCATGGTCTAGATTCCCATATCACTGCAAAACAATCTATTTTCATCTCTTTGTTAGTATTTGTTCTTGGGATATCCTCAAACTTAGCAAGGCTTAGTTGCTTGTCCTTCACGAGTTCTTTGAGTGTAGGAATGTTGATCATTAAGTGTGTGACTGGATTTGGGTCGGATTAAGTATCTGTGGCAGCTCATGCGACATTTGTGGAGAGGGAAACAGCTAACGTTTCAGGTTGATGGCCTTTCATAATTGTTTCCACATTTTCTGTTTATATTTTGGATTTCCAGCATCTGCAGTATTTTGGTTTTCAGCTTGTGACAAAATCTTGAAGGAGTTGCTAACCTTTCTATATCTCAATACTTAATAATTTTATTCTGCTATCATGTTGCCTCAATGTTTTTCCTAATGTAAAGTACTGCAATATTTCAAATCTTTTCTTTGTGTTTCCTCATATTCAGCAGCATCCATACTATGCCTCTCTTATTGTCTTATATCCCTTTACTTTTTTCACGACACAAGCCTGTTTCCCATTTATAGTATAATTTACCAAAATGTATGCTTCACATATCATGACATTGACTTTCATCTGCCACTTTTTTTCCTGTTCCATCATTGTATGTCTTGTAGTGTGATTAGGTTCCCAGAGTTAACTTTTATATTATATCGATGGTATCTGCAGACTTCAGCATCTCCCACAAGTTAAATCTGCATCTAAACTATGGCTAGACACAATGAATAGAAAGTGATCCTAGAATGTTGCTAATCATTTCTAACAACCTTGGAAAAATTTTGTTCACACCCTCTCTTCATTATGACTAGATTTGGTTCAACTTGCTAAAATGTCCCTAATTCAGTAATCATTTGCTATTTTATTAAAGGGTATCTGGATATCTATGAGCACTGCATTTAGTACATTCTCCTGTCAATAGCAGTTAACTCTTTAAAAAGAACTGCTATCATTTATGACCTTTTCTGAAATTCATTTTGGTTGCTTCTAATTATCTCTTTTTCATTTTGGATTTCAGATATTTCACCTTTAAAGATTCCAAATTTTCCTTGTTATCATTATCAAATTAATGGCCTTTAATAACCTAAGTTGCCTCAGTGTGTCTATGAAGCTGGCAACTCTTCAAGTCCTCTGGTGTCGCAGTAGAACTCTTCCATTATTTCTATCTAATTCAGTCAGAAACCCTGATCTATTCGTAAGGTCCTGGCACTTTTACCTCTTTTAGTTCAGTTATCTTCTCTCGTGCATTCCTTCTATTATTGATAGCGGAAAGACTGCAATAGAAAGAAAAGTTAGAGCTGAGAGAGGGGTCATTTTCTTGATTTTTGTTTTTGGTGTACGAGAAAATCCTTATAGATTTTGGTATGCTATTTGTTTCCTTGTTTACTTCATGGAGCTCTGCAGGTAGACTTTAGGAGATATTGAGATGGTTTAGAGTTGTCAAAAATGTTTGCAATGAAATAGGAAACTAAGCTCTTCAGGAATCGCCCTAATACTGGGAGATTTCCACTGGACTGCGAAGGTAACTGTAAATATAAGATGACAGTTGTAGAAGGACCTGTTAAATTTATGTCAGGCCTTTGTGGGACATGAAGAAATGGCTTTTGAAGAATTAAGTGAAACAAGTTCATAATTTTCTCTGTGTGCCTAAATAGAGGAACCAGTACTAATAATTAATTACAACAAGCACTGGAGGATGATAAAAATGAGACCCTGAAATCTTAATAACCAGTTAAATTACAATGCTGGAAAAAGTACTGGTTATAGGGAATAGATTAGTTATTAAGGTAATAATTAGTTGGAGAGTTATCAGCAGATTGTATTGCTGCTGGTTTACTGCTGAAGGAAGAATAATTGAGTATTAGTTAGAAGGGAATGAGATAATTTTTTTGATTTGCAAAGAACAGGTGGATTGAGATTGTTGGCAGATTTATTTAATCATCATGTGCCAGCCATCCCCATCCATTCCTAACTGGAAACTTGCCCTTGTTTATTTTCATTATTGCTGTCAGTGACGTGGTCAAGTATGTGAACCAAAGTTAGCACAAACCTAAGAATTAGGAGTGGGAGTAGGCCATTTCATCACTTAAGCCTGCTCTGTTATTTAATAAGACCATGGATGCACTGATTGTGATCTTTCATCCCTTTGCTGTCTAATCCTACCTTAAAAATACTCAAAGGCTTCAACCACTCTTAGAGGAAGAGACCTGCTAAGACTCACAGCCTCTTGAGAGAAAGTGTTTTGCCTCATTTCTGTCTAAAATGGGTGACCCCTTATTTTTAAACAGTGACTCTCAGTACTAAATTCTCTCATAAGGGGAAGCCTCCTCTCTGCATCAACCCTGTCAAGATCCCTCAGAATCTTGTATGTTTCAATCAAGTACCCTCCCACTCTTCTAAACTCCAGCAGTTACAAATCCAGCCTGTCCATCTTTTCCTGATAAGACAACCTGCTCATTTCATGTAGTAGTCTAATCTTCCTTGAATATTATACACAATACTCCTGGTGTGGTCTCACTAATGCCCTACATAACAGAAGCAGACTTTCTTCCTTTTGTATTCAGTTCCCTTAGCAATAAATGAATACATGTAAACAACTTTCCTAATTATTGTTCCTGCATACTACCTTTTTGCACTGAGTTCTTGTAGTCTTTGTACCTTTGTGGCTTTGTCCAGGTCATTTATATAAATTGTAAAATAAAGTTGAAGCCCCATCACTGCTCCCTATGGCACACTACTTGTTACATCTTTCCAACCAGAAAAAGAAGACATATTTGTGTTTATTTGGTTTCCTTTTAGCCAGCCAATCTTCTATCCATGCCAATAGCATAAGCAATATCCTTTGTAATATCTTATGAAATGCCTTCTGGAAATCTAAATATAGTATATTAGCTGTTTCATCTTTGTCAACAACATATGTTACTTCTTCAAAGAATCCCAATAATTTGGTGAAACATGATTTCCCTTTCGTAAAGCCATGTTGACTTTACTTGAATACCATGAATTTTTCTGTGCTCTGCTATAATCTGTTTAATAATAGATTCTAACATTTTCTGTCTGACAGATGTTAAGCTAACTGGCCTATAGATGATTCTTTCCTCAGGAAATTGGAAAGTTGAGACTAAAAGAAGCACCACCATCCTTGTTCAAAATTAAGTAAAGATTGAATGAGTGTCCTTGTGACTTAGTACCATAGAATATGCATTTTCTCCCAACTAAATTATGTTGTTATAAGTTTAAATAATACTTGCAGCAGTGGTTTTACTCCCATGCTGAGAGTGGCTTTTTTTTATATATTGGGTATGTTGAGGAACTTTGGGTTTTCTTGCCAACCAGCAACATGATCTCAATTAGACAATCCATGATACAGAGGCAGACAAATTGTGTGTAGCTTCCAGCCAAGACGGTGCAATCTAAATTGTTGATGTCTTCTTTGCCTTAATTATTGATTACATTTGTGTGAAATTCTGTGCTTACAGGAGTGAGGCTCAATAAAGGAAATTGCCAAAAGGAATGTTCTCAACACTTTTAAGCTGTGGGTGCAGAGCTGTAACCATTGCCTTGTTTGTACACTTGGAATCATGAGATGCAGTTTTACTTGTACATCATTTTGAATGCCTGTTTTATAGGAGGTGAAACTGAATGGTATAAGGTGAGGAGATAGTTTGCATGCAATGCAGCTGATGTAGCAAAAGTGCCTTCTATGCAACCTGCACAGGTTTCTCTGAAAAGTGAGGTTCAGGCAAGCTCAGCCTAGTTGTGGGGCAATGAAAATCATTTCAGTTTGTCAAATTTTTCTGCTAAATTTGTATGTGGGGCCCATAAGGATGACTTGTATCCAGCCTAGTGTGTGATAGTATTTTCATGAAATTAGTTGGCTACTGTAAATTGCCTCATACTTGTATCTAGAATGTAATCTTCAAACATCATACATAATTATGCAAGTTAAAATGATCTTTATTCCATTTTTAAGACATTTTTAACCATCTCCTGATGCACCAGCAATATCCTTGGTCATAAGTATTTTAAGACATTTTTGACTTCTGATTTAGACCTTAGTCAGGAAAGTTATGAAAAAGGATGCAATCTGGAAATAATGTACCTTTTCTGTTCTCTCTTTGAAGATACTCAGCACACCTTTGATGAATTGGATGACTAAACAAGTCCACTCTGTGATAACACATGACAAACATTACAGAAAATTACATACAGGAATGTAATTTTCTATTACACTTCCTATCCATTTTTTCATGAAAGTAGGAAAACTAAAAGCCATATTCCTGATTTACCATTTTAATTCAGCTGAAATAGTTATCCATATCTTTTCACCTTTGAACTTGACCGTTCCAGTGAGCACTTGACCAGTCTCTTTCATTCCACCCACATAGATATTAGCTCATCCAAAATCCATGCCTAAGCCAAGTTCCGTTCACCCATTATCCCTGTGTTTCCTGACCTACTTTGGCTCCTAGTTGAGTAACAACTCCATTTGTAAAATTTTTACTTTGAAATTCCTATGTGGTCTTGCTTTTCTGTACCTATATAATTTCTTCCAGCCATACAACTCTGCTAGGAATCTGTACTCTTTTGGTTCTGGGCTCCTATCATTCATGGATTTTATTTTTCCACCCTTGTCAATCGTGCCATCAGCTACCTCGGCCCATAATTCTGCAGTTCCTCCCTAAAACCCTTTGACTTTATACCACTCTTTCCTCTACTAAAATGCTGCTGGCAACCTATCTCTTTGGGCATTTGCCCCACAGAATGAGTCACTTGGCCCAAAAAGTCTATGCTGGCTTCTAGCAGAGCAATCCCATCAGTAGCATTGATTGACTATGTTTCTACCACCCTTTCAGGTAGTGCGTTCCAGACTGTAACCACTGAGTTTAAAAAAATATATTTTCCTTACAATCCCCTTGTATCATTTTGGATAATTTTAAAATCTGTATTCCCTGGTCCTTGTACCATCTGCCTCTCTTTCTTCACCCTGTCTAAATCAGTGATAATCCTGCACACCTCAATCAAATCCCATCTCAGCCATCTTTTCTTCAAGAAGAATAACCCCAGTTTTTTTTGGTCTTGTAGCTGAAATCAGTCATGCCTGGAACAATTTCTGTGAATCATCCTCTTCATCCTCTCTAGGTCCTATCCTTTCTAAAGTGTGGCAATCAGAATTGGATTCAAATACCCTTTATAACATTCCTATGAAGTGTCTTACGACATATTTCTATGTTAGAGTTGCTACTTAAATGTTTTGGTCTTGCAGATTACATTCCCTTCTACCAACAGAACTGTAGCCATCATTCCTTCACTTAATGTTGTTAACTTCTAAATATTACATTAGCATATGAAAGCAACAATTCTGTATTTCACTGATTTTTTTTTTGCAAATCAAATGAAATTTTACAAGTCCACTGATATGTTTCACTGAAATCTTACTGATAAAACGTATTCGTGTAACATGGTATATTAATCAAATATATTGATTTAATTTTCCTTTTCATCTCTAGGTTTATGGTAGAAACTGCTTTGTTGGGTTCTACTGTAGCTTCTGGAATGATTGACATTATGCTGAATATGAATGTTATATAATATAAATGTTAAATTACGAGGTATGGGATCCATGGAAAATTGGCTGTGTGGATTCAAAGTTGGCTTGCCCACAGAAGGCAGAGGGTGGTTGTAGAAGGGGAGTATTTGACCTGGAGGTCAGTGACTTAGTGGTGTTCCACAGGGATCTGCTCTGGGACCCCTGCTCTTTGTGATTTTTATAAATGATTTGGATGAGGAGGTGGAAGGATGGGTTGATAAGTTTGCAGATGACACGATGGTCAGTGGTGTAGTAGATAGTGAAGAAGGTTGTCGTAATTGCAACAGGATCTAGACAGGATGCAGAGCTGGGCAGAGAAGTGGCGGATGGAGTTCAATCCAGAGAAGTATGAGATACACTTTGGAAGAATGAACTTTAAGGCAGAGTACATGGTTAATGGCAGGATTCTTAGCAGTGTGGAGGAACAGAGGGATCTTGGGGTCCAAGTACATATATCCCTCAAAGTTGCCTCTCAAGTGGATAGGGTGGTTAAGAAGGCGTATGGTGTGTTGACCTTCATTAGCTGGGGGATTGAGTTGAAGACCCAAGAGGTAATGTTGCAGCTCTATAAGACTGTGGTTAGACCACACTTGGAATATTGTGTTCAGTCCTGGTCACCACATTATAGGAAGGATGTGGAAGCTTTGGAGAAGGTGCAGAGGAGATTTACAAGGATGCTATCTGGGTTGGAGAGCATGTCTTATCAGGAGAGGTTGAGCGAGTTAGGGCTTTTCTCTTTGGAGCGACGGAGGATGAGAGGAGACTTGAGAGAGGTATATAAGATTATGAGAGGCATAGACAGAGTGGACAGCCAGCATCTTTTCCCCAGGGTGGCAATGGCCAATACTAGAGGTCACCTGTTTAAGGTGTGTGGAGGAAAGTTCAGGGGAGATGTCAGGTAGATTTTTTACACACAGAATGGTGGGTGCCTGGAATGCACTGCCGGGGGTGGTGGTAGGAGCCGATACGATAGGGTCATTTAAGAGACTATTAGATAGGCACATGGACAAAAGAAAAATAGAGGGTTATGCGAGATGAAGTAGAGAGGGGGATAGTTTGGGGATAAGGTTTATGTAGGTCGGCACAACATCGTGGGCCAAAGGGCCTGTACTGTTCTATGTTCTAGTATTAAACAATTGAAGGTTTAATATGTGACTTTGTTCATTATATTATTTATTAAAATGTAATCTAAAACTTTGAAAATATGATGTAGGGCATTTGAAAATTGTGTTGCTTCTCATTTATATCAAGCTATATTTGGGTTAAATTCTTTTTTCTCTGTGCTCAAGGTGAAAGATGCCAAAGTTGGGAAACGCAACATTTCTGCACTTTGGGCACTCGATGTTGTCAGACACTTTCACAGGTAAGTTATAACTGTTTATATGCTGTGCATGTTTGCAGGGCACAACTGAAATTTCTGACTTGTGTTGTTCCAGACTGATTCCTCAGAAAGCATTTTTAATAGTCAGCATAATTGACATTATTATTGACATCAGGAGGAAAATAGTCTCAGGCTGAATGGGCTGCAAGTGTCTAAAACATTCTAACTTCAATCTCATTCTTCTCCTGGGCAACTGAAAGAAATTGAATAATCTTCTTGCAACCTCTTTGGCCCAGAAATGAGTTTCAGACAAAATTTCTATCTTTGTAACATTAGGTGAAATTATTCATTGATCAAGTCTGAAATTATTCACTTTGGTAGTTACCATGTTAAATTATATTTTGTTTTATTAAGAAGGTGAGAAATTTTAGATCTTTGTTCTGTGATCACAAAGCTGAGATGCAGGGACACCAAGCAATTAGTAATGCAAGTGGTATGTTACTCTTTATGGCAAGGGATTTAAAAGAGAAAAGAAAAAAAAAAATCCCAATTATGTAAGGCTTTGATATATCTGATGTACTGTGGACAGTTTTGGTACACTCCCTAAATAGGGATATACTCACCTTGGACTGATTGCAAAGTTGCTTCACTAGATTGATTCCTGGGACACTGTGGGCTGGCCTTTCAGAGGCCTATTTTGTCTGGTATTTTTATGAAAGGTAATTTTTAAACCAGATTCTGAGAAGAGTTAATAGGATAGGTGCTGAGAGACTGTTTCCCTCGCTGGTGAGCATATAATTGAAGTTCAAAAGAAATTTATTTGCTCAAAGTATTGTCAATCAATTGAACTATCTACCCCAGAGTGGTGTGATGACCATTTTCAAGACTATTATCAATAGTCTTTTTCAGTACTAAGGGAATTGAGGTGATATGGGGATTAGACTGGAAAGTAAAATTGATTTGAAAGTTTAGCCATGACGTTATCGAATGGTAGAGCAGGCTCAAAGGACCATATAGCCAAAGCCTCAAAAAACATACTCAGTGATTGAAGTTAAAGCAGAACAGTAAGGCAGTATAGAGAAATTGAAGAAATTTGATACTGACTCTGCATATTAAAGCAATTACATTTATCAATTTACTAATTTATCAATGATAATTATCAGTTTAAGTAAAACAAATTTGAAAAAGCATTGACTTTAGTTTGAGAATGTATGCTTTTTTATAGAAGCAATTTTTTTCCTTTTGTTTTATTATTACTTGCATATTTTCTTTTTCTCCATTGATTGGTTAGGCTCCTGTCAGCAAGTGGTTTGAGGAGAGCTCCAGGATATCTTTGTTCTCCTGCTGATTTTCCTCAGTGATATAGGAAAAATAATACTTCAGAATACAATATGAAACCTGCTTATGAGCGAAATCAAGAATGCCTGCCACCAAAGAAAAGAGAACTTCTACAGAATAGTACTGGAGGTGAGGAGGTCTTAAAAAATAATACTTTGCCAACCAATATTACTACTGTGAGTGATGCTGATTGGTCGAAAAGTGCTGCTGAAGAGAATCAAACAACACTGAGATATGGAGTCAGAGCTGATAATGGTGAAAGCTCACCTGGAGTTGCAGTGGATCAGTATAGTATGATGTACAAATTGGCTGTACCTTCGGCAAGCTATTCATTAAATGCTCAAAATTCATTGGTGAACATGGGGCATCTCTCACCAGGTTACAGCATTGCATCTCCGCTTCTTCAGCACCACGGGGTTCCATATATGCCTGTTCATTACACCCAGCTACCCCATGCTTCACTTCAATTTGTAGGAGCTCCATATACGATACCATATGTGTCTCATGGGATTCTGCCAAATCCACTAATTTCTTCTACCATGGGCATTCCCACTTCTCATTTTTCCCATCTTGTCTCGTATCCTTCCGTGATGGCTGAGGCTGTTACTCCTCCTCCACAGGCAACTTCTCCTATAGAAACATATAGTAAAGCCACTGGTTCTCCTATACAAAATTTGACTTCACAAGGACCGCTGGCTCACCTATCCACAGCAGAACTGTCGCAAGGTATGGCCCATGGTAGGGTTCATTTTCAACCCTCGATGTTAACGCCATCATATGCATCATTGACTACAGCAGTACCGAATCTAGATATGTCTCATGAAAATAGATATAGCTTTCAGGTGGCAAAAGACAAAGAAATTGCTGAAACTGTATTGGAAGTCTCAACAAACCGAGGTGAAGGAGCTTCAAACCATCAAAATTTTGAGAAACGGCCACGACAAGAAAGATTTATAGAACTCCAGGCACCCCATAATGTTGGCAGAAAAGAAGTGCAGTTACCTTCCTCACCAAGTGAGAAAGCTAGAGGCAGCCCCCATTTTCCTTCTCATAGGGAACCAAGGAATGAGGTTATCTCTCCAGCACAAAGGAGTACACCGGACACAGACCTAGAAGTTCAGCAAGTAGTTGGGAGTTTGAGTGCTCAAGGATCTCAGGGTCCTGTAGTTGTTAGAAAAGAAGTCTTAAGTAATGTGAAAGTTTCACAGAATTCAGTCAAAAGTCAAGAGCAATTAAGACACCATTTGCAAATCAATCCAGGTAAGAACTTTGCAGAGTTTTGTTCTAGTGAAGATTTACCACAATCTCCATATCTGCCTGCTCAACAGCATGTTACCCCAGGACTCAAAAGGCAAATGCTGGATGACCAACGTGGGCACTTGCATAAGACAATGGTATTAGCCAATGGGCAGCCAGTATTAATGCCTGTTGATGCCCCTGTTATTGCGAATTCCTTGGTTAATACAGCTGCTGTAACTACGGAATCTATAATTCAAAGGCCTCTTGATGCACAAACAAGTGTTTGTACAGTGGTTCCACTTCCAGCATCACAGCCCACTGTACCAGTTCTTCAGCCTGTCCTTGTCCAGCAGTCCCCAACTGCTCATATTCCTTCACACTTTATGAAAGGTGCCATCATCCAGTTAGCGAATGGGGAGCTGAAACGTGTAGAAGACTTGCAAGCGCAGGACTTTGTGCATAGCGCAGAAATTAGTACTGGGTTAAAAATTGACTCCAGCACACTGATGGACGTTGAGGAGAGCCAACGAGCCGGCTATGTCACCCTCCATTTCTCTGTAGGAGAACCTAAATCAAAGGTGAGTCTGCAGTATGTTACAAGTAATCTCCTTAGTGATAGATATATATTGGATAACAGTTACCAAGCTATTTTGTTTACACTTTATTTTCACTAATGGGATGTGTACATTGCTTGCAAGGCCGGCATCTATTACCCATCCCTAATTGCGAAGATGTTGGTGAGCTGTCTCCTTTTAAATATTGCAGTCTGTCTAGTGAAGGCACTTCCACAATGCTGTCTGATGGGAAGTTTCATGAAAGTGTTTGACTTGAAGCAGAATTGTAGGTGGTAGTTATCTGATGTACCTGCTGCTCTTGTCCTTTTAAGTAGTAGGGATAATGAGTTTGGGATCAATAACCCACATGACTGCTGGATACCCCACAGAGAGTCCAGGTATTTAGTTTGCCCCATAGAATGGGTGAAACAATAATGCTTAACTTTTTTTAAAAACACTTATGAAATGCAACTTGACCAATGAAGGAGAGTTTTTTGTGATTGTAAAGGTGAAATGTGGGTGGTTAACATGGGGGAAATAAAATTCTTTTATTTCATGAATGGAAATGCGTTACTGTGGGAGTGAGACATTGTGATTTTTCTCCTGTGTTGTAGGTGAGTGTAGAGGTCCCTCCAGAGCACCCATTCTTTGTATTTGGCCAGGGTTGGTCCTCTTGTAACCCAGAACGCACTGCGCACCTCTTTGGACTTTCATGTCAAAGGCTTACAGTGGGTAATATCTGTATATCACTCAGCGCGCAAACTTCTGGCAGGAGCTCTACCCAGCCAGCATCTTCAATCAATACCATTTCAGCTCTTGAGTCAAGGACTGTGGTAACATCAGAAGGTGTCTTAGCTCCTCCAGAGGTTTCAGTCCACATAAATAGAAACTCTGAGATTAGAAATTATTCTAAAGACTCGGTCATGCAGCATTTGCACACGGATTCTGAAAGCACCGGCATTCCCAGCCACCCAGATTACCAGTGTCGCTGGTCCTCTCCAGTTTTCCAAAGAGAGAGTTTTCAGTCAGAGGAGACAAAGATTTCCACCCGACCATCCTTCATATCACAGGAAGTCAAACTTTCAATAGAAGGACGTTCAAACGCTGGAAAGTAACTTACGAAACCTGAGAAATTTAAATTAAGACAGTTTCATACCACCTAAGACAGTGTTTGACCAGTTATATTAATGTATTGAAATGTACTTATGAAATTTTATGCAAATAATTTGTGGCATAAAAGAGCTTGGATCTGCCTTTGAAGCATTAGTAGCAACGAAGTGTGTGACAGGATGATTTGTTTTTAATAATGAGGATGCTCTTAGCAGCTCATATTTTTGAAGAGCAGTTGAGCTGATCTGATACTGCAAACCTTTTACAACTTAAGAAATACCCAGTAAATTCTGTATTATGTTCCATGCAGTGCATGTTTTTTTCTGGATTTGGTGATCCTGTATGAACGAATGAAAAATTAAACTCTTGAAGTTCTTGCAGCAAAAATTTGTATATATCCTTGAAATATATTAAATAATACAAATTAATTTTCATTTCCCCATTTGAGAAACTTGGACTTTTACTTCATTCACAACAAAGCAAATTTGATATTATGTTAAATATATTATTGATTTGATGAAAATAATCACTTAAAGACAATTGTTAATGTCATTTCAAGATGGTTAGTTATTTATGTAGAAGTATTTGGGAAAACACAATCATAATCACAAAAACCAAGGAATGATGAAAAAGTATGCTGGTTAACAAAATTTTTATGCTGGTGGAAAGACATGGGGTCCATCCACTTATGTGAAGTCTGACCTTGTATTTATTGGTCATCTTAGTTTTCAGAGATTTGCTTCAATACATTTTTCTTACCCACATATAGCACAAATGTTATTAAATATAAATTTTTGGTTTTAAAATACCAAAAGGGCCCATCACTATTCTCTATAGTGAGGTGTGTCCTAGTTATTTAAGTGAGTGAACAAAAGATTTGCTGTGCATGGTCCAGTTTCCATTAAAGTCCAATGGACAAATTTTAATTTTCACAGTACAGGAAGTTGACCTGTGTAACCTGTTAACACTTGTGGTCAAATAATGTATTGATTTTCTTATTCTTAAATTTAAGCTATTTAAAGTAATTTAAATGGTTATGATACATAAACACAATCAAAAAAGGTAAGTAGATATTAAGAACATTATTTTGCAACTTTTAAAGAAAATCGAACTATTGAGTACTCGTGTTTTAAGGTGCTTGTGTGTTTCTGTACTAAATTAGTCTAAATTACAGCCTAAATAGAGTAGCTCAAATGCTTGTATGTGAGCAACCACGGTACCAAAAGCTGAATTATTCTGCTGTGTATTGTTACTGATGTTTAGAGTTATTCCCAAATAAGTATGATGTCTTGTGATAACGAATGTTTCAAATCTGTACACAAGTTGTACTTGCATTTAATTGGACTTTAAATTCCATTTAATAGAGTGTTCTTGAGGTGCAGCAGTAGTTTAATTGTTTTGAACAGAAATGAGAAAGTGAGCAAAACTGAGATATAATTGGGTGCATGATGTTGTTCCATGAGTGGCAGGTTTTATTGGATTGATGCAAAACACACAACTAATGTAATCCTTCCAACCACTTGACATATATATAGTAGTGGTTAGATAAAAGACTGATTAAATTGTATTGTAGTGTACTCTTGATATACTGCTTCCCTTGCTGCATGATGCTCAAGTTCTATATGTGCATTTGTTTTAGCAAAGTATTTAATTTTGGATTTTTTTTGTGCCTAGTTCGGTTTCATGGTTTATTTAATAAAAAATAAATTTGTTATGGTCTTTGGATAAGTTAGCTGAACCGATTGGCTGAAATTCAGTTGTAGTGAGGATAGACTTCAATGTTTTTTTTGCCACTGCTGTTTATAGGTTGCTGCCATTGGAAAAACAAAGTAGGAAGTTGCAATTAATAGATGAACTGTAAAATAATTTTATTTTTGAAATGATGGATAAAGAGATATTGAGAAAAAGATGAAAAGTAACTGAGGAATTTTGGAGTATTCTACTTCTGGGAATAGTTGGTGCACTACTATGAAAATTAGTTTATCCTGTTGCCAATCAAGGATCCCAGAGCACAAGACTAATTACACATTTATGAAGGTGATATGAAAGAATATTAGAATTAGAACTAGTGCTAAAATATGTTCTTATTTACCGTAGTTTGCCTATATTTTATTTTAAACATTTTGACACCTAGCACTTTTTATATAATTGACAGTGCTGATGCCTTAAGCATCATTCCATACCAGCTTATTAACTAAACTGCCCAATGTACTTTCTGATGTTGCTGTGCATACCGATGATCTTTTTGCATGACATTAACTTGTGTTTATGCACTTTGAGTTTAAATTTAAAATGTAATCTCCCATGACCTTAAACTAACATCAGTTTAGCTGAAAATTTTTCAAGAAAAAAAACTAGATTTTCATAGTTCAATATGCATTTAATAACAGATTTTTAAATATAATATTGAGAAACCTATGCACATATTTTTCATGTTCATCTGATTAATTGTGGTTATTTTACTTATTTTGTGAAACTATTATATTTGATCAGTGGCGTCAGAAACTGAACGCATTCCAACTGGGGATTGGACTTGTAAAGGTTCATGCTTGTAGCTGTGAAAAATCATTAATATTTGCACAACATATTGGACACATCAGAGTTGGCTTTTGCATTTTAAATTAACTATCGCATCTCCAGTAACCTTGATGCAGCCCTGCCCCTATTCCACCTCCTAAATTCCTAATTTAGAATGCAACATAATCTGAACCATGAGTGTTTTAGCACACATTTATTCAAAAGCATTTACGTATGTGAATGGCTGCAGTATTTTTGCAGCAAAAGAATCTTTAAATCCAAGATGTGGCATATTTAGTAGCAGACTAGAAATTGAGTCTAATTATGCTCATGGGGGAATGAAAGCCCTTTGTCAACTGTGATACTTGGAGTCACTTTTGTGAACATTTTAATTTTAGTGTTGTCACTGGAAGTAAATGACTGCCCAGATCATGTAGTATTTGTATCTCAAACTGCATTTCCAATTTGTATAGGAATTGCATGTGCTAAAAACTGACATGGGGAGGATATAAAAGGGAAATATAAAAGTTTAAGAATTATACCAAAGTCAAAAATTTAAGCAGTTTGTTATGGTATAGTAAATTTCAAAATTTTACTTATGTAAACTACCACTGGGTGCAAAAGTTTAAAAAAAAACTGCTGTAACCAAATTCCACATTAAAAATTCCCTTATGTCTACATTAGAAACTAAGTTTTTCGCATTGTTCACCTGCAACAAAAACATTTAATATTTTAGGAACTCAGGCCTTACTCATATACAGCATTAATTCTGACTGCCTTCATTATTTAAAAATAATTTTTCAGATGCTTTTCAAAATAAAATTCTATTTCAACTTCGCATTATTTTCATTTGATTTAACAATTTTTCAGAATTGAATTCTTGGTTGTTGACTTGATTTCTATCAACCTTTTGGGCCCTATCTAATAAGTGAATTCTAATCAGGACATAAGGGTGTTTTAATTTGTTTGCAACTTGTTGCTTGGAATGGTGCATTTTCTTTTTGCAGGTTATTTACATTGAGATGTACAGAAAGTTCTTTTATGCTAGAACATTTTATCAAATTATCAAAAGTGCAAATAGAAACAATTGGTAAGTCTTACCTTAATAACATTCTGTTGGTTGTATATTGTATTTTAATGTTTGACAAATGTTAGTTTTATATGTTTGTGATAAAGGAAATTTTTAATGCATGGAAATTTCAGCCTATTCGATAAAGGAGGTAATCCTATTTAACCTCCTATTTAGGGAATTTTGTTACAACCTTCTGTTGGTATCTGTTTATCAGGATGGTCGGCACTTACATTTGAAGTTGACAGTATCCCTTTTGATGAGCAAACCTTGCTGAATTCCAAAACTACCCATCCAAAAGTTTGTAGTGTTTACTGACATTTGCAGTAAATTTTGTATATCTTAAAATGTTCAAAAAATGTGTACATTAGTTTACAACATGAAATTTCATTCCAAGTATTAAATGTAACTTTTTAAACCTATTTACATTAATTACCTAATGGATCATAAGGCAATTTATTCCCTTTGGAAAACTGGCCATCTGTTTCCTGGTATATCATAACATTTTTTTTAATGTGTAAAGAATATAAAGATAACACTAAGCAATTTTTGGTTTAAGATTTCTCGGAAGGGATGCTGACAGGTTTTATTTGTAGTTTTTAACTTGTCTGTGCAGGTCAACGGAAGGAAAATTCTGTAAATCATGAAGTAAAATAGCTTAAGATATATTGATCATCTTGTAACATTGTTAGTCAATATATACACAAGTGCAGTAGAGTTAAATTATTGCAATTCTTCATTGATGTTTCTCTGGAATATGATTAGCTGAGACAACCTATACATGCAGACAATGTAACATATTTTGAGATGGGGAGAAAGGAAGGAACTTTTTTTAATTCAAAAATTAGGTTTTGCAGTTGACCAATAACCTTAGTATTTATTCCTCAAATATGAGATTTGTGCTTATTATTCACTGTTAGCTTTCCAAGAACTGAATTCCATTTGCATCTTCTAAGATTTGCACATATTCTATTCTACAATGTCTGCAGTGGTAAGTGTAACATTTAAACACTGTAGAGTTTGCAATTATGTTCACACTATTACTGAAACTTTTTTTAATTAAAGTCCTAAGTAAGTTGAAGCATTAAAATAGAAAAAGCTGGAAATAATTACCAGGTCAGACAGATTTTCTGGATAGAGAAACAACTTTTAAAAGGAAAATATTGAAAATGCTGGAAATCGTCAATAAAACAGGAAATGCAAGCAGTCAGGCAGAACCCAGTGAATGGTCATCAGCCTGAAATGTTATGTCTGTTTCTCCATCCACTGATGCAGCCTGACCTACTAAGAATTTCCAGCATATTTGGTTTCCTTTAATATTTCAGTTGATCTTTGGTCAGAATGTTAATATTCTACAGATGCTGCCTGACTTGCTGAATCATTTTGATTTTTTTTTGTTGTTACTTCAGTTTTACATCAGCTGCCAGATTTTGCTCTTCGTAATTAAGTTACATCCCATACACAACCCATTGCAGGCATGCATTCAAACAACAGGATTTCAGTATGTTTTATTACTGTTGAGATAAAATATAAAAAAACATACAGCTGGACAGCCATAGTTTCATTCAAAATAAAATCTTTGCTCACTTTTGTCACATGCACATACATACAGATGATGTAGGTAATATCACAAATGTACAAATAGTGATGCATTTCAATTCAAATATCACAATACAGAAATTGCTTCAGCTTTATCAGTTTGTTCATGGATGTTGTATACCCTTGGTGAATTAAGTGCTCTTTTCTGGTTGTTGGATTTGATCAATACCTGTATCAATATTATGACACTTCAAGTGATCTTCCACACAGTAATATGTATATTAAGAAGATATTCCTTTCATTATTAGTGTTTTCTGAGTATTATGGGAATTGTTATAATTTGTTTTAACTTATAATGCATGATGGGGAGATGGCACAAATGTTGAACTTGTGTAAATTTAATCAATTTTAATTAATGTTTCACACAGATATTTGACAAGCATTTAAGTTGCAGATGTCATTGTAGAAGGTTTGAAAGTTTTTAGCCGATTCCAAAGCCTAACAATTTTTTTTCCTGTTAGTTTATCCAAAACCAATTAAATAATTGATCTTGCATTGTGTTTGGAAAGCAAAAATTGGTCTGTGATTTTCTTGTATCATTTTGCATTAGTTTATCTTTAGAAATGGTCAGAGTGAAAGTTCTGCAAAAGCCAATAAATAGAGCTTCAGTCTCATTTTGGAATATTGCTCTAGCTACATAGGTATTGGTCATATCTTAATGTTAGAATCACTGCATTCCTAACAGCATCCTTGAAAGCATTAATCTATATTTTGTTGTGTTTTTGTAACCATTTTTTCTAGAAAAAAGACTAAAACTTTTAGATTTGTATTTTTGTGACCTTTTATGCTGTTTACTGTTAATTTTGTGTACTGCAAAAGAAAATGTATTTTTATGTCAAGTCTAACCTCTGTATTGCATTAATTTGTTGGTATGTAAACACTGCATAATATAAACTCTACATTTTACTTTTGTCTCAGGATGATTATTGAGTGGCTCAATAACTGCACACAATCATTACTTATGACATTAATCTCCTGTAAATTCACTTAAATAAAATTTTGTCCTTCAGCCATTATCATTGTCTGAATTATGGGTGTCAAATGAGTCAGTTTTCTTTATACATGTGCATCTATTTTCCTTTCCATCATTATCTTCTAACTTCATTATTTACATTGATATGTTCAAATCCTTTGTGGCAAATCTTTGTACTAAAAATGTTTTTGAGACTATCTCTGCAATAGTTTATCATCAAATGCACTATGAACCCCGGATATAAACATCATATAAATAACATGAAAAATATTCACCAACGTGTTTAGAAATAGCGCTTTGATAAAATCAAGTTGTGCCTAGAGTTGATCCCCCCCCAATAAAGTTTAATAAAAAAAATATTTGGGGACTACAGTTGTCTGGTGAGAGAAAGAGATGATGCATGTATAGAAGGCACGCAGAGAGAGGAAATGGTACTCTTGAGGTTTGTGGCAAATCTCTCAATTATTCATATGGGAAGGTAAACAGAAAGGAAATGTGACAAAATGAGTAAGGAGTATGTGGTCAAATAAGGACTATGGAGAGAAAAACTGCTGTGAGGGGTGCTTTTCTGCTTTTGCTGAGTGTTAGAGAAAGTTGCTATTGAAGTTTATTTGTTCAACTCATGAGCCATGTTTGAGTGGAACAAGGAGAGAATGAAAATCTGTGAAAAGCATGGTTGTTACTCTGTAGAACTCCTGTGGCTATGGAGGTAGAAATCATAGAGTTCACAAGATAGGCCAATGCTGATCAAAAGAGGGATCCAGCCTAATTTTGAAGCTCCTTGGTCTCTGCTCCAAGTACATATCAAAGTGTTTGTATTAATGTGAGATTTTTGCCTCTGCCATTCTGAATGAATGCATTTCTCCTGTAATACTTCTAATCACTTTAAATCTATACCCCTTTTTTTATCCAATCTTTCATCATTCAAATTTTCCAGTCCTAACAACATTGTCATAAAATGTTGTTGGAACAAGTAAATCTCGAGCACTGTTTGTGAGGTGGGAGCAGGCATGCTTCATCCCACCTGTAACTTTCTCTAGGCAAACCTGTATCATGTTACCTCTATTCTCTCTCTATTTCTTGCACAATCTCCTAATTATCATGTAAAACTAATATCTGTTGCATAATAAGAATGTGTTTTTTGTATTTAAAAAAGGATCTAGTACGAGAATTTAGCAGGGCAAATTCCTGTCCATCAGTCACACTTTCTGAGAAAATGTTAAAAGCATTCAATAACTCAATTTGCATCTCTGGAGAGAATAGTTGATAGTTTTTAATGTTTTGGCTACATTCTTGTGACAATATTTGTTTTAGCTTCAACTATGGACTAATTGAATAATAAATAATATGGACAGCAAAGCAGCACTGCCCACTAATTTTGCTAGAATTGGATCACTACAGCTGAAGAATTTTAATGTTACCTATTGCATTGAAAAAGTTGTGTAATTCTTTGTGACAGGTTTGCATTCTCCTATGGTGCTAGTGTGGCAGGTTTACATGATCAGTTTGCATTATAAGTATGAAAATAGGAAGAGCAGATGTGGCTAAGACTTATAATGTTGACCCATTACATTTTTAGCTTTTAAATAACAACCTATACATTCACTTTAAGAACATTGCACAAGATATTTCTAAATGAGCTTGTTAAAAAGCGATTTTTAACAGTTGTATATAATTCCAGTTTAAAGTCCAGCTGATTGTTGAAATTTAAATAATAGCTATTTTTAGTGTATGAAGCAAAGTTCATTGCACTAGAAATAATGAGTGATTTTTGCAACAAGGTCTACATTGAGATTTGGCACTACATTGAATGAAGTACTGTAACATAGCACAGTAGAAATTTAGTTCAAAGAGTTTGTCATGGTGACTGAATCAAGAAGAGTAAATTTTGATTTAAGAGAACAAAATAACTGAAGATCCTTTTCCATAAATCTAAAGCAGAGCACAAACATTGTAGAGTTGAATTACAAATGACCACAATTATCCCAATTGTTCTCTAAGAAAATGCAAGTTTTGTTTTCAGCCTCTGCCGTCTTTGGTTTTGAGTGTTGTATGTTCAATTGTCACTGTCAAAATTTGCTCTGTGTTACCTTCCATTATTACAGCTAAATTTTCTTTATTCTGTTACTCAGTGTTATGAGTCTTATATGCATCTTTTACTTATTCTGAATGGTATAAATTAAAATTGAGATTGAAAGGTAAGCAACTTTGATGTCAGCATTATATGTTACAATAATTAGAACTTAGTACTTCTTACAATTTATTAAGTTTTTTCAAAGTTTTTTTTAATCAAGTCTTTTTCCAAAACCATTCCACAATTAAGACTTCAGTATCCTGGGAATGCAAAGGTTTAGGATGTGATCACTAAAATGATATTTGTCCATTAGTTACATCTGAAATGTTTTATTTTGCAAGATCATGTAAAGAATGTACCCTGTGTATATTGGAATCTACTCTGTCCCCGTAAAGTTCATAGCTGACCTTCCATGTCAACATCAATTTCTCACCCTCATACATGCATGATTCCCTAAGGACCTAAAAATCTAAAAATAATCCTACTACTGAATAAGTCTATTAATTCCCAGAACTGAAAATGCTTGGGAACTGAATATTCACAATTCAAATATTTACAATGCAAAGTAATTTCTCTTGCCACCCCCCCCCCCCCCCCCCCCCCGTCCAAGAAGACTAATACTTTGGTTATAGACTATAATCTTGGTTCTATACTCTCCAGCCAGGGTGCCAGCATCTACCTGTTAAACATCCACATAATCTTAATTTTCAAATTATATCAGCTCTTCTAAACCTAGAATATAATCTAATTCATCCTCCACCTTACATTAACTTTCTGTAAGGTGCATACAACAACATTCATCTTCCCCCAAATACAAAGTGGGAGCAGCAGTAAGCCAGTTGAGCTGGTTTCATTATTTAATAAAACCATGGCCAATCTGATTACAACCTCAATTCTCTGTTCCAGTTTGTCCATTGTAACTGTTAAACACCCGACTTGTCGATGTTTACCTACCTCTGTCTAATGCGTTCACTACTTTTGAGGAAGGTAGTAAACCAAATGTGGATTCCTACTGGAGGCAAATTGTCGTTTGGCATTTTCTAGCATTTATAATTTTATCTTCTGTCTCTTTTAATCTAATTTCCCCCACTATTTCTTGATTTGACTGTAATCCACACTTAATTGTCCATTTTTAAACTTTTTGGCTAAGCAATGGGTTGTTAGTAACGGTAATGAAGCATTCATGAAGGTCCTAGATGAGCAGTTAAGTCTTAACAGAGCATGCTGCAAATTACCCTCCAATCTGATGGATTGTGAAATCACTTAGCTCTGGCTATTGCATGCTGTATTTGCTATTTAGCACCAAGTAGTCCTCATCTTCTGCTTGCACATAGTCAAGAAGACATTTGCTTTGCTGATATTGTACAGTTCCAGTGAATAAGATTATTAGTTATTCTATATTACATTCAGCTTTCTAAAACTATAATTGTTCAAAAATACCTGAAACACACAGCGGGTCAGGCAGCATTTGTGAAGAGAGTTAACATTTCAGGTCAAAGGTCAACTCTGACAAAAGGTCTTTGAATTGAAACATTAAGTCTGTTTTCATAGATGTTGCCTCGCCTTCTGAGTTTTTCCAGTATTTTCTGTTTCTTCAGACTTCCAGCAGCTGCAGTTTCTTGAACTGCCTTCAAAAATACTTCATTGGTTAGAAAGCACAATGGGACAACTCAAGCTGTGAAAGGCACTGTATAAATCAGTTTCTTATTTAAAGCAGTAAACAACAGTTGATGTTTCAGGTTAAAGACTTTGTCAGAGCAGACTTTGGCTGACGAAGGGTCTTTGATCTGAAACGTTTACTGTTTTTCTTTCCACAAATGCTGTCAGATTGTGGGTTTTATAAATGGTCTACAAATTGTCAAAAATACCAGGAAGTTATTATACCTATAATTAAAAATGTTCTCCCCCACCTGCAGATTTTTATTCATTTTCAGGATCTGGACATTGCTCGCAAGGCCAGCATTTATTTCCTTACCACCAATTTGCCCTAGAAGGTGGAAGCGAGCACCCAGCTGCATTCTATCTGCTACATGTGTTGAGCGTGCCAGAATTTAGATCTTGCATTAATGAAGGACCAGTGATATATTTCCAAGTCAAGATGGTGTGTCTTGGGAAGCCTGCAGGTGGTAGTGTTCCCACACACCTGCTACCTTGTTCTCCTTGATGGAGACGCTGTAAGGCCTTGGCTGTCAGAAAGTGAGTCATTTGCCATAGGATGTTCAGCCTCTGACCTGCTCTCTTAGCCATGGCATTTATAAAGCCAGACCAGGTGAGTTTTTGGTCCATGGTGACTCCCCTAAAAGCTAGTGCTATTGAATGTCAAGGGTAGATTGTTAGCCTCTGCAAAGTTTTCTGCAACAACGCTTAAGTGCATGGAGTTTTATCCACCATGTGACCAATGATGGAAGAGGGAGGCACAATGATTTCAGATTTTACCCTGTGGTCAAAAATAAGGCAGTCAATAGCCATTCTCTCACACCAGAAACTAATTCACGATAGAAGTTCCTCATGATGTATTTTTGTTTTCAGATTTTCATCAACCACAGTAATTTTTGGCCTAGGATCTTTTCTGGTCTTTGTAGCTCTGTGCAACACCACAAAAATATGTTTACCAGCATTTTAAAATAAAATATTTGAATGATTCTTGTATTGGAATTTCAGGAGCCTCCAATGGTTTACAATTTATGAAGATATTTTAGTGGCAAACAACATTCATCATATGGATTAGGATATGCCATTTAAGTCAAAACCATTAGTATCGTACTGTTCCAATGCCATACAAATCTTAACACATTAAATATATGCAAAAATGTCCTAACATGGAAATCCATTCCTGATAGGCAAGCTTCCAGTACATTTTCACAGAAAAACATTAGCTTTTGTTTTAAATTGTTACATTGAAATTGCAAATTCAAAAAAATCTAATCAATTTTTTTTTGCAAACTAGCTTCATAGTTATACAGCACAGAAATAGGCCCTTTGGTCCATGTTGACCACAGTTGCCTATATTAGCTGGTCCCATTTGCCTGCATTTGATCTATCTCCCTCTAAACCTTTCCTACTTGTGTACCTGTTGAAACACCTTCTCAACATTGTAATTGTAATTCAACTTTGTTCTATTATTGGTATCCTTTAAATGCATTTATGCCATCAGGGATCAACTTCGTTCATTATCCGTTTCATAAAAGGTGGCCAATGTAATCAACACTACAAGTAATAAGAGCAAAGGAAATATAATTTTCATAACTCCATTTCTAGAGGAACAATCTTTGTAAACTACACAAAAAAATAAGTGATAGTATTCAGTATGCATATTCTAGTGCAAGAAACAAAAGGAATACATTCGTTCTAGAAAATTACTGTGAAAAGAACAGGCCAAAAATGTTTTTCAGCCTATTTATGTATTTGCTGGAATGAATAACAATATTTATACATAATACAAGAAATATTCTTCTGGAGCATTACCATTCATCAGTATACTGGGCCAGTCTGGAAACAGCAGTTTTTTTTATTGTTAGTTTGGGTTCAATGCATCAATGCTGATGCCAGGCTGGTAGAACAAGTGCAAAATAAAGACTGAAGTGCGTTGTCTGAGGTGTATAGAGGTAGAAATTTCCATTACTGCATTTTGCACTTTCAGAACAACTCCAGTCTTACGTATTTGAAATCCCAAGCATTTCCAATAACCTTTAAATTACATATTGATTTTTTTGGAGAGGGGTGGGGCGTGCAGGTACCAAGCCAAGTATAAATTTGGGTTTGATGAATTTTCCTACTCCAAAGTGACATGAAAATATGAAGCATGTGGATATAATAGGACACAATACCAGTCATTTTATATTAATATAAAATATTTGAGGGGAAATTTGTTGTAAAATAAACTATAGTATTACAAATGTTACTCCATGATCAAATTCAGTACTTAAACACTATATTATGAAAGAGATTTTCTAAGACATCAGCGAAGAATGTAACTTACCGTTTAAATAAAATACCATTAATTTTTTTTTAAATGAAGATCTTAACCTGTTAATACCATGATTAAGCATCAACTATCAAAACAATGTGGGTCAATTTTTCAGGCAAAGAAGCAAGTTTCATACACAGGATTAAGAAATCCAAGGTTTACAAAACAAAAATTAAATGTGAATTAGTGCATATGATTAAAAGTATTGCAAGTAAAATGAACTTCAAAAAAACTGATGCTTCAGAAAAAAAGTAGGATCGTCTCTAACCAGCATCTAAACACATTGAAAGCAAAACTATTATTAACAACAGCAGAATTTCATCAACCCTATCAAGATTTTTATTGTCAGTAATCTATTAGTCCAGGCTAGTGTAAAATAATTTGCTCCTGTGCAAGTTTCCTACTGCAATGAAGATATTAACATCTAATTTCAAAGTTTTAAAAAATAAATGCTATGAACGTCTACTTCATTCAAAATGTCATGCAGCACAACTGCAGATGATGTCTCACAATTCCCAACTGTGCTATCTTTGTTGATGAATTATGTGAAACTGAACACATTGCTCAGTTTCAAAATGTCCATAAGAAAATGGTACTTATATGAGGATATCCATTGTTTGCCTTAAAAGTGAAATCTTATTTGCCCAAAACAAAAGCACAAAATGTTACAAAAACTCAGCAGCACCTGTGGATTCAGAAATAGTTAATATTTTAGATCAATGATCTCTCATCTCATTTGCTGTCTGTGATTGTAATAACCTAGCTAAAGTCCTCAAGTAATACTGTAGAAGAATTCAGCACAAAATTCATCTTAAAGTGCACTAAAATAATTTGACTCAAGAACGTACACAAAGTAACACCGATCCATTGAGCTTGAGATCACTATCAGATTAAAAGCATGTTTTGGGCTTTTGTACCATTATATAAATTCAGTTACTTTATTTACATATTCATATCTTGTGTCCTTTAATTTGAACTAATGCCATTTTTCTAATCCAGATTTCATTATGATTCCGGCTTTTGTTGAACTGAAAGAGCACATTCTAGATGGATCTCTGGATTAGTTTTCATTTCAGATCAAAAATAAAAATCCCAGTTTCACAACTTTATCTTCATTTTCCAAATTAGGAAAAGGCACATGAAGCTGGAATGAATTTAGATCTGGTGTTGAATTCTAAGAAATATGAACTGATAGTTCAGGATCTAATTTCTGTAAACTTCTCTTTATCCGCTTTGCTTCTCTTTCTCGTACAAGTCTTGCCTGCCGTTTTTCTGGTGTCTCATTAGCCCTTTTCATTCTCATTGCCTCCCTGTCACGTTGTAACCTCCTTGCCCTCTGGTCTTCTGTCTCCTGCATTCTCTGAATACGTTTAGCCTCACGATCTCTAAGCCTACGCATTTCCCTTTCATCTGCAGATTCATTAGCACGTTTAAGTCTTTTTGCAGTCCGTTCACGCTCCAGTCTTTGCAAACGTACATGCAAGGGCTCATTCTGTCTACGGCCCATCCACTTATGGACCAAGGTATCTGGGGCTCCAATAAGATTTCTACAAGTTACACATGTTTCACAGACAAACAGCATCTCTGCAGCTACCATTGTATTCCAGAATGATCCTGGTTCTTCAGATACAGGAGTCCTCTCAAAGTTACCATTTATTACTGATTTTCCATCAGGTAGCATCAGACTGTAAATTGAAGATTACAAACAAAAATCAGTGAGAATGTAGTGGCTCTTCCTTTACACATGCAAATAGAATAAACACATGAAATAACAAACCTAGGTTAAGCTATTTCTTAAAAAGTGATGATCAGAGTGAAACGATAATCAAAGATGAATGTTCTAAAAGTGGGGGATAAAAATCACAGCTGTAAAATCATAGTGAAGAGGATTTTTCAGCTTAGGCAAAAGGACACGTTTTTGAGGCTCGGGCATGGAAGCTGGCATCATCAGAAAGGATATGTTGGAGCACTGAGAAACTTGCAGAAGTCATCGTGGAAGAATCACCAAAATTGATGCAGGGCATGATGGGCTTCTAGATATTGGTGAATAACCAGTGCCACAAACCAAGAGAGAGAAATCAAGCAATGGAACAGTGAAGAGCCAGGAAAGGGCTTTAAGGTAGGGAGTGGCAGTAGGTACAAACAATCGTTGCAGTGACATTTAGTGGCATATTCAGCGTTTCGACCAATCTTATTCAATATCCCAACAATGAGCAAGGATGTCCTTCCACAAGAAATGATTCAGCGACTTCCAACCTGTCCACACTTCCTGAATAATAAAGGGAGATCCATCTCAAGGTAATAATGGGAAACTGGTAACTGGGATCCTAGTGGACAGGAAAATCTCCTTAAGTAACAGGGTTTAGGATTAGATAATGGACACATAGCAGGACGATCAAGTATTCCAAGACTCTTAAAACAAAACTTCAAAATATTTTAAAATTAGAATATCTAAAAGCATTCAAAGAAATCAAAAAATTAAAAATGTTAACTCCTTAATTCCTCACAAATTCTCCTCTAAGGAAGTCAATGGAGGTGAATGCCCTGCGCTAGGTCTAACAATGTGTAACTGCTTGAGCAGATATGTTATCTATGACATGTTCAATGTCAGAGCACAGTAATGGAATCAACAAACAACAAAGTTCAGGGACTTTTTTTTAAGAAACACTTGCTAGCACTTACATTGGTTTACTACTGGTTCTGCATTTGATTCTAATATCTATCCCAATTAGATGCACTATTTTATAATGACCTTAATGCGCAAATAATATACAAATATAGCAACCTCATGAAAATTATGAAAGGGTTAAAGCATGAGGTCTCATTCTCAAGAAGCAGCACAAATCAAACAGCGACCTGTGATAATTGCATTTCTTGCAACAGCTTGATGGCAGATTTGCACATTATTGACATATGAATTTTAGCTGCTATCATTTTTCATCACTAAAGTGTTTGGGAGAGATGTGGTGTTCCACTATCATATTATTGGTGGCTGTGTCAATGCAAGTCATCACCTGTGTACCGTGTCCAATAACTACAAGTACTATTCATTAAGAATGTACCCATCGGCCCAAATAGAAGAGATTAACTTTTTTTTATAATGTTTCATATTGATCAAAAGTGACTCCTTTAGAAGACCTCATTGGCACCCTAAAAGCCGTGAAAGACACCAAACAAATGGAAGTTATTTACTTCTTTCCCTTTCTTTCAACCAAATTTTAAATTTGACGTTTAAAACAAAATCTGAAAATTTTAAAACCTAAAGCATTGAAACTCCATACTTGAAATAATTTTTTTTGCTATGACTGATTGACACCCATTAACAGTATTAAAGATGTATTTAACTTTGCAGTATAATACTCAACTTTATAGTGGGTTTAATGAACAAGTAGTACATTGCCTATAAAATAAAAAGGCTGGTCAAATGTAAAATTGTTTTCCACACTAGAGGTAACTTGGACAAGAAGTTTGAATATTCAGACTTAATAAGCATTTCTTCCTCTAGTGCAGTATCATTTACCATAAACAACAGCAGGTAACATGAACCTTATTGTTAACTTAGTAGTAAATTCTGGCTCAATACATCTTATTTTGTACACTATTGGTAGTTTTATGGAGTATGTGTCCAAATAATGATTCTTTCATTGTGGATCATATTTTTAAATTGACTAATATTAATAATAGATAACTAACCTGTCCATGTGGTCCTTTGTTGTGAATAACTGGCCACATACTGCACAGTGGTATGGTTTTTCACCATTATGGATCAACATATGCTTATCCAATGAACTAATGCAGCTCAATGTACTGCCACAAACACTGCAAATGAGCCCTTTGGTATCTCCAAAGCCTGCAAGGTGCTAGAATTATTAAAGTAAGAGTTTACAAATAAAGCTTTGTTTTAGCTTCTACTAGTTAAATTTCACATTTTAATACTTCCCAAATTTTAAAACATTTCTAGTACCTCAGCGGTTTCTGAGAGATTTCCAGCTTTTCGCAACCCCAGTCCAAAATGTAGACTGCTGTTTTTTTTTCCCTACAATTTTATCGAAATTCAAATTTAATATTGAACCCTATAATCATCTTAATCCTCATCTGATTACCTACAAAATATTATTGGTATTTTTAACGTAATTAAGCATTCTAGGGCAGTTCTCACGGGGATTCTCAAATAGGATTTGATATCAAGCAACTTGAGATGACACTGCAGAATAGAACCAAAAGCTTTTAAGCAGCATCTTGAGGAGGAAAGAGGGCAGAAGCAAAGAATTCATGGAGAAATTCCACAGCGGTAGCCAATGGCAACTAATAACATGGTTTTCAACAGTGGACTAATAAAAACTGGTGATGCATAAAAGCCCACAACTTAAGTACAGACATATAGGACATTTGCAGGCTGGTGATTTGAAAATAGGGATGAGGATTTTAAAAATCAAGGAGTGGCTTGGGTGGAAGCCATTGCAGGTCCACAAACATGGGGGATGGGTGTATGGATCAGATGGTGTAATGTGAGATCAACCAGGACAGCATAGATGCATCTATGGCAACAAGCACATGTATGAGGATTTCAGTAGTTGCGCTGAGGCGGGTCATAGAAGATGATGCTATGGAGATCAAAGGTATGTGGTGTTGGTGGTGAAGTTTGTGGTCATAAGCAGAGCTCAAGGTTAAATATGCAAACAGAAGAATGGGATCAGTTGTCAGGAAACCAGTGTAACTCTGGAAGGTCTGCATTAATGGAAGAGCTGGTAAATGGCATCACCTCTAATTTATTTATGGTTCCAAATTTTAAGTTTAGTTTGTGTCGTTTCATCCAAATTCAGCCTGCTTGACAGTATAAACATCAATTACAATCTTCTATAAATAAGTGAAGAAAGACAAACAACCAAAAGTTTCTGGGTTGTCATCCAACCACCCAGGATAAATGCACACAAATAGGATTCAGCTAATATACAACAGCTGGTGGTTCAAAAACACAGAAAAAAGGAGTAGGATTAGCAGTAGGGCTTTTGGCCCCTCAATCATTCCAACCTTCAATATAATCATTCAAATTTAGTACCCTTTTCCCCCAATCTCCTTCACCTTGATTTGTATCTAATCCTCCTAGACAATGATTTCACCTCAACCACCTTCCACAGGTTTGGGCAGAAGAAATATCTCCCTCAATCTTCAGTGGCTTATCCCTTATTCCTCAGCTGTTACCCCTAATTCCGGACTGTACCTAAATTGGGAACATCTTTCCTGCACCTCGTCTGTCCAGTCCCATGAGGATTTTATAAATTTCAATTTAGTTTCTTCTCATTCTTCAAAACTCTAGTGAATACAAGCCCAGTCATCTTAATCTGTCTTCATACATCACTTCTGCCATTCCAGGAATCAGACCAAAACTTCACTGTCCCCTTCCTTAGCAAGCACACAAGGAGACAAAAACTGCACAATACTCGAGGCCCTGTACAATTATAGCAAGACATCCCTGTTCTTGTACTCAAGCCTCCTTGCTATAAAGGCCAAGATATGATTTACCTTCTTAACTGCTTGCCACACCTGCAATGCTTACTTTCATCATTAGGTGTAGAAAGTCATCCAGGTCCCATTGCACTTTCACCTTGCCTACTCTATTGCTGTTCAAAGTAATGTCTCTTCCTGTTTTTGCCACCAAATTGACTAAGCTCATACCTACCTGCATTATACTCTGTCAGCCATGCATTTGCTCACTCAGTCAACATGGCCAAAAAGCTTACTGACATTTGCTACTCAGGTTAACAAGAAAGACCAGTTCATGCAGGCACCTAAATACTACTCTTGACTACAGAATTATATGTAAACAGAAAAACAGTAAGGCATCTGACAAGGTTCCACATGGTAGGCTTCTTCAGAAGGTCAGATAGCATGGGATCCAGGAAGGCTTGGCTGTGTGGATTCATAATTGGTTTGCCTGTAGAAAGCAGAGGGTTGTGGTGGAGGCAGTGCATTCAGATTGGAGGGCTGTGACTAGCGGTGTCCCACAAGGATCGGTTCTCGGACCTCTACTTTTCATGATTTTTATTAATGACCTGGATGAGGGGGTAGAAGGGTGGGTTGGCAAGTTTGCAGATGACACAAAGGTTGGTGGTGTTGTGGATAGTGTGGAGGACTGTTGAATATTGCAGAGGGATATTGATAGGATGCAGATCTGGGCTGAGAGGTGGCAGATGGAGTTCAATCCAGAGAAGTGCGAAGTGGTACACTTTGGAAGGACAAACTCCAAAGTGGAAGTTAATGGCAGAATTCTGGGTAGTGTTGAGGAGCAAAGGGTTCTGGGGGTTCATATCCACAGATTCCTGAAAGCTGCCTCTCAAGTGGATAGGGTAGTTAAGAAAGCTTATGGGATGTTAGCATTCATAAATTGTGGGATCGAGTTTAAGAGCCGTGAGGTAATGATGTAGCTCTACAAAACTCTGGTTAGACCACACCTAGAATACTGTGTCCAGTTCTGGTTGCCTCATTTTAGGAAGGATGTGGAAGTGTTGGAAAGGGTGCAGAGGAGGTTTACCAGGATGCTGCCTGGTTTAGAGAGTATGGATTATGAGGAGAGACTAAGGGAGCTAGGGCTTTACTCTTTGGAGAGAAGGAGAATGAGAGGAGACATGATAGAGGTATACAAAGTATTAAGAGGAATAGATAGAGTAGACAGCCAGTGCCTCTTTCCCAGGGCACCAATGCTCAATACAAGAGGGTATGGCTTTGAAGTAATGGGGGGGGGGGGGGGGGGGAGAAGGAGTTCAAGGGAGATATCAGAGGAAGGTTTTTTACCCAGAGAGTGGTTGGGGCATGAAATGTGCTGCCTGGGGCGGTGGTGGAGGCAGGTACATTGGTCAAATTCAAGAGGTTGCTAGATAAGCATATGGAGGAAGTTAAAATGGAGGGATATGTGGGGGGAAAGGTTTAGATAGTTTTTAGGCGAGGTTTAAAGGTTGGCACAACATTGTGGGCCAAAGGGTCTGTATTGTGCTGTACTTTCTATGATTCTATAATAGCATGGGGGGGGGGGCGCACGGGAAGGTGTGGAAAGCACAAAGAGTGCATAAAAATATTTGCGTAAAAACTCAAACAAAAAATTTACCTGGCTGTCCTCAGACTGTGAAAAATTGCCACCCACCTCTGGTTGCTTCAGGTTACTTTCAGCTTTGCCTTTCTTTATTGCTGTCACCAACCTACTGGTGGGTAAAAGATGATCTTTTGATTCTTTAGGCAACAATTCATCTTCTGAATATTGTGCTACAGCACCACAATTCTCTAAGAAAAAAAGTGAAAATTAGAAACTAGTATGAAACTCAGATGAATTTTACAAAATATTGTATAGAAAAATGTTCATTTACATTGCAATTTTTAAAAAAAAGTCCAAATCCAATACAATGAAACCCACCTTGAACATTTCTATTCTTCCACACAAGAAATGCCTTCATGTATTTTTTTCTTCACAACCATTTAAATAGCATACAAAATTTTGCTGGGTGGTGAATGTGCAGCTGCTTCCCCATTACCAATCAATCAGTCATTCTGTAAGAGATACTGGCTTGGAAAGCAGCAGCAGTGCCAATTCTGTACGTACACATGTTCTTTACAACATACAAAAAGCAAACGGCTGAAGGAACTCAGCGGGTTGAAAAGGATGCTGCTCGACCCACTGAGTTCCTTCAGCAGTTTGCTTCTTGCTCCAGATTCCAGCATCTGCACTGTTATATCCTTACAGCATGGATCACTCAATAATAATTAGAAGCAGGAAGCTAATTTATGGTAGCCGCTCCTCGCCCCAACACCTTAGAAAGGCATCAAGACTGGTTGCAATATCTGAATTGTTGCCCTTATACCTAGCTTTCTGAATGGATAAACTTTCCATTTCCTCAGCAAATACTTTGGCCTCAAAAAATTATCATAAAGATCATTCCTCCCTCCACAAATGACACCAAGTCAGACCTGATTCCCCTACATTAATATTAGACTTCAATTTTGTACTGCTTTATCCAATCCCTGCTCACCGTTTAAAAAGCATGGCGAGCTTTGCCTAATCTTGTCATACCTACCTAGGTTGAATTCTGTGTTCCCATTAATAAATAGTATTTTACTTGTCACTCCTGGCTTTATTTCCATATTTATCCCTTCCTCTCCCTTCCAGGTATGGTACTTCTCCATGACCTTACATTAATCCATCTATGTTCTGTCTCCTTAATCTCTTGGTCCCATCCCAAACTAGATTTGCCTTTGAATATTATCTTCTTTACATCTCCTTTGGCCCAGTGCCCATTTATTTTGTTGGTGTCTGCTAAGCATGAGGTGACAATGTTCTACATGAAAGGAGCAAGATAAAACTAAAAATGTATTTACAAGTTTGACTCATGTAATGTACCTGTTTTTCTTTCAAGAAACTGTAAAGTGCTTCCCAAATCATTCAGTGGGCATTTTATTTAGTGGTTGAGGGATAATGCATTATCTAGAATATAAACTTAGAGGCAAGGGCACGACAACTAAACTGCAAGATTTCGCATTGTTTTGCCATACCAGCCCTCAGCGTGTGTGGCTTAAAGCATCTGGGGAGCGCATCCCGAATTAATAGCTTCTATCCTGCTGTTATGAGACTCTTGAACAGATCTCTCATATGCTAAAAGATGTACTCTTGATCTCCCAGTCTACCTTGTCACGGCCCTTGCACTTTATTTGTGTACCTGCACTGCACTTTCTCTGTAACTGCAACACTATATTCTGCATTCTATTTTTCTTTTTAACCACCTCGATGCATGAACTGTCTGGATGGCACGCAAAACAAAAGCTTTTCACTGTATCTCGGTATATGTGATGATAATAAACCAATATCAGTACAATGTTCAGTGCCTGAGTGCAAGAAAATGCCTATTTTTGGACAGCTCTTCCAGCAAGCACAGACAAAACTGTTAAAATTACCATTTAGACAATCAGATGAGAAAGGATGACAAGCCAATCAAAATATCAACATGGATAATTTCAATTCTCATTAAGGCTGTTGTTGGTTTATGCAGTAAACATTTAATTCCTTTAAGCAAGAGCTGGATCTAATTCTGATTGGGATTTTTATCAACTTGTACAGCAGCTTGATACTGCACAGAATTAAAGCCAAAGTGATCCCTGGATTAATCGTAATGAGCTGGAAATGGGGCTCAGAGTGGAATTTCCCAGTTATTTTTTTTAAATTGCCCTAGCATTTCTAACAACTTTCTTTTCTTCTCAGAAAATGTATGGTTTTATAACGGTGTTATAATTATGTAAGGCAGGTGAGATCTTTTCTTAGATGTTTCTAAAGTACAATGAAAAAAGTCCCTTATTCTGTTCTGTGCCTTTCTACTGGACAAAGTCAATTTGACAATATACATATTAAAGCTATAAAACAAAACACTGAAATTAGTTAATTAATTCGCTACAACTATGAATCTACTGGCTAGTTTTTGATAGATATCAGATCATATATTTTACCCGTTATGAACTGCAGAAACACTTCTTCAACATCATATCAAGTTATAATCCACATAGTCAGAATACAATGCATGCCCTATGGTCTGGTATACAATCTTTAATAGTAATGAAGCTTTTAAAATTAATATCAAAAATTATTTTTGCATTTTTCATTCTCTATGAAGATACATAATACTGAAATCATGAGAGCACATTTATTGCAATGGTATTGTGGAACACGGCTACAAAAGCATTATGGTGTAACAAGTCAATTGTCTCAGTCTGCAAAACAAAAATACCATGACAGGCATTTTGGTAGGTTATCCAAGAATCCTAGTATGCTTTACTTCTGTACTTCAAAAATAAACTTACCACTTATGTCAACAAAGTCCTCTTCTTTGTTTCCCTGGCTACAAATGGACTCTGTCAAATCAGCTTCAGCTTTATCTTTGTGCACACACTCCTCCATCCCTACAGAATGCTGCACTACTGTACAAACACAGAACACTTCTCAATTTATAGGATCTTCTGAAGAACTGAAACTTGTCAACTCTTGCATTTTGATGGTGCATTCTAAACTGTTGAGTTAAATAGTTAGTCAATATTCCCCAAGTTTAAGAGTGGAAAACCTCCAAATAATCAACTCAGATAATGGTTGTTTTGTACCAATCCTTCAATTTCACTGCATCACCTGTGGTAGAAAACAGAGAAAAGAAATCTATGGAAAGTACACAGTTCTTATTTCCTACCCGCCCTTTCCCAAAAAATTGGGAAAGTATACAATTTTACAAAAAAATTTGATTGCAGAGGTTATCCATGCAAACTACAAGAAAACTACCAACCAATGACAAAAAAAAGTGACCAGGAAAAACTTTGTCCCAATTGGATCAACTTGACTATACATTTTGCAAACCAGATATCCTTTGAAATTTTGGTGTGCCATCTCAACAATGCGAGCTATGAACCCCAACAAACATAGCATTTTTAGTCAGACAAAATATAACTGAGCTATTAATTTTATCCAAGATATCAGTTAATAAGGCATTCCTGTCATTTGAGTTGTAAAGATAGGCATGAAAATATACAATTAAACATTCACCCACTATGCTTAAAATTTTCTCACCTTTTCACTAAACCACGGGGCAAGGCTCTCTCAACACTTGGTACTAACAGACACTGAGATTACTCCATTGCAGTTTTCCTGAGTAATCAAGCAAAGGTTATAGATGGATGCAGGAAATTACTCCTCAGACAGGATGGTATACATTCACAATCTCCCATGATAGTTTCCAACATTTTTATTAAGACTCGATGAAAATTCCATGTAACAACGCACAGCTTTCTTTTACAATAAAACTCAAATAATCCACTATTCAACCATTCAAAATTTCTGATAGTTCAGCATCTGGCTCACCAGGCAGTGTTGGCTATGCCCTGTTCCCCCTCTCCCTTCCAACTCGCTGGAGTCCTGGTTCCTATGCCACCCCTAAAATTACTGGGTTCACTGGGAAATTTAAAATACTTTGTAACATGTCTTAAAAAATGTATTGGGATGCTACAGTAAAATTCTGATAATCTCCATGTTCCCCCAAAACTCAGTGGGTTCAATGAAGAATTTATTATAAAAAACTAATTAAAAGTGTGTTGCGGGTTGATGCTGTAGGAAATGCTCAGCCAATCAGTCTGTTACAGTGGATAAAAGCTGATTTAAGTTACCAATGGATAACCTACAGCAGAACTGACCAGTTCATATATAGTGAAAGTAAATTTCCTGAGATTTTTGAATTCAATAGAGTGCCAAAGGCTATAATGTGCCCAGACAGATGAGGTGTTGTTTCTCATTCTGCCTCATTGGAATAGCACAGAAAGCTCGAGACAGAGTGGCAAAGGGATGGAGAATATGACAAACAACTAGAAGCTCAGGGTCATCCCCAAAGTACGAAACAAAGGTGCTCCATAAAGTGGTCACCCAGTCTGCATTTTGTTTCTTCAGTGGAAAGGACACTACATTGTGAGCACTGAATGCCACACACTAGCGACTGGAGCATCACTCCTGTGGAACATTAAATGAGACAGAATTAATAGGTTTGTTCTGAATCTAGTGGCATCAAGTGGACCGTCACCAAGCAAAGAGTTATATTCCATTATAATCTCCAACTTCATAACCTAACATCTCCCTCACTTTCCATGATATCAGTCATAATTCTGAGTATAGAGCATGCCAAAAACAGAAAATGACTTTCTATAATTGATTAGTTTTAACAAGTGTTGAAGATTTTTTAAAATAAAAAATTGTGAAAACCACAATGAAATAAATAGGAAATTAAATGAAATCTATTCAACCATCACACGTACTTCATGATTGTAAACTAATAACGTATAGTCGTTCAGTCTTCCATCTTCCTTTATCACTCCTGCATCAATGTCTCTTGATGATCTCCATTTGAAGAAAGGAAAGAAAGCACCATCAAATTAATTTTCATTTTAATTTAAAAACACACGCAGTTAAAGCAGAGGATCGTAATATAATTTAAAGGAGAACAAAACATTAAAGTTACAAATGTTAAGCATTAAAGGCGAATCCAATCCCGCTTGCGCTTTGCTTTCGAGGCACCACTGTAGATGCAAAAACTGCGGTCCCATCATAAATGTAATCGATATTTCTTAGTTGCAGACAAATCAAATCGAGATTATTTTATTGAAGTTCGAAACATTAACTTTACATCAATGTCTGAGTGGCTATTTCACGTTGCACCCGCCCAGTGTTAGCTCAAACCCCACGCTGCCCCCACCACAGCGGTTTAATGCCCCTGCGCCGGTTGCGATGACCCGCACTCACCCTTCACTCTCCCTCTCAGCCACTGCACCAACTTCACCCTCCCTGACACCCAACTCCTAATTTAGTCGAATCTCTGAGTTTATATAAAAAAAGGACTAATATCCGAAGGAGTTAAGACGTGGCAATGGCTGCGGACCCTGCTCCAGGGTTCCCGGTGAGGGGGCAGAGCCGACATCCAGTCCCCCCCGCCCCCAGCGGACACTTCCTCTCTCCCCCGAGCCACTCACACTGCTCTCGGTACGGAGTCAGCTGTTTCCTCCGGGACACCACCCGGCCCGTCCCATTCACAATCGCCCTTCGGCAGCCTCAGCTGGGAGATGGCGTGACCACGTGATCCCATCCCCATCCCTCGTCGGGTCTCCTAGTGACGTGCTCGCTAGGCAACTCTCCTTCGCAACCACCCTGCCTCCCGGGAAAAACGGTCATTATTTCTTCATCATCATTATCATCAATCTCTACCGGGGAAAGAAGAACATCCCCCCCCCCCCCCCAGCAATACACAGCGTTGGACAGACCTGCATCATGGTCTGGTGCAGCAATTCCAATGCGCAGGAACGTTAGAGCATAGAACACCACAGCACAGTACAGGCCCTTCGGCCCACAATGTTGTACCGACATTTTATCCTGCTGTAAGATCTATCTAACCCTTCCCTCCCACATAGCCCCCCCATTTCTCTATCATTCATGTCTAAGAGTCTCTTAAATGTCACTAATTTATCTGCCCCCACAACCTTTGCTGGCAGTGCGTTTCATGCACCCACCACTCTCTGTGTAAAAAACTTACCCCTGACATCCCCCTTGAAACCTTCCTCCAATCACCTTAAAATTTTGTCCCCTTGTGTTGACCATTGTCGCACTGGGAAAAAGTCTCTGACTGTCCACTCGATCTATGTCTCTTATCATCTTGTACCATCAAGTCACCTCTCGTCCTCCTTCTCTCCAAAGAGAAAGCCCTAGCTCGCTCAACCTGTCCTCTTCAATCCAGGCAACATCCTGGTAAATCTCCTCTGCACCCTCTCAAAAAGAAGCTGCAGAGAGTAGTGGACTCTGCCCAATACATCACCGGCACATCCCTCCCCACCATCGGTAGGATCTACAGGAGGCACTGCCTCTAGAAGGCAACATCTATCATCCATATCATCTTTTCACAGCTACCATTGGGCAGGAGGTACAGAAGCCTGAAGTCCCACACCACCAGGTTCAAGAACAGCTACTTCCCTTCAACCATTCAGTTCCTGAACCATCTAGCAAAACCCTAATACTATATTTTAGCAACACTAGGACCACTTTGCACTAAAATGGACTGTTTTTCTTCTAATTGTGTTCTTTGTTGTGAAAATTGTTTATAATTTATGGTTTTCTTGTGAATACTGCTTATATGATGCTGCTACAAGGAAGTTTTCCATTGCACCTGTGCATACATGTACTTGTGCATATCACAAGAAACTCGACTTTGACTTTGATCTGGACAGCAACGAAAAAAGTTCAATTTGAATTTACAGCCAATTATGTACTTTTGAAGTAAAAACAGAAAATGCAATTCTGAGGAAAGGGAAACAGTTAATGTTTCAGGTCCAGGATCCTTCATCAGGACTGAGAAAGAGAGAAATAAGTTAGTCTTGGTAGCAGAGAAGGTAGGGGAGGGTGATGGCCGGAACAAAGGGAATTTCTTTGATAGGGTGAAAAAAGTGGCAGTTAAAACAAAAATAGGCTTGTCTTTTGTAATGCGTTGCTAATGTTGTATAGTCTATGGAATGTTGTAAAATCTGGCCTACTGGGACATGAACAGCAGGCCAGTCCATACAAAAACGAAAAAGATAAAATGGGATGGTTGGCAAATGTGGCTAGTCTCATGCATACAAACAGAAACAGTGTGTTATTAAAATTGGAGAATTCAATATTGAGTCCTGCAGGCTACAACGATTCCACCACCAGATACATATTCTCTTCCCCTTTCAGCCTATGTAGCTGAAAGGTACTTTCCCTTTGTGACTCTCTGGTCCACTCATATGTCCCCTCCTACTACACCTCATCATATGGCACTTTCCCAAGCAACCACAGAAGGTTGAACCCCTATTCTTTTACCTCTTCCCTTCCTACCATTTAGAGACCAAAAGTACTGCAATTATTCCAATCTAGTGTACAACATTCTGTCTTCAGAATATAGACTCCTCTACACTGGAGAAACCAAACACAGATTGAGTGATCACTTTGTAAAGCAACTGCACTCAGTCTGCAAGAGCAACCCTGAGCTTCTGGTTGTTCACAGTTCACAGAGAGATACAGCACAGAAACAGGCCATTCAGCCCACCAGGTCCATGCCGACCAGCGACCACCCACTTACACCAATGCTACGTTGATCCCATTATTTTAGTCTTCCCACATTCTTGTCAACTCCAGCACAGATTCACCACTCACCAACACTCTGGTGGCAACTTACAGCAACCAATTAACCTACCAGCCCGCACGTCATTGGGGCACAGGAAGAAACCGGAGCACCTGGGGGAAACCCACTGGGTCACAGAGATAATGTGCAAACTCCACACACACACACACACACTCATAGTGCCAGAGGTCGGGATCAAACCCAGGTCTCCTGTGCTGTGAGGCAGCGGCTCTATTAGCAGTGCCACCCTTGCCAACTTAGCCTGCATTGTCTGCCTTTATTCTTTTGGTCAACATTTATCACTTCATACACCTTAGTATTCAGAGGCCCACACTCTCATGACCTCCCAACACACCATTCACCACAGCCCCCTACTTCAGTGCCTCATTGATGGCCCCATGTCGTCACCCTCAGCCGCTGCACTCCATCGTTCCCTGCCCCTTTAAATCTCAATGGCATGTGGACGTCACTTTAATACTCCATCCCATTCCTATTCTGACCTGTCTGTCTCAACCTCCTCCACTGCCACAGTGACGCCCAACATAATCTAGAAAAACATCTAGGCACAACACTGAATTTTCCAACTCTGTTATCATTTCCCGTTGCCATGTGGATGTCCCTTTCTCAACATGTTTCTGTAATAGTCAGTACTCAATCTCCTGTAACCTGATCATTGGCCCAATTAACCATTTCAAAACCCACAAGAGTAGAAAGGAGTCCTTTTCGATCGCATGGGACTGATTAAGAATGAATTGAGCTAATCGATTGGACAAATGGGAAAACATCAAACCACATCACCTCCACACCAGAACTAAGGCTACCCCAACTTTAGTCATCAAGCTTCAGCATGCAGTTGATGCTAGCATATGTGTGTGTTAGAGGCTGGGCTCCAAGTTATTGACTGATTTGGAAGTATATGAAATATTCTTAACAGCCATAAAGCAAAAAGTACTCTACCAACCTGCCCACACTGCCCTCCAACAATAAATATCCTTGAAAAACATGGATTGTTTTGCACTCTGTACTACCTCAATGCACTCTGTACTAACCCAATGTAACTGCACTGTGTGATGAATTGACCTGTACGATCGGTATGCAAGACAAGTTTTTCACTGTATCTCGGTACAAGTGACAATAATAAACCAGTACTAATACCAATACCAAGATATTGATGATGATATTCACCAGTACCTTTAGTGTTTCAGCCCTGCCTATTCTAAGGATGAGTATTTGAAGCTCAAGACTTCAAACACAGCACAAAGCTCACGGGCTACCAGGTAGCAGTGATCCTGACCCTCCCATGTCCCCTGTGTAATGAATTATCTGCAGCTAGCACCTAAAAGATTTAGAAAAATAACATTGCTATTGTCCCTGTAAAATCTTCCACATCCACCAGGACAGGCATACCAAGTCAGTGCCTTACTCCAGGCCAACATAGACATTGAGGCCCTAATTACACCCAGGTTGCTGTTTCACCTGCTGTGGGGTTTCCAGCAACCTGTTTTTATTTCAGGTTTCCAGCCGAGTTTTATTATTATAAAAAGGTTTATTATTAAACCTTTGAATTTACATTTCTTCAATTCTGGACTCAAATTTCAAATTTAAATGCTTCAAATTTTAATGTGCCTTTAGTTGCCTAGATTCTGAACTCCTGAAATCTCTCCCCTGAGCTTCTCTCACTCTACCTTTATCACTATTAAAACGCTCCTTAAACCTTATTTTTTGACCAAACATTTGATCACCTACCACTCACATGGCTTGATGTCATTCTTTGTTTGAAAATGCCCCACTGAAACACCTTGGGATGCGTTTCTGTTAATCTACATTCTGTTGATGCTGTGGTTGGCAGTCTGCAACGTAAAGTACGTCAAAGTCAGATCAACGCGAGTATTTCTGCATGCAGCTGGTGTGCTGGTCGCTTGGTGGAAGGTGGCACTCTCGAACGGCTAACCTGCTTTATCAAAACACCGACACCACCTTCTGCAAACGCCCGCCTACTCACGTTACCACTTCCCTCCCGCCAAAGAAGGTCAGGCGCCCCTCCCCTTCAAGTAGCGAGCCGATCGCCCAATCAGCGCACGACTTGTCGGGGGGAGTGACGTGCCCGCTCTGCTCGGCTCTCGCCCCTGACTGACGAGAGCAGGAACACGCTACCGCGACTGGAAGATGAGTGCGGAGCAGGAGGAGAAGTTGAGGCTGGTACGCTGCAGTATCAGGAGCTTCCCCGACTTCCCCAAGCAGGGCATCCTGTTTAAGTGAGTCTCCCGCCGGTGGGCGAGGTCGGGGTGTTGGTGTCCGCAGGCCTGGGATCTCCTCCTCAGGCAGTCGCTGGGGATGTGAGGATGAGTTGCTTCCGCTCGGGTTTTGCGGGTCCTGGGCTGACCGGTGAAGCCAAAGCCAGTGTGGGAACCACAGACCCTCCATGGATGGGGCAGTGGGGTGGTGTGCACCTTCCGTTTCCTGGTTGCTCTTTGTTGAGGCTCTCAGTGCCGTCCAGAATGCTCCTCCTCCACTTTGTGGGCCAGGGATTCACACGAGGCAGTGCGGGGCTGAACTTTGAAAGGAGGGTGTGAAAACATCTTGAAATGTTTTGCTCTGTCGGTCCAGTAACTTATTTCCACGACAGGGTTTGAAATAGCGTGTCTATTTCGGGATTCTGTTGTTGGGATTGAGTGTAATTAGGCCGTCCATTCTCGGGATCCTCAGATTCTTATTCGGAATAGTTTATTGTCGTATACACCAAGGGTGCATTGAAATTCCTTGCTCGGGTCAAGCCAGTGGATTTAGAGAATTTTACAGAGACAGCGCTGGTGGTGCCTTGGGGTGCCTGTTGCGAGTGGTTTAATTCTCAGAAGCATGTAAAAGGACTGGGATTACAGCTGCTAAATTTTATGTTGGGTTTAAGTTATTGATCAAGGGATGTACTGGCACACTGATGGTGAATTTTATAATTCTCTCCAGAGCAAAATAACGGAATTAAAGATGGCCAGTGTTAGTAACCAAGCTGAGTCACTCTGAGCTTGACCTGGTCATTCACACTTGATGGAGTAACTTGGTGAGCGATCTTGGGAAATACTGGGTGGGGAGTGGAATTACCCAGACCTGTTGGGAGAGTTAGACGTGTTTCAGTTGCGAGCCAGGGTTATTGGCTCGCTGCTGTATTGCTCTTTATTGCCCATCTGATTTCCTGCACAATCCTACTTCTGTGGCTGAGACTATCAGCTCTGGAAATATCTCCCTACAACTCGTCGCTCATCTCACCTGGACTCGCCTATCACCTGATCTCACCGATCTACTGCCTGCGTGTGCTCCCCCCCCCCCCCCCCCCCCCCGCCACCTTTTTCTTCTGGCTTCTGTCCTCTTCCTTTCCAGTCCTGATGAGGGGTCTCGGCCCGAAACGTCGACTGTTTATTTCCCTCCATGGATGCTGCCTGACCTGCTGAGTTCCTCCAGCATTTTTTGTCTTGCTCCAGATTCCAGTATCTGCAGGATTTTTTGTGTCTCTGTATTTCTCTTGTGACATTCCTTACAACCTGTCTCTTTGCTCATTTGCCCTAATATGGCTGTCAAATTTTCTTCACACCTGTCAAGCATCTTGATGTTTTGCAATGTTTAAAAATTGCTGCATCAATAAAAGTTGTTATTGTTCAAAATAATGGCAGAGGAAAATATGAACTAGATTTTTGATCCTGAATGCAGTTATCATTTCCAACCCACAGTCCACTTGTGTTTGTATAATTTATATGCATGGCTCTTTGACGAAGCTGTTTAATTGAAACAATCTGTCAAAAGTAAGAACATTTTTGTCTCTTTGTTATTTTTAAATACTTCAGTCGCATTGCCCTGAAGGTTATGCAGTTTCGAGTTTAGATATCAGTCGTAACAGTCCTCTTCTGATCTGTTTTCCAAAATCTTTTCTCGATTATTGTGAATGAAATTTCGATTGCGAATTGAGAAAACCTACCTAAATAGTTAGACTTGTTGCCATTGAAAAATGTTTGTTTGTTCTTGTGCAACATTAACAGCAGTGAGCTTTTCATAAATTCATGCCTTGCAGTGCAAAGTACATAATTTTTGCTTTAATGAAAATGGATCTTTGGATAATGTCAGTAAGTAACATGTTCTTTTACACAATTTCATGATATCCCAAAATACATAACATCTTCACAATAACAGAATACTTCACAAAGTGTGTAAGCTTTTTAGATCATGCTCATCAATATTTTGACATTTTGGAAATCAATGACTGATTCTATCTAGATCTGACTTTAGAAGGCTTAGTTCAAAATCATAGTGTGGAATCCAGAAATGTTTTATTTCTATCTTCATAATTCAAGCTCAGAGTGCCACAGACTCACTGACAATAAATAATAAAATTTGCTGGAATGTTGTTCCTCATTCTGCCTTCCATTTTCCTTATTTTCTCACACTTTTGTTTTTTCCTATTGTGTGTTGTATCCCATCCATAAAACAAATTTTCTTCCAATTTTTGCATTTCTCCAACACTACTTGAGGCTTTCCTGAAAATCCAAACAACACAGTTTCTCACAGATCTCTGTGACTAAATCATCTGTAGCAGAGCATCCAGTTAATGGTCTTACCAGTGAGTCCAAGAGACCAGTAAATGACAACAAAAAAACTGCAGATGTTGGAAATCTCAAATATAAACAGCCTGTTCTGGTGGAGTGTCTTCAACCTGAAATATTAAATCTGTTTCCCTTTCCACAGATGCTGCCTGGCTTGCTGAGTGATTCTGGTATTTTCTGGTTTTAGTCCATTAAACTAATCTGTTAGGTTTACCAGTAAGTTGCTTGCTGGAATGGACTTCAGTAATATTGTTAAAATAGTTATGAACCTGTTGGATCATCAGACCAAAAATTGGACATTACTCTAATGAGCAAACCATTGACTGTATTTAAAATGTGTGGTTAAAATGGTGATCAGTGACAACAAACTAAGAACAGAAAATAGGAGTAGGAGGAGACCATTTGACCCCAGAAGCCTGCCTCGCATTGGCTATGATTATGGCTGATCTGTTCCAGTCTTCATCTCTTTTGTGTCATTCCCCCATAATACTCAATTCCATGATCCCTACAAAAAAGAAGTTTATCTACTTCATCTTTAACTACCCTGGGTTAAGAATTTCAGAGATTCTTCACCATCTCTGAGGAGTTGTTCCTTCGTACCTCAGTTTTAAATGATGACCCCCCCCGCCCCCACAATCTTGTCATAATGTCCTTTCATTTTAGACTCTGCACTAAAATAAACATATCAACATGTATCCTGCCATGCCCCCTTGGGAGCTTGCATGTTTTATTACAATCACTCCTTATTCTTCTGAGCTCAAGAATATGGAAATAATTTCTTTAACTGCTCATGGTAGGACAATTTTCTCATCCCAGGAATTAGTCTGGTGACTCTCTTTTGGATTGCCCCCAGTGTCAGTATATCTTTCCTTAAACGAGAGGACCAAAACTGCACAGTACTCCAGGTGTACGAGAGGTTGGAATTTGGAAATAATGAAGAATTATTACAATTTTACAGGATATTGAGGAGACAATACCTATATTTAAAGTGTGTGGTTAAAACAGTGATCAGAAAATAGGAATTTTCTGTTCTTATTTGTTGTCACTGATCAAATTCTAACCACACAATTTAAATACAGATATGGTCTTGTCAATATCCAGTACAATTTGTAATAATTCTTCCTTGGTTCTAAACTCAAACCCTCTTGCAATAAAGGACAATTTGCCATTTAACTTCCCAAACACTTGCTGCACCTGCCTACTAACCTTTTGTGATTCATGGACAAGAACACCTAAATCTCTCTGTACCTCGTCCATCTGCAATCTTTCTCCATTTAAATATTAGTATGCCTTTTGTAGTTAAATAGCTAATAGTAGCTAAACTAAATTCATTAAGTAAATTGGTTTCATTGGTGCACTTTATGTAAGAATGGTGGGTGAATTGTTTGAAATGATTTGGCGCTTAAGGATATATTCAGTTGTATATAAATTGAATTAGAACATAGAACAGAACAGGCCCTTCGGCCCACAATGTTTTGCCAACATAGCTAATCCCTCCTACCTACAGATTGTCCATATCCTTCCATTTTCCTCTCATTCATGTGCCCATCCAAGCCCCTCTTAAAATCCCCCAATGAATTTGCCTCCGCCACCCTATCAGGCAACATGTTCCAGGCATCCACCATTCTCTGAGTGAAAAAACGTACCCCCTCACGTCTGTCCTGAACCTACCCCCTCTCACCCTAAGTGCATGCCCTCAGGTATTCAATCACTCAATAATGGGAAAAATATATTGCTTATCTATCCTATCTATGCCTCTCATAACATTATACACTTCCAACAGATCACCTCTCAGCCTCTGCTGCTCCAGAGAAAAGTGCCCAAGTTTGTCCAGCCTCTCCTGATAGCACATGCCCTTTAATCCAGGCAGCATCCAAGTAAACCTCCTCTGCACCTTCTCTAAAGCCTCAATGTCCTTCCTATTGTGAGGTGACCAGAAATGCATGCAATACTCTAAATGCAGCCTAACCAGAGTTCTGTAGAGATGTATCATAACTTCTTGACTCAATGCAGGAAGTCCCCACGTTACGAACGAGTTCTGTTTTTGAGACTTCATAACCCGGATGTAACTCGGAACAGTGCATGCGCACTTGGCCCAGGAATTGCGGCCGCGCATGCGCACTTGGGCCAGGGATCGCAGCCGCACATGGCCCCAGCCGCACATACGCACTTGGCCCGGGGTTGGGCTAAAGAAGGTGTACCGCTGCTGTGGTGGGATCAGGGGCCGGGCCCACTTACGGGCGTTCGTAAGTCGGGCGTTCGTAAGTCGGGGAGTGCCTGTACCTTATTTAATAAATGCAAGCATTCCATAAGTCTTCTTAACCACCCTATCTACCTGTGTAGCCACTTACAATGAGTCATGGACTTGCACCCCAAGGTGTCTCTGCTCTTCAACACTGTTAAGGGTCTTGCCCTTTAGAGTGTACTGCCTCTTGACATTAGTCCTACCAAGGTGCAACACCCCATATTTATCTGGGTTAAACTCCATCTGCCATTTCTCTGCCCACATCTGCAACTGATCTATATCACGCTGTATTGGTCGCCAGTCTTCTACACTATTCACAACTCCACCAATGTTGGTATCGTCTGCAAACTTACTAACCGATCCATCAACATTCAGGTCATTTATGTACATCACAAATAGCAGAGGTCCCAGCACAGATCCCTGCAGAACACCACTACTCGCAGGCCTCCAGCCTGAATAAGTCCCTTCAACCACCACCGTCTGTCTTCTACGGGCAAGCCAGTTCTGGATCCACACAGCCAATTCTCCACTGACCCCATGCATTCAAACTTTCTTGAGTATTGGTTTATTATTATCACTTGTACCGAGGTACAGTGAAAAACTTGTCTTGTGTACCAATCGTACAGGTCAATTCATTACACAGTGCAGTTACATTGGGTTAGTACAGAGTGCATTGATGTAGTACAGGTAAAAACAGTAACAGTACAGAGTAAAGTGTCACAGCTACAGAGAAAGTGCAGTGCAATAAGGTGCAAGGTCACAACAAGGTAGATTGTGAAGTCATAGTCCATCTCATCATATTAGGGAAGTGTTCAATAGTCTTATCACAGTGGGGTAGAAGCTATCCTTAAGTCTGTTGGTACGTGCCCTCAGGCTCCTGTATCTTCTACCTGATGGAAGAGGAGAGAAGAAAGAATGACCCAGGTGGGTGGGGTCTTTGATTATGCTGGCTGCTTCATCAAGGAGGGGAGGCTGGTGTCTGTGATGTGCTGGGCCGTGTCCGCAACTCTCTGCAGTTTGTTGCGGTCCTGGGCAGAGCAGTTGCCCAGCCACGCTGCATCCAGATAGGCTTTCTATGGTGCATCAATAAAAGTTGGTGTGAGTCAAAGGGGACAAACCAAATTTCTTTAGCCTCCTGAGGAAGTAGAGGTGCTGGTGAGCTTTCTTGGCCATGGCATCTACGTGATTTGACCAGGACAGGCTGTTGGTGATGTTCACTCCCAGGAACTTGAAGCTCTCAACCCTTTCGACCGCAGCACCATTGATGTAGATGGGTGCATCTACACTGCCCTCTTTCCTGAAATCAATGACCAGCTCTTTTGTTTTGTTGACATTGAGGGAAAGGTTGTTGTCATGACACCATTCCACTAAGATCTCTATCTCCTTCCTGTACTCCAACTCATCGCCATTTGAGATACGGCCTACAACGGTGGTATCATCTGCAAACTTGTTGATAGAGGGCTGAGGATGCAGCCTTGTAGGGCACCAGTGTTGAGAATAATTGTGCCGGACGTATTGCTGCCTATCCTCACTGACTGTGGTCTGTTGATTAACCGATGATGTAGGACCTTGTCAAATGCCTTACTGAAGTCCATATAGATGACATCCATGGCTCTGTCTTCATCAATCTCTCTCGTCACCTTGTCAAAAAAATTCAACCAGGTTACTAAGACACAGGTTGCCCCGCACAAAGCCATACTGGCTTTCCCTGATCAAGCCATTGGATTCCAGATGCTCGTATATCCTATCTCTAAGAATTTTCTCCAGCAATTTCCCTACAACTGACGTGAGACTCACCGGTCTACAGTTCCTTGGATTCTCCCTCGTAATATTAGTATTGCAACTCCTCTCTCTTTTATCTCCCTCTCTATTCTTTCTAAAACTTTGAAACCCTGGTACATCAATCACCTATTCCTGTCCCTCCCTCAACTAAGTCTCTGTAATGGCCACAATGTAATAGTTCCATGTACTGATCCATGCTCTGAGTTCATCACTCTTGCTCATAATACTCCGAGCATTAAAGTAGAAACACTTCAAACCATTCGTTCCATCACATCTGTTATTAGGAATCTGCCTAATACTACATTCTCTGACATCAGCCCTCCTGCCTGTTCCCTCACTTACTGACCTGTCGTTCTGGTTCCCATCCCCCTGTGAAGCTAGTTTAAATCTTCCCCAGGAGCATTAGCAAACCTCCCTGCCAGGATATTGGTTCCCTTCCAGTTCAGGTGCAACCCGTCCCTCTTGTACAGGTCACCCCTTCTCCAGAAAAGGCTCCAATGATCTAAGAACTGGAAACCCTGCCCACTGCACCATCTCCCCAGCCACTCATTTGTCTGTGCTATCGTCCTGTTCTTTCCTTCACTAGCTCGTGGCACCAGAAGTAATCCAAAGATTACTACCTTGGAGGTCCTGCTCTTCAGCCTCCTTCCTAACTCCCTATTCTCATTGTGCAGGACCTCTACCCCTCTCCTGCCTATGTCATTGGTACCAATATGCACCATGACCTCTGGCTGCTCACCCTCCCCCTTAAGAATATTCTGCAACCGTTCTGCGACATCCAGGACCCTAGCACACAGGAGGCAACACACCATCCTGGCATCTCTTTGGCGGCCGCAGAATCTCCTGTCTGTCCCCCTTTTTTGAGTTGAGTTGTTTCTTTAAAATTTAATTCTCCTAAGAGGGAGGATGGGGGCATGTTTTACCAGTTTAGTAGCTTGGCATGGGAGTGTTTCAGTGTTGAGTTTGTACAACAATCTGGCAGTTTTTCAACATTGTAAATTCTCATGGCAGCAGAATGGGCCGCATTGTGTTTGATCTGGCTCTGCAACTTGCTTTCACCTCCCTACAGGATGTATGTGCAGCTCCTAATATCATAGAGGCCTTGTGGCTGTCCACTGTCTCCAAATGTCTCCGATGATCAGAAATACTTGAAAGCAGTCGAAAGACACTTAAATAATTTTTTAAATTATTTATTTTGAATTTACTTAAAAGCATATATGTAAATTAATTTTTTAAAAAAACATTAACATGGGGAAACAAACCAATTAGCTTTATTTGCCTCTTCAATGAATGCTGGATAAGTGAGCTGTGGTTGAAGTTCAAGGACTAGATACAAAGTGTATCTCACCCATCAACTTGGCAGGATCAGCAACCACCATTGCCTCAGGTCTGCAGCATGAGATCAGGTGTTCTCAGCTTCTGATCTCCAACTCATTTCATACTTGGACCATATTACCCAGGCACAGAAGCCTGGAGTGTGCTGCTGCAAGCAATGCAGGTTGCTGGTGGTTCCCTATGAAACCAACAGCTAGCTATCAGTCCAACCTGGCCTTATGTGTTTACATTTTCTGGGTTCATTGTTCAATAACATCTGCCTCTCATCCCTGGTATTATCCTTGAGAGGTTGAGTCGCCTGGGACTAATCTCGCCAGAATTCAGAAGAATGAGAGGGGATCTTGTAGAAACATATAAAATTATGAAAGGGATAGATAAGATAGAGGCAGGAAGGTTGTTTCCACTGGTAGGTGAGACTTGAACTAGGGGACATGGCCTCAAGATTCTTGGGGATAGATTTAGGACAGAGATGAAGAGAAACTGCTTTTCCCAGACAGTAGTGAATCTGTGGAATTCTCTGCCCAGGGAAGCAGTAGAGGCTACCTCATTAAATATATTTAAGACACAGTTAGACTTTTGCATAGTAGGGGAATTAAGGGTTGTGGGGAAAAGGCAGGAAGGTGGATCTGAGTCCATGGCCAGATCAGCCGTGATCTTATTGAATGGTGGAGCAGGCTCGACGGACCTGATGGTCTAGTCCTGCTCCTATTTCTTATGTTCTTATGAAGCTTTTTCCTTATTTATACAATGTAGTTGTTGCTGGCAAGAACAGCATGCTGTTGCCCATCTTCAATTGCTCTTGAGAAGGTTGTGGTAAATTCCCGTGGACCTTTTGTTGAAGGTATTCCCACAGTATTGTTAGGTGGGGTATTTCCAATATTTGGAGCCAGTGAGGGTGAAGGAATGACAACATACTTTCAAGTAGGATGGAGTGTGACTTGGGAGGGAAACCTGCAAGTAACGTTACTCCAATGTGCCTGCAGCTCTTGTTCTTAGTGATAATAATTAGGGATTTGGTGGTGCTGTCGGAGAAGCCAGAACAAGTAACTGCGGTACATTTTGTCGATGGTGCACACTGCAGCCGATGTATGATGTAAGTAAATTTTGGAAAACAAGCATCCTAACACTGCCCTCTAGAGGGTATTGCTGTCTACAATTAGAATTGGTTTATTATTGTCACTTGTACCAAAGTACAGTGAAAAACTTATCTTGCATACCGTTCATACAGATCAATTCATTACACAGTGCATTGAGGTAGTACAGAATGCAGAGTAAAGTGTCGCAGCTACAGAGAAACCTTCTAATGTTTTAAAAATCCATTTGTCACCTTTGTTTATTGTGCTTTGGCTGCCACATGCTCTTCAATACCTTGTATCTTATTAAATGAGCCATTTTTGAAGAGTTAATCATACCATTTGAGATGGAATTGGATATACACTGTTACCAGAACTTTGGTCTCTAAATAATAATGAAAAACAGAAAAATGATGTAGATGATATTATTTATTCAAAGAGTAGCAAACAGACAGGCACTTACAACCCATTTCAATAAACTGGCATCAGTTGATCAGAATGAGCTAGCAACTTGCATTAAGTTCCAAATTTGGGGGTCCTTCCTTTTGCACGTTGATCCTAGGTTCACACTAACAAACCACCAAGATTCCTGTTTGTATACCCTTTGTTCTAGTTCTTTGTTCAATCATGTTTGCAGGTTCTGTGCTCACACATGTACAGTGTTAATTAGGGTCATTATTAAACTTGTTTTGTTTTCTTGTGAATTTCTTGGGTAGCTCCTTCAAAGTCTGAATTGTGAGACAATACTCCTATATCTCTCTTGTCATGTTTAATTAATTTTATAGTTAAGCCTCTGTCTAACCAAATCTTGGGTTTCTACTGATATTGACATTTCTGCTTGTACCTTCTCTAGGAACTTTTAGCATCCATTTAATCTAGCCTTCATACTTTGTTCTGATGTTTCCCACTATAATCTTTTATTCCTGTACCTAATTAGTTCCCAGCCCCGTCACGTATATATTGATACTGAAGCCCCAAACTAAAGGTTCCTTTGCTATAATCCCATCTTCATATTATACAAACTTCAGTAAATGATCACCTTTAAGTTTTGTCTTCAATTATAAAATTAAGCATTTCAAATAACTTATTAAGATTGATGTGACTATCATGATGAATGCATTAAATAATTGTAAATATGTTGGACACAATATGAAGCTGTGGGTAGATTTGTACTTTGCTGCCCCAGATTTATAAATCATCCCACTGAGTTTTTTTTTGTTATTTTTTTTCAACTTAAGCCTGTTGTAGAATGTTAACAAAAGTTTTATGCACTTGATGAAGTTGCGCTTGGGTTTCAGTTGGCTGTTCAAGTAGACTCTGTAGAGATATCTTGTGATTCAAAATAGTGATTTAGTTTACTTATGATAGCTTCTGAAACATTGATAACCATGGTTGACCAAGTGCAAATATCAACCAGCTCCCTCTATCCAAATCTTGCTCTGACTTGCTGTTGAAAACCATAGTGTTTAAAACAGAGCGCATCATTTTTCCATATAGTAATGTATTTAATGTCATAGTTGCATGTTCCTTGTCCTTTATATTGCCACCTCAAGAGGATACTATACATGGATCTGGCTTCAATGGTACAGTTGATATTATAAGGTCCTTTTAAATCCCCATAAAGTCTTCAGCATGATATAGATAGATCTGTGCCTATTGACAATCTAATCTTCTCCATGGCATAGTTGGGTTTGTTGTGATTTCCAAGCTACAAATTATTTTGTATTTTCTCTATCACTTGGGTTCCTGCCATCTGATAACCTTGTTGATCAGGGCTATAATCAGTAGTCCTAAAACAACTGCACTTCCTATATTAAACTGTAATTTAGCTGTCTCCCTGAGTATACATTTTGTAATGTTGTCATTATCTGTCAATTGGTTAAGCTCCATAGCTGCTCATTCTTGATCCAATTCAGAAACTCCCCTCTCTTCCAACTTCTCCTTCAACTGCTCTACAATCTAATTCCAATGACCCCACATGACATCCTGTTCCGGTGTCTATTACTCTTTCTGTTCTGCCTTTTAATTATTTTGTTTTAGTGTATCCTTCTATTACCTTGGTTATATTCCAGCTTTTGCATTTGTATTGTCATTATCATTCAGAGCTAGTATAATGTTTTAACTTGCTTTGCCATCATTCTCATTTTTGTATCTGCATTTCTAATATCTGAAATATTGACTGTTGCAATAACAATACCCAGATCATTGGCAAGTCCCCCTTTTTCCTCTTATAATACAAAAGAATCATGCCCGTGCCAACTTGACTGATGCAAACTGCTCTCTTTATGATTGTCCCTGCTAATCTAGTTTATTCCTTATAAAATCATTCACCTGGGTCCTCATATTTTGTTCTGCTGTTTCCCACTACATCTTTTATTACTGTACCCAATTGGTTCCTGGCCCACTTGACTAGTAAGGTTCACATACTTAGCTGACTCTAAGGCCCCCTTGCTACAACACAGGAATTTGAGAGAAATCTGATTTGATAACTTCATTGTGAGCAACTTTAGAAATGATGGCTAATTGACTTACTTCTATGCTAAAATTTCTATGGATTTTAAGAAATAAAGCTCCGGAGAAACTTCCTGTGACTGTTGTTTGCTGTGGAGGTGCTTCTTCCTCCAGATGCAAGTGACTACAAGACTTCAACAAACCCAGACTTCCAGTGAATAAGGGATCTTAAATTGCAATCCAGTATGGAACCCACAATATTCTTTGGTCATGACTAGCTTTGGTGAATTTTTTGATTGGTAATTAGAATAAAATAGAGAAAATGCTTTTAAAATTGCTCTGATATTAATGCATTAGTTATATCTGTAATATCTTTAGTTTTGTTTGGGAAGTAAAATGATTGCAAGGAAATTAAATTGACACTTTTAATGTATTGTAATATTGAACTGTTGCTGCATGCTTTTAAAGTTACTGAAATGTCTCAGAAACTGAGTGTAAAACTACATAGCTACCCCACCACTAGAATTTATGAAAATAGCTCTTTTAATTGAAATTTGTTTATAAGTCTATGATGTAAATAATTTGGATGAAAGAAATGCACTTGTCAGATTCATGGCTGCATCCCTAATTAGACTTTTTTTTTGCACTATATAGTCTTCTTGCAGTATTGTCTAATTATTAATCCATTTATCTGTGATCAAGTCCATTCCAACCAATTTTTATTATCAGCGGTCCTTGAATCTACAAATGTACAGTAAGTGCTTAATCTGGTCAAAGTGCACATTTACAGTTGATACAAAAATAAGTCTGCAGATGCTGGAACGAGAACAAAAAATTATGGAAATGCCCAGTAAACCAATGGTTGTTGGTGCAAGAACAAGTGGGTTGGTATCACTGGTGTCACCCTTTTCAGAATCATTTCTGAAGAACTGCAACCTTATCCGCACCAGCAATATGGTGTCTTATTCTCTTGACTGGTGTTAAGAATGATATGCTATACATTTGCACTCCATAAAAGATAGATTATTCCAGTATTTTCTGCTGTTACATTTAACTTATCCCCTGTTTTATTTTTCAGGGACATCATCCCCCTTTTGAAAGATCCCAAAGCCTTTACTGCAGTTATTGACCTGTTTGAAGATCATTTGAGAAAGAAGTTTCCCCAGACTGAATTAATTGTGGGTAAGGGTACTTGTTCTTGACTGCGGTTCGGCTTTCGGTCTTCTCTTAAAACCAGATTCCATAGGCTACAGTGCTTTACATGTGGCTATTTAATTCACGTCTGCTGGGTGAGTTACTCTGTTGACATAGTGGATAAAGTCACTGGCTAGTGGGCGAGTTACTTCTAGGGCTCCCTTTTCTAATTAGTGGCATAACGTGCAGGCTCAATATTAGGACGAGGATACCACAGATATGACTCTCTAATATTTTTTTTAAATCATTTTGAAAATAACCTTTTGAATGGGGTACCAGAGCTCCTTTGCTATTTGCGCAACCACACGATAGCACAAGTTTTTTGCCTTTGGATGAAGAGGGAGATTTTTATAACACAAAGTAAATTCTTCCTTTTATAATTTTAGAGAGGAAAGTTTCAAAAAGTGATAGGTCAAATAAATGTGTTTACTCTAGCTTAAACCTTGAGAAGGAAGAAGCAAATTGTGTATTTATTAAAAGGAAGTATTAGATGACAATAAAAGCCCCCAAACATAGAAGAACTATTTTTAATTTGTAACCTGCTTCCAAGTTTATCTTTTATGAAGCGGTGTAAATGTATAGCATAGCATCATTCTCAAAAAAAGTAGCATCTTCACTGAAATTACCAGAATGTTTAAGAGTACTGATTTACTAAGAATAATGCTGCTATTGATTATATGTTGTTCTATTCCATTGTGAAATAACTTTGCTTTTGTGTCCCACAGGTTTGGATGCCCGTGGGTTTCTGTTTGGTCCTTCTCTGGCGCAAAGACTTGGAATTGGCTTTGTACCAATTAGAAAGAAAGGAAAGCTTCCTGGTAAAATTATTTCCATAAGATATCGCCTTGAATATGGAGAGGTAATCTTTCTTGTTTTTTTCTATAATTAAAGGGGAAATATTTGTAATCTTATAATATGGAACTGTATCATAATGCTATCATATTCTGAAATGTTTCTCTTTTTTTGTTTAAAAGGATGAAATTGAAGTACAAGCTGATAATGTGCAACCACAACAGAACGTTGTCATCCTTGATGATGTACTTGCGACTGGAGGTACAAGATATATGGTTAACTTTCTGTATTGCAGTTGCATGAATTTTCACTTCACATTTGTTGTGTTGGGGGATCTAAACATTTAGGCTTTTGTTTTTGCAAAGTCTGGCAATTTCATCAGCACAGTTTAACATCCCTTAAGCAAGCAAGTTCTAAGATGTTATGTTTACGAAGAACAGTACAACAATTTAATGGAAAGCTGTATATTTAAACTTTCAATTCTTGAGTAGGTATAAAGTTTTTAATAAAATCAAATGATTGACTTAGATTTTTTGTCTTTTGGTGCAGGTACACTGGCAGCTGCCTGCGATCTGATGAAGAAATTGGGAGCTAATATTCTTGAGTGCTTAGTAGTAATTGAAATTAAGGATCTGAATGGTTTGGAGAAACTGAATTGTGTGCCTCTCTATTCACTAGTGCAATTCTGAGTGTAAGAACTGCCTTGAATTACCTTATTAAAAACGTAATTCATTAATTGACATCAGGTCCTCTGATCATCAGGGACAATGTGGTCAAGAGTTAGTGTTGATGTTTTTTAATAATTCATTTCATAACACCTGGAATGCTAAGACCAAATGAAGCACCGTATAATTCCTGAACTTGCTAAGAACTCTCTAGTTTGAACTTGAGACTTTTCTAATACTTCTAATCCTTTTAGTCCTGTTAATTCCTATTCTTTCATAAGGGAAACCCTTTTTAAAAGGGTTTTTTTTTAAAGCAGGACTGAACCTCGAATCCTCAGAACTAATTTTCAGTTATCTGATCTCAGTATGTTTTGATCTGTCAGATACCAAACTAACCATAAAGATGGGATAATAGTCATGTGGCTCCTGATGAATATAAACGCAAGTTTGATTTGCAAGCCTCATTTGTGTAAGGCCTCACTGCACATGTGCTATGTGATTTTTTTTTGACCCACAAATATAGTCCATTAAGGTAACATTACAAAAGGTAAACATAGAAATTTATTTAGAAGTGCTTTATGTAGTTTGTGAGTATATGAAGAATGAAAGATTATTGGTTAGAAGTTACTTTTGAAACGGTAACATGATCCAGATTAAACAATGTTGGAGTTCTCAACTGAATGTTAGAACCTGATAGTTCTAAATTTGAGTGAGTGAATGGTCTAGTACCCCAGTTATTGCTGCAATCCGTAATCTCATATCAATCTACCCTTTGCCTTTGACAAGGTTCAGCACACCATATACCTCCAATGCCTCTTTCCTGTTGTCTGGTCTTAACTGTGCCATTCTTATTCAATCATTTGTTGCTGGAGAATTGCCTGTAGGGCCTATGCCATTTTCCACCACCAGCTCCATCATTGCTTCAGCTCATCCACATCATTACCACCTGAGTGTTCTAATGCTGGTCAATCATTTTACCCTTTGCAAAAGTTTGGTTGTCTAATGCTTTGTGTGAATTGGGGATAACAGCAAAGTCTTATTTACTCATCATCCCCTGCACCTTGGCTTCTGTTTAAACAATATTTTGATTTTTTTTAGTTCTTAGTTTTTCAGTTCTTCCATTATATACCTGTCTTCTTCCAGCCTTGTAACTTGCAGAGACTTTTGCACATTTTAAGGCACTCCATAAAACTCATCTGTGGTTTTTCATCTGTGGTAATGTCCTGAATGGCTCAATGGCAATTTTTTTTTGTTGCCAGTCACTGTTTTGCTATTTTATAGATGCTAAAACATGTTACAGGAGACTGATTTCAAATTCCAAGGCAATTCCCAAATAACCAAAAAAAAATTTGAACTGTAAACCACCAGCTCATCAGTGTCCTACGGAACACCCTTGCAAGTCTAATCTCCATTTGACTTGTCAAATAAATACTGCCTTACCGGCAGATCTAGGCAAGTTTCAATACCAGATTGTTAGGGTGCATTCGTCAACTTAAGACAAAGAGGAATGGGGAAGAAAAGTGGCCTTGAAACCACTCTCCACATCCTTTACAAATTATTAACTCAGTTTAATTTGTAACCCTTTGGGCATGTGGCTAGTATTCAAATGCCTTTCTAGTCAAGAACAGATAATTCATGCTGACACTTCAAAGGAAGGTTGAGGGAACACTCAGACATGCTGCTTGTCATGGAAAAGTTCAATCAAGACCCTGTCTACCTGCTTATTAATGTATGAGAGATCCACATCACTCTATAAAGCTTATCTGGTGTCTGAGCCAAACTTCTTCAACATGTTGACAATTAATCAGTTGTTTTTGACTGCAATTGTAGTAATTGCACTCTAGGATATCCTAAAAATCAGAGTCCTTATTGACTCATTTTTAAAATTGGGATCTTCAAAGCCTTTTTTAAAAAAACAGGATCCCTCAAATCCACCATCCCCATATATATTGCAGTACAAAAAAATAAACTATGATCACAAAAGAAAATAGGTTCTTTACATTAGTATCAGAGAACTGGCCAAATATTTTATATATCTTTCTAACCAGAACAATGTTTAAAGTGGTATGATTAGGTAACTATTTCTGCATCAGTAGAAGTAGACACACAAATCCCTGAAGGTGGTAGAATATTTTTGAATGTTCTTTATAGTAGCATCATGTACAAAAACAGAAAGGTTAAGCCGGGTAAAACTTTCACTAGCTTGGCCTCAGAATGCTAAGTATTCTGTCCAATTAGTAGGCACCAGACTTTTACAAGTGTGAAGGCCTTGGACAGCATTGAGTAACTTCAGTCAAGCGGATGTCAAAAGCCTGATCCAGGCCATAATCAGAACCCGCCCCCCCCCCCAATTCTTCTCTCTCAACTTTTCACACTTTGTTGCCATACAAAATATCCTTTCAGCAGCTGGAATAGATGGTCCTCTTCACCAACCAAGCACGAGAGATGTAACATCACCTTTCCACCTTTTTGTACATTGAATGTAATCAACTGTACTAGCTGTTGCTGCTCTACAGGGGAAGATTACTTCCTGAGCCATCTCTATTCCAGCTAAGCTTAAGCTTAACCTCAACCTCAAGTTTCAGTCTTGTTAGGACAGTTTTGCTACTTTAACTCAGGAATAGCTACAATGTTTAACTTAGTTCTCTTTTGGATACTTACTTCCATCCAAGCTCTCCAGTATAACAAGCCTGCAAACATCACTGGGAAACTAAGAATAGAACCACAAATAACAAATTGAAGGAAGAAATATTAATCATTCCTAACCTTAAAGAACATAATCTGACCTTTTCTCCAAAGATTTACATTCTAATTACATTCTTGGGTATATCATTCAAGTTTTATTAGTCTAATTAATCTACAGACAGCACGCACTGATAAGCCAGAGAATGTCACAGGGAAGCTATTGTGTATGACTCAAGCAGAATCTTCAGGAGTGCATGCTGGAGTACAGCAATGATGATTACATGGGTGTTCTGGCTGAGTGGGCAATTATATTGTGGTCTATATATAACAGTTAAACTGTATAATGGTTGAAGTAACCAATGATAAGGTTCTAGAAAACCTGTCAAAGGTCTAATATTGTTAATGGCTACCATCACAATGGCAGAAATACAAGCAGCAGCACATTTGCAAAAGCATGATTTAAGCTTGGAACCTGAATTTGTTAACAGTCTTGTGTCTATTTATTTCAAGCTGGCAGAGAATTTACAATTTTGTAAAATGTTAACTGGTTTATACATTTGAAATAAAAATCAGTCACAGAAGTGAAACGTTTAATCAAGTCATTCCTTAAAATCATTCCCTTCCCCCAACACCCATTCACACAAATATCTAATTTTCAGCTTAACATTTATGAATGATTTCCAACAGATTTTCAAAGCAGATTATTGAACAATTTAATATACTGTTTGAAACCAAACAGAAAAACTACTGCTGCTGGAAGACACGAACATTACACAAAAGATAGTCTTCTTCTTTGAAACTGTATTGCAAGCTGAATGATTTCCTCACCTTTAATTTGACAAATAATATTCAATTTTTAAAAAAACACTTCAGACTATGGCCTTATAAATAATTGTCAAGAAAACTTTCCAGGAAAAATATTGATCTGTAAAATCTGTAAGCTATCTCACTCCAGTATCCATTTGTTTCCCATCATCCAATATACAGATACACAATTCACATTTTTACATTTGGTGTTCAGGTTCTGTGCAGAACTTGTGTTTAAAAACATTTTAAAAAATCATGCTTTTTCCTCTTCCTTTATCTTTTTTGCAATTTTCTCCACAACCATGTTCAACTCCACATTCTTGTTCAACTTCAGGTACACATCCTTCCTGATCGTATGGATAGTCAGCCAGTCAGGAACAATGTCAGCCAGTAACCGCAGATGTTTTTCCATATCACCTGAAATTTAAAAAGGCATTTAATGTATCAGCTTACTCCGATCTTACAGAATAATGAGAAGGTGACCCTTCAGATTGAACATTTATTCTTAAAAAATATTAATGATTTAGATGATAATGTGGTAAACTGGATCAGCAAATTTGCAGATGACACTAAGATTGGGGGTGCAGTGGACAGTAAGGAAGGCTATGAAAGCTTACAGTGTGATTTTGACCAGCCAAGTAAATGGGCTGAAAACTGGCTGATGGAATTTAATGCAGATAAGTGTGAGGTGTTACACTTTGGGAGGACAAACCAGGGTAAGACTTACACAGTGAATGGCACGGCTCTGAGGTCTGCAGTAGAACAAAGGGACCTGTGAATACAGATTCATAGTTCCTTGAAGGTGGCATCACAGATAGATGGGGTCATAGAGAGCCTTTGGCACTTTGGCCTTCATAGATCAGGGCACTGAGTGCAGGAGTTGGGATGTTATGTTGAAGGTGTACAAGACATCAGTGAGGCCAAATTTGGAGTATTGTGTGCAATTCTGGTCACCTACCTAAAGGAAAGATATCAATAAGCCTGAAAGAGTGCAGAAAAAATTTACAAGGATGTTGCCGGGACTTGAGGACCTGAGTTATAGGGAAACGTTGAATAGGTAAGGACTTTATTCCCTGGAGCACAGGAGAATGAGGGGAAATCTTATAGAGGTATACAAAATTATGCGGGCTACAGATAGGGTGACTGCATGCAGGCTTTTCCCCCTCAGGTTGGATGGGACTAGAACTAGAGGACGTAGGTTTGAGACAAAATATTTAAGGGGAATCTGAGGGGAAACTTCTTCACTCAGAGGGTGGCGAGAATTTGGAAATGAGCTGCCAGCGGAAGTGGTAGATACAGGTTCAATTGTAACATTTGAGAGAAGTTTGGATAGGTACATGGATGGGAGGGGTTTGGACGGATATGGTCCGGGTGCAGGTAGATGGGGCTAGGCAGAAGACCAGGTCAGCATGGACTAGCTGGGCCAAAGGGCCTATTTCTGTGCTGTTCTACTATGACTCTGAAATCTATTTAATATATAGACAGCAAAATCTTAAAACAATGACTCAAGTATGCCCAACACTTCAGAATATAGTTGTATCCTAAAATTGTCTCATTGCAGAATCTATTTGTTTCCCAGAATTCTTCCAGAAAGTCTATTCTTTACACTCATCGCTATTTGTTGAAGCAAAATTGCTCAAGTCCCAAATCTACCTTCAGTTTATATCCATTTTCTACACTGAACCATTCCTTCACCTTCCCAACTAATTTCTTTTAGTGGTTGTCCTTGGTAAAAGCTCTCCCTCAATTCACTTACATCTGCTGTGGTCTAGACTTTGCATTCTCCTCATCACTGTTATATTTTGGATCATCCGTCTGCTCCACCAAACCATGTTTGATGCCCCAGTCTCCATTACTATCACTTGCCCTGGTTGCCTCCCCCAGCAAGTCTTCATCTCCACTTCCCGTAGACCAAGGGACTGAATGTGACAGAACTTCTGGCTATTCACTGCCAAATCTGGCCGCACCATTAGCCACAGGCACACCTTGCTTTTGTGCATCAAAACTAAACTCTGGGCCAGGTCTATCCTGAAATACAAAGATAACTGGCTTTTTTTCCTCTACTATAAGTAGTCCTCTTAAACTACTCTCCCAAGTTTCCCTGAGTTCCTGCACTTGTTGGCAAGGATTTATCCAGTAAAATTCAGACCTTCTAATTTAGTGAGCCTGCTGTTTCCCTCACTTTTTTCAACTCACAGACCAAACCGTTAAAAGGCCCTCTTTAGAATTTACAATTCCACATTCCCTCAAGTTCGTCCTAACCCACAAGGATCAATTTTGACCCTGCTGACCACCCAACTCCCCTGGTCCCTAGCTGACATCATCAAAAGCAAGAGAGCAGGAGGCTAGTGTTGTAATTCGCATTAAGTTCTGTTCACCCATCACCCCTGCACTTTTTCTCCAAAATTGATTGATTTCAAAACTTTCAACATTGCTAAATATGATACCCCAAATAGCTAAATGCTTTATCTTGTAATTTATTAGCATTTTAAATAATTCTTTACTAATTTACCCAAGGGCATTGCAGATCGATAGCTGTCAACCACTCTGTTGCTTGCCACTGTAATATTCAAAGCTGGTTTCTTCTCTGACACGAAAACATTGCGCAAAATTCTTGTTATCTCAGGAAGTCTCATCATCATATGAAGACGCTCAGTCTGTGCAGGATTCCTTGTCATGGCAGCCTGAATTTTTTGAGCTTCTTTGGTACGGATCTGTACAAGAGTTAGACATCAGTGCTTATGCTTATGATATGCATCATAGCAAAATGGTACCCTGATACATTGAACAAAATGAATTAGAAATTCTAAGCTAAATCAAAGGACAGATGTAAATATGGGATCATATATCAGAATTTCACCCTCACCCTGTCGAGCAGACTCTGCGAAACCCCTTTCAGTGCATCAGAAGGACCAGGACTTGGATGTGGGCTCAGAACATTTAGCTCCTTTCGTTCAATGGTAGCTGCCATGGCAGTTTCTACAGATTTGAGGGCCATGTTGGCAAGTGCTTTCTCCATCTAAAAATACAAAAATATTCACAAGGACAAAATTTAGCCTAGTACATTTATAGAAAAGAGGAACCACACTGGTACTTGATGAGGATAAGGCAGTGGACATCATCTACATGGACTTTAGTAAGGCATTTGATAAGGTCCCTCGTGATAGGTTGATTCAGTAGATAAAGATGCATGGGATCCAGGGTGAATTGCAAGTTTGGATTTGGAATTGATTTGCCCATTGAAGACCGAGAGTAGGGGTGGAGGGCTGTTATTCTGGCTGGAGGTCCATGACCAGTGGTGTTCTGCAAGGATCAGTGCCGGGACCTCTGTTTGTGATATATATCAATGACTTGGATGGAAGTGTAGATGGGTGGATTTGCAAGTTTACAGGTGACACCAAGATTGGAGGAGTTGCGGACAGTGAAAAGCATTATCAAAGAATACGGCAGAATATAGATTGGTTACAGATATGGGCAGAGAAGTGGCAGATGGAGTTTAATCCAGGCAAGTGTGAGGTGTTGCACTTTGGGAGATCAAATGAAAGGACAAAGTATACAGTTAATGGTAAGCCCCTTAATAGCATTGAGGTACACAGGGATCTTGGGGTCCAAGTCCATAGTTCACTGAAAGTGGTGACACAAGTAGATGAGGTGGCATATGCCATGCTTGCCTTCATTGGTAGGGGTGTTGCGTATAAGAGTAAGAAAGTCATGCTGCAGCTATATAAAACTTTAGTCAGACCGCACTTGGAGTATTGTGTGCAGTTCTGGTCACCTCATTATAGTAAGGATGTGAAGGCTGTGGAAAGGGTTCAAAATAGGTTTACCAGGATGTTGCCTGGATTAGAGGGTATGAGCTATAAGGAAAGGTTGGACAAACTTGGGTTGTTCTTCCTAGAGCATTGGAGGTTGAGGGGAAACCTGATAGAGGTTTTTAAAATTATGAGAGGCATAGATAGGGGAGACAGTAAGAATCTATTCCCAGGGGTAGAAATGTCAAACAACAGAGAACGTGCGTTTAAGGTTAGTGGGGGTGGGAGGGAATTTAAAGGTGATGTGAAGGGCAAGTTTTTATGCAGAAAGTGGTAGGTGCCTGGAATGGGTTTCCAGGGTTGTAGTGGAGGCAGACTTTTAGATAGACACATGAATATGAAGGGAATGGAGGGATAGGGATGATACACAGAAAGAGGACATTTAGTATAAATTGGCATCAAGATCAGCAGAACATGGTGGGCTGAATGGCCTGTCCAGTGCTGTACTGTTGTATGTTCACACCATACTTAGGCACCTTGAGGAAGTCTTTCCCTTGTATGACCCTCCACAAAGACCTCACTCTTGCCAACCCAAACAATCCACAGGGTGGGTTTTTGAAAACATTAGATGGTGGTGTATCAGTACCTTACCTTTGGTGTCATCATGCTGCGAGCTTTATCCAGTACTTCTTGAGCAGTTGTTAGCTTTTCAAAATCTGGAGGCTGGGGAAGTTCAGCAGCAACAATGTCTGGAACTTCATCCACATTAAAACGTGGGTGCCATCGTGTTAGCTTGTTATCAGGAACATACATCGGAGGGTTAAGAGAAGCCAAAAATACCTATTAGGAAAAAGAATAAAAAGTTATTACCACACTAGCTTTTAAAAAGTTTGTCAAGATTCACATTTTTGTCAAACAATCTTCCAAATAATCACAGCCCTCGAAACACTAATGGTCTTCATAAAATGTTATCCCTACATCCTGGAGTTTGCAAAGTATGAACTGTTGATGCACTGCCACATGGAACAGGAATGTGCTGGAGATGATAAACACCTCTCTCCCACCAGACCTCAGTGGAGTTAACACTCAGTTCAAAACTATTTAGGGAAATTATTAGCACAAAAAAAAGCACAGCAATCATCTACAAGTATTGCTCACTGGTAAACTAAAGCAGAAATTCTTAAGCATGTGAAATTGAAAGACATGGACAAATGTGTATATCCCACGGAGCCTCAACTGCACCATTCCTAGATTATGGGCTGTGAGCACCACTGGCAAGGCCAGCTTTTATCATCCACCCCTTCTGCTTCAGAGAGCTTGCAAGCAAGTGCAAAAGAGAAAGTGTTAAGAGCACAAGGGAAAAGTAAGAGCAGAAAGGAAAACAAAACATTTTACAGCCAATGAAGTCTTCATAAAACATGTAGTTACTGCTTTAGTAGAAGCAATATTGTAGCCAATTCATTCACATCATGCTTCCACATCATTAAACCAAGACCAATCCCATCAACGGCACAGAACCTTTGACATGTATTTAGGAGCACAAACAAGGCATCCACTTAATACTTCATCTGAAAGATGGCACTTCCAACAATGCAGCACACCCTTGGCACTGTACTGGAATACCAACACAAAATATTTGAGTTTCTACATTCTTGAACACACTGCAACCCCCATGTTGAAGGCACACCTGCAGTGCAATTACACTCGGCATTCCAGGATTTTGATCAAGCTGTGATGAAGGAACACTGGTGTATTTCCAAGTCAGGGTGGTAAAGGAGATGGAAGCAGCGGTGTTTTCACACATCCATTCTCTTCTTGCATTGAGATAGTCAAATCAGGAGCCTGTAAGCACTGCTGGAGGTGACAGGGGGAGTTGCTGCAGCATACACATGGCAAGCATTGTGTGCCACTGGTAAAAAGGAATTAATGTTTAGAGGATCGGGTGCCCACCAAGAGGGGAGTTTTATTCAAGATCACAGGAAACTTCAAACGTTCAAGCTATGGGGACAAAGTACCCATCACACTCTTGACTTGTGGCTTGTAGACAGTAGACAGACTTCAGGGAGCCTGTTGGTGGGTCAGACTTGCAGAACATCCAACCTGTAACTCACTTTTGGAGGCATAGCATGTGGCTCGTCAAGTTTCTGGTCAACGGTGAACCTCTTTAGATTAATTGTGGGGGCTGAATGTCAGTGAGGTGACTGAACGCTCGCTCGCTCTCTCTCTCACACACAGAGATCAGCACTGCCTCAAACTTAAATGGGGTGAATTTACTGCTTTAATTGTTTGGCAGATAGGTTCATAAGCAAGAGCATAAATTTGAAGTAATTGATTCAAGGATTAGGAGAGAGTTACAGGTGATATTCTCACTGCCTGAAAGGATGGCAGAGGCAGAAACAAGTCACTGCTTTAAAAAGCACGTGGAGAGTGGCAAACCAGAAAATCAAGAGAAATACAACGGGATTATGCTAGACAGTTCCCCACTGGCAGCACAAACATGGTGGGCTCAAACACGACAGGAAGCGGTGAGACAGGAGCCCGAGGTGATTGGTGGACTGAGGACGGGTGCAAGATGACAGGCGGGTTGCGGCAGGTAGGGGAGGGGAGCAGGGAGTTCAGAGACAGTGGCAGGTGGATGATAGATGGAGGCAGACAAAAAAGAGAGAGAAAATGAGGCAAATAAGCAGGAACTCAAAGGGCTAACAGTACTGGACTCTGATAATGGAGGTGAAAATGGGAACCATGGAGCCAGAACTCCTCCAGCAGATTGTCTGTTGCACCAAAGTAAATAAAGTTTGAAAAAAGATTATACAAATAAATTCTACTGTTAGATTCAAACCAATCCTAAATCATACCATGAGCCGTCCAACATTTGCTTCATGAAACTTCTTAAATGAAGGTTAAGAACTTTGCTAAATCTTAATCTGCTCTTTTAAAAAGTACAATCTAATGCCGATGTATTCAGCCACCCCCCCCCCCCCCCCACCCACCCCAAAATAGCATTTACGACCATCACTGTGACTGTGGCCCTAATGACCAGCAGGCATCAAAGAGTATGGCTTCCAGGATTAAAACAAACTGCCCTTGGACAGACTAAAGATGGCAGAAACTAGCAATGACACCAGTGTGCTTGCAACACAGGTCTTTGATGCCCGAGTATAAAGCTGCCAGGTAACCACATGGTCAGCTTGAAGACAAACACGGCTTACCTTATGGTGTTGCTTCACCATGTTTGTAAGGTTTCGACTGAAAATGCGACGGCGCAGAAGCAAGCGAGTGGCTGTTAGTTGTGGGTGGCCTTCAGAATTCTCCTCTTAGAAGAAAAGGAAAATAGCATTTAAAAATGAAACTTTTTAAAAAAGATCTCCTTCAGCCCTCCCCCTGTAAACAGTAAGAATGTGACCATTGGTAGAAGAGCAACTAAAAAAGGAACTGGAGGAACAAACTACAATCAACAATGAGCTCACACCACTATGTGACCGGAAAATATAAGCTGGGGCAGTGATTTAAAACAAAAGCTAGAAAAACAAACTATTCCTTTATTAAATAACCATTTTTTTGAAGAGTTATTAAGCTAAAATTCAGAGAAAGTGTATAAAACACCACATAATAGAACCAGCGGTGTCCATCATTGTACCATATAGTGGGGTAGTAAACATTCACTAGATGGATTTCATGGTAAGAGTATCCCAGGAAAGATAGAGTAGGCAGGATTGATAATCTTTGGGGGTGTGGAATGAGAGGAGATCCAATTGAAACTTACAGAATTTTGACAGGTTGAGACAGACTGGATATGGGGAAGATGTTTGCTAGAACAACGATAACCATCTCAGGAAACAGTGGGAAAAATCTAGAACTGAGATGAAGAAAAACTTCACTCAGAGAATGGTGAATCTGTGGAATTCTCTACAAAGGGCAAGTTGCTAAAGAGTTCTAAGGAGAGATAAGTTTGTGGATGCAAAAGAAATGAAGGGCTGTGGGGAGAGTGTGGGAAAATGGTTTTGAAACTGGAGGATCAGTTGCAATTGTATTGAGTGGTGAAGCAGGGTTAAGGGGTAACAGCCTACCCCAGCTCCCATTTTCTATATTTCTATGTAATGCAAGATTGAGATGACTTGGCAGGGTAATTGCTGAGAGGCTTTTTCTCTTGATTGGTGAGTCTAGAAAAGGGGTATACCTTAAAGGTAAACGGCTCGTTAGTTAGGACCAAAGCAAGGAGAAATTTCTTGCACGGCTGAACATCCTTGACATTCTCCACCAAAAAGGCTACAATCTGGGCAGTGACTACTCTGGGAGAATATCTGTCACCAAGTGCAGGCAAATGGGACCTGCTCAGTTGGGCAACTTGGTTGGCACATACCAGTTGGGCCAGGGGCTGTGTTTCCGTGCTGTATAGATCTATGACTGAACTTTGTAACCAATTAAAAAAATAGAGACCTCTGCTCTTCCTGATGAAATACTGAAGAATTAGCTTATTAAGCTTGGCACAACATTGTGGGCCAAAGAGCCTGTTCATGTGCTGTACTGTTCTATGTTCAACAGGAGTGGTGCAGGACATAATACAATCAAACCCATTCTATCCATACAAAGTGTCTAGTTTTCAGGAACCATCACTAACTTTCAGATGGGTCACCCTCATCCATTTAAGGTGCCTAGCCTCAATAAACTGAGGTTAATGTGTACATCACATCCTGACAACCACCCAGACCAGATTCATACAAATCCAAATTGCGATTCAGTTCTGGGATATTCTGGACCACGTGGATCAATTACATTTTAAGAGGAGAAAAGGGGAAAGCACTGAACCTGCGACAGTCAAAAGTACTAGTTTCAGTTATTTCTAATCAAGATAATCATGCATCCTTCTCATTTCCCTCTTCCGTAGGGCACCAGCACATTCCAGAGCAGAGCTCTAGAGGTGCTAGGAGCTAGGAAGTGTTACCAGGTGGCTGAAGCACCAAACCAATCCCAAGATCGCAGGACTGAATCAGCTGCTGCCTTGATTCAGGTTGATTTCCTTATCTCACCTGGGATCTAGAGAACAGGACAGTACACAGACTAGATTTGTTTTTAAATTAAAAAGGCATTATTTCTGAAGTTACAGAAGCTAAGTAACCAATCTCTTCACTGACAATGCCCAACACAAATCACACCCGTAGCACTGAGAGGAGCATTTACCTCCTTCAAACACCGGATCGATGGTGAGCTGGTAGCTGGACTTCTTCACAGAGTCACTCCATGTTGGGATTCCCTTCTCCTGCCGGTACTTGTACGCTGATGGGTAAACTGTCTTAATTTGTCCAATATTTCGCCGTTCAAACTGTCTACAAAGATATTTCAAGATTAACTGCTCGTGGAATATAATAACCACCAATTATTTCAACAACATTAATTTTGTCATATTGCTGCAAAATTGTCACACCAACACAATGAAAGATTCATCTTAAACAGCTCACATCTGAACAAAGTTTCAACGTTTCCTTCAGTTCATTTTTAAGTACTTAATCTAAAATTTTCAGAAATTGTTGCCAGATATCAACTTAGTAGCTACAAAGCTTCCAAATGGCAAGTTTTGGAAAGTAGGTAATTTATTTTCAAAAGTAATTTATTCGACACTATAAATTGAGAATGAAAGTGATCTTTAAATAAAATATTTCTTGTCACGAAGAATAGCAGCTCTGCGAGTAATTTCTTTTCAATCAATAGTTTGTGATGGCTAAGGACTAAAGTAGCTACTCTTCAACAGGTCACCAGAATTCATACTGCCTGCCTACTAAGGCTCATACTCACTTCCGCAACATGTCTTGAACACCCTGTTTCACCTTGGCAAAGGTAACGATCTCGGAGCGATTGAACAACATGCTCACAACAGTGTCCATGCTACGGAACATCTCTGCCAACACCTTGTATTTGAAAGGCAAGGTCAAGCCCGGTGGGACATCCTGTGCCAAATTGTGGAAACGCTGGTACGCTGGTGTCTTCACCCTAGAAGGAAATGAATTATGAAGACTGCTTTGTTCAACTATTCATCAACTAAAGACCTTTAATATGCTTGTAGTTTTGTATTTTTATGTTGCTCTACTCAGGTTTTTAAAACTTGTTTTCTCCTCACCTTTCTTCCTCACTTGATTTTTCCTCCTGCTCAGCTGTCCTTTCTCGGTCTTTATTTTCTCGTACCTTCAATTCTAGTTCCTGAACCCGTTTCAGGCGACTCTTGGTATCAGTACTCAAATCAGAAGGTGCAAATAAATTAGCTGTTTGGCCAAGCTTCTGAATTCTTTGTAACCGGCTTTTTAAAGCCAGAAGACCCTCCTTTCCAGGTGCTGCGTCCACCTACAGACACACACATTGAAGGACAAGTGTTTTCATCACAAATTCCTTCAATATTCAGTTTAAAAACCTGACTCTAAATTATTAATCAGTTGGTCTTTCCATAATCAATCATTAATTCAGCAGATCACATTGACACTGCACCAGAATCTTAGAACAACAAGGCCAGGTGCCTCAAACACAACAGGCCACAAATTGAAGGTTTGTGTTCATATTTCTTACCTGCTGGCTTCTCTTGGTGGAATCTTGCAATTTTGGAAATTTGGAAATCCCTTCCTCAAAGTTGTTGCCTTGCATGCAGATGCATCCTAAAGGAGGTGGGGGGGGGGGGGGGGTGGGGGGGGGTGAAGGAGCAATGTGCATCAGTATCACCAGCTTCAGCTACATCCCTAGTAACAGTAATTAGACCAGATCTGGATGTTGCATGAAGAACAGCAAGTTTTCATCATGATAGGCAAATCAGAGAGCAAGCTCTGATGGGCACACACAGACAGTTAAGCACAGAAATTATGCTGTTGTAAAACTGGTAATTGGTTTATTATTATTACATGTACTGAGATAGAGCAAAAAGCTTTGTTTTGCATGGCATCCAGACAGATCACTCCAAATACAAGCACATCGAGGTAGTACAAAAGAAAAAGCAATAACAGAATGCAGAATATAGTGTTACAGTTACAGAAAGTGCTGTGCAGGCAGACAATAAGGTGCAAGGGCCATGAAATGGTAGATTGAGAGATCAAGAGTTCATCTTTATCGTAGAGGTCCATTCAAGAGCCTTATAACAATGAGATAAAAGTTGTTCTTGAGCCCAGTGGTACATGTTTTCAAGCAAGAAAACTGAAATAAAAGCCAGAAGTGTTGGAAATATTTAACAGTAGAGGGAATCAGAGTCAAACTGATGACATTTCATTGGAGCTAGGAAAAGTTAGAAATCAAACATGTTTTAAGTTGACAAGAAGGATGGAAATAGCAAAATCTTCCAATTAGGCACTCTGCATGCATCAGAGCTCAACACTGCATATACTATGTGAATTTTTAACAAAGTTTAAATAACAAATAACTTCTTGAGCATTGAAAGTCAACAGTTTAATAAGCGTGGAGTCTTAACTATGCTCTATCAATAATTACAAAATGAACAAGATTAAACAGACCAACTACTTCCAAATTACATACACAATTAGAAAGTGTTACCATATGATGAAAAGAATTCACTGATTCTCCAAAAATGACCACTTATCAGACTGACAATATGGAAGAAAAATGGTCACAAGATCTATACCAAAGGACAGTTGGAAAGTTAGGTTAATGAATAGCAATATACTGAAACTCCTTGATAAACATTCCAGTGTAAAACAGGAACTTCTTTTACTAATTTCAGAATTGTTCAAAGTTAAATCTGAACCACTGACCAATGTTTCACAAAGTAGACCCGAGACCGTCCAAACCACTGAGTGAAAGGCCAACAAAAGTTGCGCTGCAATTCCTAAACACATAATATTCACCACAATCAATGCTCACTGGCAAATGGATGGGTGGCTCAAACTGCTAGGATTAGGATGATGCATACTATAAACAGCAAAATTTAAGAACGATGGGCAAGCTATTTCATTAGGGTTTCTCATCTATTTTTGCTTCGGAGGGGATAGTAGAAGCCGGGGAATTGAGACAAGTGAGTTGTGATGTCTTGGACCATGTACAAATTGCCGAGGATGGGGTGTAGGTGGTCTTGCGGCACATTGAGGCGGATGGATCCTCATGGCCTGACCAAGTGCATCCTCGGACCTTGTGGGAAGCTAGGGAGGAAACTGCAGACGCCCTTGCAGAGATGTTTGCATCATCTTTGGCCACGGGTGGGTCCCAAACAACAAGTGGGTAGCTAGTGTTGCTGGAGGGGATTCTTGGGGACAGGATCTACCAGCACTTGGAAGGGCTGGGATGGTTGGGGAAGGTCGGCCCAGCTTTGTGCTGTGGGAAGATCTGTTGAGAGCTTTTCTTTGAGGAGGCTGGAAGGATTGATGAGAGCAGGGAGGTGGATGTTGTCTACGTGGACTTCAGCATGGCCTTTGACAGGGTCCCGCATGGAAGGCTGAAAGGTAAGATTGCATGGGATTCAGGGAGAGTTAGCTAAGTGGATACATAATTGGTTTGATGATGAGAAACAGAGGGTGATGGTAGAAGGTTGTTTTTCAGACTGGAGTTCTGTGACTAGTGATGTGTCACAGAGATCGGTGCTGGGGCCATTGTTGTTCACCATTTACATAACTGATCTGGATGAGATTGTACAAGGCATAGCGAGTAAGTTTGCAGATGACACTAAAATAGGTGGTATCCGAGACAATGAATATGGTTATCAAAAATTACAGGGGGACTCAGCTTGGCAAGTGGGCAGTGGAATGGCAAATGACATTCAATTCGGGTAAGTGCAAGGTGTTGCATTTTGGGAAGTCAAACCAGGGTAGGACTTGTACAGTGAATGGTAGGGCCCTGGGGAGTGTTGTAGAACAGTGGGATCTAGAAGTACAAGTACATAGTTCCCCGAAAGTGGCATCACAGGTAGACAGGGTGGTGAAGAAAGCATTTGACATGCTGGCCTTCAACAGTCAGGGTAATGAGTATGGGAGACAAGAGATTGCAGACGCTGGAATCTGGAGCAACAATGTGCTGGAGGAACCCTGGAGGTTTTCAACCCGAACCGTCGACAATTCCACAGATGCTGCTCGGCCTGCTGAGTTCCTCCAGCAGATAGTTTGTTGCTCCAGATTCCAGCATCTGCAGTCTCTTGTGTCCGTTTAATTTAAATTGGCATCATGCTCGGCACAGACATCGTGGGCCGAAGGGCTTGTTCCTGTGCTGTACTCGTCTATGTTCTATATAAAAAAAGATTGTACGGTACAAGGAAATACGAGGAATGGGAATAATGGGATTATTCCACTGGGAACCGGCATGAACCAGATGGGCCGAATGTCTTCTTTCTGTGTCATTATAAATGCAAGGACACAAATCGCAGAAGCCAATTTTTCTTTCTGTTTTTTTCCTAAACTGCAATTAATTCAAAAATAGCTTGTTTCCTCCAAGTGTTTTGGGATGTCCCGAGGCCTTGATACATGTTTTACCTCTCCTGGCCAAAGCACAACCTTACCGTGGCCTCGGAAGTCTCCGCATGTGGCAGCGGTACCGTTTCCTCAGCCTTGGTGTTTTGTTGAAGCCGGTTCTCTGCTTCTTGTGGTTGTAGCACCAGGCACCTCCGGGCAGATGGTACACGTTGCGGGCCCTGCGAACCCGGCTCTACCGCTGGCTGTGGCTCAGGTTCATCGATCGAATCAGAGCGATAGCGTTTCTTCGCCGTGCTGGTCTGCTGCCCAATTCCCCCATCGCCACCAGGCCCCAAAACGGCCGATCCCAAACCAAACTCGGTGGGTATTTTGTCATCTTTTGATGGAGTCACAAGATACTCAAACGTGGAGACTCTCTTATCTGCCTCCTGTTTGGGAGTCGCGCAAACTTCCTGCCGGTTTGAGAGCACCGATTTAACGACTTCCGGAACGACAGGCGCTTTGGCTGGTGCAGGAGGCGAGCTTTCCCTGCTTGAAACCCAAGTTTGCGTTATGATCGGTTGCTTTGCCAACACTTTCCTTCGCGATTGCCGACGTTCCTTTGCAAGCGACCCAGTCCCGGCAATGGTGCCACTTCCAGTTTCTACCTTCCTGCATTTCACAGAAAGCGCGTCTCTCTTCGCTTTTTTAGTCTGGGGGAAATAGTCTGTGAGTTTGATCTGTGCCATAGCACCAGACTGAAAACGAAGCAGCCGCAAATCGAGCTGCTACTGCAGCAGAAACACACTCCAGCTATGCTTAAAAATTTGTCCCCGCACTGTGGGTGCAGGGCGGGCAATTTAACCGCGGCCGGGGCGGGTGGTCGCTGGAGAATGGAACGTTGCGAGCTGAGAGTTCCAAACTAGAATGTTGTTACTTTCCCTCCCGGTGAACGTTCTATCTGCAGCAGCCCCGAGCCGGCGCCACTTCTCGCGGTCGAGAGCGACTCCAAACTTTCGCGCTAAATGAGCACGTGACCCCCGCAGATTATTCCATTTCACTCCAGTCCGCCTCATTGCCGACGACATCAGAAAAAAAGACTGCATGTGCTTTTTTTTTTAGAAAGTATAAAAAATGGCAGATAAAGTCAAACGTGAACGAGAAACATCCCTGGTTTAAGGACGTGACAACGCTTTTGTCGATTTATTACTGGGAACCAGAACACAGTGTACTATAATTCTTTCGCTACACGTGGAATGGTACCGTCTTCCTCTGGCGCCAAATGAGTTCGCAGAGCGAGTTTTTTTTATCTGCCGTGAGCCTCAAGGAGTTGCTAGTTTTGTGTTTTTGCTGATATATTTCAGATATGTTGATGTTTTTAACTTATCTCAGTAACTTCTTCCCCTTTCTATTAATTATAGAGAATTTGTTAAATTCATAATTGCGGTTAGCAGTATATTTGGATATATTTTTGCAACTGGACATACTTTTGTTAGCTCTCATAAAGCTTCGGAATATAAACATACACATTGTTTTTAACAGAAGTTTACTTCCTAAAATATATGTGAGTTCACTGAGAAATGCAGAGATACAAAAAGAAAGAATTTCATGCAAAATAATTGCAACCAATACGTTATTGTCTTAATGACTACTGCCCGGTGGCTCTAATACCCACCATCGTGAAGTGCTTTGAGGGACTGCTCATGGCACACATTAACTCCAGCCTCCCAGACAACCTCGACCCGCTGCAATTTGTCTACCACCGAAACATATTTCACAACATATGTCAGTGATAACCTGATTCTGAAACAGGTCTATGGCAGACACTATGCCCGTGGCCCTGCACTCATCTCTAGAGCATCTGGACAGTAAAGGCACCTATGTTAGACTATTGTTTATTGATTACAGCTCCACCTTCAATATTATAATTCAAAGCAAACTCATCACCAAACTCCTAGACCTGGGACTCTGCAACTGGATCCGTGACTTCCTGACCAACAGACTGCAATCAGTAAGGATAGGCAGCAATACCTCCACCATGATTATTCTCAACAGTGGTGCTCCACAAGCCTATGTCCTCAGCCCCCTACACTATTCCCTAAACACTCATAACTGTGTGGCCAGATTCTGCTCTATCTCCATCCACAAGTTTGCAGATGATACCACCGTAGTGGGGTGTATCTCAATGTCCTTGATCGGGGGTGGTGAATCTTTGAAATTCTCTACTCCAAAGGGCTGTGGAGGCTCAGTCGTTGAATTGATAGAAAACAGATTAATAAATTTCAGAAATATTAAAGGAATCAAGGGGCATAGGGATAATGACATTAAGCTAAAGATGAGCCAATTCCTTCATGAATAGTGGAGCAGACTCAAAGGGTGAAATGGCCTACTATTGGTAAGTTTATGTATGTTTAAGATCACAACCATTTGAACCATTTCCCAGGGGAGCAGGCAAGAGAGGATGGCTGCACCAGAGTAATAGGGAAAGGAGGAAATGTGGGCTGCTGCTTTGATTGATATTTCTCCATGTAACCTTGCTGTCTATCCAAGATTTTTCTCCCACATTGCAGGGTCATGAAAGCTCTCTCTGCCAGATTTTTCATGCTTCCTGCTCTCTCTGCTATTCTGCATAACCAATTTGCACCTCCTTTGGATCCATCTTTTGTTTCTTATTTGGACCATTACCACCCTCTTTTATCATGCACCATCATTCCTTTTATAACTTAATTACTCCTGCTTTCCATCCTATCAGTGAACCTCCTGTATTCTTTTCACAAAAAAACTCCATTGTATGAGCATGAGCTGCAATAATGAATCAAGCTCTACTACATTCCATTATGCTGTCTTTCTGATCTATTTACATTCCTAAATATATAGACGTCCTAAATATAAACATTCCTAACAACTTTTTCTCATTTTTTTTTGTTGCTGTATTCTTGGTTATACATTATATAATATTTATCACCCAAGTATCATGGATCTCGGCTGTAACTTTTTGTTCACTTACCCTTATATTAATAGTTTACCTTAATGACATTTCCATGTTCAGCTGCATCTGTCAACATCAATTGCCCCTCCTGGCTCCTTTGTTCATTTATTTAAAAAAACTTCATTCTTTTTTAAATGCACCATAGGTTGGAGATACATTCTTTAATTTCTATTATGTTCATTTCTTTTCCTTCACAAATTTTCCCATCCATATCCAAGGGATCCCACCATCTTGTCAGCAAGTCCAAGGAATTGATTGTGGACTTCAGGAAGGGGAAGTTGGGAGAACACACACCAGGGGTCAGCGGTGGAAAGGGTGAGTAGCTTCAAGTTCCTGGTGTCAACATTTCAGAGGATCTATCTTGGGCCCAACACATTGATGCAATCACGAAGAAGGTACGCCAGCGGCTATACTTCATTTGGAGTTTGAGGAGATTTGGTATGTCACCAAAGACCCTTGCAAATTTCTACAGATGTACAGTGGAGAGCATTCTGACTGGTTGCATCACCGCCTGGTATGGAGGCTCCAATGTGCAGGATCAAAAGAGGCTGTGGAGGGTTGTAGACCAGCCAGCTCCATCATGGGCACAACCCTCCCCATCATTGAGGACATCTTAAAGAAGTAGTGCCTCAAGAAGGCGGCATCCACCATTAAGGTCCTCTTCACATTACTACCATCAGGGAGGAGGTACAGGAGCCTGAAGACCCACACTCAACATTTCAGGAACAGCTTCTTCCCCTCTGCCATCATATCTCTGAACTGTCCATGAACCCATGAACACTACCTCATTATTCCTCTTTTGCACTATTTACTTATTTTTATAACTTACTGTAATTTTTATGTTTTTATGTCTTGCACTGTACTGCTGCTGCAGAACAATAAATTTCACGACATATGTCAGTGATAATAAACCTGATTCTGATTCAGAAAACCTCTCTATCTCTAATATAACATTTACCAACAGGGTCAATTATGGTCACAACTTCATGAATGACATTTACCTGCCCCTTGTTTCTTTGAGTCCTCTCTAAACATATTTTCTCACAATGAATGCTGTTCAATAAATTGTTTTCTTACAGCTTTGATGTCCTCATTAACAGACGACAGACAGTCTCTTCTACAGAGGTCACAACTGTAGGCTCATATCCATGGGTTTATCTGACTTGACCACTTGGAGGCGTGCTACATCTTCCTGCTGATAGCCTCCCGATAGTCTAACTGATTACAAACTATCCACTATATTTTTTTCAGAACTCTTGCATGGAGTTTTGCCACCCAACTATCCAATCACCTATTTTACTGCCATTTTCTATTCTTGTTTTCAGATTTTGGATTCATCTATAGGAGTATTTAAAGTTCATTTCTTGTAACCCAACAGGGATAAAATCCTACACTATGTTGACAGTAAAATGGTACTTTTTTTAGTTGTTTGAACTTTACTGAGAATTACAAAATAGAAGTTAGACGTCTACATTTTTCATTTGCATTTGTCTTATGAACTGCCATTCTTAATTTTAAAGTTTTGTATTGCTTTTCAACATTGGGAAAAGAGAATAAGAACAGTTTGAAGACCAATTATCTGTAGGGAGAGACTCTGAATGTGATTTCCTGAATATTCATATAAAGTTTTATGTAGTGGGTGATCGTCATCTTCTAGCTAAAGGAATTAAAAAAGTAGTGAGAATTGGTTTAAGAAGTTTTTGGGTATCTCAGAAGTAAGGACACGTCGTTGATGTTTCAATTTGGAGATGTTCAGGAGTAACCACAGGAAAAAGAAGAAAAATATATTTCCGTGTTCAGTAAACTGTAGCATCTGGACTTCAGTGAGTAAGGAGGTGACTTCATTTTCATGTGCATTTATTGACTTAATTTAGTTTTACTGTTAAATTCTTTCAAGTTCAGAGCGACAGTAGGGTGTGACAATAAGTGATGCACGTATAGGGATCTAGAAGGTCATGTTGCAGGAAGCCTCAGACCTTGCATTTGTCCAACAGGTACAAGGTACTTGCACCTCTTTGGATGAGAGTGGGATGGATGAGTAATCTGACCATAGCTCCTTGGTACATTCAAGTTGTGGGAATGAAAAGGGATGGGTAGATCAAATTCTCTGGAGCTATGAACATGCATCCTGAAAGCTGTGTTGTTATCCTGTGCTGGGGTTGGGGGCATCTCCTCTGGGATAGAGAGGAACTTGGACTGAGAGGGAAATATGCTTGTGTGGTCCATATGAGAACCATTAACATAGATGAGACAAAGCAGGAGATTTTGCTGAAGGTATATGGACAGTTAGGTTCCTTATTAAAAAGTAGAGTCACAAAGGTGATGATCTCTGGATTATAACTGGAGCCATGTGAAAATGGGCATAGGGTAAATAAGAAGAGAGGATTGAATGTGTGGCTCAAAGATTGGTATGGGAGGAATAGTTTCAATTCATGGGACCCCGGCACCAGTACTGGGGGAAAGAGGGAGCTGTTCCATTGAATTAAGCTGGAACCGGTATCCCAGCAAGTTTTAATGGTAAGTTTGTAGGTAAGCCTTTGAATTAAATAGGTGGGAGGTAAGATTTCTGGTGAGGGGAAATTTAAACAGTTAAGGAGAAAGGACACAGTGAATAGTAAAGGGTAGCACATTTGAATAAAGATGGCCAGAGTCTGCCAGGAAGTCTAAAAAAAACAGTAAGCTTGAGGAATGGGAAAATTTCAGAATCCGGCAAAGGAGATGAAGGCACTGATAAGGAAAGGGAAAATAGAATACAAAGGTAGACTACGAGATACTTATGAATAGATTGTAAGATAAGATTTCTTTATTAGTCACATGTACACCGAAACATACAGTGAAATGCAACTTTGCGTTGAATGTTCTGGGGGCAGCCCGCAAGTGTCGCCACGCTTCCAGCGCCAACATAGCATGCCCACAACTTCCTAACCAGTACATCTTTGGAATGTGGAGGAAGCCAGAGCACCCGGAGGAAACCCACGCAGATCACGGGGAGAATGTACAAAACTCCTAACAGACGGCGGTTGGAATTGAACCTGGGTCGTTGGCGCCTGTAATAGCGTTACGCTAACCACATATGTAAAAAGTGCAAAAGGGAAGAAATTAATAAGATTAATGTCAGTCACAGCCATACTGAGATGGGAGAAGTTATATTGTGGAATAAGGAAATGACAGAGAATTTAAACAAATATCCTGTGGCTGCCTTCCCAGAAGAAGATGCAGAAAAAAGTCCTGGAAATAGTGGAGAACTATAGGTCTAGAATAAATGAGAAGCTGATAGAAATAAGCATCAGTTAAAAGAAAATTGGTATTGGAGAAATTAGTGGGAATGAAAGGCAATCACTGCCACTGATCCAATGTCCTGCATCCTGAGATTTTGAAGGAGGTGACAACGGAGATACCAGATGCACAGGTTTTCAAATTGTAGAACAGTTTCCCACAGTTTGGAAGATAGCAAATGTAACCACACTATTTAAAAAAGGAGAGAACACAAGGAGCATTGGCCTAGTCAGCCTGATATCAGTAATAGGGAATTGCTGGAATCATTAAGGAAATGGTAACAGTGTGCTTGGAAAGCAACAACAGGATGGGGCAGAATCAACATGGATTTACGAAAGGGAAATTGTGTTCGATAAATCTATTGGACCTCTTGAGTTTATAGTTGGCAGAATAGATAAGGGGCAACAAGTTGACGTGGTGCATTAGGACTTTGTGAAAGCCTTTGAGAAGGTGCCACACAAGAGATTTTTAAGTAGACTTAGAATGCTTGGATAGCAATATAATTTTATGAATTGAGGAGTGGTCAACTGACAGAAAACAGAGAGTGGGCACAGATGGATAATCTTTGGTTCAGACTGAAGAAGGTGAAGCACCCAAGGGCTGCTCTTACTTTTTCACTGCAGGGGCTTGTGTTCCTGGACTGCGGGGGGAGGACAAGAGAAATGCTATAGGGGAAAGAAGTAGAAAGCTTGGTGTCAAAGACCAGGGATTGAATAATATGGATGCACATTGCTACCCATCTGCTCCACTAAAAATTTTAAAAAATAATGCAATTAAAAACACTTAAAATCCTAGAAATTAATTAACTAAAGCAAAATAAATAAATAAATAGATAAATAAATAACCTGCATTTACCTTTTTTACTGACTCCATTCAGATGAATAATGTTATGTTACTTATGCCACCCATGCCTGATATAAAATGAAGGCAGTTCTGTATGTCAGGGCTCTGCTGCTGGACTCAAGGAATCTGCCTTCCAACTTGTCTGACTTTTGTGTTTTAATGTACAGGCGTAGAAGTCACAGGTGCACTGACCAGTGAAGAGAACATAGACAGAGATACAGCACAGAGTTGTTGTCCATGAGTGAACACAAAGCTCTGACTACTGCATGTTCCACATTACAACAGTGACTACACAATAAATGTAAGTTCACAACTGACTATAAATTAACATCATGAGGTTATGAAATGTAAGATTTTTTTAACTTATTTTAGAAGAAAAGACTGAGTATCGCTAGTTCAGCTAAAGAGAACAAGACAAATAAGAAAAGGGATGCAGTTAGAATAGCTCTTCTGTGTGTGAGGAATGCATCTCTACTGGGCCAACATTGACCAGGCTAATAGAGCACGTAACAGTATAATTGAATCTGGCCCTTTTTAAACGGACTTGAATTTGACACTAAATTGTTCTAGTTTTACCAATTAAAAATGAATTATTCTGTGTGCCCATCCCTAAAGTAAACAACAGAAACTACATTCTTGAAGCAACCAGAAAAGCTTTCAGCAATTTGTGATGGTTGTGAAGGTTGTGATGTCAAACAATGGTGGGCACTGCACTTCATATGATACAGCAGAGGAAGAGTTGGATGTCTCAAAATGTATGAAGGTAGATAAATCTCTGGGGCCTGATCAGGTATATCCAAGAACACTATGGGAAGCTAGGGAAGAAATTACAGGAGCCCTGGCTGAGATATAGGCATCATCGTCAGTGACAGGTGAAGTACCAGAAGACTGGAGGGTGATTAATGTGCCTTTATTTAAGAAAGGCTTCAAAGAAAAACTTGGGAACTATAGACCAGTAAGACTAACATCTGTGGTAGGTAAGTTACTGGAGGAGATTCTGAGGGATAAGATATACATGCCTTTGGAAGGACAGGGGTTGATTAGGGATAGTAAGCATGGCTTTGTGCGTGGGAGATCATGTCTCACGCATCTGAATGATTTTTCGAATAAGTAACCAAGAAGGTCAATGAGGGCAGATGTAATCTATATGGACTTCAGTAAGGCCTTTTATAAGGTTCTGTATGGTAGGCTGCTATGAAAAGTTAGATCACATGGGATCCAGGGAGAGCTGGCTAATTGGATACACAATTGGCTTGATGGTAGGAAGCAGAAGGTGATGGTGGAAGGTTTTATGGACTGGAGGCCCGTGACTAGTGGTGTTCCCCAGGGGTGAGTGCTAGGCCCATTGCTGTTTGTCATCCATATCAATGATTTGGAAGAGAACGTACAAGGCATGGTTAGTAAGTTTTGCAGATGACACTAAAGTAAGTGGTGTCATTGACAGTGAGGATGGTTCTCAGGATTTACAGAGGGATCTTGATCAGCTGGGTAAGTGGGCCAAGGAATGGCAAATGGACTTTAATTTGGATAAGTGCAAGGTATTGCATTTTGGGAAGACAAATCAGGTTAGGAATTTCACAGTGAACAGTAGGGCCCTGGGGAGTTTTGTAGAACAGAGGGACCAAGGAACACAACTACATGATTCCCTGAAAGTGAAATCACAGGTAGACAGGGTGGTGAAGAAGGCTTTTGGCACACTGACCTTCATCAGTCAAGGCATTGAGTATATAAATTGGGGTATTATGTTGCAGTTGATGATATATTTGGAATATTGTGTTCCATTTTGGTCGCCCTGCTATAGGAAAGATGCCATTAAGCTGGAAACAGTGCAGAGAAGGTTTACGAGGATGTTGCTGGGACTCAAGGGACTGGGTTATGGAGAGAGGTTGAGCAGGCTGGGACTTTATTCACTGGAGTGTAGGAGAATGAGGGGTGATATTATAGAGGTGTATAAAATCATGAAGGGCATAAATAGGGTGAAAGCGGACAGTCTTTTTCCCAGGGTTGGGGAATCAAGAATTAGAGGACATCGGTTTAGGGTGAGAGGGAAGAGGTTTAATAGGAACCTGAGGGGCAACTTCTTCACCTACTTGTCAGTATATGGAATGAGCTGCCGGGGGAAGTGGCTGAGGCAGATACCTTAACGACATTTAAAAGACACTTGGATAGGTACATGGATAGGAAAGATTTAGAGGGATATGGGCCAAACACCGGCAGATGTGACTATCTTAGATGGGAATCTTGGTCAGCATAGACCAGTTGGGCTGAAGGGCCTGCTACCTTGCTGCATGACTCTATGACAATGATATATTGTATATATATTGTATAATGCAGTTCCCAGTTGTGGAAGGTAATGTGGAACCTTCCTTCCTGAAGAGGATGGATTGGGGCCCTCACAGCAAAAACATTTTACATTTGATCTAGTATAAACAAACTTTGACACCAAGCTTGAGACTTTAAGGAGTTGGAGAGGGTCATTGAGGGAACTCCTGCTGTTTGAGCCTAGGCAGTTGAAGACAGTTTTTGTGATTTGCGTGGCTATTAATGATGAGTTGCAGAATGCTGGGGATATTCCAAGCTGATTTTGGAGGAATGTCAAGACCTTGGAGAGTTGCAGGGTTGGATAAGGTTCAAATGGTAGGGTGGGGCAAGGCCGTAGAGTGATCTAAAAATAAAGAGGGAACTTTAAATTTAAAAGAAAAATGAAAATAACAGAAATTCACAGCAGGGAATTTTAAATATTAGGCATTACCGTACTGGGAGCAACTGTATGGTGAGTACGGGGATGATGGGATTTGGAATAAGGACATACCAGCAGTGTTGGGTGTGCTCTGGTTTACACAGGCTGCAATTGGGAGACTTGCTGGAAGTGCGTTGAATAACTGAGTCCAGTGGAGTATGGCAGATTCAGATTCAGTTTAGTTTATTGTTATACACACCTGGTGCAATGTAATTCCTTGCTAGCATGAAGTTCACAGAATAACTGGTATACATGGTAATAACAGATACAGCGACGAGAGCAAGAACAATGGAGCAAAGTATAGAGACACGAGAGCGCAGATGCTGGAATCTCAGCTGGTCAAGCAGCATCTGTGGGAGGAAACGAATTCCTCCCACAGATGCTGCTTGTGTCCTGATGTGGGGTTTTGACCCTAAACGTCGACAATTCCTTTAGGCTGCTTGACCAGCTGAGTTCTGACGGATTATCTGTCGGTGCGAACAGTGCAGTCGTGCGAACTGAGGTGGTGCAGGAAGAAAAGCTAAAGTGACAATAACGGAAGAGGTAGGAGAACGTGGCCGCACCGCCGGGAAGGGGATATGGAACAGGCTATCCAATTATTATAAGATGAGACGGCGGGTTGATGTGCACTTATCCCAACTATGAGACGGGAAGAAAATCAAAAGGGAAAAGTTTGATACATGTCAGACCAATCCGCCCGTGGTCCCATTGACAAACAAGTATTTCTCTCAGTAGGTGGCGATATCATTTCAAAGTGGAAACCTGTCGAACATCTGTCAGGATTTCCTCTCAGGGGAGTAATTAAGGAGGCAGCTGCTCAGGTTTGACGCAAGTGACGTTAACTCTGCTCCGGAGAAGCTGCACATTCCACCAGCATTTAGAGCCGCCAGTTGTGGGTGAATACAACCAAGCGAGTTATTGGGCAATAAATCTGAGTTGGTTTACTGGAGTTTCCTGGCAGTAGCCGAGAGGGAAGAGCCAGGAGGAGAGAGGAGCCTGGAGCAGTGTGAGCGGGGCAGCGCCGCGGATCCGCCCACTCGGCGCTGGGACGTGCCGCGACGGGAGGAGCCCGACCGCACACCCCCGAGCTCGCAACGCAAAGTTTGTCAAATGCTCTTCGCTTCTTCCCCCGCGATGGAAGAAGGGGGGATGCAGCAAGTGCGGGCGTCTGTTTGCTGCCAGTGAAGCGATCTGGAGGTGGGACTAACGGGGACCACTGTCCACTGCAGCCGCACACGTGTTGGCGCTGCCCGGCGCCCTGGCGGATGACAGCACAGTGAGGAGGTTGCTTCAGGCCGGCGATGCCTTCCTGACTTCTCCGGGGCAGTGCGGAGTCATTAGGTGGCGAGTGGCCGGAGCCCGTGGGGATGGAGGTGCAGGTGCCGTGTGGCTTCTTCTACTGGCTGCTGTTGCCGCTCTCCCTCCTGGCTGGTGAGTGCTGTCTGCGGCGTGTGGCGATTAATACTGGGCACTCGTTCATCCTGAGGAGAGTTGTGGCTGCAGTAACTTTTTCCAGTGATGTAACCGTGTGCCCCCTCTCGGGAATGCGAGAATCGTTTCTTTTAAAATCGCGTAATTCAGTTTCCCTTCTCTTAACCCCACCCCGCCGCCAAAACAACGAGCCCAACTCTTTTCATCTCACTTCAGAAATGCACTCCAAGCACGTGTGTATTCAACGTTTACGAGTATTTTGTTGCGACTTATGGAAGGAAGCAGTTTAATCAGTGATTTCTGTGAACTAAAGTTAACAACTTATGGTTCCCGAAATACTCTCCTGTCCTGAAACTCTGCCACGGAGGGTGTTTGGTTTGAATCGTACAATCGCCTTCCATTTTTTTCCCCAATGTGTTTCACCCAGGTGACTAGACTTCAGTGTACAATATAATTTTATGAGATTAATGTATATGGTGATGCAATCATTTCAGTTAGCATTGAGATCATGCAAATCCACTAGATTAATTTTCCACTGAGATCATGCAAGTCCACTAGGAGGGTGGTATCAGCTATCACAGTAGTGGGACCGATCTCCCCCCTCCTCGGCTCATGTGGAACATAAACATCTATGTGGAAGTATGCCGTAACGTTTATGTAAAGATCGGCTGTGGTACAGTAGGGTGAGAGTGTTGGCTGAGGTGCATTGTGAAAGTGTGAGGCACTGAGGTTGTTCTGAGCTCTACAGCAATATTTATTACAAGCCTGACGTGAACGAAATCCTATATTCAGCGCATGCTGGCAGTTCATAGAGTTCATAGAACTTCCCGTTTTCCCTTGCTGGCCGAGAGCAAAAGCAAACCCACTTTTGTCTCCGTTCTGATATTGATGTGCTTCGTTTTAACTTCAGAGTTTGTGTTTTATGTTAATCAGGCATCACAGAAAAACAGTATTTGATGTGACTGATACAAAAGAGCTATGATCTGTCACTAACATCCTTTTTAGACTTGTCCTATGCATTTTCCCACCTTTTCCCCACATGTGTAAGTAGTTCCTTGCTGGGTGGGAAAAGATTACTGAACCTGATGACTTTGAAGAAGCTGAATTAACAGGCCCATTTTTTTTGCTGAATCATCCAGTAATTTGGGACTCTCACTCTGTCATATTGGGCTCATGGAACCATTGGTTAAATACGTTCGACAGCATCCCTGTATTTTATTTAAGAATGATAAATATTGAAAATTCTTGTTATGGGTTTTGTATCTGTATGTTATTTTGGTATCTATGGTGAATGCTCCAATATAATACAACTGTAAAGGTAAAATGAGTCTTTTTTTTATATACATGGTATAAACTAACTATAATTTATGAGAAATACTGGTGTGCTTGGAAGAGCTTTTACCTGGCAGAGTGTGCCCTCCAGTTATTGAATGCCACCTTTGCATCCAGTTGACGTGCGTAGATCACCCCAATCTTGTTTTTCTGTTGAGTGATATGTGAGCAAGTTTAACAGACCTTATGAAGTGGATGTAAATCCTTCTCAAAATATTAAATATAAAACCAACTGGTTTTGGTATTATTGATAAATTGACTCTTTTTACACTTGTATATGTAGTTCAGTAACTGCTTATCACAAATCATATTGTTTCAGAACAATTCACAGGCCAGTGAGTAGAGTTTGCCTCTGAATCAGAAAGTTCTGAATACAAGTTGCACTCCAGTAACGAGAGCACAAAAATCTAGGCTGGCGCTCCAGTACAGCACTGGGAGTGCTGTACAGTGTAAGTGCCACCTTTCAGATGACCTATCAGATGAGTTAAATTGAGGCATTGTCTGCTCTGTCGGGTGGATGTAAAAGATCCTGTGGTACTATTTTGAAGAGAAAAGAGTTATCAGTGATGGCCAGGTCAATGTTTATTTTATTCGTATAGAAGCAGGCTATGGTAGGAGCCTAGGAAGTAGTGAGGAACAGAAGGAACTTGGGGTACATGTCCCAGAATCCCTGAAGGGAGCACACAGGTGGATACAGTGGTTCAGAAGACACATGGGACACTTGCCTTTATTGGCTGGGGCATACAATATAAGATCAGGGAGGCCCTGATACAACTATACAAAACAGTTGGAATACAATGTGCAGTTCTTGTCAGCACGTTATTGATTGCATTGGAGAGGATGCAAAGGAGATTCATCTGAATGTTGCCTGGGATGGAGCATTTCATTTATAGGCTCAGTTTGTTTTCTTTGGAGTAGAGCAAGCTGAGGGTGGACCTGGTGGAGGTATACAGAATTATGAGGGGCATAGATAGGGTAGATAGTGAAAAACTTTTATTATTTAGCAGAAGTGTCTATGACCAGAAGACACAGAAGACAAAAGTTTAAGGTAAGGAGTAGGAGATTCAGCGGGGGTTTGAGGAAGAATTTTTTTTCCACATATTGGGATGTAAAATTTTCATATTCTGTTTTCTGTAAAGCCTCCAGCTACCTGTATCAATTCTTATGTTGGGTAATAGCTCCTCATACCAAATCTCCTCAACATCAGCTACGTAAGCGAAACATTTGGATTGTTGTCTGAATTGTCTTTAGTTGAAATTCAACTTAGAGTTTCAAAATACTTGTCTTATTGTAATCATATTTATACTTCATTTTTATTAAACCAAATGTAAGCATAATCCTTTGACAGCAGTCAGAAGAATACATTTCTTACTGTGTTGTATTTTTTGGGATTGCAGACCAATGTGCTTTGCATGCTGATATTCCTAAGATCCATTCCACTGTTTGCAAAGCTCAATGATTTTTCTTCCTTCTCTGCATCCTTGTCCACACTTAGTTTAATCATTTACCAGGGTTTTCTCCAGGGTTTTTGGACAAGACTTTTCTTTCATCATGACCTGAAGTTTGCATGTGCTCTCAGTGAATGTGTGCGTTTCCTTCAGGTGCTCCTGTTTGCTCCAACGTTCCAAAGACGTGCTGGTTCGTAGGTTAATTGGCCAAATGGTATATAGCATATATACAATTATAAGTGTATCACTAGTATATAGGTGAATAGTAGAATCTGGGAAGAGTTGAAGGGAATGTGGAGAGAATAAAAATGAGACTAACGTAAATGCTTGATGGTTGGTGTGGACTCAGTGGGCCAAAGGGCCTATTTCCATGTTATATGACTATGAAGTACATGACAATGACTTGCCTTTTGTGTGCAGTTATTTCTAGCACTAGGTATTGCCTCAGTGATTTGAAAATGTTTTTCAAATAACAAGTAGATTAGAAATGATGTGTGAATTAATACCAGTTCAAGTGGATGTCAGTACTTGTTCTGGACATTAAAAAAAATTTAAAATTGCTTACAGTTTACAGGTATGAAAATCTTCCAGTACAACAAGAAGACCCTTCCTGAATTTAAAATTTTTATAATCTATAAATAAAATGAATATATTTCTTCTCCTTTGGAAGCCCACAGAAGCCCTTCCTATGCTTGGCTATGCGTGTGCGTGTGCGTGTGTGTGTGTGTCTGCCTGCCTGCCTGCAAGTTGGAGCGGTTATTTCTGTTTGAATGTGCAGGTAGGGTATGTATCCAGCTCACAATGTTTTATATTGATTTATTTATGTGTTCAAAGGTTTGCATTCCAGAAGTGACAGATTTTCTGACTGGATGTTATGCATGTTTCTTTAGAGTTTGATCTATTTCAGGGGTCACATGCTGTAATTGACTAGTCAGCAGTGAATTAATTTGATTATTACTGATGCATGGAATGTAAAATATACTGATGATATAATGTAAAAAGGAATTAAGATATTTATAAATTTTCAACAAAAGCTTTTGAAACTATCACATCATCTAAAATCAGGGCTTAAGACATCAATAATTGTACCAACTAAAGAGAAAATGACAAATTGATTGTCAGTAACTATTTGTTATAGATTTGACAAATAAATTATATTGAAAATGAAAAACAAAATTTTAGTGCACTCTTAATACAAAATTTTCTTCCATTTTTCCTTCATGGAGGGGCTTGAGATAAGGAGAGGCTGGATAAGTTGGGACTGTTTTTCCTGGAGTGAAGGCGGCTGAAGGGTGACCTTATAGAAGTACATAAAATCATGAGGGGCAGAGATAAGGTGAATTGTCACAGTCTTTTTCCCAGCGTAGCATTGTCTAAAACTAGAGGGCATAGATTTAAGGTGAGAGGGGAAAGATTTAAAGGGGACCTGAGAGGCAAGTTTTTGCACACAGAGGATGCAGGGTATATGGAACGAGCTGCTAGAGGAAGTGGTGTAGGCGGGTATAATTACAACATTTAAAAGACATTTGGACAGGTTCATGGACAGGGTAGTTTTAGAGGGATATGGGCCAAATCCAGGCAAATGGGACTAGCTCAGGAAGGCACCTTGGTTGGCATGGACGATTTGGATTGAAAGGCCTGTTTCCATGCTGTATAATTTTGACTCTATGACTAAAAGGGTATTTGAAGGTGAGGACCTCAAACCTGGCACAAAGGCTGTGGTCCACCAGGCAGCAGTGATCCCTGTTTTCCAAAATGGCCAACCTATAGCTGAAGGCTTAAGGTACTGGAAACTTACAACCAACACTGTCTCTGCAAAATCCTCCAAGTACACTGGAAGAATAAGTAAACCAATGTCCGTGTCCTCTCCCAGCCAACATTCCTGCCATTGAGACTCTAATTACACTTGGTCGACTCCCGTGGGCAGGCCACGTAGTTTACATGCCCGACACCAGACTCCTGAAACAGATGCTCTAATTTGAGCTCTGTCACGGGAACTGATTACCAGGCAGACAGAGGAAAATATTCATTAATGTTCTCAAAGTCTCTATGGAAGAGTGCAACTTCCCCACCAACTCCAGGGAATTCCTGGCTTATAACTGCTCAAAGTGGAGCAGCTTTTGGGATGGTGCTGAAAACATTGAGTCCATGTGTTGGGAGCACCTCTGTGTAAACAGTGGAGGGAGTGCATCACGTCACAAACTGTTCACCATCAGCACCTCCTCCTCTTGTGGAAAGGTATTGTTTCCATATTGGCCTCATTAGTCACCTCAGAACTCTCAGAATTCGGTTGAAGTAAACCATCCTTGATCCTGAAGGATTCGCTCAAAGTCTAGCACAGATTAAAGAGCCATGCCAAGGAAGTCATTTTAATCTGCCTGGCACAAACAAGATCTAGTTTGAATCAAATCTGTTGCTGTTTTACACTTTGACCAATTTACACTTAATTGACTTTAATAGATAGTAAGTGAAAGTATCTACAGACTATTTCTGTATGTGTTCCTGCTGGCCTTCTGCAATTGAATTGAGAGTAAGAAGGCATTCAAGTGCAAAGCTGCCTTATTTTCATTTGGTTTTCCACTTCCTTTCCCTTCCTAACCTCCTCTGTCTGAAGCTCTGAACTCCAAGTGTGCCAAGTCATTAAATTGAGTCATAGAGCTGTAAGGTACAGAAACAGGTCCCTCAGCCCAACTCATCCACGCTGACTGCGATAACTATCTATGCAAATCCCATTTGCCTACATTAGGCCAGTATCCCTCTCTTCCTTTCCTATCCAAGTACCTGTCCAAAAGGCTTTTAAACATTGTAACTGTATCTCCCTCTTTCACCTCCACTGGCAGCTTGTTCCATATAACCACCATTCTGTGGGGGTGGGGGGGGGGCTGTGGAAATATTGCCCCTCAGATCACCATTAAATCTTTCCCTTCTCACCTTAAACCTGTGCCCTCTAGCTTTAGACTCACCTACCCTGGGGAAACGACTGTCTATTTAACTTATCTGTTCCCCTCATAATCATACAGAGCTCCATAAGGTCATCCCTCAGCTTCCTGCACTCCAATGAGAACGATCCCAGCTTTTTCAATCTCTCCTTGTTACCAAAGCCCTCCCTTCCAGGCAACCTCCTGGCAAATCTCTTCTGCACTCCTAATATGACCTCATCCTTTCTGTAGTTTGGCAAACAGAACTGTACGCAATATTCCAGGTATTGCCTAACCCATGTTTTGTATAGCTGCAATGTGATATTCCAACTCTTATACTCAATACCTCGGCCTATGAAGGCAAACATACCAAATGCTTTCTTTCTACTCTATTCATCTGTGTTGTTATTTTCAAGGAACTATGAACTTTCACCCTCAGATCTCTCTGTACATCAAGACTCTTAAGGTCTCTGCCGTTTACGATATATCCTGCCAGTATTTGACATAACAAAGTGCATTACCTCACACTTGTCTGGATTAAGTTTCATCTGCCACCGCTCTGTCCAACTTTCCAGCTGATCAACTGTATCCTTAGACAACTTTCACTATTTGCAGCTTCACCAATTTTTCTGTCATGTTCTTTGCTGCCTTGAGCATTGCTACAGCTAATGTTACTTGGCATGCAGTGTAAAATTTGACCTAAGAAAATCCTTTGCAGTAGTAAATCATGGTTTGAAGACCTCTGTAAAATCAATGATAAATCTTTTGCTGGTCTCTAACTTAGCAATATTTATTATTGTATTTTTGCATTTATTGAATGGAGTTCTGATTGTCTCAGCATTGTAGAATTGTGAAATATCAGTCTGTAAATGAAGCAGAAAGGAAGAAATATATTCTAGCCATGACACAACAAGTGCTAATATTATCCTAACACTGATTTGAACTCAAATGATGATGATCCTAACTGTCTTCAGTGTCTATTTGTAATGTCAAAGGCTGATAAATACTTTTTTTGAAGGAGGATAAGTATGTTTATTTTGAGGTGTGTGAAATTGACAGGACATGTAAAGACACGGTGCTGTTGCACTCTGTGTGGAATTTCAGTGTCTGGTATACTGTTGAAAGGACATCCTCTGTTATTTGGATGATAAGTTAATGAGTTACAGATAATCAGTTTATGAAAAGCTCCTTAACAGAAGCTTGAGAGTGGGTTTCAGTTTATCTTTTTAGTTGGAGAATAGTGCAGAGAGCATGATTATTACAAGAATTAGAACAATTTGAATTGGATAAATCCTTAGAAAAATAATATTAAAAAAGCTGTACAACGGGTTAGTCTAGATAGCTGCAGTGAAGGGCTAACATCAGCATAGGCAGAATATGTTTTGCACCCTTGCAGTGGTTGTCCTACTTGTAGTCATTGCTCTTCATAAATGAGTAATAAAGTTATCCATTTGGGTGGGGCCATGTTCTCTGGTTGCTTAACTTGTCCAGTCGTAGCCAGTAAGGTGCCAGTAATGGCTTTTTCTCTACTCATGCAATCACCTCCGTCCTTCTCCAAGAATTCTCACCATCAATATGCCACCCCTTGCTAACGTATTCTAAAAACACAACTTCATTTTCTATTTATGTGCTGATCACATCCAGTTCAACTTTTGAAAAGTTGAGCAAAGCCCTGGGAGGACACTTGAAAATGGAAATTATAGAACTCTGTGGAGACTATTCAGCATTATTCTGTAATTATAGTGCCACCATGCCATGAAATGGTAATGAATGGTTAGGTAAATGTATCTATGTAGAAGTGGCTTCTACATAAACTAATTGCTTCATATAAAACACAGATATAATTGATCGTGACTTTTGGAAAACATTATTGTGTCGAGCTTGTTCAGAGTTTTTTCTACAGACAGAATTTTATTTTACTGTAAGTTGTCAATGATTGAAATCTTCAGCTGCTTCTCACTGTAAACGTCTAATTATTTTATTGAAAATAGTCCAGACGGGGAGTTCACTTTTATTTCATTCCATCACTTTTTCTCTCAGTTCAGATTGCATCATTGACTTTGTGGAAAATTATGGACATCAGCATTTCCCTCACAACAGAAGCTTGACCATTCTTAGGGCAGAATACAGCAGTAGAAATTAAATGCAGTAACATATGGTGCTGTTTCATACACACCAGCACTGTTGAAAGGTTCTGTCCTTAGTTTATTGACTACTGAGGATAGCTGGATAATAGGGATGATTTTTTTTCTTGCAACCAGCATGTTCCCATTAAAAGGTTTCTATTGTACTAAAAATTGTAAAGGGAGAAATATGTATTGTGAGGGTGGTTTATTTTTAATTTTGTAGAACAATCTGGTTGGGAGCAGTGAGAAATGAAATTAAATCCCAATTCCTAGTTCCTGCTCTCTTATCAGTGGGAAATATTTCACTTCCCTTTTGGAATGGTGGTAAGTCACATGGACCCTTTGTCCCTCTCATTACAAGTTACAGAAAATTAATGACAAGCTCTTGATAAATGATGCTGTATGTGAAGAAATTCTGAGACTAAGAGAAAATGTGCTTGAAGACCAAATCATTCCTGTATTTTGTAAAGCTGCACACACCATAAAAAATTTACCTAAGTAACAGATTTTCATTCCTTTTAGACAACAATTGTTCTTTTTCAGTTGCCAGATCTTCAGTTCTAATATCGGTTGTGAGTGCTTCTTTGGTGCATTAGATCTGTTGTTGCTAGGGGGAGAGGAACCACAAACTGAAACAATTCTGATTTTTCTTTTAAACCAGAGTTTGCAGTTTTTAGATTTAGTGAATGATGATTCACTAAACCTTAGGATTTCTACTGATTAAAGAAAAACTAGTTATTGCTGAAAGGAGAACACAGTTATTAAACAATTTTAATCAATATTTTCCAATAAGAAAATCTGACACTGAAACTGTGTACTAAAATATGATTGAAAGGCATATAAACCCCATCGACCTAGAAATTCATTTGTACAGTGCCACATTTGCATGTGTTGCAAGATACAATTTTGTCATTAGCAAAGTCTGATCTAGGATTCATTTGCATATTTCATGTACCTCATTTGTTTATAGGGTTGTCCATGCATCAGGAACACTAATGCATGGAGAGACTTGCACATGTGCTGTGGCATGTAAACCACATCTGGATGCCACTTTCATGATTTTCACAAGTTGTCCCCAGACTCTGCAGGCTACTCATGCTGAGAAGCAGGCCTTCGCTATGCTTGTTAGGCCTGCTTCATTGCTTATTACTGGGATCTCAGGCTATGAGGGCATGAGCTCAGAATCAACTTCAGCCAGGTCCACCATTATCTTACAAATTCAACTCCTTGCCGTGGTTCTCCACTATCAAATTCTCCAAGCTTTTGAACCTAATTCTGTTTCCCTCTCCCATGTACCAATGGTCTGATTCCCATACTGACTAATTTCCCAATGTTTACCACTTCTAAGCTTCTCTGCTCCACAACCCTGACTTCCCCTGCCTGGCATAGACTTTTATTTTGTCTTTCCAGGCACAGGAACATTTCTAAGCCATTGTTGCCTGGTTGTGGCAGACTTGGACACACAACATCCATTTGATTGCTCAGTGCATGAGGAAAAGAAATTAGAATGCCTTATAATTTTTAAAGTAGCAACAATAAGATGGAACTAAATCAGTTATTGTATTTTAAGCCCTTGGACCTGTATATTTCTCAGATTAAATGGGGACTTTTTGCTTTTTGTGCTTAGTTTTGAAGTAAATTGAGATTATTTTTGTGATTGACCTCTGAATTGTGCATTTTGCTGAATACAGTATCTTTGGTTTCAATCTCTTGTGTCTGGGAAGCTAAGAGAGTGAAAGGCCTTTCTTGGTTAGTAAATCTTTCACATATCCATTCTCCTGGCCTTAAGAAATGATGCAATTGTTGGCACCTGCTTTGATATGGTGTTGGTGGGGGGGGGGGGGGGGGGGAGAGTGCGATTAGTACTCTGTGCAGAGGCAGTGCTCTGCCAAACTGCACATAGTTTTGTATTGGAAGAGTATAGGAGCTGGTCAACATGATGCTTGTCTACTTATTTCTTGGAGTTTAGCTTATGGAACAATTAGACATTGTGATTTAATGTGTTGCTTTGTCTTCCTATACAGGGGAAGACAGCAGCCTATATGATCTGTTATCTTAAGTATTCAAAGCTGAGGGTTCCCTAACTAAATGAGGCCTCTGTACACAATCTTTTTTTGTTCTAAAATACCTGATGTCTTTGTATTTTCATGCTGATAGATTGCTGCCAATTCCGTGTAGCAGTTTGGAAGGGTTTTTCTTCAAGTCTGTCAAGAATATACATTTGGCAGAAGAGAATTCTAATTGTGCAGCTATCTTCCTTAAGTTGAGCCAATTTCTTAAAGATTTCGTAGCATTGTACAAATATCTAAATAAAATTTATTTAATAAACCAACAGCAAAGGCAGATGTAAAAACTATAATTAGGTAAGGGAATTCAGGATTTTGCTCCTTTTTTTTATGATGTCACTGGGAGGTAATGGACACCCTTCTTGTCAGACTGAGTGATCAAATGATGATAATGCTTCTCCTTTGAACTCTCTCCCTACTGAAATTCTTAGCAGGAAAGCAAAATCCTGTAGATGCTGGAAATCTGAAATAAAACTGAGACAATGCAGAAGAAATATGCAGCACATCAAATGGCATTTGTGGAGAGAGAAACAGAGTTAACAAACTGATAAAAGATCATCAATCTGAAATGTGAACCCTGTTTCTCCCTTCACAGATGCTGGGCTGACCTATTGTCAGGATTCTCCTTTCGTCTTCAATTCCTTTCGGGTTCAATTCCGGCTGCTGTCTGTAAGGAGATTGTACTTTCTCCCCGTGTCTGTGTGGGTTTCCTCCGGGTGCTCTGGTTTCCTCCCACATTCCAAAAACGTACAGGTTAGGAAGTTGTGGACATGCTATGTTGGCACCGGAAGCGTGGTGACACTTGCGGGCTGCCCCCAGAACACTCTACACAGATGCATTTCACTGTGTGTTTCAATGTACATGTGACTAATAAAGATATCTTTTAATTGGTGTATTACCACTTCAGTTATACAAGATGTTGATAATCGCTAATATGTTTGTTATAAAATCAAGTGCTTCTGCAAGAAGGCAAGTAAACCAGGATGACTAGCACTTCCGCACAGCTGTCCCAGATATCTTCATCTTTGCCACAGCACTGAAGTATATTTACAATGGACATAATTCAGTGTCGCTTCTCAACAGGAGAAAGAATAGATCAGAATCTTGTGTAAATGGTGACAAAACAATATTTAGAAAAAGTTATCATCATGTTTAGAAAATTGATGAAAGCTGTTTTTTCTTGTAATAAATTAGAAACTTTTTCATTTGCAGTTCTGAAATTTTAAGATGTTGGTTTACTGTTAACGTTGGTACTGATCATCCACCATTTTAACAGTGTTGAGTTCTATCCTCCCTGAAGGTAACTTTCTTAAATTACTGCTTTTGTTTTCCTGGAACAGTTTCATCAGCTGAAGTGTTGGCTTCCTGTTTGAGGACTTTCCTTCCTGTCATGCCAGTTATGATGCAATTCTGGTATCATAAGAAGTCGTGTAAGCAGCATCCAACCAGAGTGCACATCATTTGTTTGTGAAAATATGTAGATTGAAGGATAGAACATTTGTGTTGAAAGCTAGAAAAAGAAACTGAAAGGAGATAGCATCTGGACAGTTAACCAGACAGTTGGTGGGGAAAGGGCAGGGGATTGGTTAGGAGTGGGGGTTGGGTAATCTAGCAAGCTAAGGTGATGGTGCAGGGTAATGAAATGTGCAATAATAACTAAAGTTCATCAAGAAGAGACAGAGAATGTGAGTATGATTATAGGTAAGGGCAGGGAAAATTAGTACAAAGATAAAACTGAAGGCTTTTTTATCTGAATGCATGTGACATTCATAACAAGATAGGTGAATTAATGGCAAAATAGGAATAAATGGGAATGAACATAATAACCATTATGGATAGAGAATAACTAAGGTTGGGAATGAAATTTTCCAGGATGTTTAACTTTTAGAAGAGAGGAGAAAATGGAAAAGGATGGGTTAAGTTCATTGTTGAGAGAAAGAATCATTGTTCAGTAAATGAAATAAATGAATCTCTTTGGTTGGAATTAAGAAACAGCAAGGGGAAAGTTGGTGGGAGTTGTATATAGGCACCAGAACAGTAGTAGAAATGTAGGGCTTAGTATTAGTCAGGAAAGTGGAGATGTGTATAATAAATGTATGTTAGGAACCTTAATCCATGTGTTGACTAGACAAACTAAATTAGCAGTAGTTGTATGGAAGCCAAATTCATAGATTTGTGCAAGGGATGGTTTTGTAGATCAGTGTGTTGAAGAACCAGTGAGGGAACAGGCTATTCTAGATCTAGTAGCATGCAATGGGAAACCATTAATTAATAATCTTGCAGTTAAATAACATTAGGGGAAGAGTTACAACAAACTACATGAATCTGACGCACTCAAGTACAGTGCCGGACTGGCAGATTTTCCAGACTATTGGACGTTATTCTAATTCAACTCACTTTTAATTCACTGTATCTTAGATATTATACATTAAACTAGTATAATAAATATTCCAATGAACCTAGTAAATTTCAAGGGAGCATGGAAAGCAGAACCAGAAGAATTTAAGGGGAGTGCAGTCCTGGGGCCCAGTAAGTTTAAAGGAGTGTGGGAACCAAGGCCCTGGTATGCTTTCCTTCTTCCAAGAGAAGAAGGCAAAAACTAGCAAATAAACCTAAACCTTAAGAAGGAAAGTGCCCCAGCTATCTGCATTGTCATTCAACAAGCATCACATCACTAGAGTATGGACTGATCTCCGTATGAGATCAAACCACAGTCTTGAACTTTTTTTATATGTAGGCCAATGCTTTTGTAGCCACATAGGAATTTCCATCACTAAACATGATTGCCTATTTGTTACTTGGTTCTCGTAGAATTTGTGGGTCTGCTGTGTGCATAAACTTCTTACACTTGGGTGTTAAGATTCTCTCCCCTGTCATTAAACTTTTCTGATCCTTGAGGTCCCCATTTCTCATTACCTTCCCCCAACCCTCTACCAGCCAAACTGAATCTCTGATCCTCTCATAACACTTAACCACCTGACTCCCTCTTGACCCATGGCTAAGCTCAGCAGCAACCTCTCACCCTCTTGCAACTTGTGCTCTATGACTTTCCTGAGATCCTCCCCAATCTCCACATCCACCTTCTCCAGAGCCTTGTTGAAATCACACCTGGAGCATTGTGTGCAGTTTTGGTATCCTTAAGAAAGGATATACTTGCCACAGAGGAAATGCAGTGGAGATTCTCCAGACCAGGAGGTTGTTCTTTATGTAACTGTCTGTACTGTGTGTTTTGGAAATCTACTTATCATGCTTTGGAGAGGTATGCATCAGAGCCAGGCCTGATCTTTTCCTTGTCTTGCATTCACATGTCTGCTTTGCAGTAGAGTTACTCACCTGAAAGAAACACCAAGACCTTTGCAGTTCATCTAATACAACCTAACTGATCCCGGTGACACGGCAGTTTGACATGATATATTTACTTATTGAATCAACATCGATTTACAGAAATAAAATTAGAAGAGATGTAAAATGAGTTATTTATTTTAATCCCTATTTGACACTTGTGGGAGTCTGAAATGGATGTATCCTACTGTTTTGACAAGTTTACAGCCTTGGGAAGTCAAAATCACGTCTGCAGATTGTGTTCACTTGAGCAGCATTTGAATTATGTATTGGAAGATGAACAAAAATTGGGATTTAAGAGAGAAGATTAAATAAACTGAGAGCACAGTAGTGAGCATTGGAATTAACGCTCAGTGGTACAATGTGGGGGACATTGACTAGGTGTCCTTCACTCTTGGCCAAGTAGGGGCATCCCGTAAAAGTGCAGAGAGGGTTTAGTAGAGCAGTCAACAGCTCTTCCAAATCGCAGGCCAAAGTGGTGAAATGTATGCGTCTGGAAGCAAACCCTGACTATCCCTTTGAGTTTGGAGATGTGAACTCAGCGTCTCTGGAGAATGAAACAGCCACTTGGGGCAGGCACGGTAGTGTAGCGGTTAGTGTAATGCTTTACAGCCTCAGCGACCCGGGTTCAAATCTGGCCACTGTCTGTAAGGAGTTTGTACATTCTCCCCATGTCTGCGTGGGTTTCCTCTGGGTACTCTGGTTTCCTCCCACATTCCAAAGACATATGGGTTAAGAAGTTGTGGGCATGCTATGTTGGTGCTGGAAGAGTGGCAACACTTGTGGACTGCCCCCAGAACACTACGCAAAAAGATGCATTTCACTGTGTGTTTCAATGTACATGTGACTAATAAAGAAATCTCATCTTAATTATAAACAGCAGCTCTAGAAACTACCAAAGTTTGAATTTTCTTTAACTATATCTAGAGAGGGTGGATACAATTACTGTAATTATGGCAGGAAATATTGATTATGAATAATATTGTGTTTTAGACATATGCCAGAGAGCGTTACATCAGATGATGTGGCAATTCATTTTTACTGCAGTCATTTTCCATGAAAACAGGATGCAAAGGTGGTGCAGTGTCTGACACAGTCAGCCAATTTTTTCCAACAATTTGGGTAAAATGTTTTGGATGCAACTATTTAATTCAAATTCAGTATCTGTTTAAAAATACAGGTACCTGTACAAGTAAATTAACAGATTTAATTGTAATATCAATTAGACAATGAAATCTTTATTAAAATATGGCACTTATGGTCCTCATCTTTCCTTATGTGTTTTTGTGATTCCTGAGATATTTCTTTCTCTTTCATTCCTCTCCTGAAATTGATACTAGATTATATTCAGATCTATTTTAAACTGATAAATAAATAATACAATGGAGACGCACAGGGTTTCAACGTGAAACATCGACAATTCCTCCCCCCCCCGCCCCCCACAGATGCTGATCAACCCGCTGAGCTCCTCCAGCAGATTGTTTGTTGCAATAAATAATACATACAATTTTACACAGTAATTTTCTTTCCTTCACTTTTTTTTAAAGAGGTTGACTTATGATGGTAAATTTTTGTGGGGCTTGATTGCTTTCCAGTATCTTGATCACATGTCAGTTATTCACAATTGAGCCTTAAATATTGGCAGGACACAGAAGGCTGGGAATTCAAGTCTCACTACAATTAGAGCACAATCTGTATTGACACTTGTGGGACAACTGAAATGAATGTGTCCTACTGTTTCGGCAAGGTTAAACCAAGTACAGCAATGGTGACATGAGAGACTGCAGATGCTGGAAATCTGGACCAACACACAAAGGAGCTGGAGGAACTCAGCACGTCAGGCAGCATCTATGGAGGGAAATGGACAGTCAATGAAAGGTCTCGACCTGTAACGTCAGCTGTCCATTTCCCTCAGTGGATGCCGCTTGACCCGCTGAGGTCCTCTAGCTCCTTTGTGTATTTGAATGGTGAGTCAGATTGTGATACTGTGTTCGCACATTTTTTTTGCAGGAATTGGCACATCCATGTTTATCTGTGCATGTGATGTTCGTCCAATTTCCATGCGAGTGTTCAGACTCCACTCTCCTCCCTGCATGCTTCTGTATCTTAAAACATATCTTTCATCAAAACTAGAAAAATGGAAGAAATCAACCTAAAATGTTAGCTCAGTTTCTCTTTGCATTGCTGGCTGACCTCCTGAGTATGTGAAGCACTTTCTGTTCTTATTTTCAGACTTCTGGCATTTGCAAAGTTTTGAAATATTGTCCTTTGGTTTATGCCACATAAGTAATAGTGAGCACTGTTAGAACAATTGTTTTCTTCAAATTACAAAATCTAATCTGGTATTGATGCCATTTCATTCACTTTTTCAAGATACTGGAGGTATGCTTGTGTGGATATTTACATTCTTGTGGAAGCTTTATTGATTCTTTCCTGACAGATTTTGGGATATTGCATTTTAATTGTTATAAACCACCTCCACTTTGTCATCAATGAATTTACTTTATGGGAGGTATTTAAACAGGAAAAATTTGGAGTGCTATACCAGGTGATCTTTTATTACTTTTCAATTTACAATAGCACTTTTACGGTGAACTAAATTTATACTATGAAACTTGATGAATGATGATGGAGCCATTCCCATGTATGTCAATTAAGTGAACTAGTTTTCTATATGCAAGAGGTCCTGTCAGCGTAAAACACATGTATTTTAGGTACTATATTTACTTTAAAATTAAGAATTGGAGGCAAAAGTGCCACTTCAGTTGGGAGCACTTGTTTGGAAGTTCTTATTTTCTGAGAAAGTTTAACTTGGTTTGAAAAATGTGGGATGTATTTAGACTTGGCTCTTGGCTGATTAGCTCACCTCTTGCTACTGTGACATTCTGTAATGCTGCAAACTAAATGCATGAATGCACTGCTCTGGAACAGTTTTATTTGCTGGGCTGTGGAGCAGTGGGTCAAACTTGCTTCCCTGGACTAGAGGTTCATAAAATATTTTTGCCTCTCCCAATGTCAGATTTGATTCTTCAGTCAAGTTATAAAATTGAATAAAAAGTATAACAATTATACCATCCCTTCTACATCTATCACCCAATGCCAAGAGGAAATATACTTTCCCCTCGCTGTAGGTTTTCAAAGAGAAAAATATTTGGCAGTTCATTTGCTGTCTCACCTCTGGGATTGAGTTAGAGCAGCATGGGGTGGGGGCAGGGAGGAGGACTGAATAATCCTGCCTTTATGTTGTTTTATTCACATTCTTGTACCTCCTGGGCAAGTGGATAGATAGATGAGGAAGGTAAGAAACGGTCTTAAAATGTTAAAGGTGGAATTAAGAACATAACGCAGCCAAGGTCTATTTAAAGTTTCCGCTTGTATAAACTCATCTTGCTGGAAGTAAGTTTGGTAAATTCATTTATTATTGTCACATGTACTGAGGTACAGTGAAAAACTTGTCTTGTATACTGATCGTACAGGTCAATTCATTACACAGTGCAGTTACATTGGGTTAGTACAGACTGCATTGATGTAGTACAGGTAAGAACAATAACAGTACAAAGTGTCACAGCTACAGAGAAAGTGCAGTGCAATAAGGTGCGAGGTCACAACAAGGTAGACCATAAGGTCATAGTCCATCTCATCGTATAAGGGAACCGTTCAATAGTCTTATCACAGTGGGGTAGAAGCTGTCCTTAAGTCTGGTGGTACGTGCCCTCAGGCTCATGATGGAAGAGAAGAGAAGAGAGAATGACCTGGGTGGGTGGGGTCTTTGAAGATGCTGGCTGCTTCACCAAGACAGCAAGAGATAAAGACAGAATCCAAGGAGGGGAGGCTGGTGTCCATGATGCGCAGGGCTGTGTCCACAACTCTCTGCAGTTTCTCGCGGTCCTGGACAGAGCAGTTGCCGTACCAAGCCGTGATGCATTGTAGTAGGAGAGCACATGGCTGTCATGTGACAGTAACAACACTGACCCCTCTGGTTGGAGGACAGCATTGCTCCTCGGATCGGAAGTGACACCACTATCAATCAAGGTGTGGCTCCACCCCACCCATCAGGTATGGGCATAGGGATTGGACTAGGAGAGCACCTTTGTTCCTGAACCTGCCTGACCATTGGCCTTGGCAGGCACCTTTGTTCTTGACCTCCAAGCCATTGACCTGTCTAAATTACCTGGCCGGGCCTTCCAGCACTATAAGGAGTGTTACACTTCCCTGGTCCTTTTCTCTTTCGACTGCCCCAGGAGTAGTGAGACAACGCTGCAGAGACCACTGTTAAGAGTGTGCACTACCATGTGGTTTGGGAGCATCTTTGTCAGATTCCAGGGCCATTGCTTGTTTGGGTCAAGGTATTCAGGCATTGAAGTGTTTATCCCTTGATAAGCTGTACCTTGTTTATTGTGTGTGTGTATCTCATCCTCGTTGCGATTTTTTTCCCCCCCTCACATTTGCGGTCCCCTGTGTGCATGTGAGAGTGTGCATCCATTTCCATTCATTCTGTTCCCGTGTTTGCCTTTGTGATTAAACTACCTTTAAGATCCAAAGCCTGTGTCCAGAGCCCTCCATCTTTAAGATCCCAGAAGAACCTTTTTCACACAACATGCATCCAGATAGGATGCTTTCTATGGTGTATCGATAAAAGTTGGTGAGCGTCAAAGGGGACAAACCAAATTTCTTTATCCTCCTGAGGAAGTAGTGGTGCTGGTGAGCTTTCTTGGCCATGGCATCTACGTGATTTGACCAGGACAGGCTGTTGGTGATGTTCACTCCCAGAAACTTGAAGCTCTCAACCCTTTCGACCTCAGCATCATTGATGTACACAGGTGCATGTACACCGCCCCCTTTCCTGAAGTCAATGACTAACCTTTTGTCTTGACATTGAGGGAAAGGTTGTTGTCATGCCACCATTCCACTAAGCTCTCTATCTCCTTCCTGTACTCAGACTCATCACTGTTTGAGATATGGCCTACAATGGTGGTATCATCTGCAAACTTGTAGTGTAGTGAAAAACTTTGTTTTGTATGCCATCCATACAGATCATTTCATCATTATCAGTACTTTGAGGTAGTATAGGAGAAAAGCAATAACAGAATGCAGAATAAAGTGTTACAATTACAGAGAAAGTGCAGTGCAGGTAGACAATAAGGTGCAAGGCCATGATGAGGTAGATTGTGAGGTCAAGAGTCCAATTTATCATACTAGGGATCCAATATATCGTTCAATAATCTTAGGGTAAGGATTTGGATTCTGGCTAAACAGGAATGGGAAGATGAAACTTCATGTAAGATGAAGTTTGTTACCTGTTTGAACTTGCTGCCCATTTGGTAGCCCTATAATAATATATATCTTTATTTTATGTACGTTAAATTCAGCCAGTTGTGAAAGGTTTTGAATTTATGTTGTCAAGGAAAGAGTGAAAAAGAATTTGGCACATGTAGGTGCTGAGCCGCTTCATGGTCTCTGTTGCCTTGCAACAGGTAACAAGATACAAGATACCGATGCATTCTGTATCAAGCTGTTTATGCAGGTTTGGCAATCAGGTGAGAGGGCAACAATATGATGACTACTGGCATAGAAGAATGGTTGTATCAATTTTATTTGATAATTAATATAAAATAAAAATAATACAATCTAAAGATAAAAATAAAAAAACTAATTAAAAAAATATATAGATAAATAAAATATTTAAGAAATACACCCCTGTGTACTTGCTTGCTTTAATTTGAATTCAACTTTCTTTGAAAGGTTAATGATACCTGTGTAATAATGGGTAGACCTGGCCAGTACAGAAAGTTACTAAAAAAAAATAAGGTTTATGTTTGACTGCATTGACAACCATGCAACCTCAATTGAATGTTATTTTTCTAGTATTGTATTTCAGAATAAAGACTACAGATTTAACAACAATTGCTGGACACACAGGAGCTCAGTTGCGATGTACCACACCCAAGGCAAAAATACAAGGCTTCTTTACCTGTTGGTCAGAATCCTCAAACAGTTAGCCATAGTCTAGACTGATTTTATTGTTCTAACAAGGCTGCAGGGATTTTTTCCACAGGTGAGGGTAGTGATGGCCAGAGAACAAATATTTAGTTAACAGTTTGCTGCAGATACCTTTCATTTGCTTCTCTGATTGGAAATTGTTTCACTGTGTGTGTGTGTGCATGTGTGTGTCTCACACACTCTTTCGGGGTGCAGACTTTGCAATCATTACTTTGGGCACATAGAGAAAACGTAGAAAGCAGGATTTGCAAGGCAGCCTGAGGTTTATTACTCTTCCTTTTGTGATTGCAACATTCCTGAAGCTTCCAGTAAGTAAACTTTGAAATTATTTTCTGTAATCACTAAGTCAGCTGATAGTCTTGTAAATAAGCAATATGAGAAAATCATGGGTTGAGAAACATAATAACTGCATGTACTGGAGATCTGAAATAAAAACATAAAATGCTGGAAATACTCCGCAGATTAGGCAACATCTGTGGAGAGATAAAACAGAGTTAATGTTTCAGGTCGATGACCTATCATAGGAATGGTTATGGATTGGATTGGTTTGGTTTGATATAAAGCCATATAAAATCGACCGATTTCTGGTTTAATTCCCGCACTGGGATGAGAGAGTTGATTTTAATTAGCAAAAGATTGTGACGTTAACTTGAAACATGTTTTGAAAGTATGTTTTTGTGGAAATGATAGCACCATTTTAATTAATTTTAAGATAAATTCAAAATTGTATTCAATCACCAGGTGCTAAATAAATAATGCAGAAATAATAAAAGAAAACATTTTTGATCCATGTTAATTGTGGTTTGTACTAAAGGCTCAAAGAAAATACTGCTATGCCTTGGTTTCAATCCATAATCTATCTCTGAATCAATATTACTTTTTCCTCAGTTAAGTTGACTCAAAGGTGGGCTGTGTAATGCTGGTTTTATTGGGGCCATTGCTATTAATTTGCAAATTGCAAGTGCATATTTTTAACATGACCTGTGCTGCTCATCACACACTGTGGAGTAGGTTTGGTATTATCACTGCTCATTCAATGCTGATTTGACACCAGCCCTTCCAAGTTGGACTGAGCAGTACTTCAGTGATCCAGCTATGTGTTAATCACACATAGGAAACCTGGTGCTTAACAGCAGGATGACTTCTTTGCCAGCCACCTCCTCCCTCCCTCACCAGCCCGTAGATGTCGTCAGGCTAGTGCTGGTGATATCTTCATCACAATATGCAGGTGAAGGAGGCTCTCTTCATCACAACAACAGGCACATTCATGCTCCCTCCCTTTGGCTCAACAGCACTCAGTTTTCCCACATTGCAGGCTTCCCGACAGTCCAAGGTCTGATTGATTTGGATTCTTTTGCCCAGAGATCTCAGCCTCAAAACATGAAACTGTTTGGAGGTGCAAGGAGCTCTGCAGACCAAAGTTTATACGTAGAAAAGCTTTATTGTCAATAAAAGACACCTGGGGAACTCTTGTGTTACATTTGCCAATTGTTCAGTCGTATCTGCCAGCCACTGTGCCAGACCAGTGAGTGGCTGGTGTTGGCAATGGGCTATCCCCAGTAAACCTGTCTCCTGTCTCCATTGCACAATAGCAGAATGCTTTTGTTCACAAGTCTTCAGGAAGGCCCCCTGATTTGCAGTGGCTAGATGCACCCTTCCTGACATGGCCCCAGGAAGAATGAACCCTTGTCAGCAGCTTTGGAACAAGGGAGCAGGCAATGTGAGTTCACCTTTTCTGTTGGTACTGTTGGACTGGTCTTGTGATTTTCGGTTAGTACATGCCTGAATGAATTGCCATTACCCAGGAGAACCTGGAGGACATTCAGACTCGGTTTACTAAGTGGTGAAAGATGATGTGTTGTTCCTCTGCCAAGTAATCATCATCTCAAATAGTCTACCCTTCTCACCTTGACATTCAATAGCATTTCTATCAGTGAATTCTGCATATTTAACCAAACCAGCCAATGGCTAATTGTGCACGTTAGCACCTGGATATTCTACAGAGAGGGATTCAACTCTTGACTACAGAATTCCTTACCACCATCTGTAAAGCAGGCAAGGATTGTAATGGAAGTGTTTCCATTGCCTGGAGGAGTCCTGTTCCAGAAGTCTTGATAAGTTGCAGCCATGCATTTTGTAGGTGGTACTCACTGCAGGGTTGTGCTAGTGGAAAAAGAGAGGACACTTGGTGTGGTATGGAGTGTTGTTGCAACAGCACACAAGTAGCTTGACACCATCCAGACTGAGCAACTACTTGACTGATGCCCCATTGGCCATCTTGAGTACACTGCCTCTTCATCACCATTGGCTTTTGGCTGCAGTGAGTACTATCTACAAAATGCATTAGCTACAATTTATCAGATCACCTCCAGAAACAACATTTCTACCCAAGATGTCACCACCCAGTCAGCAAGCTCATTTTCAATGCACACCATTTTATATCAGAAGTATACCTACATTACAGGAATATGGGAGGATCTGCCACCCAGCTTTGTGGAAGGACCTTAATTGCTGTAACTATCTAAAGGGTAATTTGCGATGGATATTGAATCCTGGCTGGTCAGTGATACTTGCATTGTATGAGTAAAGAAAGAAAAATAGTTTGTTGCGTCAAAGCTCTTATCTATTGCTGATTATCTTAGCCCGTCTGAGTGCAATTGATGAGGCAATGACCAAAGCAAACATCATTGGTTCAGACTATATTTGTTATTGGTATTGGTTTATTACTGTCACTTGTACTGAGATACAGTGAAAAACTTGTCTTGTATACTGTTCATACAGATCAATTCATTACACAGTGCATTAAGGTAGTACAGGGTAAAAACAATAACAGAATACAGAGTAAAGTGTCACAGCTACAGGGAAGTGCATTGCAGGTAGACATTAAGGTGCAATAAGGTTGTAGAAGGCTGAGTAGGGTGGCCCAAGCAGCTCAGGATTGTAATAACAGAAAATGCTGGAAAAGCTTAGCAAGTCAGCCATCTGTGAAGGGAGAAATGGTTAACAGACGCTTCATCAGAACTGAGAAAGGGGGTCTGTGTTGCCTCACTATGAGCAGCATTAGTCTGGCTTGGCTGGCTGACTGGCACCAGGCAACAGTTTGAGCCTTAGCAAGGTCATGGTGGCATAGGTGGGGCCATGAACACTACCATTCTGAGAGAAGACAGCTGATTCATACTCCGAGCCACAATTGCCCATACCAACACCTCCCCATAGCAGAGCAACAGCAATCCTGTTAATGTGGTGGAGTAGAGTTTAGTGGAGTGCAGGGACACCCTCGTGTTCCTTTGAACACTGGTGTTCTGAGCCATGGTGACTGTAAACTAAATTTGGACTGAGAAACTGGAAGTCAAGTTTCCACTCCAGCATCCAAACATTGGGTGGTTTCTGCTGGTACTTTGACTATGAATCTGAGATCTTTACATTTCTTGCATCACTGTAGCCAAATTTTTGGGGGCTTTACTACTGGCACTAGCATCCTTCCCTTGGCCACTAATTCCTTCCACTTCATACCTTCATTCCCTGTGTACCATGGCATTGCAGAACCAGACCTGAAAATTGGCTGCCCATTCTCGTCCATGCATTGACATCGCTTGCCTCAAACATCCCGAAGCCCAGCAATGACTTTAAATCTCCACTAGCTGACTTTAACTGGGGTTAGCCACTTGCACAACTGGATCCTTGGTTCTGTGTTGATGCAGTTAAGAGTTGAGAAGTCCTGCATTTAGTTAAATGGGCATTGGTTAATGGTGCATCACTATTCCATTGCTAATTGATTTGGTCCAGCTATTTAATGCATGGAATATTTAACATGTTAATGACTTTTTCATATCTTTTGCGGGTGGTAAACAAGGGTGTTTAGTGATTTGGAAGACCAGGAGATGTATCTCCAAACAACCAGTTAAAACTGGACTGTATGACGGCTTGGAGACATGCTATCTTCCTCGCTGCTCAGGGAACACTTTTATTTTTGCAGCTTTTTATGAGAGGGCCTGTTAAGTTATCTGGAGTTAGAAGTTGGGAATTTTTTTCAACAACATTATTTAAAAACGGTCTTAAAAGAGAACTTTTACGGTAACGGCCATATCGTGTAGATAATTATGATCAAAATATATCTCTAGAATGCCATAGATACAGGATTTTTACTCTTTTAGGTGCTATTCAGTTTGCTAATGACTAACGTTTTACTGGATTTCACAATTTGGACTAGTAAACAAACTAGTTACAACCAATTAGAATTCAATGAACTTTTTAACAATGTGGACCATGTAATTGAGGAATGTATTCATATTAAATACAGAGACCATTCTAGAACCATGGATCAAAATGAGTGCCATTTAAAAAGTGCACCCAAACCGACAGATCACAAGTAGAGAAAAGCATGTGCAATTTGGGCAAAATTTAGTGTTAGAAATATAATGTAGCATCTGATAATGAGTTCATAAAGCTCCATATTCCTGATCTCCTCTTGAGTTTATCTTGTCTGTCCCATTCTTCTTCTCAACTGGTTTGCTTTGTTGAAAGTTTTTTTTTGAAAAGTGCTCAATGATACGTGGAGAGGCAAGCTCAGGAATTAAAGCAACAACAGCGGTTGTGAAGTCTGAAAGAATGTGCACAGGAAATGATTTATGAGATATGTTCAGTTCCTCCTCCTGAGGTAGCTTTGCATCTATCGATTTCCTGTTCTGTCTAAGAAATGCTTAAGCATCACAGTTCACTCTGCTGCATTCAACTATTCACTCCAGGTTGTAAAATCTTGAAAAGAAAAAACTGCAGATTCTAGAAATCAGCAATAAAAACAAAATGCTGGGGACCCTGAGAGCACGTACCACTAGATTTAAGGACAGCTTCTATCCCACTGTGATAAGACTATTGAACAGTTCCCTTATATGATGAGATGGACTCTGACCTCACGATCTACCTTGTTGTGACCTTGCACTTTATTGCACTGCACTTTCTCTGTAGCTGTGACACTTTACTCTGTACTTTTATTGTTTTTACCTGTACTACATCAATGCACTCTGTACTAACTCAATGTAACTGCACTGTGTAATGAATTGACCTGTACGATCGGTATGCAAGACAAGTTTTTCACTGTACCTCGATACCAATACCACTCAGCAGGTCAGGCAGCATCTGTGGAGAAGAAAACAGAGTTAATCTTTCAGGTCAATGACTTTTCACCAGAATGTGAAAAGTGAGAAAACCAAGAGAAACAAAGGACTGGAAATGCTGGAATCTAGATGAAAAAGGATGCTGGAGGAACTCCATGGAGAAAAATAGATGGTCAACGTTTCACCTGCCTCCATACCTTTGACCCATCCCCTGGTGGATCTGCTCTCCCCTCCTCTCCCACAGCTGCCTATCACCATCTCTTACCTGCATCTTCCTATTACCACCTTGTGCCCACCCCACCTCCCCCTCTATCATTGCTCTGCTTTTCCCTCCTATATTTTGGGCTTCCCCTTTTCCTTTCTTCAGTCCAGAAGAAGGGTCCTGATCCGAAACATTGATCGTCTGCTTTTCTCCATGGATGCTGCCTGGCCTGCTGAGTTCCTCCAGCATCTTGTTGTTTTTTTTTGATCAGTGAGAAAACCAAACTTTGTATTTTAAAAATATGGAATAAACTGGGAATACAATATCAGGTAGGCACAGTAGTGTAGTGGTTAGCATAACACTTTACAGTGCCAGCGACCCGGGTTCAAATCCGGCCACTGTCTGTAAGGAGTTTGCATGTTCTCCCTGTGTCTGCAGGGGTTTCCTTCAGGTGCTCCGGTTTCCTCCCACATTCCAAAGATGTACAGGTTAGGAGTTGCGGGCATGCTATGTTGGCGCCGAAAGTTTGGCGACACTTGAGGGCTGCCCCCCAAATTACTACGCAAAAAGGCGTATTTCACTGTGTGTTTCGATGTACATGTGACTAATAAACATATCATTATTGTAGGGCAAACAAATATCAAGGAATGAAATGTAATAGATCTTGTGCTTTTTTCTCACATCAGTGCTATGAACTTTCTGAGGGCATACTGCTGCCTTCCACATTTATTTATATATATATCAAATATATCTAAATAACTACCTTGCTATGCTTGCTTCAGCTTAGAAAGAATCAATGTGAGTGGCAGTATAAAGGCTTGCCTGTGGTGATACCCACTAACATGTCCTTTCTTGACTTTGGTTATTTAAGAGCAAGATGGTTACATTTCTCTTTAAGGATAGTTGTTAAATCCATTAAGAATGCACTTTGTATTTGTCCCTTTTTGAAAAAAGAATGATTTTGTTGGGTTAATTGGCATCGATGAAGAGGACTGGCCAGCTGATGGAACTTAAAGAGATGCATCATCATCATCCCTAATGTCATTTAAAGATGTGTTAAATTCAATCTTTTTCTACTTCTCGTTAAAGGTTATTCACCTGAAGCATTAACTTGTCTCCCTCGCCCCAAATCCTGCCTGATCTCCTAATTATTTTCAGGTTCTGCTGGTTTCACAGGACCAATGGCCATCTTTGTATTAAATTGCTGGACAAATACTGCTGCAAAACAATGTTGAATATTAAAAAGAATTCTTGCTCTGTTCTGGTTTAATTGAAGGTTTTTTTTTGCCCTTAATCCAGCAGTTAAGAAAGGCTGCCTGTTGGCAAAATGAATCAAATGCTTGCTCAATGAGATCATTAACCAATACTACAGCTAACAAGCCTGAATCTGTTGGTTGCACTGTAATTGCTTTGGTCTTGGGATCTTCTAAAGATTGTAAAAGTTAGTGAAAATAACTCTGGATTTTAAGAAATTAAATACATTCTACTTGAAAAATTTTACCTAATTTATTTTTTTTCCTATTCACACTTCAGATTTGTTTTGTGGCTGACTAGTCCTGTCAGAGCTTGGATTTCTTGGAGCATGTAGTATTGTGGCCAGGTTCAGCAGAGGAGAAAGAAGGAGCATATCTGAGGCATGCTATTACAAGGTCACTTGACTGTCAGTTAAAAATGAAATAATCCCATTCATCAATGTTCTTGTGTGATTAACTCTTTGAATGCTGGAAAAAAGTACTTTTTCAAAATACTGGTCTTGTGTATGTTAATTGTTTATTAAAAATTCTTGAAGATATTCAGAAAAATAAATTATTAAATATCCCAGAATCATGTTGTGTTGCAGAATCTCAAATGACAACCTCAAAATGATTAAACTGCCATTACTGAATTTTACTAAAATCAGTGGATCTGGAAATACCCTAATAATAATTAGTTTAATTACTTCAAGTGTTAGAGCACACATTGGAATAGGATTATAAGGTTCAGGTGAGTAATTGAAAAGAGCAAGGAACAAACTGAAGTAGATTTTCCAAATTTGGAAGAGGGCTTAACTTGTGGAATTCGAAGGAATTCAGCCAGGATAAAATGGAATCGAATATTGTCAAGAGAACTTAATGGAACAGTGAGAGATCTTTTAAGGATGAGACAGTTCAGGTGCAAGCCCAGTGCATTCTAACAAGAAAGAAAAGTAGCAGAGCCCAAGCCAGGACTCCTTTGATATAAAGGGAGATGGAGAATATGACAAAATAAAAAAAAGTGTATATCAGGTGAATTCTTTAAGCAAGAAGCAGGCAAGATACAATAAGAAAAGTGAAAAGGCAAAAAAAGTTGGCAAAGAGAATATGAGAATAGTACACTGGCACATAAGATCACAAGATCACAAGATAAGGGAGCAGAAGCAGGCCATTCGGCCCATCGAGTCTGCTCCAAGGAAAAGGGAAAAAGAAATGGGGTGGGAAAAAAAGAGAGAGAAAAAAAAAAACTATTCTAATCCCATTTGCCAGCCTTATCCCCATATCCCTTGATACCCTGACTATTTAGATATCTGTCTATCTCCTCCTTGAACACCCCCACTGATCTGGCCTCCACTGCTGTGCGTGGCAAGGAGTTCCACAATTTCACCACCCTCTGGGTAAAGAAACTTCTCCTCATCTCTGTCTTGAAACTGTACCCTCTAATTCTAAGATTGTGCCCTCTGGTCCTGGACACGCCCACCAAGGGAAACAGCCTAGCCACATCTACTCTATCCTTACCTGTCAACATTTTAAATGTCGCTACGAGGTCCCCTCTCATCCTTCTGTACTCCAGCGAGTACAGTCCAAGAGCCGACAAACGCTCATCGTACTTAAGCCCTTTCATTCCTGGAATCATTCTCGTAAATCTCCTCTGAAGTACACTATGTCCTCATTATCCGTTGACTTACTGTCTGCCAATCTGCATAGTCACTAGGTCAACCCCTGGTGCCGTTTCACATCTATTCTGGAGGCAAAACAGAAATGTGTAGCTGTACTCACAAGGTCAGCCTGGGTTGTGGGCCCAGTGTATGACTCAAGCCAGGAACCAGGGTTGGGGTCAGGATCAGCAACATCAGGAGTCAGGAACCTGGTTAGGTTGATGGCTGGAGCCGGGATCTGGAAGGATTGTATGTTCCAGCTTGTTTGGACATGCTGAGACTTGCAAAGAAGTTAATGTATCCACGGAGGGGTCTTTGTCGGTGGCCTTAGTGGTATCCACATTTTTTGCATCCACAGGAAGTCGGTGACCCTATTCCTCGTGAATAACAGAATTTAGTGTAGTATGTTGATCTGTGCAAGACAAAGGTGATATACGTTTAGAGGTTCTGGGCAAATATTGGAGAGTTGGTATTAGTGTATATTAAGGAAGAGGATGTTGAGGAAATATCAGTACTAGTAGAGATGAAAGGAGGAATTTATGGGTGAAAATTGATAGATGGGATGTACCAGAGCTACTGATTCTGCTTAGAGCAGATAAGTGTCTTGGCCTAGATGGCTTGCATTACAGGTTGCTGACGGAAATGGAGGTGGAAATGGGGAAGATTTCAGCATGCTCATGATTGGAAAGTGGCAAATAGACACCTTCGTTCAAGTATGGGTGCAAGGATATTCCTAGTAACTACAGGCTGGTTGGTTTAACATCGGTCGTGGGTGTGGTTCTGGAAGTAATAGTCATGAAAACAATTAATATATGGAGAGGTTTGCATTAACTAAGGAGAGTCTGTGTGGATTTGTGGCCTGACGGCATTTATGCTCTGTTACCACATATCGTGTAATACATTTTGATGAACAAAAATCTAGCAGTTGGTAAATGAAGCCAGCATCAATTTCTGACAACAGAAGACAGTTCCAACCTTTCATCACTCTAGTTGTAGTGTTTCCTGATCTCACTCCTGAAAAGTCTGTCTGTAATTTTTAGACTATACCCTAAGACATGGTCTCCACAATCAGCAAAAATAATTTCTCTTTATCTGCTCTATTGGTTCCCATATTATCTTTAAAAAAATGCCAAATTTCTAAATTCCTGGAAGGACCACAAGTTGGTATAATCTCTCCTAATTTGGTGCTTAGAGTTCGTGTATTATTCAAATAAATCAAATCTCTATTCTCTGCAGAACCAATATAACCTTCTTAAGGTGCATTACCCGCATTAGAATATAACATCTGGAAAAGCCAGGGCTCGCCATAACTCCTTCCCCTGTGTATTCTAGTTCTACAGAAATAAAGGTTAGGATTCTGAGAGCCCTTTTGGTTATTTTCTGTCCCTGTCCACGCTATTTTAACAAACCATATACATAGGCTCTTAAATCTCCTTGGGGGCGGAGGCTACTGCTTTTAGCTTTTCATCATTTAGGAAGTTTTTAAATTTCTTTTAAGTCTTAAAAGGATGACCTTGCAAATCCATACTGGCTCTCTCATTAGCTGAAAATTACCTTACCATCCTTGTTTATAGACATTGAAAATGTCCTGAAGATTCATTTCAGACTAACTGACGTATAATTTCCTGCTTTCCAACTTTCTTAAATAGTATAGGGGGCAATAAAATTTTCCAAGCTGTTCCTGAATTAAGAGATTTTGGAAAATTGTAGTTGGGGCATTCACTCTTGTTTTAGCTTTCTAATTTTATTTTGTCCATTGCAGCTTTGCATATTGCCTAGATTTGTGTTAGCTGTTGTCTTTATCTGCTTTTCCTATCAATTTTATGTTGTCCCTTCAACTGTGGTAGTTTTTGGGAAGTCAAGATTCATTACTTCATGATGTAATTGATCCATATCATATCAAGTTTCTTCTTTCTTAAGTACTTTTCCCTGTTTATATTTTTGCCTAATTTACCTAGGAAAGTCTGCGTCTAATCCTTTTGAACATGGCTCTAACTGAATTTAGAATTGAAGTACCTTTTTTTTGTGTTCCTGCCTTTCAAACGTTACATGAAAGCCATCATTTTATGATGGCTGCAGCTTAAGTGTTCATTCACTGTCAGGTGTTAATGATATCTGGCGCATCACTCATTGTTGAACATTATATGGCATGCTTCTTTGCTCAGGGCAAATTATTGCAGAAAGCCACACTAAAAATAATCAAGAAATTTGCTACTTTGCTACTTTAATCTTGTTGATTCTGCCAATTTATTTGAATGTTAACATTTCCTGTTAAAACTGCTCTATATTTTTATAATCTTCTCTCCTCTTTACACTTATACATTCTGCCATTTCTGAGCTACACAGCAGCTGCAAAAATTCTTTCCATGTTCTAACTGGACTGATTTGATCAGAAGGAAGACAAAGAACACTGTTCCTCTCCCTTCTAGGGTGAGTTAATAGTTGGATGAGAAAATATTATACAATTCAGAATATATTATACGATTCAGATGATTTCCAAAAATACCAGCAAACTAATGCTTGGTTTCACATTAATTTTGCTTCAAACGTATTATATCTTACAATGTTTTTCCCAATTGCCGTCATTTGAAACCTGGTGACACTGCTATATAACAAGTATTATAGTGGACAACCACAAAGTGAGAACAACAGATAAGCCAGAATCCCTTGCATACACACAAAATGCTGGAGGAACTCAGCAAGTCAGGCAGCATCTATGGAGGGAAATAAACGGTCGACGTTTCTGGTCGAGACCCTTTATCGTCCTGATGGAGGGTCTTGACCCAAAACGTTGACTGTTCATTTCCCTCCATAGATGCTGCCTAACCTGCTGAGTTCCTCCAGCATTTTGTGTGTGTTGCTCCAGATTCCAGCATCTGCAGAATCTCTCGTGAAGCCAGAATCCTTTTCCTTGGTAATAATTTTAATTTCTCTTGGTTTAATTAAGCCCAATATATGAGAAGAATGGCAATGAGGCTGCAAAGACTGAGACTATAAATCACAGACAAAGAGACATCTTCTTTGTGAGCTGGAGGTCAATAATGGGAAAGCTTCAATGAAACATTGCGATTTTTGTTCTGTGAGCATAAAAGGAATTAAAATATTCCCACTATTATTTTAAGACTAAATTATTGGGCTTTTGTAACTTAACAGCTAAAAGCAAATAAAAACATGAAAAATCACACATTTTATCACATTCTGCTTTTTTATCAACTTCTCCAGCCATGAACCAGCTCATGCGCTGACTCATTTTTTTTTGTATTTGATAAAGAATCTTTCTGTATCATTCCCCTCATTACCTTTTGGTGCTGTCTGCAGCCTTTCTGGGTTAACTTCTGTGTAAATTATTTTGTTTCCGCAATGTTTAGATCTGATGATATGTCCATGCCTGATAACAATCCTTACAACTGCACACCCTCGTTTTATCCTGTGGAGAGGAGCCAAATAAAACAGATTTTCTAAAGCAACACCCCTATGGGGGAAATGGTCAGTCTTCCAAAGAAAATGGTTTGGGTCACCTTTGCATCGTGTATTGTGTTTATTTCCAGGGTGGACTATGGAGGCAATTAATATTCCAGTTCTGATTTGGGTGGATCCTGCAATTGAAGAGTGTAACTGATTCAACTTTTTTTTTAATGTATGTAATAACAACAAAGCTTCTACACTAAAAGCTATAAAAATAATTTCTTTTGCTTTTACTTTTGGATTTTTTATCCTTTTAATATATTTACTCTATGACTCTATACGGCATATTGCTTCATGGTACATCCCTTCAGCTATACTTCTCTGACTAATTTGTAAAACTTTTCCATGAACTATAACTTCCTGTTCTGAACAAGGGCATTTTCTTATGTTAATGTTTGAGAAAGTAAAGCTTTCTTGTAAATGCTATTTACTTATAATTAATAATCATCACATTTAACCACAAAATTTCTCTTTAGGAATGATACATATTCTTTAAATATAATTTAAAGGTTTGGAGGATTATCGATAATGAAAAAGCATTTGGAAAAGTTGGTGATTTTTGTCTGCTAACAGAATTAAATTGGGAATCTTGGTAATAGATCCCATTGTCTATCCCATATCAATTTAATAATTGCAGTAATTTGGTTCTTTTGGTTATATTTTACAAATGTCTAAATAATACATGTATGTATTCATGAAATCTCCAGACTACTCAGAAAATCTCAGATCAGTGATTTTTTTTCCTAAATTGCTGTGGGTATCTTAGATGAAGATGGTGGAAAAAAATAAAGTTCTTGTTTGTTGCTGTAAACAAAATACTGTAGCATTTTTTATATTTTAGAATTCAGAATACAGAAGACTCCTCCTGGTATTTGATAAATATCTAAAGAGGAGTAACTTGAGAGCACTGGGAAGAGGACAGGACAGTGGAAATAGATGTGGATTATTCTGGCAAGGAGCTGTGTTTTATTGATGGATTGAATGATTTTCTGCTCGCCAAACTTCCAATTGTTCTATCAGTGCAGACTGCTATTGAATCAGAAAATTTCTTACAAGATTTGTCCAGATTCAAAAATTTGGATAGCATTATATTTTGCATAGTTGCACTAATTGAAGAATAGCATAATACTGCCTGGTAACAAAAAGAAAAGCCTTCAGCAGTCTCACTCCTTCCACAAAGATTTCTAGAGAATCCATCCTGTTGGGGAGTAGGTTGACAGTGAGGACACCTCTTTCAATTCAGGCTGTTTACTGCTCAAGGCTATTAAATAAGTAGTCAAGTAGGTTGAAAATTTGGTTGTTTGTGAGTTATAATTCATTCTTGCTGTATACAAGAAATTATTTCCCATGCTGTTTACTTATAATAAATAGCTATAACATGACTTCATCCATCATGCTTCTGATACTTAAATACATTATTAAATAAGTTATTAAATGTTATCAACATGTGACTGATGTAATTATCATGATTGATCAGGTAATTACCAAAATTACTGAAGGCAAGAACTTTTTTTTTAAAGAGCAATGGAGCAACATCACAACAGACCTCCTCATTCTGTGCAGAAACTGTCACTTGAAAACCTGAGGATTCTTTTTGTTTCATTAGAAATGTTGTGAAATGGTGGCAGTGTTTAAAATTATACGAGGGTGGAAAAGGACAGCGGGAAGCAGAATCTTGTGGAGTGTGACGCATTAATAGGGAATTGATTAAAGGAGAGGCTGAGGAAGAATTGCAAAAAAAAACAAGCATGAGGAACTGAATGGTGTGAGGAATCTGTGGAATTTCTTCTAGAGTTTGTAGTTCCATGTGAAACTATGCCAACATTCAATATAATCTTAAAAGGATGAAGGAATGTGGAAACAGCATGGGTAAGCATGGCATAGTGGTGTAGCTGTTGGAGCCCCTGCCCTGCAGCTCCAGTATTCCATGCTGTCTCGATGGGTCTACACATTCCCTATGTGACCATGTGCATTTCCTCTGCATGCTCCAGCTTCCTCCCATATCCCAAAAAGAAATGTTGGCAGGTTAATTGACTGCTGTAAACTACCCCTGGAATAGGTGGATGGTGGGTGAGTCGGGGAGGAGCTAATAAGCTTATGAGAGAAAATAAGTTACAATGAAAATGTTGGGGAAGGGGGTCAAAGGTATTGCTCTGAGAGCTGGTATAGATTTGATGGCATGGCCTCATTCTATGTTGTAAGGAAGTATACAATATAGGCCGTTTGGATTACTTATGTCCAGCAGTCCAGATGAGGGGCCTCGATCTGAAGCATCGACTGTCCATTTCCGTCCTCAGATGCTGCTCGACCCACTGAGTTCCTCCAGCAGCTCGTTTCTTGCTCCATATTCCGGCAACTAAATGTCAGGTGGGATCTTCCCGGACCTGGCTTCTGTCCAGAATTGCTGTGCTATGTCACCTCCTGAGCTATACGTGCTGCTCGGATCAATGGACCAATGCCTTTGTGTCTGGGAGTCGAGCAGTAAGGTGTGAGCAGTAAGTCGGCCTCGGGCAGTGTGGCTCTGAGGTCTCAACTCTGGAACACCCTTTGACAGAAGCCAAAGTTGGGGGTAGTTTTTGTGTCAAAGCTGTGAAGCATTTTATGGTTTGTAATTATTAACATTAGTTGAAGTAATTACAAGAAGAAACTATCAAGGAATATTTTAAAAACTAAAATAGAAAAATGAAGTCTAGCTGAACACTTATGTTATTAACAACAATAAATTAAGGAAAATAATTAATATTTCCCACAGGCCAAGTATGTCCATTTAAGTAAATGGGGTCTCTGATCTTGCACCAGGCCTAGTCTGTTATGTACTCAGAATGGGGTAATGCAGGGGAATCCCAAGAAGATCGGGCTTCACGGCTGGACTCCACATGGAGTGTTATGACAGATACAATGGCATCACTCACTCTCAGTCACAGATTTGCAACAGGTCCACATAATTCCAGGAATTACCTCTGTGGGAACAGTGGAACTCTGATATTTTCAGAATCGTTGGCCATAGTCAGGAAGGTTTGCTTCATAGAGTTCTTAAGCAATATAAATGAAGCAGGTTATAAACACAATGTCTGGAATCAGGTAAAAACATGTCCTTGCATATCTTTGACTACTGTCAGCCGGAAATATCTAGTTCATCTGGCAATGTTAAGTGAACCTGTCTGAGTCAAATTTACAGTTTTCTGATTACACAATCTAGTCAGAAATATCTCTGCCATTACATTGTAGTTTTACTGTAGAACTTTAATTATCTAGCTTGTCGGAGGAATCACTTTCTTCAGCTGATGACCAAAACTGTTGGTTAATTGTCAGTCTTTCCATGCTGATTGTGTTTTTTTTAGATTATATTTAGATTACTTAATCAAATTCATTAATCAAGTTCCTGCAAGCCCAGATAAACCACAATATTCTTCCATTTTAAGAATAAGATGCAGTGAGAGTGGGACAGTTATTATTAATTTTTTAGAATATGACACCACAGTAAAGCTCACCTGTAACTGACCTTGAACTGAGTCGCCAGCAAGGCTGTTTCAGGGGCCATGTAGGAGTCAACCAGATGGATGGATCTAGAGTCACATATAAGCCAAGCCAATTAATCATAGAATCATAGAAATTACAGCACAATACAGGCCCTTTAAACCTCGCCTAAGACTACCTAACCCCTTCCTCCCACATATCCCTCTATTTTAAATTCCTCCATATGCTTATCTAGCAATCTCTTGAATTTGACCAATGTACCTGCCTCCACCACCGCCCCAGGCAGCAGATTTCTTTTCTGAAGGACATTAGTGAAACTAGAAGGGTTTTATGACATTTTCACTAAGACAAATATTAACAGGGTTTTAATTCAACAATTTCATGGTGGGATCTGAACTTGAATCTCCAGACCTTTAGTCCGGTCCTGTGGATTAGTCCAGCCCTGTGGAGTTCGCGTGGGGTAACTTAATTACCATGCGACCACTTTACCCCTGTGCACCGTCCCAGTGTACAGATGTTGAACTTCGAAAAACAATTCTGATTACATTTAATCTATATTTATGGAGTACTTCAGCATATTGCAAAGCTCTTCACAATCGACAATACACCTTTTCATATTGTCGCTACATGGGCATGTAACATACCCAGGTGTGAACAATTTCTGTAACAATATTTATGATGAAATTTCAGTCGTCTTTTGAATGTGGTGGCTGAGAGCGGAACATTGGCCAAGGTACTAAGAGAACACATGCAACATTTCACATAGTGGCTTTTGGTACTTTGTCCAAAAGTTGACATCATGAACAAGACAGCATTGTACGGTTGCTCAGACGCTGAGCTGAATTCTTGGACAGAGCTTGAACACATGGAGCTAAATATTTTATCACACAGTGCAAGGTTTTTATGTACCATGTGATAGTTTTGGAACAGGAAATGGATGGCTCAAAGTAGTCAGCACCCCTGTGTGGGCATGACACCATGCTAAGTTTTACTCTGGTCTTCCATGTGCATGATGCCATTGTGGGCAGAGGTGAGTTTGAGAGTGGCACAGAGCAGCAGCAGTTAGTACTGTTGCCTTAGGGCTCTGGGGTTTGATCCTGACCCTAGGTGCTGTCTGTGTGGAATTTGCACATTCTTCCCATGAACATGTGGCATTCTGTTAGCTGCCCTGGATTCTGAAGAAGTGTGGGACAGTGGATCAGATGGGTTGAATGGCCTCCTTCATCAAACATTCGCAGCAGGTGTGTTTGGTGACAATTGATGCCACTATTGCAAATCGCAGTCGACGCTGCTTCAATTTAGCCCTTAAAATTTCAAATGGTAAGATGATATTTGTTTCGACCATACTCCATTTCAAAACAATGTTCCAACAACTCCAAATAGTTTCTCTCATCCCTCCTCATATTCTCTTACTGACAAATTTAAATTGATGATTTCTCATCATTTCCTTTCCCATCAAAGGAAATCATCTTTCCCTTATTATTCTTTCAAAACTTTCATCCTTAAGGGGGCACAACAGGAAAGATGTTGAGATGTTTTCCCCTCTTACCTCCCCCCCCCCCCCCCCCCATGGAAGAATCTCAAACAAAGGGATGTAGTTACAAGATTAAGGGTGGTCATTTAAAACCGAGGTGCATCAGAACTTCTCACAGGGGTGGAGAATCTTTGGGATTCCCTGTCCCGGACGGTTGTGGCAGTTAAATCATTCTGAGTTTTTAAGGAGGAAGGATCAGGGAATTGAGAGCTGACACAGAAGAGGAGATGAGGCCTGGGGCAGATCAGCCACGATCGTGTTGAATGGTGGGGCAGGCTTGAGGAACTGAATTATTTACTCTTGCTCCTTTTGTCTTATGTTCATAAGTTTAAAGTCTTGCTGAAGCATTGTCATGCACAGATAAGTTGTCCAAAGGAGGAATAGGGAACTGTCCATGAGATCTCGTCCTGGCATTACCCCACTCTCAGCCAGGGCAATTCAGTGGTTAGTGCTGTTGCCTCGCGGCTCCAGAGACCTGGGTTCAATCCTCACCTTAGGCACTGTCTGTGTGGGGTCTTGTGTCTGTACTGTTTGGAGTTTTTTCAGGCCTTCCCCAGGAGCTCTTGTTTCCTTCCACGTGCCAAAGACCTATTGGTTGATAGATTAATTGGCTGCTGTTAATTTGCAGTAGTGTGGCTGGGTAGCAGGAGTATCTGAGGGGGTGCAGTTGATGGAGGATGCGAGAAGAATAATAGGATTACTGCAGATAGCTGCTTGGTTGGGATGGACATGGTGGGCTGAAGACCCTATTTTGTGCCCCCTCACTCTATGACACAAACAGATATCATGACTGGAATTGCAGATTGCTAGATTACATTTCTTTAGTAAAGGTGTTATTCTGCTGCCTCTAAGTCCACTGACTCATGTTATTGCTTCATGACGTTGAGCAGACCAGGTCATTTGCATGCCCAATTCCAGACTCCCAAATAGACGTGCTTTTCAGAGCTGCCATGGGATGAGATTATCAGATGGATAGAGGAAAAGATTTGAGGATGTGCTCAAAGCTTCCTTGAAGATGCAATATTCTCAGTGACTCCTGGGAATCTCTGGCCTATGACTCCTCAAAGTAGAGAAGAAACCTATGGAATGTTATTGAGAACCTCAAGGCCATGCATTGGGAACACACAGTAAGTGGTGTAAGGAGCACGCTACCTCACACTACCTATTCATCTGGTCAATCGAGAACCTCTTGCCCTATCTGTGGAGTGGCATTGGCCTCATCCGTCACCTCAGAACTCTGAAAACTGGAGTGGAAGCAAGTCCCAAGGGTTTGCTTAAGAAATGAATCTGGTGCAACCTGTTAACAATGATTCTTGATGTCCAAGAGATATCCACACTATTGGTGGCAATACCACATAAAAATATCCGTGTGCAATTAGGTGTACATTACATCTGGCATTTCTACTGAAAGCTGAGAATGAGAATGGCGTTAGGGGATCAGGTATTTCATGAAGAACGATGTGCTAATTATCTCAGGGAGGGTCAATGAGGCCGTGAAAGGATTAAAGGATAACAGATTTGAAATGGAGCCAGGTGGACCTGGGAGAGGATGAAATTACAGGCAAGTGGACAACATTCTGATTGCATTCTGATGACCTCCACCCTCAGCCCCAGTCACTCGGCAACCCTGGCTCTGATCGGGCTGTCTGTTGCCCCAGTCCACACTCAGTAATGCAGCAGATGACGTTAGGCCTAATTCCAGGCCTTGGCACTGCTGAAGCTTGCTGCATGGGCCACGGCTGGCAGAGCTGAGTGGTATGGTGTGGGGGGAGAAGAGTGGCGAGATTGATTGCCTCAAGTCCAGAGGCTTAGAACAACAACTACGTTTGGAGTCATCCAGATCTTAATATTAGACAGGGAGTTTGAAAATCTGAGACAAATCTTTATTTCAATGGAGGAGGCAGTGAAGTAGAACCATGTGTCATTAACACACATATGGAAGCTGATTATGTGGATAATGTTGTCAAAGGAGCATTTGGCAGGAAGGAATTGTATAACTTGAGTCCTACAGGTTCAGCTTCCTTGAAGTCTCCAGAGTTCTGAATCTCTGCCCTGTTAATAATGGAACTTCCCCAAAGCACTTCTGTGATTTATGTCAGGATATTAAGATCTGGCTTGCCTTTGATATCTTGGAAGTCCCCCACCAGCCTTTCTTTATTGTAAAACGTTCAAGATTTTGTGAGCAGCAGAAAAGGGTATAATGGGGTGTAAAAGTAAATCCGCTAAAAATTACCTCAATGCATGGACTTCTCGTTCATAATTATATGACTGTTTTAGATACATTTCACATCCAGACTGGTATTGTCTGTTAATTTTCAATGCCAGAAAGCTACCTTTCCTGGATCTGTAACCATCAGTTTTATTTAACTGGGCATGTTATCTCTGCTGATTACATACTGTGAAATGGTGAAATAAATAACATAACATGCTTTTATGCACAGCTTGTGTGTCAGTGGGATGTCCAAAAGCAATTTGGTGACAATGAACCTATAATTTCTATTGTACCTTGGGGGGGAAAGTGGTAACCAAATTGCGCGTAACAATGAGATAAATAATCAGGTAATTTGTTATAACAACACAGACAAAATGCTGGAGGAACTCAGTAGGTCAGGCAGCAGCTACGGAGGGAAATAAACAGTTGATGTTTTGGGTCGAGATCCTCCTTCAGGACTGGTACTTCAGACTGTTCTTCATCAGAAATTTGTTATGTTATAACAACACAAGGTAGACATTCGGCCCATTTAGGTCCATGCAGGCTCCCAGGGGAGCAATCCCATCAGTTCCATTCCCTCTCTCCCTATTTCCCTGTACCCCTTGCAAATTATTCTCTCTCGCATATGCCCAATAACTCCCTTTTGAATTGAGAAATTATTGATTGAAGAATAAATGTTAGCCAGGACATGGAAAAATTCCCAACTCATTTAAAGTACTATAGAATCTCTTGGAACAATCAAAGGAGCACTCAGAAACTAGGTTTAATGTTTTTTTTTCTGGTAACAATGCACATTTTTACAGGGAAAATTTGAGATTAAAGTTGTAATGTTATTTAAAATATGTTGAAGTTTGAACTTTTTTTAGTGCAAAAAACATTAATTTTTTAATATTTAATTTTCCATTTGGATGTGGAAATAATTTCAAGTTCAAAGGCTTCATGCTGTATGCCAAATCCACAAACCCACTGTCCCTACGTCTGGAAGCAATTGAGTAAAAAAGGAGCTGAGGAACCTCTCTGTTTGAGCCATGCTCTGCTTGGATATCTCTGTTGTTTATAACTTCTTTCAGGAAATGTCAAATGACTTATTTTTTAAGTTTTAAAGATCTCTATGTCCTGAATCAAATAAGTTATAATTTTGTGGGAGAGGAGTATGTCAATGAAATCTCATTAAGAAGGCTAATATTTGTGTTTAATATCAAGTCCTTCAGTCACATTGATAAGCTGCCTAAAATCAATCAATAGCTCTCATTCTATAAAGGCTACATTCTTTTACTGAATGTTTTTATTTAAAGATTAGAAATCATGGGGGAATGTTTCAAATGAGAAGAGAAATTACAAATATAAGAAAATTAAAGGACTCTTCCCTGCTAATAGATTGGCCTGTGTATACACATGAAGGATGTTTCTTGCTCAATTGCTCGATCTGCAGTGATCTGAATGATTTCACTCTGTTGTATGTCTCGATGTCAACAACCACAGCTTGCTGATCCAATGTAAATGAAAGCACTTCGCCTGGTTTTGAGGGTGCCTTTGCCTTACCTGATGTTGTTTCCTGCACTGAGTTTGGTCTGGGGAGCTCACAACATCCAATTTCATCCATGTCATTCATGGATGTCACCAGTAATACCAACCGTGAAATCACACTGTGGGGGCAAGCACAAAGGCACATTTTTCTGTCCATTGTTTGGAAGAAACACAATGCTTTTAATGTTAAACAGGTTGTTTCCTCTATTAGAATGACACAGAGGAATTTAAGAAAAATACCCCTGTTAGTATCCAGTCAAACAACTTTAATACCGTAACATTGAGGCTATTGAATAAATATGTGAAAAATATCTGCTTACGGCTTTTATGCTTCATGCAATGTAATCATAGTCATTTTACTGTGCTGGTTTGAATTTAGGTCAACATCAGTAGGAATAGAAAAGACTTCGATCAGGGTATCCAATAGCATTTCTCAACCTGTGTTTTCTCTGGAGGGTAACTGCTATTGTAATGTTGGAGATGTGGTGACTGATTTGTGCAGCAGATCTCGGACACACCAATGTGATCGTGGCTTATTTAGGGATTATTATTGACCAAGAATCTGGGGAGAATTCCACAGCTCTTTTACAAAGCAATGCCATGGAATCTTTTAAGCCCACCCAAGTAGGGAGATGGCACCTTGGTTTCACATCACCTGCGAAAGACAATGTAACACCCGCTCCGCACTGCACTTGGCATTGACAGCAGCTTATCATTGGTCATAAGCTGCTTGTCATGGGCACGTTTGGAGGGATCCATTAAACACATGTATGTGCTTAGGTGCACAGACCCCTGACTTGCATATTGATTATTGCTGTGGGTGACTTGCTTCACCCTCCTCTGCAATGCACATCACTTGCTACAATCTTATTCTGAGTATTGGCTCTGGAACCTTTGTAAAAATAATGCTCATCCCAATATCACAACAACAACAAAAACAATTCTTATAATGATGATTTAGTTTAGTTTTCCCTTCTTCTTACTTCTATTTTTTCATTCCACTGGAGAGATTCGCCAGGATGTTGCCTGGGGTGGAGTATTTCACCAATGAGGAGAGAAAGGCAGGGTTTGTTTCAGAACGGTGTGCTTGGTGATCTTAAAATGGTGCCATGGGATCTTTTACAGTCACCTTAAGAGGGCAGGTGGGACCTCATATTAATGTCTCATCTGAGGGATGGGGTATTTGAGAATCAAAGCAGTGCTCTGGAACCTTTAAAGTCCATCCAAATTGGTATTGGAATTGGTTTATTATTGTCACTTGTACCGAGGTACAGTGGAAAAACTTGTCTTGCATACCGTTCGTACAGATCAATTCATAAATGGGGAGATAGGACCTTGGTGTAACGTTGCACCCGCAAGATGGTACTGCAGCTGGTACTGAGAGGTGCTCAACTTATCATTATTGATGAGATCATTGCTGTTAGTCATGGACATGTGCAGGGATATAGATCTGACCACTTTTGGTAAATTGGTTTATTATTGTCACATGTACCGAGGTACAGTGAAAAACTTTGTTTTGCATGCCATCCATACAGATCATTTCATCACATCAGTACATCGAGGTAGTACTGGGGAAAAGCAATAACAGAATGCAGAATATAGTAAATGAGGGGAATATTAGGATAGGAGGGGTGCATTAAGTACATGCAGTCCCTCATGGCAATGCACTGTCAGACTAGGCTAATATAAACACAAAATTCTGGAAATACTCAGCAGGTCAGGCAGCATCTGTGGCTACACAGGTAGATAGGGTGGTTAAGAAGGCTTATGGAATGCTTGCTTTCATTAATCGAGGTATTGAGTATAGGAGTCAAGAAGTTATGATACATCTCTAATAGAACTCTGGTTAGGCCACATTTAGAGCATTGTGTGCGATTCTGGTCACCTCACTATAGGAAGGATGTCGAGGCTTTAGACAGGGTGCAGAGGAGGTTTACTAGGATGCTGCCTGGATCAAAGGGCATGTGATATCAGGAGAGGCTGGACAAACTTGGGCTCTTTTTTTACTGGAGCAGCGGAGGCTGAGGGGTGATCTGTTGGAAGTGTATAAAATTATGAGAGGCATAGATAAGGTGGACAAGCAATATCCTTTTCCCATTATTGAGCGATCCAATACCAAAGGTCTTGTATTTAAGGTGAGAGGGGGAAGGTTCAGAACAGACGTGAGGGGTATGTTTTTTACTGAGAGGGTGGTGGATGCCTGGGATGCGTTGCCTGATAGGGTGGTGGAGGCAAATTCACTGGGGGCTTTTAAGAGGGGCTTGGATGGTCACATGAATGAGAGGGATATTGGCATTCTGTAGGTGGGAGGGATTAGCTATGTCGGCACAACATTGTGGGCTGAAGGGCCTGTCCTGTGCTGTACTGTTCCATGTTCTAAGAGGTGGTATGTGCTACAATTGGTTCCCTCAACGGTGATGAGCAATGGGGAATAAATGTACTCAAGTCCATTCTTCAGCTACATGGTCTAAGCTGGCATGCTAGTGCAGAATGGAGGAGTGCCATGTGGCTGGATTTGCCTGTTTCATTCGGGTGCACTGGAAAGATCTCATGGAACTATTGTAAAGAAATTTCCCAATTTTCTGGCCTACATTCATCAACGAACTTGACTGAAACCCAGTCATCCACCTTGTTAGTGTTTACAAAAACTTGCAATGTATAGACAGGTTTTTTCATTGTCTATAAAGCAGTGCCTACACTTAAGAAGTAATTCAGTATGATTTTAGGATGTGACGAGCACCCTAGAATTGGAGACACAAAAGATTACAGATGTTGGCATCTGGAGCAAAACACAAATTGGAAATTGTTCAGTGACAGAAATAAATGGATGAAGGTTTGGGAGTAATAACCATTACAAGCACAATGTTCTACTTTCTGATTGCATATCAAAATAATTTATCAAAATGCTAAATTTATCATTTTACCTATAAACCAGGTGCCAATTTTCACCCTATATTGGAATTGTCTGCATCTAGGAGTCTGATGCCCTGGCATCCGAAACCCCTGACAGGTTTTGACAGAAGTCAAAGCTGGGCCAGAGTTTGCCTTGTATCAAAGCTGTGAAGCAATTTACCAGTTGTCAAGTCTTAGACATTCAGAAGCGTTAAAAAACTATTAAAATGGATGTGTGTTTTTAAAATAAAATTTCACTAAAACAAATTAAATCATGTTCAAATTGTTAAAAACATTAAACAAAAATAAAATAAGTAATACCCTCTTTCGTCCATTTATGCTGAACTTCTGTGTGTGTTTGACACTTGGTCTCAATCTTCTCAATGCTATCCTCAAAGCACTTTTTCTACTTTGAGCCATCATGGACCAGGGATTCCATGAGTTGGTGGGAATGTTGCATTTTTTCCAGGAGACTTTGAGCACATGTTGCATTTCTTCCAGGAGGTTTTGAGGACATCCTTGAATCATTTTCATTGTCTGCCTGTAATTTCTTCCCACAAGTTCAGAATAGAGTGACTATTTTGGGAGTCTGGTATTGGGCACACATTGAGGTATCCTGCTCAATGGAAGCAGTTGAGTATAATTAGGGCCTTAATGCTGGGGATTTTTGCCAGGGAGAGGACAAGGACATGGATTTGTTTATACTGCAGAAGGATTTGAATGATTTTGTGGGGACAGTGTTGGTGGTATCTCTCCAGAACCCACAGGAGACTGCTATAGGTAGTCCAGGTCTCAGAAGTAGACAGGAGGGCAGAGATCTTTGTTACCCAGTAGGCCATGAACTTTATGTTGGGGTTCAGGTCTTGATCTTCAACACCCTTTCCCTCAGGTGGTCAAAGGTGCATCAAATGTGATGGTGAATTTCATTGTTCCCAAGATATGGGAAATTTTCCATTGACTTCATGGTCAGAGGATGTTTTTGTATCACGGGGCCAGGTGGCATGCGCACTGCAGCTCAACTTCTGGAATATTCAGGAATGGAGGGATGTAGGTGGAACAGTTTCCCATCAGTCCTGTGGATCAGTTCAACTCCAGCAGGAAGCTTGGTGGAAGTGAAGAGCAGCACTGTACTGATAAAGTGCTGTGATACTGATGCAACTGGCCAGCACTGAGATTGGGGGTTGTTGTGGGCCCTTTGGTTAGGATCTTGGCTTGCCTGCTATTGTGAAGTTTATGTACAATGGAGGCACATTTCTGCAGACGGGTGAATTTGAGAGTGTGCTTCCCAGTCCCTTTCAGTTGACAGGGCCAAAGGTATTATGAAATCAAAATGACTGAATGAAGGTCATGTCCACTGTGCCTCTAGATGGACAGAATCAGCACTGTAATTCGGGGATCAGCTATTTGGCCACTGGTGGGAGGTGGTTGAAGAGAACCCTGGAGATGACTTCCCCTGTGACTGACAGCAGCAAGACTCCTCTGTACTTGCTGCAGTCAGAATTATCTTCTTTCTTGAAGATACGATTACAGGATCTTGGAGGTGCTCTGATACATTCTCCTCTTTCCGGAAGTGGGCAATGAGATTGTGGATTTCTGATTGAACTTCTAAATTAAGGGATAACTTCAGAGGCAACTCTGAAGCCTTTGGCCACTTGACCAACAGGAGCCCAGACAATGTAGAACTCTGTCAGCACTCTGCTGGAGTGTCAGTGTTTGTGTTTGATGGAACCAGAATATAATGCAGAGCATGGAAACTGGATGATTTCCATTCTGGTTATGTTTGTCAATGTTTCAGTTGTTAGTGGTATGCTCTTCCAACCATCTTAACCAAGTATTTACACAGACTTAAAGAAAAGTGTAAACAAGGGAGGTTACCCCCATTTTCTTGTTCCTGTTCACTCGTTATATTTATTTATAATAAAAATTGCAAAACAAATTTCTGCAACTTTTGCTGGCTATGATTAAGTTTATGCTCTGTTTGATTGAATGTTTCATAGTGTGGTGAGCCCTGTGTATTTATGGTATTTACATTATACTTTGATTAAATATCATGCAATGTTGAATTCTACTGGGTGTATCTCATTTCAGAGGAAATGATTCATTTAAAAAGCACAGTATATTTGGCAGAAATATACTAATTTCTGTAATATAAATGACTACTACTGTCCAACATTAGTTTTGGTAAAGACCAGTTTGGATTCTACTCTGTGCGTGGGAAAAACTAAAATGATGGATAATTCAGCTGCTCAAATTATTTTTCTGAATGCAATTTTTGCATTTGCAAATTTGCATTTGCGTTTGTCTGCCAAAGGTGAATGATTGGCATTCACCTTTCCCTTTTTGGTGGCCTGATGGAGAAGTCCAGGATGCACATTCCCAAAGATCTTAAATTTAGGTCATGGTCTGAAGTGGGATAGTAGGTGTGGAGAAGGGCGAATAATCTCATATGTTTCAATAGTTTTTGTTGATTCGAAAATTAATCTTTGAAGCAAAGAACTAGGCGACAGCCAGTGATTCTATAAGAATAGAAGGAAAAATCATCAAAGCTGTTCAAAGAAAGCTTTGTTCCCCATAAGCTTGGTCATGATTAAAAGAACAAAACATATGGAACTGAAGGAAGGTGAAACGAATATTGACACTTCACAAGAAATAAAAAGCACAATATTCTCTATTGTGGATTTTCACATTTTTCTGACCGCAGGAGTACATTGTATAGACAGCAATCATCCTTCATAATGAAGGGAGAGATTAAGTTGATTGCGTCTGAAATCTGTGGAGTTTACAAGGAAAGTTAATCTTATTAGGGAGACACAAGAGACTGCAGATGCTGGCCGTTACAGAAACGTGGTTGCAGGGTGGAGATGATTGGGAATTAAATATCCAAGGGTATCAAATAATACAGAAGGATAGCCAGGAAGGTAAGGGAGGTGAGGTAGCACTCTTAATTAAGAAAGAGATCAGGACGATGGTGAGAGACGATATAAGATCTAAGGAGCAGAATGTTGAGTCCATCTGGGTAGAGATTAGGAATAATAAAGGGAAAAAGTCACTGCAGGGAGTTGTCTATAGGCCATTGAATAATGATATTACAGTGGCACAGTAATAATATTACATTCTTACATCTGATGCATGTAAGAATGGAACGGCAGTTGTCATGGGGGACTTTAACTTCCACATAGATTGGGCAAATCAAGTTGGTCGAGCCAGTCTTGAGGAGGACTTCATAGAATGCATCCGTGATAAATTTCTTGAATAGCATGTTAGTGAACTAGGGAAAATGCTATCTTAGATCTGGTCCTGTGCAATGAGATGGGTAAAATTAACGATCTTGTAGTTGGGCATCCTCTTGGAAAGAGTGTCCAGAGTATGATTGAATTTCTCATACAAATGGAGGGTGTAATAGATCTAAAACAACTGTATTATTCCTAAACAAGGGAGACTACAATGGGATGAAGAAAGAGTTGGCTAGTGTAAACTGGAAACACAAGTTATATGGTGGGCAGTTGAGGAACAGTGGAAGACCTTCCTGGGATGCATCCCAGGGTACTGAAAGAAATGGCAGAAGTTATAGCAGACACACTTGTGATAATTTCCCAAAATTCTCTGAAATCTTGGCAGGTCCCGGCGGATTGGAAGACAACGAATGTCATGCCACTGCTTTTAAAACGATGTAGGCAAAAGGCAGGTAACTATAGGCCAGTTAGCTTAACGCCTGTAGCTGGGAAAATGCTTGAAGCTATAATTAATTAAGGAAGAAATAGCGAGATATCTGGATAGAAATGGTTCCATCAGCCAGATAAGGCATGGATTCAGGAAGGGCAGGTCCTGTCTGACAAACTTACTGGAGTGCTTTAAGGATATCATGAGTGCAGTAGATAGACGGGAACATGTGGATGTTGTCTACTTTGATTTCCAGAAGGCATTCGATAAGGTTCCACATAAAAGGCTTATCCATAAGATAAGGATGCATGGAATTGTGGGTAATGTATTAACATGGATAGAGGATTGGTCAACCGATAGAAGGGAGAGAGTTGGGATAAATGGGTTTTTCTCTGGTTGGCAATCAGTGGTGAGCGGGGTGCGGCAGGGTGCAGAGCTGGGCCTGCAAATGTTCATGATATACATTAACTTTGGAAGATGGGACTGAGTGTAGCGTATCTAAGTTTGCTGATGATACTAAATTGAGTGGAAAAGCAAATTGTGTAGAGCATACGGAGAGTCTGCAGAGAGATGTAGATAGGTTAAGCGAGTGGGCAAGGGTCAGGCAGATGGAGTACAATGTTGGTAAGTGTGAGGTAATCTACTTTAGGAGGAAAAATAGAAGATCAGATTATTATTTAAATGGTGAAAGTTTGTAGCATGCTGTTGTGCAGATGGACTTGGGAGTGCATGTGCACGAATTGCAAAAGGTTGATTTGCAGGTGCAACAGGTTATCAATAAGGCAAATGGAATGCTGGCCTTCATTGCTAGAGGGATTGAATTTAAGAGCAGGGAAGTTATTCTGCAACTGTACAGGGTACTGGTGAGGCCGCACCTGGAGTACTGTGTGCAGTTCTGGTCTCCTTACTTGAGGAAAAATGTACTGGCTTTGGAGGCGGTGCAGAGGAGGTTCACCAGCTTGACTCCGGAGATGAGTGGATTAGCCTGTGAGGAGAGATTGAGTCGCCTGGGACTAGACTCGCCAGAATTCAGAAGTATGAGAGAGGATCTTATAGAAACATATAAAATTATGAAAGGGATAGATAAGATAGAGGCAGGAAGGTTGTTTTCACTGGTAGGTGAGACTAGAACTAGAGGACATGGCCTCAAGTTTCTTGGGAATAGATTTAAGATGGAGATGAGGAGAAACTGCTTTTCCCAGAGAGTAGTGAATCTGTGGAGTTCTCTGCCCAGGGAAGCAGTGGAGACTACCTCATTAAATATATTTAAGATACAGTTAGATAGATCTTTGCATAGTAGGGGAATTAAGGGTTATGGGGAAAAGGCAGGTAGGTGGATCTGAGTCCACGGCCAGATCAGCTATGATCTTATTGAATGGTGGAGCAGGCTCAACAGGCCAGATGGCCCTCTCCCGCTCCTATTTCTTAATGTTCTTAATCTGGAGCAACAAACAAACAAACTGCTGGAGGAACTGAGAGGGTTGAACAGCGGGTGGGGGGGAAAGGAATTGTTGACATTCTGGGTCAAAACCCTGCTGTTTGACCCACTGAGTTCCTCCAGCAGATTGTTAAGCTTATTAGGGGCTTGACAAGGTACGTGCTCAGGGATTGCTTCCTCTGGTGGGGCATTCTGGAACTAGAGGGTATAGTTTCAGGATAAGAGACCATCCATTTAACATTGATAAGAATGAATTTCATCTCCCAAAGAGTTGTGAATCTTTGGAATTCCCACCCTAAAGATCAGCAGAGGCCAAGTCATTAGTTTATTGAAGTCTGAGATAGATTTTTAGATTTTAATGGACTTGAGGGTTATGGGGATTGAGCAGGAAAGTGAAATTGAGGCCAAGAACAGATAGTCCATGAGCCTATTGAATGATGGAGCAGTCTTGCTGGGCCATGTGGCCTATCCCTGTCTATATTTCTGTCTTGCATTCTTGTCTGAGACTAAATTTAAGGATATATAGATCAATTATAGAGCTATGCCTTCCATTCTGCCTGGAACTGGCTACCTTGGCATGTACTTGGGATTAAGATTCAGTGTTCCTGCATTATGCAATGTGCTTACTCATAAGCAATAAATGTCATGCAGTACAGTTACAAAGTTAGAGATGTCATCTTTCAGGTGAGATGTTAAACCACTGTCTTGGCCTATCAAGTAAATGCATATTCTTGGTCAACATCATCCCTCAACCAACACCACCAAAATAAGTTAACTAGTTATTTTTCTCACTTCTGTTTGTAAGTCCTTGTGTTTGTATTGGCTGCTGATGTATGTGTTAGTCACTACATTTCACAAATAATTCATTGGCTGTGAAATGTTTTGGGATATCTGGAGACCATGAAAGGTACAATAAAATCTTCAGCTTTGCTTACTAAATGTTTTGGATCAGCAGAAGTAAAATCTTGTTTTAGTTTTAGAACAATTATTTCATACAGTTCTAACATTCGTACTAGCACCTGAATTGAGATGCATGGCAAAATACAAAGTTGGAATTCTATCTGGGGTGTTTATGGAAATTGTAGCTCAGTGCCATGCCACGTAGTGTATCTATTCCCAAGCCATTGGAAGTATCTCCAAACTTGTTGAAGCCTTGCTTTGTAGAAGGTGCTTCATAAATAAATAAGTTCAAGCCAGTCTAGACATGGTAAATATGCTGAACCTATTAAATATTTATTTTAAGCACAGTGATATACCATTGTTTTCTATTAATATGCAATTGTGTGATTCCAAGTCATGTTGGTTTGTGCATTTAAGGTTGCCCCCCCACAGGTTAATTATAAATGCATGGGTGTGAACTGCATAATATGACAGGCTGGACTGTAATTCCCATTGTTTCAGCAGTTCTTGGCGCCAGAGAACTTATTTCTTCCTACATTGATTCTATTCTTTCTCTTCTTGTCCAGTCTCACTTACATCCTTGGTACTTCTAACACGTGCTGCCACTTTAACAGTTTCCATAGCTCGATGGGCTTTCTTCAACCAATGATGTCCAGTTTTTCTGCACTTCTGCCCCAGACCAGGACAGCCTGAGGGTCCTTTATTTCTTCCTTGAACAGAAGCCCAACCTTCTCCATTTGGCTGGACTCTTCTCATATTGAATGACTGTGCCTTTAATTCCACTCATCAAATCAAAGCTGTAGCAGTGGGAACCTGCATGGGTCCAAACTCTGCCTGTCTCTTTGCAGAACAGTTCTTGTTTTAATCTTGTCCTGATTCCCTCCCTCAGTCTTTTTCAGGTACATTGACAAATGTATTGGTACAGTTTCTGCACTTGTGCAGAACATGAAAGCTTCAATCCCCAATGCTTCCTGCTTTCACCCTGCTCTTGCTTTCACCCGGGTAGATCTCTACTTCTTCCCTTCCCTTTCTCAACATCTCTGTCTCTAGCTCAGTGGATAGGTTAGCAATCATATTTGCTACAATTTAAACAACATACTTGTGAATCAGTGAACACCTGTATTGCCATGCAAAGTGAAGTTAGTTATTTGCAGCCTGTTGTTGATGTCTCTATTATCTCCAAGTTTCATTCATCATTATTATTTTTATTATTTGTAAGTCAGGCAGCATGTGGTGGCAGAGGGACAGTTGACATGTTGGCTTGAGATCTTGCACCAGTCCAGATGCATGGTCTTAACCCAAAATGTCAACTCTCCCTCTACCTCCACAGATGCTGCCTGATCTGCAGAGTTCCTCCCAGTAGTTTGGTTTTTCCTTCAGAATATTCCTCGGGGAAAACTCAGATATAGAACATTATCACCATTCCAGCTCTGACTGGAAACTTGAATAAACGGGAGGAAAATGTGTGCAGCTATTTTAAAAAAAAAACAAATTGTGAAAATTAGTATCTGGACAAATCTGGATCCTTACTGCACAGATGTTCACTGCAGTAAACAAGCACTGACAATGCTGGGATTTTCTGTTGCTTTCCACACAACTTCTTTTCCTCTAGCGTTATTTTACACAATTTTCATATTTAAGGATTTTTTGTTTAGTTTATGGATAATATACTACATTGTTCCTTCTAGTGACATTTACAAGCCACAAAAATGGCTTTAAATAAAAAATTATTTATTAATTCTTAACATTAATGAAACATTGGGATGTTAAATAATTAAAGCATTAAAGACAAAGTAAACCAGTGTGAAATAATTTCCTACAATAATCGATGTAAATTTAGTTCAACATTCCTTCTTTGCAGTATTTACCCAGGCATCCAAATCCTTGGGCTCTATGGGTGCTTTTTGTGCTTGTGCATGGTCTCCAACTCCTCTACATGAATGTGAATGCAGGATTTAAACAAAGCAGGTGTATTTTGAACAAAAAAAACAGTAAATTCTGGAAACACTCAGCAGGTCAGGCAGCAACTGTGGAGAGAAACAATTAATTTTTCAGGTTAATGATCACCAGCAGAACTTCCTGCACTTGCTGGTGATTGAGGGGAAACTGATTGGGTAGTCATTGGTCAAATTAACTCTGCCTATTTTTTGTGGACAGGGCGTATCTCAGGCAATTTTCCACTTTGTCAGATAGATGACAATGTTGCAGGTGTATTGGGACAACTTGTGTTAGAGAGATTGGGATGTTGTAATTAATGAAAGAGACACTTGACGCTTGTTATTTACTCATTCTTTTGGAACGTGGCCATTGCTGATAAGGCCAGCATTTATTGCCTATACCTACTTGCCCTTGAGAAGGTGGGGTGAACTACCTTCATGATCTGATGAAGTGCTTCTGGTGAAGGTACTCACAGTGCTGTTGGGAAGAAGGTTCTAGCATGGAGGCCCAATGATGATGAAGAAATGACAATGTATTCCCAGATCATGATGGTGTGCAACTTGGAGGGGAAGCTGGAGATGGTGGTTTCCCTGGTACTGGACGTCCTTGCCCATCCAGCCAATGAAGAATATTCCATCACACTCCCAATATGTCTTGTATATGAAGGAAAGGATTTGTGCTCTTAGAGGAGTGATTTGGCACAGATTTCCAGCTTACCTATTCTTGCAGCCACTTTATTTATGTGGCTGGTCTGTCTGAGTTTCTGTTTAGTGGTAACCTTACACTCTCACCCCAGGATGTTGATGGTGGGGGACTGGATGGGCTGCACTTATTTTATTTGGAGCTGAGGGGTATATGAAATTATGAATAGGGTAGATAGTAATGAACTTTTCCCCATGGCAGAGGTATCTAAGATCAGAGGGCATAGGTTTTAGCTGAAGACTAAAAGGTTTAGAGGGGATCTGAGGGGAATTTTTTCTTTGCCCAGTGGGTGGCTGCAGTCTGGAACACACTGCCTGAGAAGGTGCTGGAGGATGGTTCTCTTGCAACATTTAAGAAACATCTGGATGAGCACTTGAATTGCCGAAGCATAGTAGGCTACAGACTATGTGCTGGTAACTGGGATGGTCAGCATGAACATAAGCATGGTGTGCTGAAGGGCCTATTCTATCCTGGATGACTCCACGACAACCATCTTTCTTTGTGCAAGTTATGACTCCAGCCTTGATGTCCGTTGACTTCAGGTCACGGGGCTCTTTGATGCTGCACTTAGCCAAATACTGTCTTGATAATAAGGGCAGTCATTCTGGAATCCAGCTCTTTTGCTCGTGTTTGGATCAAGGCAATGATGAGGTCTGGAGCCAAGTGTTCCTGGCAAAACCCAAAATGAACATTGGTGAGCAGATTATGTTGTTTGGTAGCTATTTGAACTAAATAAAAAAAAACAGTTCTAAATAGGATTAAAGTTATCTCTGACAATTGCTTTGTGGCTGGTTTGTTCTGTTTCCTTGCCATTACTGTAGGTCCTTGAAAAAAGAGTAAGACTGTAGGCATATGCATATCTAAATGTACAGGTGAAATAGTCTTAATATTAACCTAAGCTATCTGGCAAGACAAGTGTGGAGGTCGGAGAAGAAGGGTGGGTGGCAGAGTTGTTATTAGTTCTTTTCCTTTTGAAAGGAGAATAACACTGTGTGCAATACAAAATCATGTCCTTCTTGTACCTGCTTCATTTTCCACAGCAAGTGAGGTTAAATTTGGGGTCTCTGTCTTTAGACTGTCTGCAGTTGTTGCTAATTGTATACTTTTTGGGTGTGCAATATATTTGATATTTCACAAAACACTAGTTAAGTCAAAGAAAGATGATGTTTACAGCGCAATAATGTGAACATTATTTCTCTACAAGTAAGAGCTGTGTTTTAGCTACAAGTCTAATTCATATAGGGAGTTTCAGATATTCAATGATAGTTTCTCTTTTTCTTTCTATGTAATGAATTGGGAACTGTTGAGCTTTCCCAGTTTTCAAATCTGATTAATGAGCTTCAGTCTGAACCATTGCAACATATGAAGTGCTGTTGTATCTTTAGCTGGCATCTGTGAGATTTTTCAGTGTGGAGTTAACACACTTTCCAAAAAGCTACTTAAGTTGTAAGGTCATTGTCATTTCATTACCTAATCAATTGTTTGATGCGCTGAGTACTTATAGGTTCTAGGGTACAGGGCGATTTCTTGAATTTTTGCTTTATTGAAAATGGACATAACATGTGGATGGAATTACTTTTAGTTGTACAGCGGGAGAGAGAAGGCTGTGTGCAACAAACAAAGGAATGTCTTACGACTCGCTCACATTTTCCATGAGAAGAAAAAAAAACCCTCCTCCCTGGTAGCTGTGCTTCCTGATTCATTTTATCATTTATGGCAGCCATAGGGCAGTGGAGAATTTTCCGTCTTCCTGCTCTGGATAAAAGACCCTTTAATTCTTGGGGTTATGATTGTTTTTGCCAATTTTCTTACTAAAATATATTTATGTCCTTGAATTATGTAGAAATATTGAGAACCGCAAATACCTGAAAGGCACTAAAACTCTGGATAAAATGCATTTTAAAAAAGTGTCACCAAAATCACACTGGGCTTCAGTGTAGATGCTTTGAATGTAACTGTGTGTTCTAATTGGTCCTTTGTTTACTTCCCCGGAATTACTTTTCTAGGGTGTGAAAATACTCACTCTTCCCATATGAATCTCTGTTTTTATAATGTGCTAAAACATATTTTTCAAATGATCAGGCATTTTAATCAACCCAAGATTGATCCTGTATCTTAACTGCTAAAGAAAAATGTCTCACTTAATTTTGAGATGGGTGATGACCAAACCTTTTAATTTATGGAGAGGGAGGGTTTTCCAGCTCGAGTACTGGCTTGGAGAATTGCTTTTGCAAACTTTTACATGACTGAAGAATGACTTCCATTCACAATGCCACTTGAATGGTCCTTGCTGATGTGAAAGCAAGAGGCACTCTTTGTGTAAAGATCTGCCTTTAAACAGTGGGCCTGATGTATGGAGAAGCTCAAAGTCTTGGGCTTGCCCCAGTCTGTCACTATAACAGTATAATGCCTTCTGACTTGTGCCTTGTAGATGGTGGAAAGGCTTTGAGGAGTTGGGGGATGAGTCACCCACCATAGTATGGACAGCCTCTGACCTGCTCTTGTAGTCCTGAGGCTGGTCCAAGTTTCTATACAATAACGACTCCCAGAATAGCAGTGGTAATGCCATTGAATTCCAGGAAAGGTGGTTAGATCCAAGCTTGTTGGACATAATCACTGATTGATACTTAATTGGTGTGATGAATTACAATTAATCAGATGATACGAATGTTGTCCAGGTCTTGCTGCACGTAAACATGGACTGCTTCATTACCTGAGGGGGCACTAGAATTGAATATTATGCAATCATCAGTGCATATTCCTACTTCTGGCCTTCATCAAGGATAGGTCATTGATGCAGCTGTTCAAGATATTTGTGCTGAGATGTTGCTGAAATATATGCCTGCAACAATGATCTGGAAATGGGATGATTCACCTCCAAAAGCCATAGATATGGCTCCAGCCAGTGGAGTGTTCTTCCCTTGATGCCCGTTGACTTTACTCTTACCAGGGATTCTTGGTGCCACATTCAGTCAAATGCTGCCTTGATGTTGAAGGCTCTCACCTCACCACTGGAATTTAACTCTTTGATCCATGATTGCACCAAGGCTATGGAGAGGTCCTTGCACAGGCCAAACTTGGGCAATTCTGAGCAGGTTATTGGGAAGTGAATGCTGCATAAGACACCTTCCGCCTCCTGTTTATGTTTGAAAGTAGACTGAAAATGCAGTAAAGGACCAGGTTGGATATGTTCTTTTATGATCGGGGAATAAATGAGAAGAGATTTGTGCACAGTCGAAGCCACTCTTCCGACAGAAGCCTTTGCTGATTTTAATACTCTAATAAGCCTTTGCTGTGCCTGGAAATTCAATGCGTAGTGCACTTTTTCAGTTCTACATGATTGAAAATCATTTTTTTATCCTGTTGTGAAACAGGGTAACAGCCATTCCTTGTTGTTCTGTGTCACAGTGGAAGTTGTACCTGGCACTTCTGGCCATGGGCCACCCTTGCACCTTGACGTGACTTCCACACTAGGCACATGAAATGATGTAATTCCCTGACAAATAATCCATTGGAGCACAGAGGGGGATCTTGGGCCACATTGTCCTGGGAGTGACCATCAATAGGTTCTCTGAGTCAGGTGAGTTCCTGATTTACCTTGCACACTTTAGCCTTTCTCTTCCTCTCACCTCGAAACTGGATCAACCCCCTCCTACTACCATGCTAATCTCCCTCCAGAATCTGGCATGCCCCCGTCCCTTCAGCACAACCATCCATCACAGGTATCCAGCGAATCTCATCCCTCTGGCCATACTTGTGCTCATAGCCATTGACCACCCTGACATGATCACCCACCACCTCGTCTCTGAACCAAACTTTGGAAGAAGGGCACATTTTCAGTGAAATTGCAGCTGATGTTTGCAGTGGAGAGCCAAGAACCAACAGTCATTGGTTATCTGCCACTGTACCCATCTTGTGCTTGTCACACTCTTTGGGTTCCCGGGCTAATACCTCATCAGTTAGTGTAAACTTGAAGAAAAAAAGTAGTCAAAATTCAAAGTGGCAGCCTGCTGGGTATGTGTCACACAGCATTGTTTCTTTATTATATGGATTTTTTAACCTCCAGTTTTGGCAGTACTATGCTAATAAAAAGTGCAAAGATTTTCTTTGTTAGATTGGTGAGTTTCATTGTGTATCATGGCAGTGATTTACACCACTTTTAGTTTATTATGTGTGATTTGCTTTTCCATCTGGTAGAGCTTGTCTGCTCATAAAATGAATGTTCAGCTCCACGAGCATTGAGAGAAAATCAAAGTACACTTAGTTCCACGTGTTTGCTTATGACACCCAGCTCCAGTGCACCCTCATCCCCTTGACCCATTCACTGCTCTGTCGTTATGAAAATTACACATGCCCAAGCCATGTTTTATTCTAAATATGTGGGGATTATACTCACAACTCCAGAGATTGCAATGCTGCTGCAAATTTTAAGGATAGCAAAATGGATGTGGAGATTTTACAATAAGGTAAAATGACTAACAAAAAAAACTGAAAGCTGCATTCTCAGCTTTAACTTGGCAACAGGGGTAGCAGAGGACTGGTTGGAGAATTATGGGAAAACTGGGCTTTTTCCCAGCTCCTTGAGGAACTGCAACCATTTTTTTTGTCGTAATTAGTAAAGGGAGACGGTACTTTGTTCAGTCTCATGCATAGGATTTGAATGACCAGGTGTATGACATAATTCTCCATATTTCTGTTGCGTTATAAACCACGACACTATTACCTTTTGGACCCCACCCCACCCAACCACTGACCTGTCCTACTATTATGGAGTTATAGAGAGATACAGCACATCAAGCACCAATTTTCATAATAGCCCTACCCTAACTGATTTTATTCTACTCACTTTCCCATCAACTCCCTCATAGATTCCACCAGTCATCTACACAGCAGGGCCAATTTACAGAGGCCAATTAACTTACCAACCTGCGTGTTATTGTGATTTGGGAGGAAACTGGAGCACCCAGAGGAAACCCACACAGTCACAGGGAAAATGTATGAACTCCACAAGTGGCACTGGTCAGGATTGAATCTGGATCATGGAACTATGAGCCACCACTGTGGGTACAGAAGCATTATAGCTCAGCAAGAAGACATTTGGCTAATTGAGCCTTTGGCAGTTCTTAGCAGAGCATTCCAGTCTGTTGTGTTCTCCATCGCCCTGTGATTTATTTTCTCTCAAGTGCCTATTCAATTCCCTTTTGCATGTCCTGATTGATTCTATTTCCAGCACCCCTACAGAGGGTGGATTCCAGATTATTACTATTCTCTGCATGAAAAGTTGTTCTGTTTTTTCTTCACAACCATCATGTGTCTTTTCCTCACATTAAATTAGTGTCTCCCTGTCAATGAACCAGCCAGAATTGGATTAGTTTCTTTCTATTGACCCTTTCTAAACCAGCATAATCTTATTTGTCTTCTTACTAAATCTCTTCTCTGCCATCTTTGCTACTTCTCTGCCCCACCGTCAAAATACCTCTACTTCATGCGTCACCTCAATGATGTATCTAAAAATGCACAACGTCAGGTTCCATGTGTCTACTCATTGCTCCCAACTCACTCATAGGCCAACTTTCTCCGCCCTTCCACGTGCTAGATGAGCAAAAATTTCTTTCAACTAAATGCTAGACATGGCAGCATAGATTTTTTATTTGAGAAACATTCTAAATGGCAGTGACTTTCTGAAATGACAGCCAAATCTGTTTTGTTTCTGAAGTTTAGAATATTAGTCTAAATGCAGAATATATTAGGTAATTGTTGGGTGCCTCTTCATTAGTGCTAGATGAAATGAATGGAAAGGAGAAACAATCTTTCATGGGTATTTTCTATTTACTAAAGGAGAGACTATCTTATGATACAGAATAAAATAGTAGAAAATAAACCAGTCTCTGCTATTTTCTGGAAACAAAGGATGCGTAGAACACTCTCAAAATAAGCCAGGAGGAATTTTATATGATTTATAAGCTAGATGTACATTGGAAAATATTCTAGTGTAAGTAAGCACATGGCTTCTTCCTCATCTCTTGAGCTGTGTAGTCAATGCAATAATGCAAAGTTGAACTCCTTGTTGATATTCTAACTTCTTGTAAACTGTTCTGTTGCAATAAAATGCTGATATTCTTCGAATGTTATAAAATTGACATTTTTTTTGCTCTGATAGTTTTGTGCTAAGAAAGGACTGTTTTCAAGTTTGATTCACAATGATGATGGCTGCCTGATGTCCTCGGTAATTATATGTGGGTGAAATTAATTGGTAGTATCATAAATGTGAAACCCTTGACGACAAATCAGCAAAGAGACTAAGGGAGAAATCTAAAATGCTTAAATCATTCCAGGGAATTGAATGTGTAGAGATGAGTACCATTAGTGATTTGAGAATTATGCAGGTGTTTAGTATTAGTATTACCAAGTGTGGATGAGCCAAGTAGCTGATATCAGCAAATGTTTCTTTCTGATAATTCTGCAGGAAGTGAAAGAGGGAGCAACACTGGAAGACAGTACTCAAATACAGATTGAACATTGCTGCCTTCAGTATCTTTTACCTTCTAACCTAATGACTATTGAATTTTGGGAGCAGTAACCTAATGTTGTCATGAATCATGTTGTATTTGCAAAACAAGTTTACGTAACATGTAGAAATTTGAATCTAAACTCATTTTCTGTTTTTCATTTACAGCTTGCCTCTTTCGCTACAATGCCTTGTCTCTGATTTACCTGTTATATTTGTTGCTGCTTCCACTGTTCTTTGGTCCCAATGAACACACTGTGAGAGGTAAGGTATGATTATTTGTTACTTTTTTAATATATGACTGTCACTAAAAAATTACAGGAACTCTGGGATCGGCTAACAAGTGGCTTATTGAATCAAATTTTAAATACTCTGAAATTGAGAAGAACATAATTGAATTTTCATTGACTGGAAATAAATTATAATCCAAGTGCTGATCCATCATTTGGTGACAGATGAGTAACAGAAGCTGTAAAACTATATTTTAAATAACTCAGCAATTGAGGTTAAGCTCATTCGAGTTTGGGTTGTTGTGGGCATGATATTTTGATCTTGAGAACAAAGATTCAAATTAGTTTGAAGTGTTTCACAATAGTATAAATGTACCTAGTGATATCAAATGGTAAGTCTGTGCAGTTCGTGAAGTCTCAAGTGAAAAACAGTCTGTTCAATAGTCTTTTAATTTATTTTTAATTAATTTAACAAAAGAAATTGCTAAGATCTTATATTTTAGCAATGTATCAAATTTCAACATGGCGTTGCAGTAGTGCGATAGGATCTAGACATAAATTAGCATATAATTGCTTCAGATAACATCTTAAATATTTTCCCTGAAAATGCATTGTCCACAAAGAGAGTACAAATGCTTTGTAAAAGCATGAGTATGCTTGGATTAATACATGCAGTGTAGTTGCTCTTTCAGAGATTTATATTGGAACTTGCTGCAACTATTATGTTTCAAAACTTTTGCTTGGCTTTTCAGGTCATAATATATATTACGTATATTTCAGATGTAATTAACATATCCACTTGAAATCATAAATGATGTATTTAACAATGAATCTCATTGTATAATTACTGGTACTTAGTGACACAATGGGCAATCATTTTATGGATCAAAGCCCACTTAAAGGAGACTGTTGTGGAAAAATTCCTTTCATCTAGTTTGCACAATGAAAGTTCTGTCAATGTGCCAACCAGCTCCGAGGGCAGTGTTGCTTTACACATTTTAACATTATTAATCTTGTAATAATGCAGAACTGCCAAGTACAGTTACTATTTAGAAGCTCTTACTGCCATGGTCTAATGCAGTTTTAATTCTTCTGCATTCACATGGTTGCTTGAAAATGTGTCTCTAATTTCATTTTATTTTTTGGAGGTGTACATCACGTTCCTGGTCTTTATGTGCATCAGCATGAATTTTCACCTTTGTGAACTCATCCTTTAGGATCTCTTCCTTTTGTACTTTTCTTCATTTTGATAAATTATAGTTATACCGTGCTATGAGGTTTCATTCACCTGAATCTAATTTAGACTTTCCTAAAATGGTTGCTGAGGGTGATGCATCTTCCCTTTGTTAATTTTGCTGTAGCGGTGTCCTACTCCCTGCCTTGCCATCAGTAGGTTGCAGAACTACCACTTCAAATGCAAAGTAAACCTGCCTCAAAGTTGAGTCCATTTATTTCAACCTCTGTACTCGTGATACTCCCAGTCATCCTACCCGGTACTGAAAATTAACTATTACAAATGGGGAGTCTGAATTCTTTGGATTTAGGAGTTTTAAAATAAAAGTTAAATCCAATCCCTTTTCTCTCTTTATTAGTTTATTAATTTTGATTTTGATTGTGTTTATGGCTATTTATACATGGCTTTTGTCATTGTTGAAGATATTTCAGATTAAGTCAGTGTAAGCATTGGGTCAAGTTTTAGCAGGGGCTTTGCAGCAACAGTGCTTCCCATTGTCTTCCACATCTTCCTGGGCACTTCATGACCCTCCTGTGGTCTCCTCAGGGATTGGCCTCTGGGTAACAGAAATGTGGAGGGTATGGCAAACAATGACGTATGGAGTGCTCAGGAAAGTAACCATAGACTGCTGGAGGGTGGTCCAGACACAAGAATATTTCAGGATGACAATGGTTTTGTTATGGTAATGGTCTTGGAGTCACCACGACCCCTGGGCAATCCTGTGTGATTGTAGGTAGGAGAGTGTGGAGGAGAATTTAGGATTAGTATAACATGAACCAATCAGTCTGGGTTTTACTGCCAACCCAGTGTCAATTCAGAATCAGATTTATTGTCACTGACATATGACATGAGATTTGTTGTTTTGCGACAACAGTACAGTGGAAAGACATTAAAAATCTATAAAACACAAAAATAAATAAGTAATGTGGAAAGAACAGAGTTAAAAGATTGATATAAGATCTGAGAGCAGATACCCTAGCATAAATGATCCATGTCTGTCACTGGGCTCATGGGGGAGTCCAGCAGCAGAGTTCAACATGGAAAAGGCCAGGGGAGCTGGGCTGATAAGCCTGGGAAAATGCAGCAGTCTGGTCATGAACTGTGTGCATTTCCCAGCAGAATCTGCCTGTTGCCAGGAAGCTGGACACAGTGATGCATTCATGTATACACAGAAGCAGAGCTTTCAAGGAAAGGAACCTTGTTATAAACCATGTAGGTTTGTGACAGCAGCATGCAGAACAATGTGTGTAGTCAATTATGTCCCACACGTGGACAGATCCAGAAATTGTTGTTGAACCTGAGACCTCGATCCTCCTGGCTGATGATCTAAATGGGAAAGATGATGTTGTGGCGGCTGCTACCGCGATGTGAAAGCAAGGCACTAGTTGGTGGGCTGCAGAACAAAAACTGATTTATTTTCCCGCCTTGCGCTGGCCTTTTAAGAGGAACAGTTCCCGCCCACCAAAAACGGAAATGACATATGCGCTACATCATCAAACTTTTCCCGTGCGCGGATTCTCTCCGTTGCTCGGGGAAGACGAAGGCCCAACGCCACCTTGGGCCTCGCCGCTCCGACAACGCGCGACCCGACTGCCGAGCCAGTTCACTTGCTCGGACGGTGAGTCGCTACACAACCCCTCTTCCCCCCCCACCCCCCCCCCAGAACCGGCGATACAGTCCCCAAGGTTCACGAGTGTGCTAGCTGTTGCTTAAGAGGTTGGCCTCTGTGTCGCAGTGTTAGGACCTCGACCAGTTGTTGTAGATCTAAATGGGCTGGTTTGAGGTGGTCTGTCGTGAAAACCTCTTCCTTGCCCCCAGTGTCCAAAATAAAGGTGGACCCATTATTCCTGATCGCCTGGAACAGCCCCTCATATGGTCGTTGCAACGGTGCCCGGGGTGTGCCCCTGCGAATGAAAACGAACTTACAGTCTCGTAGTTCCTTGGGCTCACAGGATGGGGCTTGACCATGCCGCGAAGTGGGAATCGGTGCCAAGCTGCTGAGCCTCTCACGCAGTCTTTCCAGGACTGCTGTGGGTTGTTCCTCTTGGCCCCGAAGGGTGGGTATGAAATCCCCTGGGATGACCAGGAGCACACGGTACACGAGTTCAGCTGAAGAAGCGTGGAGATTTTCCTTGGGGGCAGCGCGTATGCCGAGCAGGACCCAAGGCAGTTCGTCGACCCAGTTAGGACCTTCCAGGCGGGCCATCAGGGCTGATTTCAGATGGCGGTGGAAACGCTCCACCAACCCGTTTGATTGAGGGTGGTAGGCTGTGGTGGTGTGCAGCTGCGTCCCTAGCATGTTCGCTAATGCAGACCAGAGGCTGGAGGTAAACTGGGTGCCCCTGTCTGAAGTGATGTGAGCAGGAACACCAAAACGCGAGATCCAAGTTGTGAGCAGCGCCCGAGTGCAGGAATCAGTCGTGATGTCGGATAGAGGGGTTGCCTCTGGCCACCTCGTGAGCTGGTCCACGATGGTAAGGAGGTACCGGGCTTCTCTTGAAACTGGCAGGGGACCAACGAGGTCGGCATGGATGTGGTCGAACCTTCTATGGGTAGGCTTGAACTGCTGTGGCCGGACCTTGGTGTGACGTTGGATTTTTGATGTCTGGCAGTGCAGACAAGTCCTGCCCCACTCACTGACCTGTTTGCGCAGGCCATGCCAGACGAACTTGCTGATGACCAGTCGAACAGTTGATCTGATGGGTGCACCAACCCGTGTACCGAGTCGCAAAAGCGTTTCCGCTAGGCTGCAGGAACTATAGGGCAGGGCTGACCTGTTGCGATGTGGCAAAGGAGGGTCTGCTGACCTGGACCGACTAAGAAATCTTAGAGCTGCAGGCCCGAGACTGCGGTTCTGTAGCTGGGCAGCTCGTCGTCGACTTGCTGTGCGTCAGCCAGGGCCGTGTAGTCAACACCCAGGGACAGGCTGTGGATGGTCGGTCTGGAAAGTGCGTCAGCAACGACGTTGTTCTTTCCGGAGACATGTTGGATATCCGTTGTGAATTCGGAAATGTAGGACAGATGTCGCTGCTGACGAGCTGACCAGGGATTGGAGACCTTGGAGAAGGCGAAGGACAAAGGCTTATGGTCAGTGAAAGCGGTGAAAGGCTTGCCTTCTAAAAAGTACCAAAAATGCTGGACCGCTAGGTACAGCGCTGGAAGTTCCCGATCAAAAGCGCTGTATTTCAGTTCGGGTGGTCTAAGGTGCCTGCTGAAAAATGCCAAGGGTTGCCAATGGCCTTCGGTTAGTTGTTTCAGTACTCCACCAACCGTGGTGTTGGATGCGTCGACCGTGAGGGCGGTTGGGACATCTGTCCTAGGGTGTACCAGTATCGCGGCATCTGCCAGGGCGTCCTTGGCCTTAACGAAGGCAGCCGCAGCCTCATCGTTCCAGGCGATGTCCTTGCCCTTGCCCGACATCAGCAAGAACAAAGGGCGCATGATACGGGCTGCTGCAGGGATGAACTGATGGTAAAAGTTGACCATCCCCAAGAATTCCTGCAGGCCTTTGACTGTGTTGGGATGGGCAAAATGGTGGATAGTGTTTACCTTGGTGGATAGGGGTGTTGCTCCTTCTCTGGTGATTCTGTGGCCGAGGAAATCGATAGAGTCAAGTCCAAATTGGCACTTGGCTGGGTTGATAGTGAGGCCAAAATCATGGAGATGGGAGTACAGTTGGCAGAGGTGGGAAAGGTGTTCTTGGTGGTCACGACTGGCGATTAGTATGTCATCTAAGTAAATGAACACCAAGTCCAGGTCTCAGCCTACCGCGTCAATCAGCCGCTGGAAAGTCTGCGCGGCGTTCTTAAGGCCGAACGGCATTCGAAGGAATTCAAAGAGGCTGAATGGAGTGATAAGCGCAGTTTTGGGGACGTCGTCAGGGTGGACCGGGATTTGGTGGTATCCCCGGACGAGGTCCACCTTGGAGAAGATGTGGGCCCGTGTAGGTTCGCCGCGAAGTCCTGGATGTGAGGGATGGGGTAGCGGTCCGGGGTGGTGGCGTCATTCAGCCTGCGGTAGTCGCTGCAGGGCCTCCACGCGCCGGTGGCTTTGGGGACCATGTGCAGGGGTGAGGTCCAGGGGCTGTCTGGCCTGCGAATGATCCCCAGCTCCTCCATGCGGCGGAACTCTTCCTTTGCCAGATGGAGCTTGTCTGGAGGTAGTCGTCGTGCTTGGGCATGAAGGGGTGTCCCTGAGGTAATGATGTGATGCTGCACCCCGTGTTTGGGCATCGAACTTGTAAACTGAGGCGCCAAAACCAATGGGAACTCAGCTAGGAACTTGGTGAACTCGTTGCCAGACAGGGAAATGGAGTCCAGGCGCGGGGCTGGTAGTCTGGCTTCTCCCAGGGGGTAGGTTTGGAAAGTTCTGGAGTGCACTAGCCGCTTCCCTCGCAGGTCGACTAACAGGCTGTGGGCCCGAAGGAAATCGGCTCCCAGGAGTGGCCGGGCGACGGCGGCAAGGGTAAAGTTCCAGGTAAAACGGCTGTTGCCAAATTGTAATTGAACTGTACGGGTACCAAAAGTCTGTATCATTGTGCTGTTTGCGGCATTGAGTACAGGACCTTGTTGCCTGTTACGAATGTCGCGGCCGGTCGGGGGCAAAATACTGACCTCTGCTCCAGTATCGATGAGGAAACGACACCTGGACTGCTTGTCCCGAACGAATAGGAGGCTGTGTTGGCGGCCAGCCATCGTAGCCATCGGTGGCTGGCCCTGGCGTTTCCCTGAAACTTGCAGGGTGGGTGGCATCGACAGGTCTCCGCACCCCATCTCTGATGGTAGAAACACAGCTGGTCGCCAGTGTCGTCGTTTGTGCTTCTGGGGTGTGGTCGTTCGATTGCTGGGACTGGTTTAGGTAGGCGTTGGGCTCGCGGCCCGGCGATTTGGCCGACGGACGACCTGCTCTCGCATTTGGCCTTCCACAGGACATCTGCCTGGGCAGCTACCTCACGTGGGTTGCTGAAATCGGCGTCAGCCAACAGCAGGTGAATGTCATCGGGTAGTAGTTCAAGGAAGGCCTGTTCAAACATTAGGCAAGGCTTGTGTCCCTCAGCCAAGGCCAGCATCTCGTTCATTAGGGCTGATGGGGATCTGTCCCCCAGGCCGTCGAGATGAAGCAGGCGGGTGGTGCGCTCGCGACAGGAGAGGCCGAAGGTCCGAATAAGAACGTCTTTGAAAGCCGGGTACTTATCCTCCTCCAGAGGAGACTGGATGAAGTCTCCAACCTGGGCGGCTGTCTCCTGGTCCAGAGAGCTGACCACGTGGTAGTACTTTGTGGAGTCAGAGGTGATCTGCCGAAGTTGGAATTGTGCTTCAGCCTGGTCAAACTAGATGCTGGGCTGAAGCGTCCAAAAGGTGAGCAGCTTGAGTGCCACTGCATTGGCTGCTGCGTTGTCGTCCATTGTGCAGGTCCAAAATCCGTTTGGACCGTCTGGGTCACCAATGTGGCGGCTGCTACCGCGATGTGAAAGCAAGACACTAGTCAGTGGGCTGCAGAACAAAAACTGATTTATTTTCCCGCCTTGCACGGTCCTTTCAAGAGGAACAGTTCCCGCCCACCAAAAATGGAAATGACGTATGCGCTACGTCATCAAACTTTTCCTGCGCGCGGGTTCTCCCCGTCGCTTGGGGAAGACTAAGGCCCAACGCCATCTTGGGCCTCGCCGCTCTGACGACGCGTGACCCGACCGCCGAGCCGTTTCGCTTGCTCGGATGGTGAGTCGCTACAATGTCTACGAATCCGGTTGACTGCTGAACATATTTTTATGCTACAAAGCGGAATTTTTTTAAAGGACCCTGTCTGCACTTGGCAATTACGTGCTGATTATGCTGGTACACCCCTTCTGGATTTTCAGTCCAGAAATTCTGTGAATATAGCACACGTCAAGGCTGCTGGGTATGTGTAGTGATGCCAGATGACATACAGAGCTTGTTCTAACATCACTTACTCTAAATTCTATTGTACATCTGAGGCCTGTAAATTGGGAAGGCTTCAGCCACTGAAGTAGGTCTTGACCAGAGGATGGAATAAAGTGCTGAATGGAAAAACTCACTGACAGCTCATATACAGCATTGGCTGCAAAGTATGACAGCTGCTCTGGCAGGCTTTCGCTATTGTAGGAGATTGCAAGAGAATAATTTCTGTAATAAGCCAGATGGCCTCTTGATTTGGGGAAAATACAGCATGTCCATTATTTTTTACTTGAGAATAAATTGGACTGATTTGAACTAAATTTCAATTAAAACTGTCACTGCATATGTTGCACTCTCTGTGAACTGAAGCAACTTTGAGTTGAATCTTACTAGTCTAAATTATTGCCCATTCTGTCCCCATGTCTGCACTTACCAGGTCCAGGTGCAGAGGGCCCACCTTGCTACCCTGAGGTATCCTGGACTCTAGCTGCATGGCCTGAATGGCTGCAGAACCTCTGGTGGCGTTCTCAGGAAGCCCTGCCCTCAAATGCCAATGAAAACTTTGATAGGTGGCAAAGCCCAACCCAGCTTTGCTGATTGTCATTGCTATTGGGGTATTTAATAGTTGTTTTTTAATGTTTCTGTTCAGAAGCATTTAAAAACTATTAAAAATGAAGCAAGTAATTAAGAAAATATTACAATTATTCACATTTTTTTGAAACATCAAACAAAATTAGTTGAACAACCTAGAACAGATAAAATATTTAAATCATTAAATGAAACCAAAGCAACTTGCTGTCCCTTCTACTTGATATCAGTAACCCTACAATCCCCATTGAAATCACTTGGATTTTGTGCTGGTCCAACCAGGTACATGATCCAACAAGTGTTTCTCTAGTGTAAATGCTGGGGAACTCAGTGAGAACAGCTCTGCCTCTACACTGTATGTGGAGTCAAACAGAAGGGTGAACTGACAGCTTTGGTATTCCATATCCATCAGTAAGTTTGACCATATTTGGGCAGAAGTCCTGGACGATGTCATTTAAATATGTGAATGGCAATAACTTTGTTTTAAGCTAGGCTATGGCATAAGCATAAATTGACCACAGTGAGTCTGCTCTTGCACATAAAACATGGGACCCACTTACATGGAGCAACATTTGTCACTGAACCGAGTATGTTATGTAAGGAAAGATCTGAATTATTAACTGTAAATAGGAACTAAAGCTCGTAATGCATGATAGTTGTTAGATTAGATAGTGCATGTCTCCTGTAATTGTACAAACCTTTGTTTAAAGGTAAGATTATGATCTGGATTTCCCAGAATGGACCTACAACTTGCTCTTGCCAACTGAGATCCCCATTCCTCTGAACACCTTCTCTGGATTCACATTGATTGGTCAGCCCAGGTGCCTTCAAAGGGTCTGCAGAAAAGCCCTAAATGATGGTAGAGCCGTAATGAACATAATATGGTTATGTGAGTGAGCCAGAATAAGCCCTACTGACAAAACTCCTCCAGAAGGTTCTGACGTGAAAAAGCCCACCAGCTTTACCATCTGTCAAATGGTCAACATTTTTCACTGTTCAGAACTTTTCTGGCAGTTGGAGGGAGTCATATGATAACTTTTAAAAGTGTAATGAACAATTAAGCTAAAAATTGAAAATAATTTAAAATTTTTCAACTTGAGTATTTTAGTTAATTAGAAATATTAAATGAAAGACAAATACTTTTAAGAAGTGGAACTTAGCATATTCCATGCTTTCCCCCCCCCCCCCCCCCCCCACAGTCTTGCAAACTCCAGTCAACTGAATGTTGGAGTCTCTTACAAATACTTGCGCTGAGAAATGCTAGTAGTTATTTTGTTGGACTGCTGGCAAAACCCACTAAAATCTAGCCCACCTTCTAAAGAACTTGTTTTTTACTTGCTCATAACTGAGTTATGAAATGAATTTTGTTGAGTTTGCTTTTTTTGATGAAACGTTCAGCAGCAGGAAGCTACATTAGAGTGTGTTTTGAAAGTTTTCATAGTGTCTCATGACACATTCACGTTTGCATTTTCCTTTAACAAGTTGGAATTTTTATGACTTTAAGACATTTTTCAAGATAACCTGCAATTTTTTTTACAATATTGTAAAGAAATATGTTTGGTTCCAAATATTTTAATGTTTTTGGTTGTGTTTATTTTAAGTGTAACTTGACCTTTATTGGTAGCACAGGATGCATAAAACTAATGGTTTATGGATTTAATTTTCAGTCCTTTAAAATCAGCAAAATTAATGATTCATTTTCCAATGGAATATTTCAGAAAGTAAAAGCACTTTCATCAACTCCTGTCATGCTGCTCCACTTGGATTGGAATCCAAAACCCTCCTACTTCTAAAATGCCCATTTTGCAGGTGGAGGTAAATTTTCTGCAGGTAGTAGGAAAGAACAGAAAAATCAGCCCATGAATTGCTCTCATTTGTACCAGGACTTGGATAACTCCAATTCAGCTGAATGATTTAGACCAAGAAAATCATTAAATTTATAATATCATAGCAACCCTCTCTAATGGATCCCTTCCTTTACCATTCATCCTACCTGGTCACTTTTCTTGCCATCATAATTAAAGACAGCTCAAGGAGTATGGAATTGAAAGCTCCTTGTTTTTTAACAGACTAGATTATACAGACCAGGCCTCTACTTCTGAGAGTTCAGCTAAATACAAGGCACACAAAACTTTTAGGGTTTGACAGTGTAGATGCAGGATGATTTTTTTTTTCTCCTGGCTGTGGTGCCTCAGAATAAGAGGTCAGACATTCAAGACTGAGATGAGAAGAAATTTGTTTCCTCAGATGTTGGTGAATCTTTGGAATTCTCCATTGTGATGACTTAATCGTTGAGTCAATTCAGGACAGAGATGGATATGTTTCTGGATATTCAGGAAATCAAGGGATATGGGAGAGCGGTGCAGAGGTAAATGATCAGACAGGATGTTATTGGAGGGTGCAGCAGGTGTGAGGGGCTGACTGGCCTACCCTGCTTCTATTTCTTGGTGTAGCTCAAACGCTATCTATATATTCGCCAATGACACCACTGTTGTTGGCAGAATCTCAGATGGCGATGAGGAGGCATTCAGGAGTGAGATAGATCACAACAATAGCCTTGCACTCACTGTCAGCAAGACCAAGGAACTGATTGTGGACTTAAGGAAGGGGAAGTCAGGAGAACACACACCCGTCCTCATCAAGGTGTCAGCAGTGGAAAGGTGAGCAGCTTTGAGTCCCTAGGCATTAACATCTCAGAGGATCTATCTTGGGCCCAACACATTGATGCAATCACGAAAAAGGCATGCCAGCAGTTCTACTTTGTTAGATGTTTGAGGAGATTCGGTATGTCACCAAAGACTCTTGCAAATTTCTACAGATGTACGGTGGAGAGCATTCTGACTGGTTGTATCACCACCTGGTATGGAGGCTCTGATGTGTAGAATGGAAAGAGGCTGCAGAGGGTTGTAGACTCAGCCAGCTCCATCATGGGCACTACCCTCCCCGCCATTAAGGACATCTTCAAGAGGCACTGCCTCAAGAAGGCAGCATCCATCATTAAGGACCGTCACCACCCAGGACGTGCCCTCTTCACATTACTACCATCAGGGAGGAGGTACAGGAGCCTGAAGACCCACACTCAACTTTTCAGGAACAGCTTCTTCCCCTCTGCCATCAGATTTCTGTACGGTCCATGAACACTATCTCATTATTCCTCTTTTGCACTATTTTTTTGATTTTTGTAACACAGTAATTTTTATGTCTTTATTGTCTTGCACTGAATTGCTGCCACAAAACAACAAATTTCACGACATATGTCAGTGATAATAAATCCAATTCTAATTTAATGAAACAGATTTGGAAAGTGTTGTCAGAGTTACCTAGCTGAGTAACACAGTACATACTTTTAGATGATACACAGTACAATAGTATTGGAGGGAATGAGTGTTTAGGGTGATGGATGGGATAACAATCTTATTGGCTGTTTGGACCTTAATGGCATTGAGCTTCCTCTGTTGTTGGAGCTGCACTCATCCATTCACGTGGCGAGTACTCCGTCACACTCCTGACGTGCCTTGTAGATAGTGGAAGGTTTTGGGGTATCAGGACTTGAGTCACTCACTGCAGGATGCCCAGTTTCTGGCCTACTCCTGTTGCCGTGGTATTTATGTAACTGGTCCAGCTGAGTTTCTGGTCATTACCGACACCACATAATTTTGAGGGTGGGAGACTCATCAATGATTATGCCATTAAACGTCAATAACAGATGGTTATACATTCTAGCTGGATATAGTCATTGCCAGGCATTTGTGTTGTGTGAATGATACATATCACATCTTGTCTCCACTGTGTCTTGCTTTATACCATTTTTGTAAATATTTTCTGTGGATTTCGTTTACCACAATCTCAGCAAATATTAGACCTGCTAATATCCCTTATTACTTCCATCTACTCTGCTTACAATGATACCTATCATTGGGACATCAATAAAATTGGAGAGGTGGCTTTTTGTCTCATCATCTAAGCCATTTATAAAATCTGTTGAATAGTTGAGGCCCCAACCCAAATCCCTGTGTCATATCCTGGGCATTATCTCTACTCCTTGTCTCCTGCTGCCAATCCAATTTCTTGACCAGGTCAAATAATTTGTCTGCAATTAAATGAACTTCAAATTTTGCTACTGCCCACTTCTGACAGACATTTATCAAATGGCTCCTAGAGGTCCATGTAAATCATAACCAGTGACATGGCACTGCCCACTATTTAGGTGATTTCCACAAAATATTCAAACAGGTTTATAAAATATGACTTGCCCTTTATGGATGTAATATTTTTAAGGTGTTCAGTCACGCTTTCCTTAATTGTAGAAACTAATAGTTTCCAGCAGCAGATGTCGAGCAAATTCATTGATTCCCACTTGCTGTTTTCTTGAATAGTGGAATGATTTCTTTCAGATTGGAAAATTGCACAATAGTTCCAGAACCTAGAAAGATTGTACTTGGAGCATCTGGAATGTTCCAACTTGGAAACAGTCTCCTTCTGTGCTGTAACAATTCTATTTAGCCCATTTGAGTCTGTGCCGGTTCCTATTAAAGCAATCCCATCAATTCCATTCCACCACTCTTTCCCCAGAGCCTGACAAATTATTTTCACTCAACTGACCATCTAATTCCCTTTTGAAAGCCCTTTTGACACCATTCCATCACCGTGCAGGCAGTGATTTCCAGATCATGGTTGTACTCTGTAAACAAAGTAAGTTTTTCTTCACATCCCACTTTACCTTTTGCACAAAGTTTTAAATATGTGCCCCTAGCCTTGAATCATGTTCTAACGAAGCAGCCTCTCATTATCTACCCTATCCTGACCAGTCATCATCTTGTACATGTTTATTACATCTCATCTCAATCTTTTTCATTTAAGATCCTGATTTGGAAACCATCTGGTCAAGTGGTGTGTCACTCTTCAATGCCATCATATTCTTTCTTCCTTTTATTTTGCTTGCATGAATTATGGTGACTGTGTCACTAGTACTTTCCTTGTGAAGTCTGGTATGCCATCCTCTTCCTCCACAGTGAATGCTAACATTTCTGACGTTTCCTCATATTAACAATTAGCATTGATTTTGACAACCTTCTTAATATAATTGTAAGCTGTTTTGTTGATTTTGATATGGAACATTATAGCACAGTACAGGCCCTTCCGCCCATGATGTTGTGCCGACATTTTATCCTGCTCTAAGATCTATCTAACCCTTCCCTCCCACAGCTCTCCATTTTTCTATCATTCATGTGGCTATCTAAGAGTCTTTTAAATGTCCCTAATGTATCTGTCCCCACAACCTCTGCTGGCAGTGCATTCCACGCATCCAACGCTGTCTGCGTTTTTAAAAAAAAAACTTGCCTCTGACATCCTTCTTATACCTTCCTCCAATCATCTTAAAATTATGTGTTAGCCATTTTTGCCCTGGGAAAAAAGTCTCTGACTGTCCACTCGATCTATGCCTCTTATCACCTTGTACACCTCTCATCAAGTCACCTCTCATCCTCCTTCTCTCCAAAGAGAAAAGCCCTAGCTCACTCAACCTATCCTCATAAGATATGCTCTCCCATCCAGGCAGCATCCTGGTAAATCTCCTCTGCACCCTCTCTAAAGCTTCCACATCCTTCCCATAATGAGGCAACCAGAACTGAACACAATACTCCAAGTGTTGTCTAACCAGAGTTTTATAGAGCTGCAACATCACCTCATGGGTCTTGCACTCGATACCCCGGCTAATGAAGGTCTACAGTCCATACGCCTTCTTAACAACCCTATCGACCTGTACGGCAACCTTGAGGGATCAATGGATGTTGACCCCAAGGTCCCTCTGTTCCTCCATACTGCTAAGTGTCCTGCCATTAACCTTGTATTCTGCCTTCAAATTTGATCTCCCAAAGTATATCACTTCACACTTTTCTGGGTTGAACTCCATCTGCCACTTCTCAGCCCAGCTCTGCATTCTACCAATATCCTGTTGTAATCTACAGCAACCTTCTACACTATCCACAACACCACCAACCTTCGTGTCATCAGCAAACTTACTAACCCACCCTTCCACATCCTCATCCAAGTCACTTATACTTTGCAAATTTCTTTTTCTATTCCCTTTTTGTAATTTACTGTCTGTTTTGCCACAACGTGTGCTTTGTATTTCTTTCATTTACTAGAGTCTGCACTGTTTTTATCTTCTAGACCAATAGCGAAAGCCTGCATGTACTTAATTGCGATGATTGATGTTTTGTGCAGGTGGCTGCTGCTTGAGTTCAATGTGGGCCACTTCTTTCCCTGAACCAGACCATTCATGTGCATGGTGTGCTCTCTCGACTCCGAGCTGGGGTTTAGGCTTCCACCACTATATCTTCTTTATTATTAAGGCTATCTATTTGCACCTCATGACTTTGGTACCCTCTGACCACATATTGATAAAAACAATCATACGTGCTTCTATATTGGCTTAGTAAGTTAATGTAATATTCATCTTGCCTGTTTCCTTTATTCACAACTTCATTAACTCCAGTTTTCCTTAAATTCTGTCGGTGGTACCACACGTGGACTGAATCCTGATAGAGGCGGACTTAATTATTTAAGATCACTTTACGAATGTTAAGGACAGAAACAGATAAAATAGATTTTCTATAAGCTTTTGTTGTCTGGTGTCCTGTACTTCAAATTAAAAATTCTTGTTGTTATTTCCTCCTACAACCTTATTTTCAAGCCCTTTCCCCAGGATGTACAACCTCACTCCAAATTTCTTCTCCCCCACCACCAACACCGAACCCCAGTCTCTTTCATTCCCATTTCTTTTCCCACTAGTTTGGTCGCCTTGAATTTGTTTTCCTTAAATATATTCACTTTTTTCCTCTTTTGAGACCTAACACTTTGATCAAGCTTTTGGTAATCCCTCTATATCTCTCCTCCTTGATATCTGCATAATTTCCCTGTGCTTTGGACAATTGATCTGCCCAGATTCCCTGCAAATATTTGTCCTGCACAGTGAAGAACTGCTTGGCTTGACTTGGAAATTTAAATCATCCAGATGCAGATGTCAAGGGTTAGTTAAACTACAGTTTACTTAATATTTAAAATGTGAGTTGAAGGATTTTCTGCTTCAAAAAAGAAACTTCATTTTGGTGTAGATATCATCTTGCTATTGTCAAATGCTACACACTCACCAAATGCTAAATGCCGAAAAGAAACAGTAAAACATTTTAAGATGTTGAAAATGCTTGAGTATGTGTCATCTGGACTTGTAACAAATTGCCATTTGGTTATAAACCTCAAAGCTGCAAGTGTTTTGTGGGCCTGGGTAATAGCACGTATGAAACACTTGGAAACATTTAAATGGTATGTCAGACTAAGGAAACTAAGCACAGATGGCATGCTCTACAGGTGGTTGCAAAAGTGCCCAGATTGCTGCATTGCTAAATAATTGGATGGCAAAGAGCATCTAATTTCTAAGTCAAATACAAACTGAAGAGAAGTGAACATGTTGGAAACTGGATCAGATTTAACTTGAAAAAGAAATTGGATTAGCATTTAGTATCTGTAGCAACAAATATAATGCACATTCAAAAGTTTTCACACACCTAAACTTGCTCCTCACCACATTAGTTTTCTTAAAGCACAATAAAGTATTCCGAGACCATCCTGCTTTGACTTTTCCATCTGGAGTTCACTACAAGCTCTAAACATTGCCATAGGATTCAACTTGAGAGGAAATGCTAATTATTTCACATTGCTTTAACAGTGCTTTGGACAAAACCTGACAAAATTGATTTCCTATATTTTATCAAATTAAGAGTTTCCTGAAAGATCATGTGAAGATTATGACGTCCTTTGTCAAATGTGTGGCAGTATTTTTGAAGCGCATTCATCTGAGCTAGTCTTCTGAAAGAGCTATCTGATGAATTCTATGTAGCTTAAAATGTTAAGCAGATTAGGTAAATAGATTTGTTTTGCTGCACCAGTAAGTTGTGAGATATTGTTAAACTGGTGCTCAGTAAATTTTTGTGGAAAAACCTGCAAGGGGAGATTTAGAGCAAAAGGCTATGATGACAGTAACAGTTCTTCCAACCTCAAGTCGTGGTAATTATGGAATTCATTTATTGGAAAAACAAGAAGATGACAATTTCCTCCCTGGAGCAAAATATTTGAATTATAGGCTCCTGGAGGCTTTTAAAATGCACTTTTTTTTCTGGTTGCAAATTATGTCCTGAGCTCACTTTACAACTCAAGCCTCTCTGTCTGGGAACAGCTATTGTAGATGCTGAAGGGTAATAATGTAAGTGGTGTGCATTCTAACAGATAGATGTGGACCACTGGAAGTAGATCTAGAGGGATGGGGTACAAACAGATGCCAATAGCTAGTGTTCCAATCATTTGATGAAAGTTAGTGGCATGACCTTGATATCTACTGGCTTTTTAATTAAGTTTCCACAATCAGGGAAAACACTGATGTCTTTAATGAAGGAACTAATCGAGTAAAGGCAAGAACACAAACCAACCTGCAGACCAACATCCCAGGACAGACACAAAACTGGAAATGCTGGAAAGACTCTGTAGGTTGGGTAACCTCTGTGGTGGGAGAAACAGAGTTAATATGTCAGATCAGTGACCTGTCATCAGAAACTTATTTCAGTTTTCCAGCATAGGAACATTAAACAGAAGGAGTAGATCATTTGGCTACTTGTTGTTCAGCAAGATCCTGGATGATCTTTTACCTCTGTGCCACTTTACTGCATTATGCCCATATCCCTCAATTCTCTTAAGATCCAAAATTCTGTCCATCATGGTCATGAATATGTGCAGCAACTGAGCCTTCACAGCCCTCTTGGGAAGAGGGTTCAAAAGAGATTTTTAATCTCAGTTTTAAATGGCCTCCCCTTATTTTGAGATTGTATTCCCTGGTCCACACAAACAAGGAGAAACATCATTCCAGCATCCACCCTGTCAAACTCTGCAAGAATTTTGCAGTTTTAATGACAGCACCAGACCTAGTCTGCTTAATCACTGCACAAACTCCCCATCCTTGGAACCAATCTGGTGAATCTTTACTGCCCTTTCTCTATTACAAGTAAATTCTTCCTGAAGTAGGGGCACCAGATTCCAGGTGCCATCTCACCAGGGTCCTATATAATTAGACCAAGAATCCCTACTCTTTAATCCTCTTTGCAATAAAGGCCAACATGCTATTTACTTTCCTAATTGCAAGCTGTACCAGAATGTTAACTTTGCAGTGATTTGTGCACCAGGATCCCCAGGTCCCTCAACACCTTTCAATATCTAACCATTTAAAAATTACTCTGCTCATCTATTTTTTTTCTCCCAAAGAGGATGCCGTGTTCCTGCCTATTGACTTGACCACTCTTTATCCCCTGGAAGCCCCTCTGCAATCCTCCTCATAGCCCATTCTGGCATCTAGCTTTGTATCATTTGCAAGCTTGGTCCCTTCATCCAGATCTTTGATATAGATTGTGCACAGAAAAGGAATGAAAGGTTGTTGTGGATAAACAGCAATGTGGAGTTGAGGTTACAATCATATCTACCATGATCTTATTGAATGGCCGACCAGGCTTGAGAAGCTGAGTGGCCTCCTCTTCCCCCTCTTTTGTATGTTCAATGTTCTTCTCTTTGAGCTGTGCATTCATTTCTCTGACCTCCGTTACCCCTTGTCAGTTTTACACATGGCTTTGGTCATAACCCAGAGGTCATTACTTTTATGGTTCTGCTTTTTAATTTGGACTCCAGCATCTCGTACTCCTTCAGCAGAACTTCCTTCTTACTCCCATCTATGTCATGGGTTTCCACATGGACCACTACAATTGGATCTTTTCCCTCCAATTTCCTCTCTAGCCTGAGAAAATGTCCTTAACCCTGGAAGAGGACAGGCAACATGGACCTTGGGACTCATTGTCACAGCTGCAGAGAACAGTATCAATCCCCATAGCTATATCTCCCCTGTTACCACTATGTTCCTTTGCATCTCTTCCCTCCTCCACCCCTGCTACTTTAGTGGCCCTGTGCCATAATGCTGTATCATTTGCTCGCCATCTGTGCTGTCAAGGTGGAAAAACATCAAACCTGTTGCACGAGTGCAAGGCTGATGCTCTAGAATGCTACTTCCAATATCTGTAGAACTGCCTCACCCTCCTGTTCCGCTTGACTGAGCAAATCCACAGAACTTAATCGAAGAACAGAAGACAGACATTGGTGATGAAATTCACCACCAGTGATCCCTGCCCTGCATGTTTGAAACCTAGATAACTAGAGTTCCAATCGTTCGATGAAAGTTAGTGGTATGACCTTGGCATTTATTGGCTTTTTAATTAAGTTTCCGCAATCAGAAAAGCATGAAGTCTATACAGAAGGAACTAATTGAGTAAAGGCAGGAACCTGCAGACCACTGTCCCAGGTTAGAAACAAAAACAAAATTTGCAGCAGTTTAGGCAGCATCTGTGGTGGGAGAAACAAAGTTAATGTGTCAAATCAATGACATGTCATCATAAATTTATTTCAGCTTTCCGGCATAAGAATTTAAGAAACGGAAGAAGGAGCAAGTCATTTTGCTACTTGTGCCTGATTCATTCATAGAGTTATATAGCAGGGAAACAGGCCCTTTGGCCCAACTTGTCCATGCTGACCAAGATGCCTGCTCCGCGTTCAATGAGATCCTGGATCATTTACCTCAGTGCCACTTTTCTGCACTAAGCCCACATCTGAGGTTCGGACACCACCACAGATCAGGAAAAGGTAAAGTTACTTGCTGTCTTTCCAGTGCCTTGAAGATCCTGGAGTCAGGAGGGCAGGGATCACTACTGCCTCGTAGTCCATGAGTGATGTGCCAGGTCTGTTTTGATCTTGAGATACCCTTTTCCTTGATGGACCAAAGGTTGTGCAGCTGCATTGATGAACTTCATCATTGATGTTTGTTTTCTTTCTTAATTATTACAAAACAGGAGGAGGCCATTTGCCTGTGAAGTATATGTTGGCTCCCAGCACAACAATCACATCGGTCTCGGTCCCCCCTCCTTAATTTCCAGTACTGCTGTAACGGTATTTTTTTCACATGCCCATCAATTCCCCTTTGATTCTTTTCCCCTTCCTAAACCATGGGGTCAGTAGCCAATTAATCTATCAGCACGTCTTTGGAACATGGCAGGAAACTGGAGCACCCAGCGGAAACTCTCACAGTCACACGGAAAATATTCAAACTTCACAGAGACAATACCCAAGGTCAGGATTGAATTTTTGTCCTTGGAGCTGTGAGGCAGCAGCACTAACTGCTGTGCCATCATGCCACCTTTTGTTGAGAGGCAGCTCCCAAGATACAGCCCCCGTTTCACACCTGCAACACCTCGCCTGCTCTGCCATGTCCGATTTTACTTATCAATTCTTTTAATGCAAAAGTACACCATTGCCCTTAACCAACAATGCCCATACTCTCTAGGCACGGCACACTGTGACTTAGCAGAACCCACAGGCTTACGTTCCCAATTAGGCTCTGCTAGTTTAGAATCACCTGACTTCAGATAATCAGTTCTAGCTGGTTACTAATTACCTAGCAGGCTAATTGTGTACTATTTTATTCTGCTTGTTTACCACTGTAAATAAAAGCTATAAAATTTAAGAGAATCTAACAGGTGAAACTGAATTAAACAATTAAATATTTTAAATGAAATCACTCCTTGCTTCACTAAAGTCCATGTTCTGTAATCACTGCATACGGTGCTAAAGCATATTGCAAGTGTATTTTGTTTGGTACTGATGGGGGGATAAAAGCTTGAGTTTTTTATCTCAGTAAACCTGCACAGAATTCAAAGACTCCGTGACAGTGAAAATATCAAGTTCCAATCCACTCAAGTGCCTGTTTTGTCAATCTGAATTTGTCCATCTTAAATTTCTGTCGGCATTTATAATCTGCCTAAGGCAAAACAGGTTCAATTGTGCACATACACCTTTTATATTCTGTTAATTATTTGCTGCTGTCCATTATATTACACACCTTATTGTGTGTAACAGAGCAATCTTCTCTGAAGGGCTAACTTGCCATTTGATAAATCCAGCACATTATTTTCTACTTCATTAACTTGTCCTTCATGGAAAATGAGTTGAGGAATACCCTTGGTGACGTGCCCACCCCACTCTTATTAGCTTTATAAGCATCTGATGATTCAAATCTTTGGTGCTAAGATTTTAACTGATTCTGTTATTGTTTCTCAGATTGAAAAAAAACTTGAATCACTGACAATGTACCAGCAAGAAATTAGGCTATTCAATTGTACCCATGCTGTTTTTGAGATAACAAAATTGCCACTACTTCTTTACAAGTTAAGTAGATTGAAAAATGTGTAGCTGAAGAATATTAATAAATGCAGAATGCTCAGGCTGAGACTAATTTTGCAGCGGGAATAATTTTGATGTTGGTGTCAAGCAGAAAAGATCAATTTGACTTCACATCCCACTCCTCTCTCCATTTGTGTTTCTATTGATTTCTTTGCTCTGGCAGTGAACGCAAGATTTCTTTGCTTGTCCAGTTACAACATTCTATGCTCGCCATTTTTGTCTATGAGCCTTCATCAGTAATCTAAGCCTTTCATTCAGCACTTGAGCCCACTGTAATAGAACTAGTAGGTGACCTTGCCTGCTGGTGAGTAAGCACTTGTGGCATTTTAGCTGCAACTAGCTTGTGCTGACTAATCACAAATTGGCTAGCCTCTAAAGTCCACATGGTGTCAGTATCTGAGCTGATGCTTAACAGTCAGATCAGGTGTCGGTGTATCATTCTGAGTGTTGCTGTCGTCATTCTTGGCTCTCAGATTTTGAAATGAAAGAAAGGACAAAGGTTAGTTGAAATGGGTAGTGAGCAGAGAGAAACCTGATGGGCTTAAAAGTATCTATCGTTTGCCACGCAGTGTGTATGAGGTGGTGGAAAGGAGATTAGAAATAAAGAAACTTTGCAGTATCTCTTCCAACAGTGACCACAGGCTCCACCCTGTCCCTTTGCTTTGTCACCATTCAAGTGGAGAGAGGGTCTGCACCTGCTTCTTCCTCCTCTGGTGACTGCCTGTTGCCTGGTGTGAGTGACTGCCTCCTGTGAGGAGGAATGAAGAAGGTTTAAAGGAATGCAGCTGTTATGGTAGAATAGATTTTGTTTGTGTGTGTTGTGAGGGGTGTAATAGAACCATAGAACAATACAGCACAATACAGGCCCTTCGGCCCACCATGTTGTGCCGACCTTTAAACCACACCTCAGACTATCTAACCCCTTCCTCCCACATATCCCTCTATTTTAAATTCCTCCATATGCTCATCTAACAATCTCTTGAACTTGACCAACGTATCAGCCTCCACCACCACCTCACACAGCACATTCCATGCACCAGCCACTGTCTGTTCACAACCATAGTCTTTAATAATAGAATGCTTACAACACGGAAGAAGGCCATTTGGCTTATCATTGACAACACCAACTCCTTACCAGAACAACCCTCCAGCTCCAGAGCCCTTTCCCTGTAGCCATCTTACATTTCTCTAATTTCCTCTTGAAGGACACAATGGAATCTTCCTCCACCATACCCACAGGTAGTGCATTCCAGGTTCCAACTGTATGCTGGTTAAAAATCTTTTCTTATGTCAGTCTTAATTCTCCTCCCTTTTAGTTTATACCATTGCCCCCAGAACATTCAGTTCCCAGCTTTGGGCACTCCCTTCTGGCAACTAGATCATGCCCATTCAACACTATTTGTGCTGTTAATCCATTCACTCTGTTATGGCTTCAGTGTGAAAGGGGTTTAGTGAAATGTGTTCTGATAGTAGGGGAGTGGAGTGTTAGGAGTAATTAATGAGGCTGTGGGTGCTGTAGCTGTGCTCAAAGTCTGAGAGCAGTTTCCTGGCCTTAACAAGTCGAAAAATTGATTCTATTTCCCTACAGTTAAGATAAGCTATCTTTATTAGTCACATGTACATTGAAACACACAGTGAAATGCATCTTTTGCGTAGAGTGTTCTGGGGACAGCCCGCAAGTGTCGCCACTCTTCCGGTGCCAACGTAACATACCCACAACTTCCTAACCCATATGTCTTTGGAATGTGGGAGGAAACCGAAGCACCCGGAGGAAACCCATGCAGACACGGGGAGAATGTACAAACTCCTTACAGACAGTGGCTGGAATTGAACACGGGTCGCTGGCGCCATAACAGTGTTACGCTAACCACTATACTACCATGCCAGCCCTGTTTCTGGGGAAAAGACCCAAGCATCAACAAAGGCGATCTTCTGTCTCTGCCACCTCAGCAGATGCACAGTGGGCTTCATGTTCCCAGGAAAAGAAAGATGTTGCATCATTCTCTGCTTGCACTGAACCCTCCAGTCATCAGGAGGTTTTGTCCACCTTCCTCTTTCTCTTCTTCAATTTATTGCATTGTCTTTGTGGCTCCCCTTTAAGAAGTGCTTCTGTTTCTAAATGGTGTGTTGGACTCTCAATTCCAGACTATTCAGAGATATGGATGAAAATAAATAGAATGCTGGAAATACTCAGCAAGGCAGGAGAGCTAAGCAGAGTAAATGTTTCAGGTTGATGACCTTTCATCAGAACGTGGATGCATTGTATGGGTAGCAGTGGCTGTTTGAGCAGTTTGTGTCGGGATGATGTGTTTTGCCCATGTTTACAGTAACTAATGCTGTGACAAGTCTGTATTTGGCCTTTGAACATCTACTTTTGGGCATGGTGGATTTTTGGGCTCATGTATTTTGACTTATCTTTTGTGGCTTAAAATAGCCCAAAAATATAATTTTTGAAGTTCATTTCTACCTGTTTCTGAATTCCTACAGAAAGAAGGCAACTGCTCAGGATTTATTTTCATGCTTTATAAATAGGGGTGGAATGTTTGACGATAATTGTAGCTAGACTTGGTTTGTCATTGATGCGAACCTTTTTTGCAATGATTTATACACTACCATGAAATAAATTATAAATATATTAAAATGCATGCAGATATGCAATATCTTTTTTTAAGATAGGATTAGTTGATTTGATCTTCAGATAATCCAAAATACAGCAGTTTTTTATGTTGATTATTGAATTAATAGCACCCAGAACAATAATTGCCATTTCATTTATAGACTTTTATCAGATATTAAGAATGATTTATGTGGAGTTGTGTTTCAATAGCAGAAGAGGCCATTGTTCATCCATTTCTTAATTTAGAAATAGTTATTATCATAATTTCCTCATTGTTGAGAACAGTTTTTCATTTTCTGGAAACCCAGAGAATTCCAAGAATGAAGGTGATAAGATGATGGAGTTACTCACAGAAGGGAATGAGACTAGTGAGGATTAAAGTATGTGGTTGATTAAGAATATTAATCATGGCTAAGTTTCCAACCTGGAATATGTGAAATAAACTGTTTAAGTAGAGTGTTGCTTTACAACGTTATCTGTGAGTGTGTTTTATGCTAATTACAGTTTGCCATTGTCATTGTCAGTATTCCTGCCATCCTGGTGTGCAACTACAAAAGTTCTTTGCTTGATAAATAAAGGGATGTTAGTTATACCAAAATGCAAAAGAGGGGATTAGAAATGAAAATTGACAATTGTTATTTTTAGTTAAGCCTTTATAATTGTTTTCCTGCTTCTGAATCAAAAGGCTTTGTGTTTAAGGCCCTCTCTAGAGACTATAGGAAGGAGTGTGGATACAACGTTGAATTAAGCTCCACTAGTCACAATGTAAGAGATCCAAAAACAATATCTGTATAATATCATATAATGATTGATATTGGCAACATTTATCCGTCATAATAAAAGTAGACTTTCTGTCGTTTAGTTTCTATGAAATAGAACCTGATGGTTGCAATGCTAAATATGCCCCACATATCTTGAAGGCAGACATAGGTTGTTTTTTCACGTTTGTGAATTGAGGTAGCTGGTTACATGATAAAAGAATAATTTTACCAATTAGACATGGTAAATCAATAAATTTATTCTCTGTTTTGAGCAGCTGCTAGGATCTGTTCAGAGGTATTAGCTCGTCACAAATCCCACATAAAAATAGCTGTAGCAGTATAAATTCTTGGCGCTGCCACAGGATTAGTTCCAAGAATCCAAATCAAACAAGTTGTAGCAACTAATTTGGTTCACATTTACTTGTGCTTTCATGATTTGAAGATACCCTCACATTGTGTGCATGAGGTAAAAGGCATTTTGGCCAAAACTAATCTCACATGCTTGTGTGGGTGAGGTAAAACTTAGGTCCCAAAGGTGCTGGCAAGAGATCTGGCCTTGCCAATGTTACCCATACGTTTGAACAAAAACCTTCAAGTAAAACTCCTCCTTTAATGTTTTATAGAGCGCAATAAGGATTATTGCCAATTTGAAATATTATTCGGTAATAAACACCCAGAAGCTGTTTCTGAATAAAGTGTAATGCACAGGATCTTGGTAATGAGTTCCTGCAAATGTGCATTACAAGGAGTTTTCTTATGGAAAATTATAGAAATAAAATAAATTACATTAAGCTGTTGCTCCTGGGTATCCATTTCCGATAAGGTTTACAGGTTTTGAATGCCACAAGGTCTTGAATGTTTACAAAACTGAATCTTATTTTGTAAATAATTCTATCATTGTTTTTTAAACATCAGGGGAAATTTTGTCCTTGAGATTTTCATCTTAATTTTAGTTATTTTCTCTCGAGTTTCCTGAAGGCACATTTTCTGAAAAGAAAATAAAACACTGCTGATGTTGGATATCTGAAACAAAAACAGAAAATGGTGAAAAATTTCAGCAAGTCTGGCAGCATCTGTGGATCCAAAACATGGACTGTTTCTCTTTTCATAGATGCTGCCTGATTTGCTGAGTTTTTCCAGCGGTTTCCATTTTTGTTTCTTGGAGTGATGTTTCACTCTCAAAATGATCCCATTCCTATTGTGTTGCGGGAATGTTACACTATGCAGTGCCACACATTAGCTCCACTCCATAAACATGCAAACTTACGTTCATGAATGTAAGTGTTTAAAATGAAGGGATTAAAAAAAGACTAAACATCAGTATGGGACAGAATAGACGGGAGGTGAGTGGAACAGCATAGGAAACTGGCAGGAGGCGAGCTACAATTTACGGAGGGCGAAGAATGGGACATTAGCCAGAAAGGCATTAGAACTGCCAGATCTTGAAGTTACACAGCCAAAGATAAGGTAGTGACATGGAAAAGCATTTGGCAGTATTTATGATGGGCAGGATGTAAGGTCTAAAGCAGCAGGTTGATTGTAGTTGTGATAAGTCTGATTCTGTGGCCCATTTGTGGGATAAAGCCAATGCTGTGTAAATGGAAGAGGAGAGTGGAGGTTCAGCATCAGTCTACCCAGTAACGATCTGTAAGATGTGGGTTCACCCAAGTCTGGGTGTCCAAAGAGTAGTCTGACAGCACAAGTACAGTGGTGGGCCAAGGAAGGGGTATTGAGGAAGGTGTCAAACCTAGCAGCACAGTAAAGTTGCAAAGTATAAATTTACAGTTTCAGCATCCTTTTGCCTTCCCCATTTGTTTAATTATACAGTATTTAAAGTTAGCCAATTAATGTATTATCGTTGTTTGAATATTGGTCTGCACAGTTACTAGATTACGAAGCTCTGCTAGTACACTTGGTTTTTTGCGGCCTCTGAGCCAGTGTTGTCAGATCTAAGGTGTCGTTATCATTCTGGAACCTTAAAATTTATTGTCTTTTCTGAAAAAAGGTATTATGCACTGCAAATATTTAAGAATATGGCTATTGAAGTCTGTTTTATAATACAAACAATGACATGTGGCAGTACTGTGCACTGAATCATCATACTGTTTGGCACTTCCCTCTATCATGACTTATTTAACTCTTCATTCTCCAAGAAACACAATGACTAAAATAGTATTTTTGCCTTTGTTTTGCTGTTCAGTTTGGATGAAAATACCAACTTAGTTACTTAAATACTAGCATTAAATACTTAGTAGTACATGAAGTAAGTTATGAAATTATCATTCATTGTGCATGATTCAGTTTATATTGCTGATTGTAGATCTAAGTTAAAAAACCACTAATGGTTATTACCATAACCTTTTCACCTTTTTGATAGAGGACTGGCCAACATGCATGGTGACACCTAAAGTCAGGACCTGTGACTGAAGCTGTGAATGCATCAGCTTTACCTGACATGACAGGCGTGCATCTAGCCCCCATCTCTCCTCAACTGCTTGATGCAGACTGATGCAAAGATGTAACTGATGTTCCTTTATGTAGTGTACATAGAACGTAGAACGCTACAGCACAGTACAGGCCCTTCAGCCCACAATGTTGTGCTGACATTTTATCCTGCTCTAAGATCTATCTAACCCTCCCCTCCCACATAGCCCTACACTTTTCTATCACTCCTGTGTCTGTTGAAGAGTCTCTTAAATGTCCCTAATGTGTCTGCCCCCACAACCTCTGCTGGCAGTGTGTTGCATGCATCCACCACTCTCTGTGTAAAAAAAAAACTTGCCTCTGATATCTCCCTTATACCCTCCTCCAATCACCACCTTAAAGTTGTGCCCCCTCGTATAAGCCATTTCACCCTGGGGAAAAAGTCTCTGACTGTCCACTCGATCTATGCCTCTTATCATCTTGTACACCTCTATCAAGTCACCTCTCATCCTCCTTAGGAGTGAAAGAAATTTCTCTTCATCTGAGTTCTAAATATAGTTTTGAAACAGTGCAACAAGAATTGCAGCGAGACTGCCTTACTCCTTTATTCAAATCCTCTTGTAAATGCTAACATAAAATTTGCCTTCTTAATTGCTTGCTGCATTTGCACAATCTTACCCTTGGTCCCTTTGAACATCAACTCTATCTGATCTCTCGCCATTTAACAAATGCTCCTCTTTTCTGCTTCGTGCATCAAAATGCACCTTATATTCTCCCACACTTTTCTATCTGCCATATTCTCGCCCACTCACTCAGATTGTTCATACCTCCTTGGAACCCCTATACATCCTCCTTCGCACTCACAATCCCAGTCCTTGCTTTCTGTTCAATAACTGCTCTCAAACCGTGTTCAGTATATTGGCCCCAATTCCACAAGCTCTACCCTTACTGATCTATCTCCTGCTCGGGACCTATTGAATGCCTTCTGAGAATGCATAGCCATCATGTTTGCTTGATTCCTATTATCTATTCTACTAGTCCATCCTCCTTAAATAATGATGCAAAGGAGGGCTGGTAAATCATCACAATGGCTTTCAATCAAGTAACAAACTGGTTAGAATTAGGTTGGGCAAAAAAATTGCATGCTTTGAAGGCTTTTTGCATTATTGATCATACATCATACAGCTGTTAACATTGCCCTGAACATCGATTGACAATAGGTTGTTAAAGACAAATATGAGTATGTGGCCACTGAGAAGGGAATTGGAAAGATTATGGGCTCTTTGTGGGCTGAGTGAATGAAATGCTTGTAGATAAGTAGTTTCTATGTATGCCTGTGACTATAGAAACTGCACTCCAGTATAAATGATTAAACTGATGTTAATCCTAATTATCTGCTGAGATTCAGTAAGTAGTTAAAAACAAGCAGCATGTCAACTTTTTGCATATGAACATTGGCTTGGAACCATGTGGGTGGCCTGCAGGCTTTTCAGGATGTTGCAAAACCTTCCTGGAGGAAGTGACAGTTTCATAAATCTATGCAAAGTGGGTATTTATTATGTCAATAACATTTCTGTGCAATGTTAACAAGGGCCAGCTTGAGGAAACTGCTGTGGCTTTATTGATAATCATCAGGAGCGGATTGGCTTTAGTTTGAATATGGTAGAGGCCTTTCTGCTAGATCCAAAACCTTCCTTTTCAGGCTGTTCTCTTGTGAACTTCACAAGTAAAGTTACAACAACTCCTCCCTCATATTCATTCCAGCAATATTTGGCCAACAGCCAGTCTCAATCATTAGACCTGTCTCTGTGAGCTGTGATCTAGTCCCTGTCTTTCACTCTTGCTCCAACTAGAAGGCTAAACAATGGCAGAACCATACTCTTGGTCTGGTGTTTACTCCAAAAATGGGACATGTAGCTGGTAATGCAATCCAGAAAGTGATTCTTTCTCTGACTCGGAGATTTTCCTGTATGTAGGTGCATCACACATACCGGATGGGTCCTGGTTTATTTGCCCAAGCTTCCAGCAGGGAATAGTGTATGTAATACTTATAAAATAATTCTTTGGTTATGACTGCATTTTCTTCCTTTAGGCCACACTGGTCGTCTACTCAAGGCGCTGCTGGGAACCAGCATTCTCTTCCTGTGTGCACATGGAGGTTTTCAGATCACCCTTTATGTTTTGAAAGATGAGGATTTGTTGGGCTATAACTGTGAGTACAACTAAATATTCATTTTTATTCTTCTTTGCTAATGTGTTAAGATTCAGGTACTACTATAGTAATGCTTCCATTTACTCTTTTAAAAAATAATTTTGTTTTAGAAAACCAGAATTAATTTTCCTTTTCTATAAGTTTCTGCCAATCATTTCCCATTAGTTATCTGAATTTTTTTTAAGTAGAGAATTTTGGAAATTACGTAGTTAGTTGTTAACTAAATTTCAGTTTGTATTTATTTTGCAACAATGTTTTTAAGGGTGTCAACTAGTTGCTGTTAGGCTTTGTTATTAAATCTTTTTGGTGGTTGGTTTGTTCAAATGTTTGTAAGAGTGAATGTTTTCTGAGAAGAGAGACTAGGGAGTGGGCAGGAACGGGGTATCACATGGAGAACCACCTCGTGATTAAGGTTAGAGCTGAAGGAGAGAGGAAAGCCTGAGCTGTTTGGAAGGAGAGTTGAACAGAATTCTGTTCGTTCAGTTACACTTAATGTTGTACTCAGAAGTCAGAGTCATAGAAGGGCTTATTGACTTTACCAAAGGACAGAAAAGAATTGGAAATGCAACTTTCCATTGTTCAAGCATTTTAGTTTTTATGTAAGAGAATTTTCAAGATTTATTTCTTTGTGTTAGGTTGCTTGTTCTTAACCATCAATGGTGTTTTCATTATTTACAGGCAAAACTGGTATCAACAACACTATTAACTTTTAGATTATTGTATTTATTTTAAATAGCTCCAGAAGTTTATGTTAAAATAACTGCTCAATAAGCCTGTCCATTAATTAGTTTCAGCTATTTAAAGCAGGAGATTACCAAGTTTATTTCCATTATTTCTGCTGCTAACTGATCTTTCCTGGGGCAACAGTGACACTGTTACAATTGGACCACATCAGGGAGAGGAATACCAACCGAAGTTACCGCTCCTGATTGGTCTTAAAGACCCTTGCTATGTGCACACTTGTACATCAATTGGTTTGTCTTCTATAGTCAAATATCTTGCTGAATTATCATGCCACGCCTCACACAAGATTTTTTTAAAAACTGGAAGTAGCCTGTCAGCCTTTGAACAACATTTCAGCCAAGAGTTATTATTACCTTGGGAAGAGGATGTACTGGCAAAAATGCTAATGAGTCACTGATAATGTGCAACCTTGATAACAATCTTTATGGTAATAATGACTTTAAAAACATATTTCCTATTTTTCTTCTGACTCTAACACGTCCACATACAATTGCACACAAGGGTATACTGTGAAGCAAAAAATTAACTTGATTAACTCAATAATGTTTTTTTTTAAATAATGCTTCAGTGACATCATTTGATTTCTGTTATGTTGAATTTTCTGAGTTATTCTGTGGAATGGATTCACTGATAGCAGAGTGCTCCAACCAGAACCATGCACGTGCAGTTGCTCGGTCATTGCTGATGGATCAGTGGGTCGGCTGGGCAGAGTGAAAGCTTGTACATCTTGGGATCAGAGTGTCATGTGTTCAGCCCCACTTCAGAGTTTGGCATGTAAGCTAGGCTGAAACTGCAGTGCATTACTGGGGGAGTGTAGCACCATCTGAGGAGTTTATTGGAGGAAACATTTGATCCCACAACACTTCATGAAGAGGAGCAGAAGAGCTCTTACTTTGCAATTTATGTAACAAGTTTTTCATGTTGTTGACGTCAGGATCTTTCTGCCAGATATCAAATCAGGTACAAGGGTTTCTTTTGAGGACACGACCTCCCCACTAGTACAGCGGATAAATTGAACATCTGGTGTGTTGTGTGCACCTCCTGTAACTGTTTCCTTAACACTTTCCTCTTCTGACTTGGTCTGCACAACCCCTGGGAGATCACTGTGTGGTAACCTACAGTATAACATTAACAGGAAGTGTACACAATGTGCAGGGCTTAATAAATCAACACCATCAGCTGAGACTTTTCATGCAAGCTTGACTTCCAAAAGAATATTCTTTAACCATAAAAGCATCATTGTGCTGACAACATGGAAATTCTTGCACAAAGCTTGCACAATACAATGCAATGGTTTAGATTAGTTCTTTGCTTTAATTTATAAATCAAAATATTTGCTAGTGCAATTATTAAAAAATTCTTTACAATGTCGACATTGCTGGCAAGGCAGAGCATTTATTCTTCAACCATAACAGCCCTTGATAAAAAGGCGATGGGCCTTCTAAAATCCCTGCCATCCATGTGATACTGATGATCCCACCATATTGTCAAGTAAAGTGTTACATGATTTTGATCTAGCCCAATGAAGCAATGGCAATACCCATCCAGGTTGGGAAAGTATGTGACTGGGTTTGGCAGACTAGAGTTGGACATAATTCAGCACATTTCTTCACTTGAGCTCCTCCCAACATGTCACCCAGTCAAGCCTTCTTTCTTCTGCGTACTTTCATAACTAATGAATAAAAATATGCCAAGTCAATGGAAAAAGTCACAGTTATTTTAATGCTCCAATGGCTTTCCTGCTAGGAAACTCATGGATGCACTGAAGAATTAATTTTTAAGTACTGCCGATTTGGGACTATCCTGTAAGGCTGGCAGCCCAATGAGTGACTTGGAAGGGCACCTGGAAGTGAAGTTGTTTCTATTCACCACTGATGAGTCAGCTTGTTTAACAACACTCTCATTTATTTTCTCCAAAGTCTTTGTGTTTTTCCAGTTAATTTGCAAGACAATTCTGCTCCTTTTAAGTGAGATGTATTTCAGTTTATACACTGATAAGCATTGAATTATTTGTTTAGGAAAATGGCCAAGTCATGCTAACTTTTCAGATGCACTGGGGATAGTAATGCTGAAATGCTTTTTCTTGCTTCCATAATTGGCTTCTATTAAGTTATTTCTATATTTTGCTTTATTCTTTGGACATATTTATATTATTGTTGCAATAACTTCACAGGAAATGCTTTTGATGCTGATGACATAATGAAGACTTAGTTTACGAAAGGATTTTTGTAAACCATTAAAATGGCAAGATTTTAACAATCTGAGGAAGACTAAATATAAGGGTGATATCAGAGTTGGATATAAATTCTGCAAAACATGAAAAATGATTCTTTAGTGGCTTGTTCAAGAGGGGACAAAAGTCAGCATAGTCTCATAGAAAAGGTGAAATTCATGCAAATGCACAAAAAATTGATTTCTTGGGAATGCAGCATCTGAGATGAGTTAAATATTTTCATATGAGAAAATGTAAGATCTTTTATTGGACCAATGTTTGCTCATTTCTACTGTGTATGCACTTCTTTTACTAACTATTGTTCTCCATGCAGCTGTTTGACATTTTAAATTGTCATTCATTTGTTGGATTTGGTTGCTCGTAGCTAGAACCAATGAAAAAAACATGTTTAAATAATCCGCTTCTGAATGGATGCCATGATACTGATGGGTGCCAAATCACAATTGGGATTTAATTGGCGAGTCAGTCTCGCTTTCCAGCTCAACTTGAGGATTGCATTCAAAATCTTGATCATTGATCTGATACTCCCGTGCTGGGGAAGAAGAGTGAGTGGGTGGTATATTTGAAAGTGGGACCTCAAACGATGAAGACCTTCTAGTTTATGTAGGGCTTATTGTCACATTTTCAAATGCTTGAGTCACCTGAAATTTACTCAGAAAGGTATTTTAAACAAATATCTGTTCTTTTTTTATTTGGGACACTGTTGTGCAAGTAACAGAATGATGGGTAATGGCACTATTTATAACACTACATTACATGCTGGTGAACAAGCTTACGAAGACTTACCAATCCAATTCTGTGGAATTGTTTCTGTATGGTTCACTATTGCAACTTGAGAAAATCTAAGTGGAAGATTCAGTATTATACAGTAATGGATTGTTTGTGTTATTCTAAGTTGGACTTTTTATTATTACTTCAAGTTGGGTAGGGGCAGGTTATCTTGTAGAATTCCTTGCTTTTTTGTAGAATTCCTTTCAGAGGCTACCCTGCCTCAGGAGCAATTTTTAGATACGCAGCTGCTTTAGACAAAGTTGGATCCATCTTTTGAACAGACTTCAAAGGTTCCCACAGATGCAAACTGAAAGCTTGCTCCTAGCTATTCTGTTTTGGCCATTGGCTTGGTTCATAAGAGCCAGGATTAGAGCTAGTTTGAACCTGATACCAGTACAATCATTTCTTGGCTAAAAGTGCAAAGTTAGAATAATAGTGTTGTTTAAATGCAAATACTGGAAACCATTCTAAAATAGGAATGGAACATACAACTTGGAATAAAGTTGCACAAGACACCAAACTGGAAAAAAACATAACTCTCAGTATTGAGAATAGAATTGAAGATATCAGCCAACTCCCAGAGGAGTTGAAAATTATATAAATCACAGCGAAGGTGATCAGCTGAATTAATGAGGCTTCATTAAAATGCATGAAAAAAAAATTAAATTTAACTTTACCAACTGTGGGGTATGAGTCTACTTCCTCAAAAATGTTGTGTTAAAATGCAGAATTCCGGATAGCCTTTTTATAGAACATGATGATGATGAATCCAAACCATTAAGAATGTATGTAGTGGGAAGTAAGAAATAAAGTAACCTGGGGAGGCAGCTAGATAATTCAATGGTGGTCCAATTTGTGAAATTGGGCATGCTTTAAGAGTTCATTTACTGGAAGGAGCAGTTAGCTTGGGCATCTCAGATGTGAGGTTCTGTAGTCAAAATATTAAAACTTTTCAACACTTAAAGACCTTGGAGTGTGTAAGAGCTCTACTTGGATTTCCTAAAAATCTGGCCAAACATATGCAAATTAATTAACCCAAGGTCACCAAGTTTATTTGGTCTACTTATTGGCAGGCACGGTAGCGTAACGCTTTACAGCACCAGTGAACCGGGTTCAATTCGTGGGTCAGGGCCAGTGCATGCAGAGAGGGTTGGTGGAGTGTAGAGCCACGGAGGGCAGCTCAGCTTATAGGATGCTCACAGCTTCTCATGAGACCTGGAGGAGTATTCCTGCCCCCAGACCTGGATATCTACAGCAGGAGATCCACTTCATTCTCATAGGTACCCTGCTTGCTTAATATCAGGACATTGTGGAAGATAGATTAGCAATGGTCAACTCCCGCCACTGTCTGTAAGGAGTTTGTATGTTCTCCCCGTGTCTGCGTGGGTTTCCTCCGGGTGCTCCAGTTTCTTCCCACGCTCCAAAGGCGTACGGGTTGGGAAGTTGTGGGCATGCTATGTTGGCGCCGGAAGCGTGGCGACACTTGCAGGCTGCCCCCAGAATACTCTACACAAAAGATGCATTTCACTGTGTGTTTTGATGTACATGTGACTAATAAAGATATTGTATCTTATTGCTGAGACCTTGCCCACACAATAAGTGTGTGCCAAAATTAATGTTTGCTTCACTTTATACTTGCATTTCTGTATTGGAATAATCAGCACTTGGGGAATTAACTCCCAAGGGTACATGAGAACATGTCCAGGTCGTCCACTGTCCATTTCCCTCCATAGATGCTGTCTGACCCACCGAGTTCCTCCAGCATTTTGTGTGTTGCTCCAGATTTCCAGCATCTGCAGTCTCCTATGTCTCCAGGTCACTCAGTCTTTTGTGTTTTGAAGAACTGGAATGGATTCGACTCACCTGTGGCCGGCAGCTAAGAAAGCAAGAACACAAAAAGATAGGAGCAGGAGTAGGCCACTTAGCCCCTCAAGACTACCCCACCATACAATATGATCCTGGCTGATCTGCCCCAAGCCTCATCTCATCTTCTGCACCATTAACACATTTAACTTTTTGAATATTTTTAAATTATTGAAGCCTTTGTGAAGTGTTTATTGGTGTCTCTGATTAAGAAACACTTAAAGCACTTCAAAGCCCTTTTGATAAGAGCAAGCTGTCAGCAGACCATTGGGCTGATGCAGGGGTGTGTCTCTGCGTGTGGTGCAGTCTGCATCGTGGGGTGAGGGGATCAGCTCAGTCCGTTCTGTTTCCAGTTGAGCACTGAGTGTGGTGAGTTCAGGTAGTCGTGATTAAAAAAAAACAAAAATGCTGGAAATACTCCACAGGTCAGGTGACATCTGTGGGAAGAGAAACAGAGCTCTCTTTCTTCCCGCAGAGTTAACTCTGTTTCTTTTACAATAGATGCAGCCTGACCTGCTGAGTATTTCCAGCACTTTCTGTTTTTATTTTCAATTTCCAACATCTGCAGCTTTTTGACTTGGTCCATTAGTTTAATGGGGATCACCTTTTTATACATAACAGGTCCTGATTGTACATATTATAGTTATCTTTATTCACTGTACCAAGTAATTCAGCAGGTTCACTTACAATATGTCAGTGTCACTTATGTTTTATCCTTAGACACTGTATCAGTGAAACATTTGAGAGGCTTTTATACAGATCCTAGCCCATCAGTGTCCAATGGTGGCAGAGCCCTATTCTGAGGTCTCTCCCCACAGTGCCCTTGCAATGTCTGCAACAAGCTGCAGTGTGTAACCGTGACATGTACTCCCATACCTTGCAATGTGCCAATCAGCAGCTTTGGAAATCACATCACTCCGATCCATCAGTGTATGAGGATCCAACACTGGTAGCAAGTGTCAGCAATTCCAAAAGTACATCGTTAATCACCTTCTGACAGTCATCAGGACCCCTGCTGCAACGGGCACTGGAAGAAGGTGGATGCCACGGACTCTGGAACTGGTCCAAGTAAGGATGGGCCTCCTTTAAGTAACTCCAGAGCAGACTTCATCTCTCTCCATAAGACCTGCTACAGTGCGTGATGCATCAAATGGTTTTGCACAATATCAGAACAAGCATTTCCAAATGTTGACACACTGATGTCTTACATAGAGAGGACCTGAACGTGTGCCACTGATTTTTGATAAAATTCTATTGCACAGTGTACACAAGTATTGTACAGCATATGAGAATTCTGAGGCAACTGAATCCACCACATCAACCGTGAATTCCTATGTTTCATCTGAAGCATGGATTGGATGGGGGTAGGGAAGTCTTTCTCTATATCCTCAACAAAATCTTCTGAATTATGTGCACGTGCTTTAAATTGCCCCATTCAACCTTCAGAGACCACACGGCAAGAGGATCAGCCTTTTGGAACGGAGGTAGAGGAAAGGGTATAAAGGACTACTTGAATTTACATGGAACCTTTCATGAGCAGGATGTCCCTAAGTGCTTAATGACCAGCAAGGTATTTTTGAAGGGGTGGTTTCGTTGTAATGCAGAGGAATGAGCAAATTGCCTCCACCAGGAGCCCACATACAGCAGTGGAGATGAACACAGAGGGCATCTGTTTGTTGGTGTTTCAGAGCAGTGGAAGTTGGCTACAAGGCTAGAACTCCCCAGCCGGGGGCTCTTTCGTATTCACCCAGGTGGGCAAACAAGCCTTTTCTGGTACTGAATGCATCTTATTGCAGTACTGCCACTGTATTATAGTGATGTTTCAGCTCCGGTTTTGTGCTTGGGTCTCTGGAATGGAGATTGAATCCTTGGTAATGTGGCTCAGAAGTAAATGCATTACACTGATTTGCAGCCAGGGAGAATTGTGCACCAAGGATCTGGTCTATAATTCCACACCTCTATGAATTGTTTTGTATGATTGAGCAAATCATGAAGATCAAAGTGTTTTCAGTAAGCACCTGGACAAGAATGAAAGACAAACTAACAATACAGCAGTAGAATTAGCAGGGAGTGACAATCTGCACTGTGGTTTGCTGTTACAGTCACTGAAAATTCTATTGTAGCCTAACAAAGTGGAGCTTGGACAATGGAACTGGGAGTTGGATTTCATATTACGTTAAAGTTTCAGAAAGTCTCACAGCAGTCTATTCAGTAAGCTTGGAGATTTAATTTGGGAAATGATATCTTTTGATGATCATAATATGATGGTTGGATTTGTTAAGCCTCTCTGCATTGAAGCATGTGTAAGACCTTCACATAATGAATTACCTTTGAAGTAGAGACAATTGTATATTCACCAGATTTATTATTATGATGTAATGCATTGAAGCATGCATATGTGAATTATTAAGGCATTTATATCCTATGTTTTGTTACAAGCAAAAACAAACCTTTTTAAATAATCACACAATGGCTTGGCTCTGAAAATTGCAGGCAACTTAATGGGAAAGAATGGTTAATGTCTTATGCGTTACTCTTTGTGAGAACTTAGTGAGAACCATTAAGATGAGCTACAGCCCTGTTGACAGAAGAGTACTTAAAAACTGCTTTCCAAAGGAGTAAGATTGCCAACTCTGCAGTTGGAAGTGTTTCTGACGGTTTAATCATCTGGCATTCTGAACTGATGATGTTTGATTGAGAGATTTCTGAAAAAATTGTCACATTTGCATTTTTCTGAGTAATTTTTGAGTGGTTTTATGCCAGCAGCTGTTGTCCAAGAACCAGGAGGCCACCAAGCAGCAGGTGGAAAAGGGAGCCTGGGACAGGGGTAAGGGTAGAAGAGATGGGGGAGCTGTCTGAAGAGGACTTCAGAGATAGAAAGAACATTGATGCTACCAAGAACTAACCTTAACACAAAAGTATTTTACACGGTTAACTGATAGCAGTACCACAACACTCGTCAGATTAAAGGAGGAAAGCTAAGCAGGAAGAAGTTGAAGGAAGGAATTCCAGAGCTTAGGCCCTTAGCAGCTGAAGGCATTGCCTCCAGCGTTGGAGTGGTTAAAGCTGGGGATGTTTAAGAAAGTAGAAATGGAATTTGCAGAATTGTGGAGGTGGAGGGAGATGCTTGAGTTGTGCAAGGTTGTTTTAAGTAGACTAACAGAATTGATTTAAGAATATTAATCTGAAACTCATGGATTTTCTATCATTACTTTCAAATCAAAACAAAATAAACTTGTTAAAATGGATTGGTGAACACAGAATAGGCTTGCAATTAAATATGGTCCCAGATTTGCATATTACAGTTACATATTAAAGAAGTTGTATTCCATTTAAGCTGAGGAAGGAGGTGGCTGTATCACAGAATGGTTGCAGTATGGAAGGAAGCCCTTTGGCTTGTCACATCTGCACTAGCTCTAGCTGTAACAGTCCAGCTCTTTTGACTTCAACCCTCTCCCCATATCCTTTAAAATGGGGCCATCTAAACATACATAGAATAGTGGAAGGTTCAGTTTTGCTGTCTTGTTTATGATTGTGTTTTTTTTACCAATTTCAAGAGCTTTTCATGGGTTTTTAAACATGAAGAGTTTAATAGAGACTGCATGTTCCATAAAATGCGGACTCGCTAATATTACTACTTTGATACCAATTAAATATTAGTTTCAAACTTGACATTACACTATTGATTTGGGAAGGAACACATTTTGTTTATAACAAAAGATGGAAAAAATGTTTTGAATTTGTCTGAAGGAGATGCTGAACCCCAGTTGGTAAGTCCAAGGGTGAAGAAATGACAGGGATCAATTCCTCTGATCACACTGTTTGAATGCTTTCTCATTTATATATAAAAAAATATGGGTCAGGTGGCTTTTTAATTCTCAGTGGGGTGAATGTCTTTGAGGCTGCTGTATCAGAAATTATTTTGTGCTTCACTGATGAAATCAAGGTGGTTAACAGAAACGGCATGAGGGGTTTACCTCCCCAAAATCAGGAGCTGGAAATAATCCACCCATAGCATGGAACTTCTGGAAGTATTATTTGAGCTAATACATCTTGCCTTGATGCAGAGAATATCTATCATCAGCTGTTGACAGGCAGATTTCTTTAAGATTGGGCCATTCTCTGCAGCTTCCTCATCAGGTGACTCCCCTTCTATCTCCTGACCAGCTTGTAGATTCTGTTCACTGAACTCAGCACAGCAGTGTTGCTTCATCTCCCCATGCTGACCTCTCTAAACCCACCTTATGCCCCTTCCAGTCCATTCCTTCATCTTCCTGCACCTTTGCTCAGTACATTCTCTGGCATCTCTTGAAGATGCATACCCTAGTACTTATTTATTGTGACATCGAGGTCATTTGGCCCACCAAGTCCATGATGGATGCCACCAGAGATATCCCATCAATCCCATTCGCCCTCTACTTTTTTCATGTGGCTCTGCAACTTTATTCTCTCTCACATGTCTCTCAACTCCCCTTTGGTTCTTTTGCCACTTACCTCCATTAAAGGGTAATTTACAGTCGTCTACCAGCACATCTTTGGGGTGTGGAAGGAAACCTGATCTTAGAAGCAGAAGCATTAACTGCTGTTCCACTGTGCCACCTTCTAGGTACATACCCTGGCACCTCACCCAGGTACTTACTTCTGTCTATGAATCATCTAAAGGCACTATGGAAATGCAAGCCACTTGTACCAATGCAGAAGTAATTTGATTTTCTTTGTACCGAACTGGAGGATTAAATAAATTGGCTTTCTTCAGAACCTCCTGCTAATTGTTTGTTAATCTGTTTTTGGAAAGGAAGTGGGAATATCTTGTGTCGGAGCTTGGAACAGAGTATCTTCCTGGATGTTTAGCATCGGGCATGCAAACAAAGTGACCTGCCCCAAGAAGCCGACTGAGTGTAACTAGAATTTCAATGCTTGGGCTGTTGACCTGCGAGAGGACGCTGACATTACAAAACCCACCAGGAGGAAAGTCAATCCAGAGACCATGTTGGTGATATCTCTCCAACGCTTTGAAGTCTCTGCTACATGTGGTCCATTTCTCTGCAGTTTCCAGGGTCTCATCATGATACATGGATTGTATTGCATAGTGGGAGCAAGTTGGTAGAGGAGAGCCGTCTTGACTTTTCTGCTCCCCTCACCCACTCTAACCTCACCCCTTCTGAATGCACCAACCCTGATGTAGTCATCAAACCAGCCAACAAAGGTGGTGCTGTGGTAGTCCGGTGTACTGACCTCCACCTTGCAGAGGCCAGATGCCAACTCTCGGACACTTCCTCCTACCGACCCCTGGACCATTACCCCACCAAGGACCACCAGGACATTATCACCCGCACCATCGCTGACCTCATCACCTCAGGAGATATCCCCCCGCCTCCACAGCTACCAATATGACAGTCCTGCAACCTAAGACTGCCCGCTTCTATCTTCTCCCCAAAATCCACAAGGAGGACTGTCCCAGCAGACCTATTGCCTCCGCATGATCTTGCCCCACTGAGTTCGTGTCCTTGTACCTGGACACTATTCTGTCCCCCTTGGTCTAATCCCTTACCACCTACATCCGTGACACCTCACGTGCTCTCCAACTCTTCCACAACTTCAAGTTCTCTGGCACACACAACCTCATCTTCACCATGGACGTCCAGTCCCTATGTACCTCCATTCCCCATCATGACAGCCTCACCGCCCTCCACTTCTTCCTTGACCAGAGACAGAACCAGTCCCCTTCCATTAATGCTCTCCTCTGCCTGGCTGAACTTGTCCTCACCCTAAACAACTTCTCTTCCAATTCCTCTCACTTTCTACAGACTAAGGGTGTAACCATCAGCACTCACCTGGGCCCCAGCTATGCCTGTTTTTATTGGCTACATTGAACAGTCTCTTTTCCAAGCCTACTCTGGGTCCCATTCCTCAACTCTTTCTCTGCTATATCGACGACTGCATTGGTGCCACCTCTTGCACCCGTGTGGAACTTGACAGTTTCATAAATTTCACCACAAATTTTCACCCAGCTCTCCAATTTATTTGGACTATCTCTGAAACCTCTCTCTCCTTTCTCGATCTCTCCGTCTCCATTTCAGGAGATTACTTATCCACTGACATCTTCTACAAACCCACTGACACCACAGCTAACTTGATTTCAGCTCCTCTCACCCTGTCTCTTGCAAGGACGCTATCCCTTTCTCTTAATTTCTCCGCCTCAGCTGCGTCTGCTCTCATGATGAGGCTTTCCACTCCAGGACATCTGAGATGTCCAACTTCTTTACTAACCATGGCTTTGCTCCTTCTGAGGTTGAGAGAGCTTGCACCCACATCTCTGCCATTTCCTGCACCTCTGCTCTCACCCCCACCCCTCCCAGACCCAACAGGGGTTCATCCAACCAGCCTACGTATCCAACACATCATTCTCCACCATTTCCGCCATCTCCAATGGGACCCCACCACCAAGGATATCTTCCCCTTCTCACCCCCTTCAGCCTTTTGTAGGGAATGCTCTCTCGGTGACTCCCTGGTTCACTCCTCACCCCCCCCCCCCACCCATACTGCTCCTACCCCGGGGACTTTCCACTGCTCCCACCATAGGTGCAACACCTACCCCTACACCACCTCCATCCAGTGACCCAAACAGTCCTTTCAGGTGAGACGGAGATTCACCTTCACCTCCCCTAATATCATCTGCATTCGGTGCTCCAAGTGTGGCCACCTCTACATTGGCGAGACCAAACGCAGACTAGGTGACTGTTTTGTAGAACACCTGTGCTCTGTCCGCGATCTGCATCTCCCTGTTGTCTGTCACTTCAACTCCCCCTCCCACTCCATCACTGATATATCAGTCTTCGGCCTCCTCTGCCAAGAGAAGTCCAAACTGGAGGAACGGCACCACCTTTTTCCGTCTTGGGACCTTGCAGCCTAATGGCATGAACATCGAATTCTCCCACTTTAAGTAAACCAAACCCCCACCCCCACCATGCCTCTTCTTTTTCCTTTCCTAGCCTATCTATTTTCTCCTCACCATTTTTTCTCGCTCCTTTTCCTTTTCCTCCCCTCCCCTCCCCCCATGCTGCCTGCCTCCTTACCTTTGACCCATCCTCCGGTGGATCTGCTCTCCTCTCCTCCCCTCCCCCGTACCTGCCTATCACTATCTCTTACTTGCATCTGCCCATCACCACCTTGTGCCCACCCACCTCCCCTCTCTCCACCTATCACTGGTCTGCTTTCCCCCACCCCCCCACCCCGCTTCCCCTTTTCCTATCTTCAGTCCTAAAGAAGGGTCCTGACCCGAAACGTTGACCATGGATGCTGCCTGGCCTGCTGAGTTCCTCCAGCAGCTTGTTGTTTTTTTCATCTAGATTCCAGCATCTGCAGTTCTTTATTTCTCTGGTAGAGTACTATTGTGGATGTTTGTTGTGAGGCCCATTCTAATGTATTGACTGACGTTAGAGTAACGTTGGTTCTGGAGTGGAGGTGACAAATGTTGAACTGTTTTCCATTTGACCTGCAGACAAAACTCCACTGCAGCAGGTAGCTTGCTGGAGGTGTGCGACAGTATTCCAGTGAGTTGCAAAGTTTAGTGATGCAACAGTAGTGATACAGTGATGCAGCCTTGCCTCTCAACAGTCTGAACTGAGATTGGGTCTGCTTTGGACCAGCTGGTTAGGGTCACAGCTCACGTGCCATCATGTTGCAGATTTAGAATGGAGACAGACTTCTGCAGGTAGCCGGATTTGGTAAGGATGTGCCACAGTCACTCTCGACTGACAGAGCCAAAGGCTTTTGCGACATTGAAAGCAATCACCTATAGTGATTGATACTGCTCCCTGAATTATTACTTTTGGAGTTGTCATGGCATGAAGGTCATGTTCAGTGTGCCTCTAGATGGACAGAATTCACACTGTGATTTGTAGCAGATCTTCAGCCACAGGGAGGAAGTAGTGGAGGACGATTCTAGGGATGACTTTCCCTGCAGCAGGCAGCAATGTGCCCCCTCTGTAGTGTTCTCAAGGCTGGACTGCATGGGGCACTTGGGAGCAGAGGTAGGTGGGGGATGCAAACAGCAAGGGTTGTCTGGTGCAGGGAAGGTAGAGGGGGAGGGGTAGAAGGGTTGGAGGGAGGAGCTCTGCGAGAAGGTGGGAGGAGATTCAGGACTGGGGGGCACTAAAGAGAAGAGATTGAGGGATGGGAAGGATCGGGGTGAGGGGGGTTAAGGATGGTGTTCGGTGGGGTGAGGAGTAGAAATGAGGAGGAAACAGTGGGCAAGGGCACCTGCCTGAGCCCACCCCAGTGTGAATGAGTGCAGTGAGTGTATATGTAAGACAAGACATCTTTATTAGTCACATATACATTGAAATACACAGTGAGATGCATCTTTTTTTGCGTAGTGTTCTGGGGGCAGCCCGCAAGTGTCGCCATGCTTCTGGCGCCAACATAGCATGCCCACAACTTCCTAACCCGTATGTCTTTGGAATGTGGGAGGAAACTGGAGCACACGGAGGAAACCCACACAGACACGGGGAGAACGTACAAACTCCTTACAGACAGTGGCGGGAGTTGACCATTGCTAATCTATCTTCCACAATGTCCTGATATTAAGCAAGCAGGGTACCTATGGGAATGAAGTGGATCTCCTGCTGCAGATATCCAGGTCTGGGGGCAGGAATACTCCTCCAGGTCTCATGAGAAGCTGTGAGCATCCTATAAGCTGAGCTGCCCTCCGTGGCTCTACACTCCACCAACCCTCTCTGCATGCACTGGCCCTGACCCCTGACCTTTCCTGGCACCAGGGTTGTACTCGTGTGCCCATAAATCCCTGGCTGGAGCCTCCTGCCAGTAGTTCACCCTTCTGTCTGCCAGTCAGGCTGCCCAATTTTCAGGCTGCTGGACAGGAAGGGCCCCTGCAGTAGCTGCATCAGGTCTCATTGTTAAGATGAGCAACCCTCCATATCTATGGCCTTGCTGACTTTGGAAAAAGTTACACCCTCCCCCACACGTCCCTGCTATATATGTTAATGTCAGGGGCAATATGTTTGCGAATTCTATCAGTTAGATCTATATCATGGAACATTGCCCTCATTTGAACAACAGTGTCTGATTCGTCATAGAAAAGTTAGTGGAGAAGATCATCCCCGGCCAGAAGCAATTTGCCTACTGCCACAACAGGTCTACAGCGGACACAGTCTCACTGGTTCTCCACTGTTTTGGAGCACCTAGACAACTGGCTACTGTTTATCTATTACAGCTCGCCGTTCAACACCATCATCCCCTCAGTACTAATCAACAAGCTTCAAAGCCTGGGCCTCGTATCTCCCCCTGCAATTGGATCCTCAACTTCCTTATCAGGAGACCACAGTCAGTGCGGATCAGTAGTAACATCTCCTCCTCGCTGACAATCAACACAGGAGCACCTCAAGGATGTGTGCTTAGCCCACTGCTCTACTCTCCCTACACTCGTGACTGTGTGGCTAGGCACAGCTCAAAGGCCATCTATAAATTCGCCAATGACACCACTGTTGTTGGGAGAATCTCAGATGGCGATGAGGTGGTGTTCAGGAGTGAGATAGATTGGCTGGTCGAGTGGTGTTGCAACAACAACCTCGCACTCAACGTCAGCAAGACCAAGGAATTGATTGTGGACTTCAGGAAGGGGATGTCGGGAGAACACACACCAGTCCTCATTGAGGGGTCAGCGGTGGAAAGGGTGAGCCTGAGCAGCTTCAAGTTCCTGGACGTTAACATCTCAGAGGATCCATCTTGGGGCCAACACATTGATGCAATCGTGAAGAAAGCACGCCAGTGGTTCTACTTCATTAGGAGTTTGAGGAGATTTGGTATGTCACCAAAGACTCTTGCAAATTTCTACAGAGGTATGGTAGAGAGCATCCTGACTGGTTGCATCACTGGCTGATATGGAGGCTCCAATGCGCAGGATCGAAAACCTCAGCCAGCTCCATCATGGGCACCACCCTCCCCACCATCCAGGACATCTTCAAGAGGTGGCTCCTCAAGAAGGCGGCATCCATCTTTAAGGACCCTCACAATCCGGGACATGTCCTCTTCATGTTACTACCATCGGAGAGGAGCTACAGGAGCCTGAAGACCCACACTCAATGTTTCAGGAACAGCTTCTTCCCCTCCGCCATCAGATTTCTGAATGGTGCATGAACCCTTATATTTATTTTTGTAACTTATAGTAATTTTTATGTCTTGCACTGTACTGCTGCCGCAAAACAACAAATTTCATGACATATGTCAGTGATAATAAACCTGATTCTGATTCTGAAACTGTTGCGTAATATTGTGCTTTACTGGTTGTTCCCAGGGACATGCACTGAGACAAACATTGTCTGCTGCTGGGAGATCCCTCTCACTACTGAAGGATTGGAACCTATTTAAAAAATCTCTGACTGACTGCTGATGGAATGTGTGTGAAAGGAAGGTTGATATCATATTGATATAATGTGAATCGTGTTAGCAAATGGAATGATATGTCTTGTGCTGGGAATGATGATGTATGAATGTTCTGTATGATATAATTGCAATATATGTTTATGAACAACATATATTTTTGGGAAAAATGTCTGGATGTATGAAAACAGACAGATTTCTTATTTATTATCTGCAATTAACACATTTCCCATGAATTTTAGGAACAGTTTATGACTAAATCTTTATTGTGAAACCAGGTTTAAAATCAGCAAGTTTCCATGGTTTCCTATCCCATGGCTCACCTTTCCTTACCTGATCTGTGGTGATTTTTTTTTAATGGAAATCATCATGTGGAGATCTCTGTGACTCTGTATTGAAAGTTTTGCAAATGTTTTTTTTCCACTCAGGCTACATTTTTTCCCATCTGAATTTTTTATACAGCCAATTAAGAGCTATTCAGAATCACCACCATAGGGCATTTCTGGCATTCAGAAGTTAAATGTTTCCACATGGGCTTCAGATCACTCACTTGCAGATCTTTGCATAGTCTGCTTGCCATATCCTGAGCTGGTTGACGTGAGTGAGATGGAAACAAGTTCATTGTGTTGACCCTGGCATTGTTTGGTTTGAAGTGGTGAAGAACATCCATGTTTCTTGCTATTGATCACTATTTGGTGACTTCCACTAGGGATATGGATATGGATATCAGCCAAATTCCTGTGGTGTCATTATCCTCCTGGACAAATTGATGCTATCTCTAGAGGACAGAAAGAGGGAAATGGTTACTTCAGGAGAAACAGTGATACACAAGGGAAGCAGCTTTAAGCAAAGTTGTTTCATGTGTACATGATGTGTTTAACTACCTTGACCTATGACTATACTTAATGAATAAGGCCTAACGGTGAGGCAGAGCTGTTACCAGTTTGTACCAGAGAATAGAAAACTGAATTGATTGCATTCTGGACACAATATTTAAAGCACAGTGTAAAAGCAGCTAAGGTGAGTGAAGCCTGGAAGCACCCTTTGAAGTGGCCATGAGTAGACATGGCACATTCTACATCCTCTTCCCTCTCAGAAAAGTTCATTTGTATATGAGATTAATTTCCTTGTTTAACTAATTTAGCCCTTGGTTCTCAGAAATTAGTTAAAGTTTTCAGGTTTATTTTCTCATCTTTATTTAGATTATCATATCAGTTATATTGAAGTTAATGTAACATGTGTATTGCCATATATATTGCAAATTTATGTAATGGTACTTAATGTGGGACAGGATTTCACAAAACACATTGTTAATAAATGGGTGGTGTTATAGGCTAACAGCAGCCTGAATTAATTTATATATAACATAGGATGAAGTTGTCCACTTAATAATTAAAGGCAAAAGTAAACAGAATAAAATGCAGCCTATAAAGCAGAGATTTTGTCCTTATTAAATATGTGGTCTGCATTGGAAGAAAGATTTAATAACCATTATGCCAACAACACATTTTGGGAAGTCATATATGACAATTAGCTTTTTGTTGTCTGGATAGGCACAAGGATTAATGATGAAGTGAAACAGTAAATTGTGTTATGTTGTGGGTGTAATATAAAAAATGTGGACAAGGTAGCCTACTGATGTAACAATAGCTTTATCTTTTCTATTTGCAGGCAGCACATGGGAAACCTTGTCCAGGCACATTGGAGTCACCAGGTACAACTACATGGATAAGAATTAGCAAGAGTACAATTAAATTGATTTCATTATCTTTTGAAATTTATAATTGAAGCATTTAAAAATTAGATATATCTCAAAATAAGCCAATATACTTTTTTATTTTGGTGATTCTATATATGTGCATATTTAAATGCATTTTTAACAAGTATTCATCATTCGTAAAATATGTGTAGATATGTTGAGAAATCATAATTTCTTTTCAAAAATATGAAAACAGCTCGTATTTGGAAGACTGTGGTAATTTAATCATGCTCTTCCTTGCAGAATGTAAGTTATGTCTTTTTATTGTGAATAGCAGGTATGATGAGGTTATTTAAATATACTTGTAAAGAAAATGCAAAGGGCTAAAGACTTTAGTCCTACATTGAGCTAAGTAAACTTGATCTCATCCAAAATTTTTTTTTGCCTTTATGCTAACTCACAGCCAGTCACATTCAGCCGTCGCCCTATGCGTTGGCTACCAGTCTGGCAACCCTTCAGTTTTGAACTTCTCATTCTTGATTTCAAATCCCTTTAATGGCCTTGCCTCTCACCAGCCTTGCAATCCTCTGAGTTCTCTACCTTGGTCCAATTGTGATCTGCTGCTGATTCCTGATTTTCATTGTTCCACCATTAATGGTTGGGCCTTTATCTTTGGAGCTTTCTCCATAACCTTATGAATTTCCATCTTTCTTTCTTTCTTTATAATGACACCTCCAGACACCTCTTAAATCCTAACTATTTTCCAATCTTAGTTGCCTTTCCAAATTTTATTTTATGATGTTCTTGTGAATTCTCTTGGGGTATTTTTCTGTGTTAAAGGCATTACAGCCATTCCTCAGTTTATGAAAGGGATGTATTCCTGGAAAATGTTTCATCGAGTGAAAATTCATAAATCAATGCCTGGGCAAAATGCAATATGGGAATGTAGTACAATGTTTTCCTTTGAACAGTGAGTGATGCACCGTTCAATTTACAGAATAGCTTTGTAAATTGAGACATACAGCCCCAAAGAATCAACGGAGTTATGGCAAAAATTCGTACATTAAATATTTGTAAATCACAGAATACTTGTATTTTAATCCAAAGAGTTATTTTGGTACATGTTTATGCAGAATCCCACTGAATAGGGAAATCCCATGCAGATAAAACATCCTGGACTCTGTCACAGCATGTGGAAAACTAAAGGATGATGGGTTTGATTGTAATGGTAAAATTAGTCCAGATAAAAGTTCCATCTCTACAGTTTGCCACATTCCAGAAGCTTTATTAGCAAATCTAGGGTAAGTAGAAGATAGAACAATAAGCTCTATTTCCATTAGAATTAAATCCAGAACCAGACAATGTACAAAAATGAGCTAAAAACTTCACTCAAATTAAAATCATCTTGTGCAAGGCTGTTGTGCAATGTTTAATTGAATTGAAATATGGTAGTTTTTCCACATTGTGTGGGTAGCAGCACAAGAGTGTTCAATCATCAACGCCTGCCTCCCCCTCCATCAGGGGTTATGCCAAAGTGCAGATTTTGTGACGAGATGCAGCTGCTGGCTATTTTCCTGCACATTTGATATTTTGGAAATAGATTCTGAATAGTTATCCAGCTTGTTTCAATGATGGGATTTGTGGTTGACTACTTCATTTGTACTGCCTGACCAAATATGTCTGTTTATTTGCAAGGTTTTATTCACTGAGGTGGAAGAGCTAAAATATAAAAGGAATGGCACTGGTACTTCCAAAATTATGAGAAAATGTTTACATCGTAAGACCTTCCCCGATTACAGCACCACTTTGTGTGTAGCTACTATTGAACCAACACTCACTTTAAAAATAGTGTATTTCAGATCCATTTGATTTTTACACATCCTTCCACTAACATTAACACTGTAAAATTTACATATCCAGATTTTGCTTTGTGAAAACCCTTGATGTATTTTCATGACGGGATCTATTAACTACAAATATTGTGGACTCTATAAATCTAAATAAAACAGGGATAGTTTCATGGAGACATAAGAGACTGCAGATGCTGGAATCTGAAGCAACAAACAATCTGCTGGAGGAATTTAGCAGGTCAGGCAGCATCTGTGGGAAGAAAGGAATTGTTGACATTTCAGGTCAAAATCCTGCATCAAGAATGGTTTCACGTTGGTGACCTTTCATCAAAATCTGTTGCAGGAGTTCTGTCCCAGTGTCCTGATAAAAGTTCACCTGAAACATTACTGTTTCTCTCATCGTAGATCCCACTTGACTAACTAAGTAGTTCCTGCATTTTCTGTTTTAATTTTCTATTAACTATGTCAACACCTCTAATTAATTAAACTGGGAAGGAATAATGTCATACTTGGAAATTGCACTTTTTGATGAGCTAAATTGTCATTCACTTTATGGTAATGACCATTTGGGTCACCTGCAAAAACATCATGAAACTGGCCCCGTGTGTTTGATACAGTATAGGGTGGTTTACATGCGTTGGCTAAACAGGATCTGTGTATTTCACAGTGGGAGCACATCAACATAGCACAGCTGGTGACACATTGGTCTGCACCAATGACAGATGGGTGTCAGCCCTTAGAGCTACACTTCCCATGGCAACCAGACTGCAGCAACACACACGCTGGCTGCCATGGAGGGTAGGAGCACAGTTCCTGGATTTACTCAGTGTGATATTGAATCCAGGTTTAGGTGGTAGAGGCCAAATGGAGAGCCTTGTGCTCTGATGGGGAGGTGACCACCAACACTACCAGTTTTATGGGTGTTCACTGGAGGTGCCTTGGGTGGTGTCAACCAGAAGTGAGAACAACCCTGATAAATACGCCAAGTAAGCTGCAGGGGGTTTGCACCCCGGGCAGGGGATTACTTGGTTATTGGGTTGGTTTGGCCCAGCCATCTAGAATGCCCCAGAGGAGGCTACGTTTGGGATACTTTCATGGTAGGGCTGATGTGGCTGCACAGCAAGATAACTAACAAAAAATCAGGCCCCTGTGCACGACTCGTCCAGTACATGGAGGAGTCCATCACCAAGCTCTCACAGGAGGCTTTGATTAGCCAGGTGGCCATGACTTCCACTTGAGATTTCAAGGGCATTTTTTTGCTGCGGACCAGTGACACTCTCCCACACAGTGACTACTAGTTTAGCTGACAGCTGCTGTGGAGGCACTGATAGAGGCTATGTGACTTATTACTGCCCCAGCTATACCTGCCTCTTCGTTGGTTACATTGAACAGTCTCTGTTCCAAGCCTACTCTGGCCCCATTCCTCAACTCCTTTCTCCGCTATGTCGATGACTGCATGGTGCCACCTTTTGCACCCGTGTGGAACTCGATAGTTTCATAAATTTTGCCACTAATTTTCACCCTGCTCTCCAATTCACTTGGACTGTCTCTGACACTCTCTCCTTCCTCGATCTTTCCATCTGCATCTCAGGAGATTCCTTTTCCACCGACATCTTCTACACACTCGCTGACACCCACAGCTGCCTCGATTACAGCTCCTCCCACCCTGTGTATCTTCTACACACTCGCTGACACCCACAGCTGCCTCGATTACAGCTCCTCCCACCCTGTGTATCTTCTACACACTCGCTGACACCCACAGCTGCCTCGATTACAGCTCCTCCCACCCTGTCTCTTGCAAGGACGCTATCCCTTTTTCTCAATTTCTCCACCTCTGCCGCATCTGCTCCCATGATGAGGCTTTCCACTCCAGGACATCCAAGATATCCAACTTCTCTACTAACCATGACTTCCCCCCCCTACCGTGGTCGACAGAGCTCGCACCTGCATCTCTGCCATTTCCCACACCTCTGCTCTCACCCCACCCTTCCCAGACCCAACAGGGATAGGGTCCCCCTTGTCCTCGCACTTCATTCCACCAGCCTATGTATCCAACACATCATTCTCTGCCACTCCCACTATCTCCAACTGGACCCCATCACCAAGCATATCTTCCCCTCCCCACTCCTTTCTGCCTATCGCAGGGACTGCTCTCTCCGTGACTCCCTAGTTCACTCCTCCCTCCCCACCCATCCCGCTCCCACCCTGGGGATTTTCCACTGCTCCCGCCATAGGTGCAACACCTGTCCCTACACCACCTCCATCCAGGGACCCAAACAGTCCTTTCAGGTGAGACAGAGATTCACCTGCACCTCCCTTAATATCATCTACTGCATTCGGTGCTCCTAGTGTGACCTCCTCTACATTGGTGAGACCAAACACAGACTAGGTGACCATTTCGTAGAACGCCTGCGCTCCATCTGTAACCGTGATCTGCATCTCCCCGTTGTCAGTCACTTCAGCTCCCCCTCCCACACAATCACTGATATATCAGTCCTCGGCCTTCTCCACCGCCAGGAGAATTCCAAGTGCAAACTGGAGGAACAGCACCTCATTTACCATCTTGAAACCTTGCAGCCTAACGGCATGAACATTGAATTCTCCCACTTTAAGTAACCCCTACACCCCTCACCCCCACACCCATCCCCAACCGTGCCTTTTCCTTTCTTCAGTTTCCTAGCCTATCCGTCTTTTTTCTACCCCCCTTTTCCTCTCCTTACCTTTGACCCATCATCCGATGAATCTGCTCTCCCCTCCTCCCCCGCACCTGCTGATCACTATCTCTTACCTGCATCTACCCATCGCCACCTTGTGCCCACCCTGCCTCCCCTCTTTTGTCCACCTATCACTGCTCTGCTTTTCTCTTTATGTATTGGGCTTCCCCTTTTTCCTAATCTTCAGTCCTGAAGAAATGTCCTGACCCGAAACCTGACCCTGCTTTTCTCCATGGATGCTGCCTGGCCTGCTGAGTTCCTCTAGCAGCTTGTTTTTTCCATCTTGATTCCAGCATCTGCAGTCCTTTGTTTCTCTGCTTTGTCTTCTACACGGCCTCACCATGATCCAGCTAGAGGCTTGGTTTTTGCCACACCAGAGCAGGTTGAAACTCTAAAAAGTCAGCAACAGGAAGCAGGTAGGTCCTCAAAAAGTAGGGAGCCACCATTTGTGAGTAGTTTGATGCTCTTCATGAGCACGGGGCTCTCCACGAGCAACCTGCTGTCCTCCAGGACCAGTGCATCCTACATACGAGGAGCTAGCATTTTTGCTTAAACAGGGAAATGCCCTATGTTGGCAGATCAAGAGAGCGTGTCTCTCTTCTGTGGGAGGAAAGCACACACCCCAAAGCTTGCACCTCTTTATCACACTCAGATTATGCAGTGAGGTGACTCCAAGGAGAAGAATAAAGCAGCTGGAACCAGACACCTGTGATTCCACATCTGTCAGCAGGCTCTGCTGTGGGCTCAGGAAATTGCAACAACAGTGTGGCAGCAGAGTGTTGCACCTTTGTCTGCCCAGTCCCCTGAGAAACTGCCAGGCGTGCAGGCTCAGAAACTAGATGTCTGCCCTCATCAGGTCACCCAATCAGCATCCGCCACTGCCTCTCAGGCAGCGCACTCACCTGTGCTCCTCAACCAATTGGCTCAGGACAGCAGTCTGGAGCCAGCCTGTCTCAGGCAAGATTTTCTTGTAGCTCATCAAGGACATCTGGAAGGACTTGGAGCGAAAGAAAACAGTTTTCCAGAAACCAGACTGCAGCTGTGGAAGGGACAGAAACTATAGTGGTAAGACAGCAAAATCCACCAATAAGGTAGTGAATTGGAAAAAGCATGAAGCTGTGAATGTTCAGATCCAAAAATTCTGATTTTCCATTTTTGTATTATTTCATTTTTTATTGTTATAAATAAGCCAAAACTCAGTAGTGTGTTCAAATTCATCCTAATTTATGTCAAATCATATCCTTCATTACACAAAGAGAAATGTCACTGGTGTGGCAGCATCTAGTATTGCTGTACATCCTGGACTGTTTACTAATGGAGTGCTTTATTACTGCAGTGCCCATTGAATGAGTAATTGGAATTGGTTTATTATTGTCATTTGTACTGAGGTACAGTGAAAAACTTGTCTTGCATACCGTTCATACAGATCAATTCATTAGGCAGTGCTTTGAGGTAGGACAAGGTAAAACAATACAGAATGCAGAGTAAAGTGTCATAGCTACAGAGAGAGTGCAGTGTAGGTAAGACAATAAGGTGCAAGGTCATAACGAGGTAGATTGTGAGGTCAAGAGTCCATGTTATTGTACTAGGAAACTGTTCAATAGTTTTATAACAGTGGGATAGAAGCTGTCCTTGAGCCTGGTGGTATGTGCTTTCAGACTTTTGTATCTTCTGCCTGATGGGAGAGGGAAGAAGAGAGAATGTCCCGGGTGGGTGGGTCTTTGATTATGCTGGCTGCTTTACCGAGGCAGCAAGAAGTATAGACAGAGTCCAAGGAGGGCAGGCAGGTTTCTGTGATGTGCTGAACTGTGTGCACAACTTTCTGCAGTTTCTTGCAGTCCCGGGCAGAGCAGTTGCCACACCAAGCCGTGATGCATCCATCTCCTTCCTGTACTCTGACTCATCATTATTTGAGATACGGCCCACTACAGTGATATCATCTGCAAACTTGTAGATGGAGTTAGAGCAGAATCTGGCCATGCAGTCATGAGTATATAGGGAGTAGAGTAGAGGGCTGAGAATGCAGCCTTGTGGGGCACCAGTGTTAAGAATAATTGTGCCGGAGGTGTTGCTGCCTGTCCTTACTGATTGCAGTCTGTTGGTCAGGAGGTCAAGGATCTAGTTGCAAAGTGAGGTGTTGAGTCCCATATCTCGGAGTTTGGTGATGAGTTTGTCAGAGTATGTCAGATGTTGATGAGTATGTCAGAGAAAGCACTCCCTATTGGCTGGATGCACTCTAGAAGTTGGAAGGTGCCAGGGCAGTCTGCAGCAAATTCTGAAGCTGCCCAGTCAGGTCTCTCAATGTCAGCAGTGCGTCCCTTTTAAATAGTATTAAAAATAATAATGTAGTTTCATGTGCTCCTAGTTGTACCAAGACTGTTCAGTGATGGTCATCCAAAGGCCCTAATTTCTGTCAGCAAGGGACGAAATGGGCATTTTGCAAATAATGATATAATTTAGTGCCCATTCAAGGCCAGAAATTGCTTGGTCCAATTTTGCTTTTCACCTTGAAATGACTGCTAGAATGGCTAACTCAGGGTTACAATGATTTTTGAATAAAGTTAGCAACACTAAGTTATAGATTAGCATCAACAAATTCTGTATAAGGGTAAAAAAAAAAGTTATTTCCACCATCATTTGTTGTTGGGCCTGTTGCAACACAATGCTGGGAAACTTGCACTGAGGGGGAAAGAATGACAACAGTAGACATTGTGCATTCAGTCTGTCCAAACATTGCGTTCTCATTACTCATGGCTAATTTATGTCTAATTTCCAGCTGACTAGTGAAAGTTTTCCATATCCAGATCTAGCATCACTTAGCCAGAACCAGCAGAGTTATGCTTCAATTAATAGACCTAAAATTTGCTCTTAGTGAAGTTGAAATTATAAATCTGTAGCAGCAGGGTTTGGGCAAATGTTTTGTGAGGCTGTTGTTTAAGCTGCAGCATTGTAGCACTGAAGTGGCAATTTGCCAGTTTTGCTTTTAAACATTGAACTCCTGTGAGACAAACAGTAAAAATAAGTTTTGTTAAACTGGGCAAATTCCCAACTATCTAAAGGAATTTGACAAGTAGAAGCTGAAATACAATGGTATTGTCAAAAGAATTTTGCTGCTTCATAAAATTGCAATATTTCAATGATTTATTTGTTGTGGACCATGCCTTGTCTTCAAGCATAATTGGATATGTTTAATGTGCAGCTACAGGAGTAATTATGATTAATTGTGAATTTACTCAAAATTTTTTTTCTTCCATAAAATTTTCCATATCTGCTCAGTTTTGTTTTGGAAGTATTTATTGCTAACTTCATGGTTAATGGGGCAGTCCACATATCTAGCTTTGGAACTTAGTAAATCCCCTATAGATTTTGTGCTGGAGTAGGTGTATCCATGTTGTACTGTATTTACATTTCCATTCAGCATGTTTTCTTTTGTAACGTTTTCTGAGTGGCATGTCTGTTCAATTCACTGCTTTTACATCTACAGATAAATGCTACATTATATGTAATCACTGGCTAGTTTTTGCTGAAAGGACTTTTACATATACTCTTTTACTATTTGCTGAGTAAATAACGTACCACTTTATAGCCATAATAATTCAGTTGACTGAGATCACTTTAACATTTGCCAAAACAAATAGCAAAGGTGCTAAGTAAAACTTGAGAATATCCTTTTAAAAAAAACTTCTAACAGCGTTGGGGATCAGTGTCTTTATTTTGTTTTGCACATCCTTTCTACGTCACGCAGATAAAGTACACAGCTTCTTGTGCTTGGCTTAACATCGTAAATCCATCATTTACATTGTGATGGCTGAAACTCCTTTCATCTGGAAATCTTTTATCTGAGAACATGTTCTTTTTCATCATTGTGGGTTGGATTGAAACTTCTTGTGAAAAGACAATGTTCTAAATCATTATGCTCCAAGTTTTTTTCTGCCATGTTATTTAAATGATTGCTGAAATAATGGTCGTTATGTTTTTCCCCTTTCTTTCCTAGGCTCGATCTGAATGATATTGCAAATTGTATTCGATTGGTGGCTCCAGATTTGGGAATATTTATCATCAGTTGTATCACGTTAGCTTTTTGTAATTGTTTGGCAAAGAAAAAGAAGTCAATACAAAGCAAGGACATAGACAGCAATGAGGAGGTGAGTACCATTATTTCAGAATTACGTGGAAATTCTCCATAGAAACTTTTCTTTGACCATGCACTAGCTCAGTAATTGAATTGAAAGGTAATATATTCATGAGTTTTATGTTAGTCATATGCTTTTATATTTTTACCCTACCACTTCAATTGATAAGGGTTTCCCTTTTTATTCCAAACAAAAAAATAAGACATATAATCTGCTCTCAGATATTCCCTAATCATTTGAACTGACGGCTGGAAGGCAAATGTAGGTAAGGTCAAGTGTTAACTTGTTATTGGCTTGTGTGACTCATTGGTTAGAAGGATTTCTATTTTGTTTAGTGCTAATTGAAGGGCTCAGTTGCAGTTATTGAAAACATGGCACATTCAATTGTCTGTCTCACATATACATTAGAATATTGCATTCCTAAGATTTGTTGTAACCTATGCTTTGAAGATGGATGAAAGTAAAAGTTTGATGGCTAGAAATTCCTCCAAAATAGCTGTCATACCAAAGGCAAATTCATGGGTAGAGCTATAAGAGATGGTTCAGCCTGTGAGGTGGATCAGATCCTTGTTGGACTTCTTACCTTAAGTGTTTCATTCCTGATTAGAAAGTACTGAGTTTGAAACTTGAATCTTCTTGACATTCAAATGTGTTTACTAATTTTTAGCTGGCATCTAGGTATTCCTCCAGCATCATAGTGTTTTTCATCTAGTGCTTTGTTTGCTGGCTTTATTGACCTGTCACTACTTTTAAGTACCTATGTCCCTAGATTTCTCTGTTCCTCTTCCCCATTTCAACACTCATTTTCCAAGGAGTTTGTGTCCTTTGTTTTCTTCCAACCAAACCGAACTACTTGCTCTATCATCTTTGAAAATGCATCAGTAGTTCTCCCACCCAAGAACAAAGTTCAACAATGTAATTCTTTCCTGATTTCTCTCCCTACATCCCCAGGAACCATACATGCTCCCTGCCCTGCTCCCCAGCCATAAGTCCCTTGCTCCTCACACTTTCTGCTGACCCCTCATTCCTTCACAAGGTCTCAGTCAGTCAGAGGCCTTTCATCACTCAGCAATCCAAATGTGCTGAAAAATCACCATGAAGCCTGGATCGCTGAAATGAGAGGTCACCCATCCACATACATGCTGGGAGATTCAATTCAGTTTGCTATAGCCAGTAGGTTGGTGGATCTGTGATCATCGAGGAACTCTCCCAGTCTGCTTGCATTCCAATGAGAAATCAAGTACCAATAATTACTTCCATAATTTATTCTACAGATGATCTTTCCTTTAACTGAGAAAATGCCACTTTACTTCCAGGACTGGTCAATTTAACGAGGTAGCACGTGACTACATTTTCTTGGCCTTTTAACCTTCTAGAATCAAACATACATGGTAGTTAGAAATCTATTAAGTACCTAACATTAATTCTTACAAAGTCATTTTTATATAATCACTTCCAATTCAAGGTGGCTTTGAAATGAGATGAATTATAACTACACATACATTCATCCTTTATTATTCGCAAGGGATATTTTCCAGAGATGCTCGTGAATAATGAATTTCGCTGTAATAGTTATGACCTAAATAAACTTATGAATTTAATACTCATATCAAAAAATACTTGTTAAATATTAAGATAAGTATCCAAATAATCTATTAAATACATAAATGATATCAATAATTATGGTATGTCACTATTATTATTCAGAAAAGTTTAGGCAAGAGACTGGAATATGGTTAACAGGTGAAGTGCGCATTACAGGTATTGGAATAAAATAAAAGAAACTCCTCGCCTGCTCCTCCTCATGGCTTGCAGGCATCAAAACAATAAACTACAATAACAAAAGGCAAAATTACAAAGTAAGCTCAATAAAAACCCCATCAGAAACAATTTTTGGATATTTATATCCTCTGCTTTTTTTTAAACAAAACAGAAGATAGGCTCACACGGGTGCTATGGTGTGAGCAGCAGGGGAGACACGTTATACAAAACTGCAGTGCTTTTTGAAGCTGCAAGAATCATGCATACTTTTCTTAGTCACCTGATCACCAGTGCAGATCACCAGTAGATGAAACTGCAAGTAATAAATCTGTGAGTAATGAGGGATGAGTGTACTGCTGAATTATTTGAGAATTGGGTTTAGATAGAAAGTCAACCATCTACTATGGTGGTGGCCATCTCAATGAGAGAGTTTTATATAGTTCAAAGCCAATTACTCTTCATTAAAGTAAGTCTCTGATTGTTTAATATCTGTAGATATAATTCCAGGATTGGATTGAAATCCAAATGTCTCTACTTTGATGTTAGCAGAACATTTTTGTTACAGTGTACTCAGTAAATTATTACCAGAAAAATATTCAGACAGGGTAAGGTACAAGCACCACAAGTGTTAGATATAGAAGAGAGAGAAAGGTTGACCATCTCTTTCTTCAGATAACACTGCTTCTACATACAGCTAACTGTTTTGCTTTTCCATGGAAAACATGGATGAAATTGCAGAGGGAATGTGGAATATGTTTCACACATCAAGAGCTATAAAATTTCACAGCACAAGCTGGGAATATGTTTCATGTCTGGCACCTGGAAGGGACCAACCAGCAATCATAAAAATATGAACTTTGTACTTAGTAAGATGTTGTGCACTCTGTTTGAGAGGATAAAATTAATTGTATTCCATGTACCCATGATGGGTAGGAACAACTGTACAGTTGGATTCTGGGTAATGCATCACTTTAAATCCCCAAAAAGTGAGCCTTTTAAGTCTCCAGTGTTTTGTGTTCAATATTTTATTTAATATGTATTTCCTATCAATTGATATTGTTGCAATTTCAATAGCTGTTGAAATTATATGGTGTGCACTATGTTAAAGAATCACATGGAGTTGTAATGACAAGTTATTTCTAATTCACTTTCCAGTGAACTCTACACAGGGAGCTGAAACAAATTGTAGCCTTTAGGGTGTTGAAGTAAACAGGATAAATGTATTTCAGAACACAGACACAATTCTGGCCCTTTTTCAATGACACAGTTTCAAGTCTTTACTTTGGTTGGCTACATATATAAAATCAAAGCATTGTACAAAGTAATATAAGAAAAGAGGAAAACTAGTTTGAAGCCAGTAGTTTTTCTGCAGCATTGACTGTAGAACTGGGAGTCTTACAATTTAAAAACCACAGCACCAGCAATAGGGGTTAAACCGCAGTGTAAGAAATTTACACAGGCATTAAATTGTGAATGTGGATATAACGTTTATAATGACAAAGGTTGATTGTGAAAGACAAGTTGTACAAGCATGAGGGAAGGTGAATTTCCTCACCACCCAACTAACTCCTGCACCAGGACATGAGTGAAAGACTTTCCAACACATGCAAATTACGACGATGCTCAGCTTCTGCCAAATGTCCTATAACAGAATGGTTAAAGTTCAGAGGAAATGCACCCATAGAATTTTTCAAAATCTTGTGGGTAAACTTACAGACAGAAATATATAATTATTCAGTATTTAAACAATTTGTTTTCAATTTTTATACTAACAAAACCTAAGTGTGAGTAAACTGGTGAGAGCAAAACAATAAATTAATTTCCCATTTTTACTGCTAAATATTTTGTTTACAGTCTGAGGGTATGAATAGAGAATAGCAAACAGCATCAAATGTAAAAAAAAATCAGGGATATATAGACGACTTAGCCATTAATAATCAAGTATAATATTAAGAAACAAAATATTATGAAGAGTGATCAGCATAGATTGCAAAATGGATGATCATACTTAACAAATTATTTGCATTCTTTGAGGCAATAACTGAGAATGTAGACATGGATAATGTAGGAGATGCAATATACTTGGATTTCCCCAAAGCTCTTGATAGAGTATACCTGACAAAGGTGTCAGGGGACTAGTAGCAGAATGGATGGCAAGATGTCTGCCAAATAAAATAGAGTCTGAGGCAGCAACTCAGATTGGAAAATGATGGAACATGATGTCTCACAAGGATTGGTGCTGAATGGTCAACATTTAAATAAACAATTTCCACTCCAGAATCACAGAAAAAGAGCTTTAAAATTTGTGGTGACCCCAATATGGAGAATGCAGTTAATACACAAAAAAAAAGCTATAATTAGAAGGAGGAATGTTTTAAAGTAAGTTACAAGGTTAATTTTATAATTTTCTGTTTTTATATAGAATCATCTTTATTGTATTATAGGTACTTATAGTCTTTGCCTAAGAAGCAATTAAGAGTTCTTAGCCCTGTGACTAGCATGTGCGGTGTAGGTCAGTATAAAAGTGATAACTTTTCAAATAGCAGCCAACTGACGTGTGCTTGGGATTGGAGTGCATCCTAAATAAGCTGGGATAAAATGCACAATCATGACAATTCCAGGTATTATATCATCTCTCTGTCATATGATAGATCAGTTTTCTGAGTTTGCCATTTAATTTGTGATCTTTTAAAGAAATTGTGGGGCTAGGTTTCAAACCACTTATAATGGGCTGGGCCATTCAATTGGATGTCCACTTGTGACTCTCAGAATATTCCCACAGCATGTGATCTTGCTGTCCAACACTGAGCATCAGATTTTCAGCAGCTGCAGTTTTTAAAATATTTTTTACTAAGCTTATATAACTTTTGATCTTTTGCCAAAATTGATACATTCCAGCAAGTCAAAATTTTATGCCAGACACCGTAGATATCATATAATTTTCTGTGAATTTAGAATTTCAATGAAGCTGCAGATTGGAGAGGTAATTTTGAAATAAACTTCAATATGGATAAGTAGGAGGAGAGGCCTTTTGTTGAAATGGTTGAGGAAAGCACTTACTGCTGGGAAATGTGCTCAAGTGGCATGGAGGAGCAGAAGGATCTGGAGCTACATCACTAAAAGTAGCAGTGAAATCAGAAAATGCCGTAAATCCTCAGCAAGTTGGGCAGCATCCGTGGAGAAAGGAACTTGTGAACATGCAAATTAAGAACAGAAGTAGGCCACTCAGCCTTCAACCCAACCTGACTGTAAATTCAACTCCACATTCCTGAATACTTGCAGTAACCTTCTATTCCCTTGCTTATAAAGAACATATCTTCCTCTGCTTTAGAAATATTTGCATGGCCCTTTGAGGAAGAATGTTCCAAAGACTTGGAATCATCTCTGTATTAATTGGGCTATCTCATATTTTTAAACAATGACTCCTAGTTCTAAGATGTGTAAACATCTTCTCCACACTCATCCTGCAAAGACCACTTAGAATCTTTTATGTTTCAGACAAGTCCCTTCTCATACTTCTAAATTCCAGTGGATGCAAGCCTGGCCAAATGGGATTAATGTTTTGGGATGATGAAACTCTAATCAACCTTCCATCAGGACCAAAGGCGCACGGAAGTTAAATCGAGTCATAAAAATCAAAGCACAAGAGTTCATTTCTAGAAGGATAACACTGAAAAGCAGGGAATTTACACTAAACTTGTTCAGAACCTTGGTTAGATCATACTTTAAAGTAGTATGAATAGTCCTGGGTCTAGGAATTCCTTTGCACAACTCTTGGGAAAAGGAGTGGGTGGGGGGAGGGAATATGCTCTGGAGTTGATAATAAAATCTTCACCCAGAATGGAGCAATATTGCACCCATTTCTGACCCTCTTAGCACCTGATGGGAAATCTGGCACCTGACCTTCCACTGGGTTTTCCTTAGCACTAGAAACTTTTACCCAACATTCAAGCAACATTTTTTGTCCTCGCTGAGATTTGTAACCTTTTGCAGCCTCAAATACAAGTTCACCAGTCTGCGTGGGCTGTGCTGCTCTTGGAAATCCTGTCTTCAGGATCATTCCAGGATTCACCCAATGATTTCTGCCATTACTGCATTAAGGATGTCACCCAAACTCCACACTCAAGCAGAGAAGACTTCATCTCCTCTTCCTTCAGCAGGAAATGGGATTTTCTAGCATCGTAGGTTCTTCCAATGTTCACCATTCATATACTCACTTGTTTAGTATTACTTTTAATATCTCCCACCTAACAACCTCTGCCAGCAGTGCTGTAGTCTCCAAGATTTCCAAGGCCTCCAGACACATAGAACATAGCTCTTGCAGGTACTCTTCCTCACTGGGCTGTGCAGATCTCTCTGATTCTCTGGAAGCAATCTTACACTCCTTCTCATCATTTTTGTATCCATTCTTTAAGCAGCGGCACTCCCCTGTAGCCAGAAGAGTGTTGTTTGTATTGTGACCGTTTAAGGGGTGCCTGCTGATATCGCAGCTGGGAGGCTGCAAATCACAGCTGCAAGAAATTTCAACTGACACACCACAATGTTACACAGGGAACTGACAATCTAATCCTGGGGATCTCATAGTAGGTGACTGCAGTTTATGAAAACTTTAAGGAAGTGTTAGTGTGAAACTCAATGCTGTTTTAATGTAATTTAAATATGGTAAAGCAATTTTTAGACTCTAGTTTCCATATGGCCAAAAGGGCTGTAAAAGCACTGGAGCAGGTGCAAGTAATGGGATGAGACCAGAGCAGTGAGGTTTTATCTATTGCAAAGGATTGAATAGGTTGAGCGTCTGTTTTCTAGAAGAGAGAGCACTGAGTTGTGTCTTGACAGAAGTCCTAAAGGTCGTGTACGGGTTTGATAGAGGAGAAACAGAAATGTTACTTCTAGCCACTGAGATAAGAACCAGGGCCATAAATAAAAGATAGTCAGGAGAAGCTCCTTTGGCCAAATATTGTCAAGAATGTAAAGCTCACGATCACAAAGAGTAATTGAAGCAAATATTGTCGATGAAATTTGGGGAAGGTAGATAAACACATTGGGAGGAAAGGGGTAGGAGGCTGGGTTGGGTAGGATGAAGAAATCTGGAACTAGGTTTGTGTGGACTCTTTGGGCCAAATAGCCTGTTTTATGCTACATAACACTACCTAATGTAATCCATTTGATTTGGTTCACGTACAGATTTTAATTGGCTCAGGAAAGGCCCACAGATATGGAAAAGAATCAAATATTTGAAAAGCTCTCAATTTCCAATCTTGTTTGTTATTCTCAGTCAAAACATATCTCTCACATTAACTGAAGGACAGCTGTTTTCTATCCCTTTTAGATGGTGCAAGAGTTTCTCTATTAAACCCAAAATAATTAAAAGGAAGAGTCAAGTCAAAGCTTCCATAATGCTCTTGTTTATCTCAACTACCCATTTGTGTGTAAAATGTTCACAATTCTTGGAAGTTTTCCAGTGCCAGTGTTGTGCCTGCTTCATGATACAAGCTCACAATTCCTGCTGCAGTGTTTGAAGAGTACACTACGTACTCCCTCTTGCTCCCTACCCAGCCTCAAACTTCCACGCGACTAGTTCTCTATGCTTCCTGCATGCAGGAGCCAAGGTCTTTCAGCATCTCGTATGTAAAAGCACAATCCTAGGCTCGTAACTATCATTTATCTCTTCCTTTGGTTGGCTGTCCATTTCTGTTTATGGTCCAGAGTATGAAAATATTGCATGAAATATGAGTAGCAACAAAAAGGCAGTTTACTAGAGAGGTGATTGGTTTTCTGCTGCTGCAATAAACGTTTTCTTTGTGGTGCCAGATATAAACAGTCGCAAACACATTTATTTTTACCTTTTTGAAAAGGATATTGGATAAGGCTGTATTTAATATTTGCATTAATGCTGCACAATGCTAATTTTCCGCTTTATCCTGGAGTACAAAACGTATATAAAAGAAATATTTATAAATAACTATGTACAAAACAAACATGTATAATCTTCCTGACCAAGAAACCTTTTCTGCTTTTCAAATTATATTTCTAGAAATTAATTGGATAGCAGATTCCAACGTGACTTGGGGAAATGATTTACATAAGAATTCTCTCTTCTACCTATTTTTTAATGGCTAGAATAAATGCATATTGTCTAAATTTGGGGAAAATATAATATTAAAAATGTATGTCTATTGCAGTATTTTTGTGATAGTTTATGGCTATAAACAGGAATGTTCTATCATAGATTTAATCCAGATGTTGTCGTCCCACCGATTTACAGGAACATCAAAGAGTGATGGAGAAATGCAGCCTCTGTATATCGTCCACACTGACCATCAGCCACCTATTTTACACTAATCCTACATTAATCATATTTTTTATTCTCCCCACATTCTCTTCAACAACCCCCGGATTCTATCACTCACCTACACACTAGGGACAATTTACAGTGGCCAATTAACCTACCAACCTGCACATCTTTGGCAGGTGGGGGAAACCAGAGTACCCAGACAAAACCAACTCCATCACAGGGAGAATGTGCAACTCTACACAGAGAGCAGCCGAGGTCAGGATTGAACCCAGGCCTTTGGCGCTGTGAGCCAGTGACTCTACTAGCTGTGCCACTCTGCCACCCCAAAAATGCACAACCATTCTAACTCTTGAAGCTTAGGCTTTTTTTTTCCAGAAGGTTTTGCAAACCATGGGAGAGGTTGTATTTCTTTGGAATCTGAAGGGTGAAAGTCAGCAGGTTGCAGTGAGGAGAGGGTGTGTCTGCTTTTGTCAGCTTTGACTTGCAATTCAGAAGACTTTGCATGTTGCTCTCCTCTACAATGTGAAGAGAAGGATTAGTCTTTGGGGATTTTGGCATATTCCAACATCCTGGTCACAACTTCAGCAATGACCCTGTCAAGGTTTAATAGCTGACAGTGTTAAAATTGTATGGAAAATAAAAATGGATAAAGTTTAGAAAAAGAGAATTGAATGTATAAAATGTCTTTCATTTCCAAAAGAACTTTACAGCAGAGAAAGTACTTTTGAAGTGTAATGCAGTAAACCCAGCACTTGGTTTGTGTCCAACTAGCTCCAAAAAACACTAGTTTGATGACCTAATAATATTTTCTGGTGATGTTGATTGAATTAACAATAATGGACAGGAAATCAGAAGCAACTCCCCACTCTGAAATACTGCATGGATTTTCATGTTTAATATCTCATTTGAAAGATGGCACCTCACATATTGCAGCACTCCTTCGGTACTGCACTGGAATATCAGCTTACGTACTTGTGCTCGTCTCTGGAGAAGGATTTAAACCCACAGTCTTTTGAGTTAGTGGTGAGAGTGTCAGCAAATGAGTTCCAAATGATAGGTCTATTGGTAGTTGTGTGATGTGAGATTAGCAGAGACTGCTTGACATCCATGTAACCTTGCCTTTTTTAAAAAAAAATCAACAGGGTTATTTAAAGATCAGGGGAGAGCATTCCTTAAGGAGAAAGAGAAACCTGTTTGCTAATAGCCTTGGATTAACCCTGCTGTGCTAACAGCAGCATTAATATCTACATGTATCAATAATCATCTTGAATGCAGAAAAACACTTCAAGGCAGTTCAGAGACATGAGGAGAGCAACATAACAGAATGAAAAAGGTTAAGAAGGATGAATGAGGTGGTTTTGAGTAAGGTGGTTTATAAAAAGGCCTCATGGGGAGGTGTGGTTGGTTGGAGGGGAATTCCAGATTAGAGACAAACAGAATCCTGAACGGCCTGGCATCAAGAAGGCAAGTAATTGGAGGAACCTAAAGGACTGTTGTCCAATTCCCCACACTGCAAAGAATAGCAAAATAAGATTTATGAAAACTTGAAGGGGAAAGAAGACGAGAAGTAATATAAAAGCAACAACATGCAAGGAGAAATTATAACGTGTGTTACATTGTCAAAACTGATGCAATATTTTCCTTGTATATACATACAGATAAAACACTGTGAAAATGTGGGAATAATCTTCATGCATGATTTGGCCATTTTTATGGTTATGTGGAAACCTGAAGCACAGTACTCAGGGAAACTGAATGCAACCAAGCAATGATATGAATTCTGTAACACTACAGTGCAATATATTTGTTTTGAAAAGATCTATAATGAGGAGCTTTGGAACATACAATTATTTCTAAATATTTCTGAGATTGCCAACTCATTATTTTATGTTGTCCTGTGGCAAAACAGCACTTCAACCACAAGATATAAAATTAAGTATTTAGACATCTATGTGTTCAGTAAAGAATACACTTTATTTCAGCAAATGTCAAGGATGACGGCAGCAAAAATGTATCTCTGAAAGAATTCATGCATGATTACTGCGGCTGGCTGACAACATTGGCTTATGCCGCTGTGTAATTACACAAAAAAGGCAAGTGTACTCTTGTCATTATCATTCCTGCTGGGTGAAGGTAGATGACAGACTATTCAATCACGGAGACCATAGTTCAGCCAAATTCCATTCTTGCCTTCGTTTATGCACTTACTTTCCAAAAAAGGCAACAGCATGGTCATTGAGACTATGCTCTCTGCACCACTCTAGGGTTATTGCCATGCCAGTTAAGGTCAGGTCATCCAGCACTGAGCAGGAGCTGAGCCAGGGGCTTGCAATTGGTGTGGATCAGTTACATAGTGAGCTGAAATAGATGCATGAACTCCCTGATACATGAAAGCTTTACTGAAGTATCTTAACTTGACAAAAGTTAACACGCTTTTGTCAAGCTAAGATGATGGCCTAAACTTGCTGACAAATGTTAGTTGCAGCACATGGTAAATGCCACTAAAGTTGCATGTTCAGCACATGGGTACCTTGAGCACTAGGGGCTGCATATACTATTAAATGGACACTGAGAATGCTTATTGAATTTGAAATTGCACCATTTGGTGTGTGGAGGACAACACAATAAAATAATAAAAAGATAGCAATGCATATAGCTTATGGGGGTTGGACCACCTTGTGATGAATTAGGACCTTATGTTGCTTCTATACATGTTTGGTGCATGAGTATCTTATGGTACTGGTCCTGTTATGATCATTGGTGGTGAAGATTAGGCAGGGTGTTTCTTATGGGAATAAGTATTGATTATGTTTTGTGAGATTTGTCTGTAGTTGCCAGTGAAGTATGAGCCTGAGTTCAGGGGTTGCAGTATAAACCGAAACTTTCAGTCCAAAACTGCATTAAATGGATGTGGAAGGCATTAGTGCTTTCCAGTAGGAAGGCAGCCATTATTGGTGTTTGAGAGTATCTTAATACTGTGATCATGTCACAGACTCAATATGTGGAATGTTTTCATTGCAAATGATAGCCAGAAAGGAAGAATCCATTCTGTTTTCATCTCTAGGTGTTAAGACATACAAGCTGATGAAAACCTTGCCAGCCCCAACCAGCAGCCAAGACATTTGTTGAGTTGGTTGAAGTGGCAGTACCCTGCCTCCAATCCTATAGTTTGATGGTGCACATTTAACAGACGAATTCTGGTGAAAATATCATGGACTTTCTGGCAGAGTTGGGTCAGATAACTTTTTTGAATCATGTACTAAGATTGTAATAGATTTTACATGCCTCCAAATTTCAGATGTATTAAAAACTATTAGAATCCTTACAGCTTTGACAGAAGCCAAAACTCTACCTCAAGCTTTACCTTCTGTGAAAGCCAGTCGAGTGCATTCTGGAACGCATTCTCAGCACTTTTCTGCCTGATGCCTAGTATCTGTCGGGGTCTGCTGCTTAAAGGTGTGGATGGCCAGTGAGATCAGCCCTTTGCATCCAGATCAGATGAGCAGGGGCTGTGGGGATTAGTGTGCAATAACTCCCAACCGCAGGCTGCGTCCAGCAAGTTCATTCCCAATGTCTTGGGTGTTTTTGTTTTTGGCTTAATCATTTTTAATTGTTCCCTTCATGTTTAGTGGTTTCAGAATGTTAGGGGTATTGAGAGGCACTGCAGACAATAAAGCTGGGGGAGTGTGTGGCTTTGCATTCTGCCAAAGGCTTCCACAGCACTCTGTGGGTGGGGTTTGTTCTGGTCCACAGAGCAACCTGATTAGGTTGCCCCCAGCCCTGGTCCAGAAGCTTTCATTCAACAAGTTATTCCTATTAGGTAAGTGCAGAACAATTGTGTATCTCAGTGGCAAGGATGGATGGCAAGATGCAGTGAGAAAAATCCAGGTTATTCTCTTTAAAAGTAGGTTTATCCCATTGCTGATTTAAATAAATGTCTAGATGAAGGGTCTCTATGTTGACTGTCCATTTCCCCCCACAGATGTTGTCTGACCCACTGAGTTCTTCCAGCATCTTATTTGTTGCTCCAGATTCCAGCATCTGCAGTCTCTTGTGTCTAAATAGATGCCTTGTTTTGTGCAATTCTAGCCCTAGTACACAGTATTGAAAAAAATAGATTAGTATAGAGATAAAATTAAGGTAGAAAGTCTGGAACCAGAATTAATTTAAATAAATTGTTTAATCAAATAAAAGGATTGCTTAAGAGAGTGGGCATTGATTTGTAATGTGACACCAGATTTGTAGTTGTGCCCAAAAAAAATCAAATCAGCCACAAACAAGTTTGTGAAGCTTTTTCTTAATGGTGATATTGCAGCAGTAACAATTCAAGCAGCGAAGCATTCACTCTATTGTCTGACCTATGTTGTACAAAGCTACGATTCAGCTATCTGCATTGCCATAGCATTCACATAACTTTTAAATATCTGATTACACTGTGTTGCAGTTCCTTGGGTAATAAATGTATTTTTAATCAGTCATTAAGAGGAGTGGCATGGAACTAGTCTGCTGAGAGTCTGTAGTGAATCTGGAGCAGTTGGACATAATCCACCCACATGGATTTCCACTTTGAGATAAGAACTTGGATAAGAATTTGGATAGAAACTTTGATTTACAATGCACATGGCAACAAATAGAGAGCATTTTTAATTCGTGACTGATTCTTTTTAAATTTAACTTCAAATAGCTGATATTGAAACATCTAGCAACATAGTGTGAGGATTGAGTTTTTTTAAAAAAAATCAATGTAAAAAAAAAAGTTGCAGAAAATATTTCAAAAATAATTCTTGGTTTTGGACATTGTAAGCAATTTTTTACTTGGTGGGGACAAGTCATAGTAGCCTCTCTTCCACCAATTGCAATTTTTTCGCATTTGTACTTTGAAGCTGATTTTTTTTCATGTAAACAGTAGCTGCTTCAATGAGTCTGGAGGAAGATTCTGAGAAAAGGTTATGAATTCAGGTGTTTCTTTAGACCTTGCAAGGGTGAATATTCAAAAAAGTGAAAATGCAAGTTAGTATTTTTTTCTTGATATCACTATAATAATGAACACATTAAACAAAGAACCATAATGATAAGAACATAAGAAATAGGAGCAGGAGAGGGCCATCTGGCCCGTCGAGCCTGCTCCCCCATTCAATAAGATCATGGCTGATCTGGTCGTGGACTCAGCTCCACCTACCTGCCTTTTCCCCAGAACCCTCAATTCCCCGACTATGCGAAAATCTATCTAACTGTGTCTTAAATATATCTAATGAGGTAGCCTCCACTGCTTCCCTGGGCAGAGAATTCCACAGATTCACTGCTCTCTGGGAAAAGCAGCTTCTCCTCATCTCTGTCCTAAATCTATTTCCCTGAATCTTGAGGTTATGTCCCCTAGTTCTAGTCTCACCTACCAGTGGAAACAACTTTCCTGGCTCTATCTTATCTGTCCCTTTCATAATTTTATGTCTCTATAAGATCCCCTCTCATTCTTATGAATTCCAGCAAGTATATTATGATGAAGAATTGGTACCTATCATGATTTGCAGTTATTTCTTGACAGAATGAGGTACTCAAAGAACACAATTCATTTCATTTCCTGGATCAATCAAAAAGTGCTTGCTGTATTCTTCTCAGAATTTTGTTTTGAAATCTATTACTGATGTGTGTATCTTGTCTCTACGTCAAAGCACTCATTTTGTTGACACTTAGCATATATGTGTGAGAGAGAGAGAAGGGAGAATTTTAAATCAGTCAGATATAAAACGGAGGTAAGAAAAGGAAGTTAATTCAATTACTTTTAGCAAATCCTTTTGGAGGCTATGATGAATTTTAGCTGGCGTGAGAAATCAAGGATAAGATAAAGGTGAAATAGATGGGAAAAATAAGTTAATTTACAACATTTGCATTTTTTGTGTCTAAAATGTATTAGCAGGTATAAGGGAAAATCCTTGTTGGTTGAAGAGACTCACATTGTAATAATCAATCACTTGCAGCTCATACCTGTGCCTGTAATTCCCAGATTTTCTTTTTATGATCAGCAAGAGTGGTACGCTATCAGTGCTGGAGTGTAAACTTGCTCCATTGCATTAGTAGTTATTTTAGGGAATCTGCCAACTGAACTTGCACCAATATCTTTGAATGTTTCCGAATGTCAAGGATAATCAGAAGCGTTCAAAGGCTCTGACAGTTGGTTAAGCCCAAGGGCATGGCTTAGCCAGCTGGCACTTATTTTTACTGCTGTTTTGTAGGGGTGGATTTGCACTCATTTGATGGCATTATCTTGTAGCTAGGCCCTGCTGTCGCGTTTGACCTAACCATTTTGTATTGCGATGGCTTTAGTCAGCAGGTCAATGCCGCCAATTCTGGAAAAGGTAGGCCATCCTTACCACACTGTTGTCAGCAAGTTCTGGCCTATTTCCCATTTCCTGTTGGGAAACTATATGAGAGATCCAGTAGTATAGACAGGTTTTATTAATGTATTTAGCTTCTCAGTAGCACTGTGGTGAAATATGGTTTGGTTGTGGCATCACGTTACAATGTGGAACCTGCTGAGCTGTTAGTTAATTTTGCTATTATTTATTTGGAACACACAGCATCCTTTTGAATTTTTCTTTCACAATATCTATTTCAATCTGTCGTGTTTGCTTGTTAGCAGGATGTAGAAGAGGAAGGTACGGATTTGGAAGATGCAACAGAGGATGAAGAAGATGCGGCTGAACAAGAAAGACGGAGACAAGACCATATAGCTGCATTGGCTCGACTGCGAACCACAGCACAAAAGCTTCTTGAAGCTACAGGGAAAATTGTGGCCATGCTGCTTTTGGCATTAGCAGGTAAATGTTTCGGTGATAATTGTTTGGTCATTAATTAAACTACTTAATTTTGGATGTGTACCCTTTTGTTTCATGGAGCAGAATCCATTTGTGATTTATCAGTCTGGTTACTACTAAACATGATTTTGGTTCAGATTACTAAACCAAGAAATTAGTATCTGCTGACATGTAAGTGGCTCTGATCTTCAGAAACTGTGCTGTTGTTTTGGACTGTTGAGTCGTAGACTTCCTCCTTTGGTCACGTGCACTAATCATGGCTACATAATAGGATGTACTCTGTTTCTGGCATTTACTTCCATTAACTTCAATGGAGCTATGTTTTGGAGGTGAATTATAATGAATATCTGCTGCAGTATCTTTGTTTATTACATGTGATTGATAATACATTTTACATATACGTCCATCAACTGAACAAAAGTGACGTAGAGGTTAACGGCTACCAAGTGCGTATGGGAATAAAGCTCATGAAATTTATTGAAGATAATAACAAAACAGATGTTCTGCAGCTTGTTTACATTATATTCATGTAATGCTGATTCTGTTGTTTTCACCTTGCAGGAATTACAGTTCCATCTGCATTCTCTGGTGCTTATTATCTGTTTTTCATTGGAATTTGTACATGGTGGGCCTGTCACCTTCCAATGACCCATATTGGATTTAATACAATATGTGTTATGGTGGCATTTTACACTGCGGGCCACATTATCTGCCTGTATATCTATCAGACTGCATTTATCCAGGAGATATTCCCCCCTGGTGGGCTCTGGTCCAGGTAAGGAAATATATTTGCTAAAAGACGAATGTATATGTTACTTACATGCACCAAAATAATTCCAAACTGTTTTAAAGTATATTGACATGGTGGCCTATTTACAAAAAAGTATCTTGATGTTAGAATGATGTCCATTTTTAATATCTTTGGTACAGCTCTGGAAAGCTCCCCTCTCCCAGCTTTCCTACACTTGCAAAATGAAACAAAATGTTGGAGGAAATAATAAGTTACAGGTATTTTCCGAGTCCATAAAAGGAAATGGCAATTATTTTAGCTGTGCCTAGTACTGCCAGTATTCCAAAACTGGACATTTAATATATTATGAAATAGTTCAATCAAAGGCAGTGCCTAGAGAGGCAGATGGTGTTCGTAGCAAAGTGGGGAGTTTGTGGTGACCAACAAAGATTGCTTTAGTTTTCCTGATGTTTGAAAGGTGTCTGGAAGTAGGATGACAGAAACAACATAGAACCAGTGTCAGGAGTCCACTGGTAAGATTGGCCTGAGTGCCATCAGATAAACTTGGGAGCTGATCCATGTGCCTCTGATTTAAGTCACCTACATGTAAATAAGAAAGTGGAGAGCAGCCAAGGTATAGTGTGGAACAGGAAGAAAAACTGTTTGCAGAGTCGCATTGGCTATGTTGACATAATAGTATAATAAACTTTCCAGTCAACTCAGTAAGTTTAAAGGAAGTGGGAAATATACAAGCACTCAAGACCCTGGTGCCAGCCACAAACTACCCACATTCCTGACCCTTGATGTTCTGGAACCTCAGCTGGCTCCACCAGCCCACAGTCCAGACCTCCAGCTCTGGCTGCACATCCCACTTGCACTCTGGACCCCCAACCTGCACTTAGGATTAATGAGTGAGCCAGATGCCAGGCCACCAGGATTTCCGAACTATCGGATGCTTGATTATCAGAATTGTAATTGATTGTACATGATGAAAAGACATTAAAAGAAACAAAATATTACATTACTAGCATGGAGTAAGTATAAGAAACAAAGGGCACCAAACTAGTCTAGTTAAGTTGCTATGTTTATCTGAGGTTTTATTTTCAGAACAATTTTACAGAATGACTAAAACCTGAAAATCCTGGTCAGATAGGATCTGTGAGGAGAGGAAGGCAAGGTTACTGCTTTGTGTCCATGGTGCTTTGTCAATGAAGAATCATTGACCTGTATCATTACTCTGCTGAGTTTTTCCAGCACTTACTCTTCTTGGATCAGGTTTATAGTATTGCTTGTAGTAGTTTGCTTTTCATGTTACAGGATAAAACTGTGGGTTAGGCAGAGGCTGGATTGAGTTTTTCCTATATCACTCACTCCATTTTTCAGTATGTGCTGGCAGGCTATAACAAGGACAAACTCTTGATGTGTGCAGCTCAACTTCCTATTAAGAGTAACACTATAATTTCTACAACCACTACTGCTGGATTAAATTATATTCAAGAGTGGTGATGGTTATTTGCCATTTCTCCAACTGCTTCAGTGGTGCTTTGAAATCAATTCATTAAACTCTCAGCTTCAAAATTCATTGCATTTTTCCAAGTTTGAGGTCTAAAAGTAAGGCAACTCAGTCAGCATTTTTTGCAGCTGGACATGCTGGACTAATTAGACTGGCTGCACACTCTGTCACTTGTCCATCTCTTCCCACACCCACTTGTCTTGGTATCGATCTCAGGAACTACTAAAAAGAAAGGGAGTAGTATGGTAAATCCACTCTGAAGTGTTACAGGTAAACTGACTGGAGTATCCCAGTGGTCATCCAAGTCTCCTAATGCAGGCAACTTGTCCTTTTGGGCAAATGTAGGCAACTTGCTCTTTGTTTCTCTCTGTATCAGGACTGGCTACTTCTGCTGTCATCCATCTGTGACATTGGCTCAGTTTCTCTCTCTCTACTTCTGTAGACTGGCCTGCTGGACACATGCTGCAGCCCTACTATTAGCAACACTTAACACAGACAAAGAAGCATAATCTATCTCTGACTGTGACGTTTACTCATTTGGTCTCACCCTATCAGAGGACTCACCCTACCATTTCTCCCCACATTTTCTTGAAATGAAACTAACTTGTTATCTCTCTTTTCCAGCTTGGATGGTGGGTGTTGGACCTGAAACGTTAATTATGTCTCTTTCTACAGATGCCGCCTGACCTGCTGAGTTTTTCCTGCATTTTTCTGTTTTTATTCCATTATAGCTTTTCTTCATTACAAATTGAAACAAGGTATGAAACTACCAGAAACCCAAAAGTTAATGCAGATACAGTATGGGGTGTCAGCAAAGAAGATAAAGGGTAATGATAGTGATCATCTGTTGAAGATTACCAAGTTGGTATGACATTACAGCTGTTGAAGTCTGCTAATAGATTTGGAATGAATGCATGATTAGGTTATAATTGCCACAGGGGACTTCAATTATCTGAGATTTTATTGAAAGTAGAGACATAAAGCAAGAAATTCCGATGTTCTTTGCATGGAGTTGCCATCTGACATTTTGGCCTTTTAATTCTCAGTTCAGGCCATAATGGAAGTTTGGAATCCTCCATCAGAGTCCCAGGTAATTCTTGTTCCACCAGATCCCCAGAGGTGGTGGCAAAATTATACACAGGCAGAAGGGAGTAGTGCTTGGTAACCTCAAACTTTGATTCCAGACATCATGAAGTCTCATGATATCAGGTTCAAAGGAAGTACCTCCTGTCTTCAATCAGCTGATAAACCAGTGCTCCTCTGTATTGAACAACACTTGAAAAAAAAATGTTAAGTCGTAAGGGCAGAGAATGTTCTCTGGGACTTCCATGTCCATCATGAAGAGTGGCTTGGTAACACTATCACAGACTGTTCTTTAGGACTTGGCCAGTTCATAGCAGCTACACTGGGACTGTGGCACATAGTGAGCAAACCAACACAAGAGGCAGACCGGAAAATCGAAAAGAAAATTGCAGATGCTGGAAGTCTGAAATAAAAACAGAAAATGCTAGAAACACTCAGCAGGTTAGGCAACATCTGTGGAAAGGAAAATAAAGTTAATATTTCAGGTCAAAGACCTGAGAGTTTTTGACCTGAAACAGTAACCCTGTTTCTCTTTTCACAGATGCTTTCTGGCCTGTTTTTTCCTTCTGTTTGAAGGATAAGCCTACTTGACCTCATCCTCACCAGTTTACCTGTGGCAGATGCATCTGTCCCTGATATCATTGTTAGAAGTGACCACTGCACAATCCATGGGGAGACCAAGTCCCTTCTTCACACCAAGGACACTGTCCAAGGTGCTTTGTGACACTACAGATGTGCTCAATGGGATAGTCTCAGCACAGTTCTGACAGCTCAAAACTGTGTACCATCAGCAGCAGCAGAAATGTACATCACCACAATGATTAATCTCATTGCCCGGCATATCCCTCACTCCACATTACTATCAAGTCAGGAGATCAGCCATGGTTCAGTGAGGAGTGCAGAAGGGCAAGTCAGGAGCAGCACTAGGCACATCTAAAAATGTGGACGTGCCACCTTAGTGAAGTTAGAACACTGAAGTAATTATGTAAGCTCAACGGCAAGATCAGCAATGCAATGGAGCTAAGTGATCTCACAACCAATGGATCAGATCAAAGCTCTGCAGTCGTACCACATCTAGTCATGAATATTGGTGGACCATTAAATAGCTAATAGGAGGAGGAGGCTGTAGTACCAAAGACCTGCACTCTAGGACTAGCTGTGTCTCAACCAAGCTGTTCCTGTACAGTTACAATACTGACATCTACCTGACAGTGTGGAAAAATACTCAGGCACATCCTGTTCACAAAAAGCACGACACATCCAATTCAGCTAAATAGCACCCTATCAGTCTACTCTTAATCATTAGCACAGTGATGGAAGCTGTCATTAATTATGCTATCATTATGGCCTTTACTCACAGATGACCTATACACCAACACCTAGTTTAGGTTTCAACAGGAATAGGCAATCAAAAAAAACCAAGTGGCTCAGTTTCAAACTGCATCACAGCCATGCTCTCAATATGGACCAAAGAGCTGAATTCCGGAGGTGAGAGTGATGGCCCTTGACATCAAGATAGCATTTGACCAAGTTTGGCATCCAGGTACCCCAGTAAACCTGAAATCACTGGGCATCCAGGTGATAGGAGTCACACCTCACTAAGGAAGATAGTTGTGTTTGTTGGAAATCAATTATCCCAACCTTGGGAAGCACTGCAGGAGTTCCCTAGGGCAGGGTCCTAGGCCCAACCATCTCCAGCTGCTTCATCAATGTCCTTCCTTTCATTATCAGGTTAAAAATGAGAATGCTTACAGATGATTGCACAATGTTCAATTCCATTCACAACTCCTCAGCAAAGGAAGCAGCCCATGTCTGCATGCAGCAAGACCTGGACAACATTCAGGCCATGGGATCATTATGGCAAGTAATATTCATTCCACTAAAGTTCTCAGAAATAGCAACCGCCAGTAAGGGAGAGTCTAACCATTTACCCTTGATGTTCAATGGCATTATCATCACCAAGTCTCCTGCTATCCATATCCCAGTGGTCACCACTGACCAGAAACTTAACTGGACCAGCCACATAAATGTTGTAACTATATACAGGTCAGCAGCTGAGCATCTTGTGGCAGGTGACTCATCACCTGATACCCCAAAGCCTTTCCCCCATCTACAAGACATGAGAGGAGTGTGTTGGAATACTCTCCACTTGCCGAGAGGACTTCAGCGCCAACAACTCAAAAAGCTCAATGTTGTCCAGGACAAAAGAGACAGCTTGAATGGCTCTAGTATGTACCATCTACAAAATGCAGTGCAATTACTCACCCAGGCTACTGTGACAGTACCTCCTGAAGCCATGACCTCTGCCACCAAGAAGGATGAGACAACAGGTACGTGGAAACACCACCACCTACATGTTCCCTTGAATGTTGCCACCACCCTGACTGGAAATATGTCACCTGTCCTTTATCTTTGCTGGGTCTAAATCCTGGGACTCCCTGCCTAACAGCACTTTCGGAGTACTTTCACTGGAAGGATCGCACTGGTTCAGGAAAAGGTGATGGTGAGCCACCTTCAAGGACAGTTGGGAATGTACAATAAATGTTAGCCTTGCCCAGATCCTGAAAATGAATAAAGAAAAAGGGCAACTGCATCCTGTAAGGTGCATCATCTTTTCCATGTTTTGCTGCCTTGATGATATTTCACAAAGTTCAACAGCAGTTGACCCTTTTGAATCCAACTGCAGTTTGATTTCTCATAGGAGCATGATTCATGCAGCCTAGAACAGGACTTATTGCATTGGGCATTGCTATTTGCAACATCGCTCTCATGTTCTAAAACCTTTGCTGCATTTTTATTTTGCTCTTCAACTTTAATTTCTTCAATAATCTCTGGTTTAGTACAGCAAACCAGATTCAAGTTTGGTTTTCCATTCGCATGCTTTTTGGTTACCTGTGTAACAAATGAACAATCCACAGTTATAATCACAGAACTGAACACTGAAATTCCATCTGTGGCAGAGGAAACAATAATTGGGTCAAAACCTGCCCTCCATGTGTATTTAACTGATTGATGATTAAGGTGAATTTTGAGGGGTCACGGGCGTTTTTCTGTCTGCCTCCCCTATTCAGAGATATGCCTGGGATTATTATAGTGCATGGTGGCAGACAGCAAGCATAGGTCCTTTAGCTTGCCAGTGTGAATGCAGAATGAAGATGGCAATTCACAGGTGCTGAATCCATTTGTGAATAGTGATGATAGTCTGAGCAGACAAGCCAGTGACCAAGCTGATCAAATGACTGAAAGAGAAAGTCTGATGTTATATGGCATCCTTGGCGTGCAGTGGGGGTAAAGTAGTTGAACAAAATAACCTGGAACTAAATGCATTGAGTAGTAGGTGAGACAGCTATTAATAGGCTGTAAAAAAACAAAATCTTATTCTCAAAAGGAAGTGGCTGTAAAACTTTGAATTGTTAACGTTTCATCTATTCTTAATTCCAAATATGTGAAATGTTTCATCTGAAATCAACTGCAATGGATGGATGAATTAATTAGTGACCACATCCCAGAAAAACCAGCCATATTTCAATATGTTTTAACTCTGTGTATAGAATTGAATGATTTGTTTACACTTGCATGATGGCAATACCTGTGTCACCAGTTTTGGGTCCATGACTGGTGCTTAATGCCCAATCTGGTTTTTAGCCCATCTCTCCATCAGTTGGAAGTCTGTCCAAATGCGAAGTCAACTGGTTGAAAAATCATTAAACAAATTACAAGCAGAGTAAGAAACAATCTTAAGCTGGCTCTGGAATATGAACTGCCTTATAGAACCATAAAACAATACAGCACAATACAGGCCCTTCGGCCCACCATGTTGTGCCGCCCTTCAAACCACAAAAGACTATCTAACCCCTTCCTCCCACATATCCCTCTATCTTAAATTCCTCCATATGCTTATCTAACAATCTCTTGAATTTGTCCAATGTATCAGCCTCCACCACCACCCCAGGCAGCGCATTCCATGCACCAACCACTCTCTGGGTGAAAAACCTCCCTCTGACATCCCCCTTGAACTTCCCACCCATTACCTTAAAGCTACGTCCTCTTGTTTTGAGCATTGGTGCCCTGGGAAAGAGGTGCTGGCTGTCCACTCTATCTATTCCTCTCAATATCTTGTATATCATGTCTCCCCTCATCCTCCTTCTCTCCAATGAGAACAGCCCTAGCTCCTTTAGTCTCTCCTCATAATCCATACTCTCTAATCCAGGCAGAGTCCTGGTAAATCTCCTCTGTACACTTTCCAATGCCTCCACATCCTTCCTATAATGAGGCGACCAGAACTGGACACAGTACTCTAAGTGTGGCCTAACCAGAGTTTTGTAAAGCTGCATCATCACTTCGCGGCTCTTAAATTCGATCCCCCGACTTATGAAAGCTAACATCCCATAAGCTTTCTTAACTACCCTATCTATCTGTGAGGCGACTTTCAGTGATCTGTGGATATGAACCCCCAGATCCCTCTGCTCCTCCACACTGCCCAGAATCCTGCCATTTTACCTTGTACTTTGCCTTGGAGTTTGTCCTTCCAAAGTGTACTACCTCACACTTCTCTGGATTGAACTCCATCAGCCCAGCTCTGCATCCTATCAATATCCCTCTGCAAGCTTCGACTGCCCTCCACACTATCCACAACACCACCAATCTTTGTGTCATCTGCAAACTTGCTAACCCAGCCTTCCACCCCCTCATCTAAGTCGTTAATAAATATCACAAAAAGTAGAGGTCCCAGAACCAATCCCTGTGGGACACCGCTAGTCACAGCCCTCCAATCCAAATGCACTCCCTCCACCACAACCCTCTGCTTTCTACAGGCAAGCCAATTCTGAATCCACACAGCCAAGCCTCCCTGGATCCCTTGGCCTCTGACCTTCTGAAGAAGCCTACCGTGCGGAACCTTGTCAAACACCTTACTAAAATCCATGTAGACCACATCCACTGCACTACCCTCATCAATCTTCCTGGTCACTTCCTCAAAGAACCCTATCAGGCTTGTGAGGCAAGATCTTCCCTTCACAAAGCCATGCTGGCTGTCCCTAATCAGTCCATGATTCTCTAAATGCTCATAGATCCTATCTCTTAGAATCTTTTCTAACAGCTTACCCACCACAGACGTAAGGCTCACCGGCCTGTAATTCCCTGGACTATCCCTACTACCTTTTCTGAATAAGGGGACAACATTCGCCACCCTCCAATCCTCCGGTACCATCCCCGTGGACAACAAGGACTCAAAGATCCTAACCAACGGTTCAGCAATCTCCTCTCTCGCCTCATGAAGCAGCCTGGGGTATTTTCCATCAGGCCCCAGGGACTTACCTGTCCTAATATTTTCTAACAACTCCAACACATCCTCTCTCTTAATATCTACAACTCTAGAACATTACCCTTACCAACACTGTCCTCTGCATCATCAAGACCCCTCTCCTTGGTGAATACTGAAGAGAAGTATTCATTGAGAACCTCACCCACTTCCACAGCTTCCAGGCACATCCTCTCACCTTTGTCTTTAATCGGACCTACCTTTACCCTAGTCATCCTTCTGCTCTTTATGTACGAGAGAAAAGCCTTGGGATTCTCCTTAACCCTACTCGTCAAAGCCTTTTCATGTCCCCTTCTCGCTTTCGTCAGCCCTTTCTTAAGTTCCTTCCTTGCGACTCTATATTCCTCATGAGCCCTGTCTGATCCTTGCTGCTTACACCTTATGTATACTGCCTTCTTCTTCCTAACTAGTTGTTCCACCTCTCTCGTCACCCACGGTTCCTTCACCCTGCCATTCCTTCTCTGCCTCACCGGGACAAATTTATCCCTAACATCCTGCAAAAGATCCCTGAACATCAACCACATCTCCATAGTACATTTCCCTTCAAAAAATGTCATCCCAATTTACACTCCCAAGTTCTCGCCTTATAGCCTCATAATTCACCCTTCCCCAATTAAATATCTTCCCGTCCTCTCTGCTCCTATCCCTGTCCATGACAATGCTAAAGGTTATGGAGCAATGGTCACTGTCCCCCAAATGCTTACCCACCGATAGATCTGTCACCTGACCCGGTTCATTATCTAAAACTAGATTTAATATGGCATTCCCTCTAGTCGGCCTGTCAACATACTGTGTCAGGAATCCGTCCTGGACACACTTAACAAACTGCGTCCTGTCTAAACCCTTGGCACTAAGTAGGTGCCAATCAATATTTGGGAAGTTGAAGTCTTCCATTATAATAACACTGTTATTTTCGCTTCTTTCCAAAATCTGCCTCCCAATCTGCTCCTCAATATCCCTACTGCTACTGGGGGGCCTATAGAATACTCCCAGTAGAGTAACAAAATTTGATTCCGTAAACATTTTACCACTGAAGGAGCAACATTTTGGTAAGTTCATTAATGTGGCAGTTTTCAGAGTGTGACACAATATGAGCATTTAAACTTTAGCTTTGCAGTGTATCCAGATATTTGCCAGCTTTGTTTTTGAATCTAGCCACACTTCTGTCTTTCCCTTCTCCCTGGAAATGAATGCCTCCTCCTGATGTGGGGTATCAGTGCTGAGAATTTGAAGGCTATTCAGCGGCAGGTAATACCACAGCTGCGTGTGATTTTCTTTCTCTCTCCTCTCTGATTGCTGATTAGAAACGCAGATGGCACAGATTGTCTCAGGGCCATTCACTGCTACAGGAAATTGGCTCAGGAAGTAACATGGTGATCATCTGCAGTAGACTGAAGCAAATGTGTCTGCCTCATTAACAGGGAAACTTGGTATATGACTGCTCTATTTTAGGTTAACATAGAAGGCACGTGCGGATAAAGAGTTAGTCGCAGAACAACAAAAAAAATTTTTTTAAACCTGCAGTTACTAAAACTTAAAATAATAACAGTAAGTGCCAGAAATGATCAGCAGGCCAGACAGCAACTGTCGGTAAAGAACCAGAGCTAATGTTTCGGGTCAAAGACCCAGGTGGGAGATGCACACTGTGAAAGGGATAGAAAAGGGAGGCCAAGTAGCATCATACTAAAGACTATTTGGCAAAGGAACTGAAAGCAAGGAGAAGAAAAACACATTTATGTTATGAGAAAGAGAAGAGGTTGAAGATGGGTGGAGCGGGGAAAGGAGATGTAGGAAGGGAAAAATGAAAAGAAAAGGGAAAAGATGAGACCAGGATAAAAGATTAGGAACAGGAATATTGAGTGAGAAAGAGTAAACTGTAAGAGGGAAAGTTGCTGGATATCAGGAAGAAGAGGGATGTGAAGGAATTTTACTGCCAGTGGTGAACAGACGTCTCGTGGCTGGATGGCTGTTAATTAATGACAGGAAGAGGCGTGAGCCATCTCGGGGCTCTCGCACACTGGTGAACAACCTGAGGGCAGTGCAGTATCACATATGTCAGTACCTGAGGTGGCCAGCAGAAAGGTAGACCTATGGACTTGAGGATAAGCTTGAGTTAGAATCTTCCTCGCAAAGATTTTGGAGTCCACCACCAGCTACTGGATCAGTTTACTATGCCCTCCATGGCTGCATTTCCCCCTTGCCCCTCCCTCCCCCAATAACTGAAGAATCAAGGCCTCGGGCTTAAATTCTTAATAGCCCTTTAGTGCAGAAACTTTAAAGCCAATTGTAGCAGCTCAGTTGCTGACCAGCCAAGAGCATATAACAGGAATTAAGATTATGCTTTTATAACCTGTGCAACCCAATTCATTTCTGCACAGTAGTTTTTGCACCCCACAGTGCCTCAGATGGAAACCTTTAGTTTCAGCTGGGCATTTGGCATTTTTGAGGCGAACTGTTTCCATCCGGGAAGAGAAATAATTAAGGAATGAGTCACTCTTGGCTGCTTTTCTGCACCTCCAGGGCTGGTTATAGGCTGGTACGAGCATATCATTGGATCACCTGTCTTTTACGTTTGGCTGCAAAATTATGTTCTGGACTGCTTGAAAAGGATTTTTTTTCCACCACACACACAGGGATTGAGAGTTTGCAAAAGTATTTTTCATTCATGCTGATTCACTACCTACTGTCAGTTCCTATGTAAAATTTCCAAGTGTTGCATACTTTGATTTTGATTGTTCTTTTGCCACCCATGATTGTATTTACTGGCAGCACACAACTCATGGCAGTGCCCTAGGGGACTGTTTCTATCCCTTACCTTCTGATATAGTCCCATTATTACATTTTCAAGATAAACATTGGATTTCTTCTTCTAGATTTTTGTTGTTGATGTAACTTCATCCAAAGGATTGGAAACACTAAGTAAGTCATCAGTAAGGCATGTCTTACCACTAAAGTAGATTTGTTTACAAGAACTAAACAGCATTTGATTGCTTTTACAATGTAAACTGCTGGAGGCCAATTCTAGACACTTTGGTCTAGAAATTAGACTGTGTGGCACTGATTATTACAATGCTATGCAACTGAAAATGTCCTTGCCATCTGGAGTGAAATGTGATAGCAGCCATTTCTAGATTTTTGCAAGTCATTCTGGAAATGCGGAGTAGACTTGATGGGCCGAATGGCCTAATTCTGCTCCTATGCCTTATGATCTTCAACCAGGGAGATACAGGAAAGCAGAAGCAAAAAGAAAGGGGAAAAGATTAGACCTGGAAAGTAGATGAGAAACAGGTACGGTAGTGTAGTGGTTAGCGTAGCGCTATTACAGCGCCAGAGACCCGGGTTCAATTCCGGCCACTGTCTGTAAGGAGATTGTATGTTCTCCCCGTGTCTGCGTGAGTTTCCTCCGGGTGCTCCGGTTTCCTCCCACATTCCAAAGACGTACGGGTTAGGAAGTTGTGGACAAGCTATGTTGGCGCCGGAACCGTGGCAACATTTGTGGGCTGCCCTCTGAACACTCTACACAAAAAGATGCATTTCGCGGTCTGTTTCGATGTACATATGACTAATAAAAATAAAGATATCGAAAGAATACTGAGTGAAGAGAAGTCACACATGCATGACTGATGTAACTTCCACATTAGTTGCTCATCGAATTATGTCATTCGCCAGAACAGGAAACGACACAAAGATGGTTGTCATTGTTGTGTTTCACTCTGTGGTAAGTATACTTTGAGCTGCATAGCGCTGAAATACAGTCCTATACAATCTAATTTCTGGACCAATGTCAGTGACTGGTCTCCAAGAGCTCTATTGTAAAAGCAGTTGCTGAGGAAATAGTTCACGTTACACAGGGAGCGACCATCGTTGTGCTTTCTCAGGTAAAGGTGGGTTTAGGTGGAGCAGCAAAGGTTGGGACTTCACTAAGGTAATTCCAGTGCTTACCTTTTGTCTTTCTGGGCTTCTTCCCCATTCCCCCCACTAGGCCAACAACTCTGCACAAGTACTGACCCATATTGCTACCCACTACCCACCAATCTTCCCTTCCCTTGACCCTCTGCTTGGTCCAGGCCCTGACTTCCCCTTTCCTGCCTCCAAACCCACTCGCCCCTCACCAATCTATTGCTTTTCTGATCTTTTACAGTGGAGGCTCTGATAATCTAGCCTCACCCGATCCTGCTCACTTACCTGATCCCTATCTCTAACCCAGCTCCCCCACCTTGCTACAGATCTAATCGCAGACCCTTAATCCCTAACCTTCAGTCCTACACCGCCAACCTTTCACCATTTAGCTGATCACCAAGCAGGCTCTGATGGGACCTCTGTTTACGACTTCCTCTCCCCCATTGGCCTCAGGCCTGGAAGGTACATTCACAGCCAAGAAAATGTGGGATGCCAATTCTGAAGTTTGCAGCAGCGGGCTCCTGACTGAAACAGCCAATGTACCATGTGACAACCATTTGGCTCATCCTTTAAGGTGCACTGGAATTTCTAGACCTTTGTTTATAATCCTCCCAATAATTCTCTAAAATGGAAATACTTTCCCACCCTTAATCCAATTTTTCTCCCAAATCTCACAATTAACAAACCCCTCGGACACTTTTAGAGTAAATTTGTTTCAGCCTGTTTCCACGTCAGTCACCTGTGTGATTTCTGATGCCCACAGTTTTATTGTATACCTTGTATTCGAGAGAATTAAAACTGATTCAGTAAGATGCTTCGGTGAACCTGCATTGTGCAACTTGTATGATTGCTTATGCTCCACTGAAGTTTGTAAAAACATGAATTAACTGGCTAGAAACCAGGACCAGGCACATTTACTCCATGTGTGATTCACATTTATATTCTAGGGAATATTTTGAGTTGGGTGGTTTTGCATTTGCTACAGATGAAGTTTTATATTGGTTGAAGGGGACAAAATGTAATGATCTAACTTTCAAGCTGCAATGTGCTTTTGTCAATGGTGCCATCTTGTGACTCAAATTGAAAATAATCATTCAGACATTCCTGTGGAAATATTTGGATTCTATGTATATAAGATCTTCCTCCTAATCATCTGAGATATTTCATGCAGAAAAATAAGACATTAAGCATTCCAAAAGAGTTTAAAGCATATCATTGCATCCTAAGACGCTATAGTTATTATATATCTCATGACTGAGATTATGTCTGGATATCATTTGTCTATGCCCATTAATGTTTTATAAAATAAGGCAGAAATTATAGACTAGATTTTTCTATTTTAGCTCTTTTTTTGTTGGCTGCATTATGCTGATTTTCACAGCTCATACTTTCTGCATTATTCATGCACAATTTAAGTGTGAGGCGGGGATGTGGCTGGTAAATGTTGGTGGTTCTAAAAGAACTGCTGGTATTTGCTTTTTAAATGGAAACAGGTTTGGGATCTCCACAAATGTGTAGTCAAATACGGAAAATTGGCAACAGTTGGCAGCAAATGTTTTGAAATCCTACACCAGAATTCCTTGTGGAATTATGAAGACTCCCCAGTATTTATGCTGGGCAACTGACTCTCTGATCTTGTGCCGGGTTAGGTGATGCAGAATCTGAGGTCCCACTGATTTCAATGGGGATTGTAGGGCTCTGGGGGGAGAAAAGGAAAAGAGTAGGGGAAGTCCTTTCTTAACATCTTTGGTATTGTTTAATGTTTGATCTGATTTGATTTTTTTTGGCTGTAATTTTAAAAATTATTTCCAGAACCCTTACAACTTTGACAGCATGGCTGGGGTTGGGCTTCAATGGCTGTCAGAACAATCAGGGGCAATTTAGAGGTTTAACATCTTTAGTGAACTCTTGGAGACCCTGCTGCTGCTCAGGTGACGTTGCTAGAGTCCATGTGGCTTTGGGCCTGCATAGTAGGCAGGTGCATTTGGACCGGGTAAATAAGAGTGTGCAGTGACCCCAGATGGCAGGTCTCTGGCCCAGAGTATTGAAGGCAAAATACTGCAGAGGTTGAAAACCTGAAATAAACACAGAAAAGACTAGAAGTATTCAGTAAGTCAGGTAGCATCTCTGGAGAGGGCAATAGTTATCATTTTAGCTTGTTGACCTTTCATCTTCCTTTGAAAGTCTATCATGTTGAAATCTTAATTCTGTTTCTCCCTCCATGGATACTGCCAGACCGCTGCATATTTCTGGCAGTTTCTTTACAATTAAGTACTACAGGGTTTTCATTGTAAGTTAATTGAATGGTAGAGGTGGCTGTCAGGAAATTTGGTACAATCTGTAAAATAGCTCTCCCTTTGCTAAAGGATATATTTGTGTTTTCATTCATTCAAGTTTCTTGTTGTCATAGGCATACATAAACATACAGCAACAACACAGTACGGTACAAGAAAGGGACAAACATAAATTAACATAAATGTAAATTAGCATAAATTATACATATCTATATATAATCCTAACCCTAATGAGATCTCTCATTCTCTTGTATGTCAATCAGTCACTTGAAAAATAAAACTGGTGGCAAAAATTTGCAATTCATACAATATTGCAGGTCTTTTTAGAACCATCTCCAATTCACAAAGTGCTTGAACAAAAGGACACCCCCACTACTAATGAGATGGATCATACATTTGCTTGATCATTGTTTAGTCATCATGAGCTCAGGTTCAATGGAGAACCCACTTCACTGTATTTCAACTTACAAGTTGTATCACATGCCATCTTATAAACTGGCTTGATTCCAGGAAGCAGTAAAGTAAGCACATCAGTAGATCAATCCTCGGGCTAGATCCTACTGAAATCAGCATTAAGCAGGAAGTAGATTGGTAAGCAGTAGAAATAACACAGTTATAAGAGATACAGGCTAGCTATTACGTATGGTAGGCACAACATGTTTAGGAGTAATGAGTGATTTTGTACCTGTGGCCCCCAAAGTTTGCCATCACTGGGCAATCCTAGGTCTGTGGTAGGCAGATGGGTGGTTGTTGTTGTGCCATGGTTAAGAAATATTTTCTGTTTATTTAGCAACTTTTGTACAGAACAATTGAAACCACTTTAAACCAGCTCTGCTTTTCTCCCTTCTGAATCTTTGCTCAAACAAGCCCCTTCCAAGTCAGTTTAAACCCTCCCAAAAGCACTAGCAGACCTGCCCATAAAGAAATTGGTCCCAGCTCAGTTGCTGTGCAACCCATTAGAATGTTCAGGTCTCACCTTCCCCAGAACTGGTCCTGCTGTTGCAAGAACCTAAAGCCTTTACTGCTGTAGCATCTTGCTAGCCATCATACATTCATCTACACTACCAGTTAAACATTGTTTGCAATGCAATTTTTCTCCCTCTGTGATATTTAATATGTCTCTGTTCTCCCAGTTTTGGGAATTCAACATAGATCCAAGGGTAAATGGTCCATAGTATGAGAATAAGATACATTCTAAGTTTTAAAGATTTATTTTACAGTTCAGGTTGACTGTTGTTCAGTTTTTAAAGTTTAATCAGTTTTGGTATAATAATTTGAATCCTCTATTTTTAGATTGTTTGGTCTAAAGGATATTATCCACTCAAACTGCAGCCATCCTCACGAGCTTGTGCTCAACATGAATCATACATGGCCTGCTTTTGCAAATCCTGCAGTCCTACTGCTACTTTATTACACTGTAGCGTCGCTCCTGAAGCTAAAGAGAAAAACATCAGGCACTACAGTAAGTGCAAATTGAACAGCTTACTAGCATCGTGCTTTAAAGTTCAAGCAATAGTAGTTGAACATTAATGTTCTTTATTCTTTACTAGTTTGGCATAAATTAGGTAGCATCGCTGCCTCTTGTCATTTTTCTCATGTTTTTTTTCCTTACATTAATGATTGTGGCTGGTTTATTTAAAAAGCCAAAAATCCCAGTAATAGAACAAAATATGTTCCATTATCTTTAATAAAGAGGGCAGTGTTTGCATAACAAAAATGGTAGTTCTCTTCATTCACTAATTTTGCCAGCAACAAACATTCCAGTGTGTTTTGTACTGGAATATAAAGACAGAATTGCTAACCAGGTACCCTGTGCTTTAACTGAAGCAAAGTCCTTTAATTCTAGTATGGTGTACAATTTACAATTGTTTGTAGATTGTGACATGGTTGTCTTGAACTTCATAGCAGATATTTTTCACTTAAAGAAGACTTGGTTTTATATAGTGCCTTTAAGGAGGTCTCATGGTGCATCACAACCCAGATCATCCTCAATCCAGCTGCGCCTCATGTTCCCACTTGTAGTTCCCTCACCGTTGTACTTGCCATCCTTGAGGCCTTACTGATGAAGTCCTTTTGCACTGATTTTAAACAATTCTGAAATACATTTAAAGTAATTGGAAAATATAGAAACTTTTAATTCTATTTTTACATTTTTAAGAAATCTTAAAGATTATTCGTAAACATACTTAACTGGTGTATACTAATTTTAAAAATTAATATTAGCTTTTTTAAAAGGAGACAAAAACCGTTAGCTTCAATTATCATTCTAATGAAGGTCAACAACCCTACACAAATGAATGAGACCACACTCTATGTGGCAGCTGTGTCTGGTGTAAAGCTGTGGGACCAGATAGGGAAGTGTATTCGGCCCCTTAGTTTAGTACTAATTAGAACCACCCCCTTCGCTCAGTGTGAGAAGTCATATGTGCCTGCATCTCACCTCCAGATTGTTCCGTACATTTGCTCTGTGTTTTTAAAGTATAGTCAGTGTTGTAAAGTAGAAAACATGACAAACAGTTCACATAAAGCAAGAATACTGTGAAAATGATGAAACAATCTGTTTTTTTTGGTGATGTTGAGTGAAGGATAGCTATTGGCCTGGAGTAGTCACCTGCACTTTCAACTGTGCCTTGTGGAAGACAGTAGTTCAGCATTTCATTCATTCTGTATGTTAACTCTCCCATACCTTTTTAATGAATAGATTAGATTCTGTAATATGTTTGATAAACAATATAATAATTATCAATGTGCATGAGCAACTGGTGTGAACAGTCTGTGTTTTTGTTTAATTTCAGAAGGACATAGCACATAAAAATGGTGAAGAAGTTGAACTGGTAAATTTGGAGCCTTGGTCAATGAAACAGGATGAATCTGAAGATGAAGCTAAAGTAAGCAATGCTCAGCTTACATTGCTCAATAAAACTTCTCTTGAGTAGAAACAAGTACATAGTAGATTAGTTCTCTTAATGTCCCACATTCATTGGTCAATAGCCACAACTAAATATATAAAAGATTTAAAACTGGTTTATGCCAGATTGTTCCTCTGACCAGTTCATCAACTGTTCGTTTCTTAACTATCTTGCTCAAATATGGTAATCTGTATACAACAAATGCTCTAATATGGCATATCCAGTTATACAAATTAAAACTAAGGTGGAATTTTGGAAACTTTACCCAGAAAATATCTAGCAGATGCTGAAATAACATTTCTTATTCTATATGGAAATAACTTAGCAATAACTTGTATAACTGAAAATAGAAATGTTTAAAGTGAAGATAAGAACCATCATTAGCACTTTCTGTTTCTCTTTTTCATGCATCACCATATTTAATTGGTGAGTTATTGAACATGTCCTTGTTCACATGAAGTTATCTCAGAATGACCTTGATTTTTGTATAAGCAGGTACTAATGATTGGTCATGACCTGATGTGCTAACTCTGTTTCTCTCCCATTGGAGGCTGCCTGACCTCTTGCTGTCAATTTCTATTTTAATCCCTGATTTCTGGAATTTTGTTTCTTCACTATGGGAAAAGTACAGATCTGTGCTTGGTGCCTGCTCCAACTCCCTGACTGTGGCCAGAAGCCAAGCATTCTGAGAAACATAATCACTTGTATCTATCTTGCCAGCTTCTGTTATGATATGTGTACACTCCAGTATTGTGCAGTACAATGGAACTAAACTTCATTGATTCCTAACCTATGTTGTTTATTGTGGTTTCTAGCCAATGTTGCAACCTGCCAGTGGTGAGCATGGTGAAGGAGACAGCTACACTGTACATGTCATTAGTGGATCAGGGCAACCAGATGCAGTCGAATCTTGTAAGTTAGAATTTGATATAAAACACAAATGACTCTGGCATCACTGTTGTGGATAATAAGCATGTTAATTAAAAAATTAGCAGTCATGATGGATAATGTGCTTATGTTTTCAGCTAGATGTACATGTGTTTCAGTGAATTTTGTGCTTCTCAAGAAGTTTATTACAGGTTTAGAAGTAGGATCCAACATGATTTAGAATGAGCCAAGCAAACTTCAAATGACTGACTCAAAACTCTGCAGTCTTGCCCCGTCCACTTGTAAATGGGGGTAAACAATTGATATCTAGTCAGAAGAGGAGCTCTGTGAACAACCACAAACTCCAATGATGGCAATGCCTAAATTGTGAATACAAAGAACAAGGCTGAAGTGACTGAAAACATCTTCAGCCAGAAGTGCAAAGTAGATGATCCATTTTTTGCCTCCTTCAGAGATCCCCCATCATCATAGTCTTTAGCAATTCAAAGAACTGTGATATCAGGAAACAGTCAAGCAAATTGGATTCTTAAAGTGCACTGTGGCCAGGTAACATCCTGGATGTGACCCTGAAATCTTGTGTCCAAGAACTAGTCACACCTACTGTACAAGTTGTTATAATGTAGCTACAATATTGACATTTACCAAGGCCACCAGCCCAAAAGTGGAAAATTACCTAGGCATGTTGTCACGAACCAGCAACAAAAGAAACACACTGAGCATGATTCAGTGTTAAAAACTATTTTATTAATCACTACTTATGATAATACGTAAAATAAAAGTAAAAATGTTAGTATGTTAGAATTCAAAAATGTTAAACCTCGAACGTTAACCCCAAAACTAAACTCGTCGTGTGTGTGTGGGTGGCAAAGTCCAAAACTCCCAGTTCCGGAATGGTTCTTAAAGTTCAGTTCTGCAAGCCATAAGGTGAAACATGAGCAAGGGTTTCTTCAACAACCACCGTTGTCAGAAGATAAGACGTAGATGTAGAGAAACAGAGAGAGAGTACATATGAAATCCAAATGTTCCACGATGGAACCCAAACGACACTTCAGTGTTTACTCGGTAGTGACTTCCTCACCCCGAAAAGCATCCGAACCGTGGTCGTCCACACATAAATACCTGTTTCCTTCTACAGGTCAGCAACAAAGTGAACTCCACCGGATTACTTCCAACTTCCATACATGGATTTCTATGGCAAACACAGTTATTGTTTCTCATCCATCGATAGAGAAAACAAGCAGGCTGGTGTCTCTCTCCCTTCTCTCTCTCTCTCCTTCTTCTAACTTCTTCAACAACGTCATTACGTCCTTTATCTTCTATTGACGTAAGCACGCCACACACACAAATACACACGCACTCTCTATCTTAAAGGGACATTCACTGAGTCCGTAACAATGTTCATACAAATTAAGATTTACTGACAGTTCAAACTTAGACCAGAGTTTTGTTTTGGGACTTAATGTTAGACCTGCATTTTCAACACAAGTTATTTCCTAGTTCGACCTAGAATCACACAGTTTAACAGGGTCCCAGCCTTTCTCCATTGGTTACCACTAAAGTAAAGCTGAGAGCCTTGACCATCTGTAGTACAGATGCATTGTGGTTGATGGAATAAACAGTTTTATAAGATGAATATTTATGACTCATTGTGAAAAATTCAAAACAATTCCAAAATAAACTTTATTGAGACAGGAATGATCTTTCCAGTGATATTTTGCTGGCACTTAAATACTTCCACCTGCACTGTGAGAATATTGAGAAATAGCCAAGTGGTGCATAGTGGATGTTAGCTGAACTTAGTTGCATACAGTGCACTGATTTGTCATGGTTATTTGTTGATTACATCTTCTATATTTGTACTCTCAGTAGTTAGTTGTTTATTTATTTGATTAAATATAGTTAACATGTAATGTGTGTTCTTTAGTTGGTGCACATTTTGTATGTGATCAGTTCACTGGAATGGCAAGTGGTTGCTGGAAAACCATTTTTGGGTGGAATGTAGCCTTGTCTCCCTGGTCTTTGGTCATATTGCACCATACCTGTTGTTAGTGAGACAGCACTGTGGCTGGTGGAGCTGCAGTCCCACAGCTCCAGTAATCCTGACCTCAAGTGCAGTCTGTGTGTAGTTTGCACGTTCTTCCTGTTTCCTCTCACATCCCAAAGACATGCAGATTGAAGGGTAATTGGCCACTATAAACTGCCCCTAGTGTATAAATGAGTGGGAGTTGGTGGGAATGTGGGGAGAATAAAGTGGGATTAGTATAAATGTTTGCTTGAGGGTTGGCATGGATTGGTGGGCCAAGGGCTGTCTCCATACTGTATCACTCTGGTTCTCTGTGTAAACTGATTCTTCTTGATAAAAATGTGAAAATATAGGACTGAGTTCTAAGTCTGTTAAAAGTATTAGTTAATACCATTATGCTTTTTGGAAATGATGTTAGTCACTGCCCTATTTTATGTTAAGCAGAGGTATTCTTTATTACTTAATGAATGGTAATTAAATAAGGAATCACATGTATTTTTTTGTTCATTGCAGTAAATCACACGACCACACATGCACCTGGATATTCTCATTCACCGCTCCATGGCCTTGGACACATAATCATGCGACAGAGCTATATCTGCACACTCATCATCATGATGGTGAGTACCGCATGATCTTTTCTGATATCTTGATTACAGTTTGCTAACTTACCAGGATGCTGCTGATGTTTATAGTATTGGAAGATAAATAATCTCCTGCTAACTGATTCCATTCCCCTCCTCCTTCACCTCCTCCCTATCAGATACTTTCCTGTTCCCTCAATCTGATTCCTCCTGTCCTTGTGTGTCATTTACCTTTGCAGATTAAGCCCCAAGCCATGACATCTTTCATTCGGTCTTATAAACTGTGTACTGCTTGCCATGAATATTTCAATCAACTAAGCAGAGCTTTGCTCAAAGCCAGTTAAACAGATGTAAAGAAAGTTATTGTATCTGCAATCAGTAAAACTTTGATAATCCTCTATTGGGAAATCCCAATGGTTTGCCATCTATTTCACTCGGTGATGTTTCCCGATTCCCTTCCCACTAACTGGCACCTTGGTTTCCAGGCTCCCTTCCCACTCACCCATGCAGCAGTTCCCACACTCCCATTCCAGTCATCTGGGGCCCCGGTTACCACTCTCCCTTTTAACTCACTGGGCCCTAGTTCCCACACTCCTTTTCAATTTACTTGGTTCACTAGATAATATCCTATAATGTAACAGTTAAAAAAAAAAAATTGTATTAAAAGTATGTTGAGATATTAATAGAAATAACAATTGGTATTCTGGAAATTCTGCTAATTCGACATCACTAAAGATCATGCTGGATTATCAGAGTTTCTGTATTTCCTTTCTTTTATCAGAGATGAAAGTCTCAAACATTTCAACTGTTTAAATCACTACTCGTAAAAGGAATGACATAACTAACATAGAAGTTAACAACATTTTGAATACAAAGTGCACCTGTTTGTTTCCTATACAAGAATTTTGGTTTGGTTTATTCTGATTTCTATATTCAGTGTTTGATTCTATGCCCTGTACAAAAAAGAGGCTGTGGATTTCAAGCGATTCTTAGTGTAAAAGCCGACCGACTGTCTGTGTCCTGTGGCAGCAGTGTGAGCCCCTGAGGAAGCTGGCAGCGCCTCCGACAGTATGGGTGACATCCTGGTGACCCACAAGGTGCCTGTGGGACAGAATGGTTTCTGTGTTCAGTCCGAAGCTTTGGCACAAGGTGGAGGTAGTCTCCATGTATCACTGTGTGCGTGTTTACTGTCAGGCTGCCCATTTCCTTTTATGTGCCCATCAGCTATTTGGTGGGTTTGATCAGGCAGCAATCTTCTCCCTGTCAAGCTGGTACCATTCACACTGTATCCCCCAGCCCACAAACTTGTGGCAGGTGATGCTAGCCTGCTCTCTAAATTACATGTCTGGTCTCAGAACTGGCACTCTGGATCAAGTGTTATTTCATCACCTGGAAGGGTTACTTTAAAAAGGCAAGTTATGTTCATGTCTTCAACACCAGAACTGCTAGGGACAAATGTCTAAAGAGAGAAATGTTTCTGAATGGAGCATCGGCAGTTTAACAGTAAAGTTTGTTAGGTGAAAGAGGAATATTAGGGGAAAACTAAACAAGGGTGTGAACAAACTCTGCACAACACCTCTAATATTGTCAGGCACCATGATTTACTAGTGGCATTCTTCCCTTTAGAAAGTTGTGGGTTCAAATCCCATCCCAGAGATATGAGCACAGGTATATTTCTGCCTGTCTGTTGTCTGGGACAGTATTGCAGCTCTCTTTTAAGAGACAACGGCTGCCTGTAAGTGTCTTCAGAGAGCTTAATATTCAGTCCCTGAAACAGTTGTGCTGATATCATTAAATAATGGCTGCTCAACTGATCCCAGGTAATGAGGAGGCCCCATGACTACTGTGTGTGACCTGGGGTAGAAAGTACAAGGTTGAGATGTACATGTATCAGTTTTTGGGCCAATCAGATTTTTAGGACGTTGAATCCAAAGTGATAGTGAATACCTTTAAGATGGATTCTGCTTAAAAAGAGCAGTTTTTTATACCAATCCTCAAAATATTTGGTGATAACATTTTTCATGCATTCTGTTTTTTGAGTGTTTTAATGTCCTCCTTTTCCAGGTTTGGAGTATTACATTTCACAGCTGGTTAACCTTTGTGCTTTTGATTTGGGCTTGCCTGATCTGGATTGTCCGTAGTCGACGACAGCTTGCCATGTTCTGCTCTCCGTTCATTCTGCTGTACGGAATCATGCTCTGCAGCCTGCAATATATCTGGGGAATGGACTTGGCTGAAGAACTTCCAACCAAAATTGGATTTGTGGTTCTGACACAGCTTGGTTTAGTCCACATGGAGAATCACTGTTTGTGCCTCGGTTTAATGGTCAGTCTTTTCCATAATCTGATGCATGTGCTTACCGAAGGAGGCTTTATCAGTCTTGGTTTTATCTCCTTTTACAGCAGACCCCCTGCCAGGCCACACTCTCCACCAGGTGCACAATTAAAGTCCAAGCCTTATCACTGAGTCTCACCTTGGCCTTGCCCTCTGTTCCTCTGGCATCTTCTCACCTTGTTTTACTCTCACGCCCATTTAAAACCTTTTATGTGTACTCGTCCCCTCCCAAGTCCCACCACACGAGATTCGCACGCAACTACTTCTGCCTTCAGCCATTTCACCAACCAAAAGCCAATCCTTGATCATTTCAATTTCCATCTCTACCCTCTTGATTCTATGTTTTGCCCCTACTGGTGACACATAGATTGATCTTGCCACTGATCCCTTCAGTGGTGTCAGACCCCTAGCACCTAGGAGGACAAGAGCAATGAGCTGATGGAAACACTGCCGCTTCAAAGACCCATCCAAGAAATGTCTCATCCTGACGTGAAAATGTTTCGCCATTCTGTAAACATTCCTGAATAAAAATGCTGAACCTCTATCCCTATCAGGACTGTGGGAGTATTTCATAACCTAAACTGCATTTGTTCAAGGTGGCAAATCATCCCTAGTTAATGATGAGCAGTTAGAGACCGGGAATACATGCTGGCCTTGCCACCAATGCCCATGTCCTGTGAATGAATGAAAGAAAAGAAAGACTGTTGTTTCACATCCAACCTTTGATGAGCCCACAGTTTCCTCATTAAATATCGGTTAGACCATAAATTCTACAGACTAGTCACTAATGGTATCCTTCATGCCCAATGCCTCAGTGCAGCAGTCTGTCCATGGCCTCGGTCCTCATCTCATCCTCACGCTGAGTTTTCGATTCCCTCTCCAATCTATCACAATGTCTGTTTTTACATGAACCTTTGCCTGCTCTGGTTCATCTGCTGCAATCTCTTCCCTTCTCTTGTGACCTTCAGATGTGATTACTGCAGCACACCCTTGGGCAGGCTCTCAAACTCCAGTATTTGTAAGGTTCAGCTCATCTGCTGCTCATCCTTAACCTCCCCCTAAATGTCTCTTCCTTGTGCTTGCAAGAACACAACCTGCCTCCCAACACCTCAGATTTAAATTCTCAATCTTCTGTCTAATTTACTAGTGTCATTCCCTACTCCCTGTCTCTGTAATCCGCTCCAGTACTGGGAAGTGTTTTCCCAGATTTCTCCATTTCCCGGGGTCTGGGCATCTGTGCCTCCTCCCATCCCCTCTCCCCACCATTGACAGCTGTGCCTCCTGGCCAGTATGCATTGTTCCCTGGAGTTCCCTCTTGAAGCCCTTCTCTTCCTTCAGGATTTTGTCAACCTTGTCAACCCTCCTCCTATGTCCTTATTTGCCTTGATGTCTCAAGTGTTCCAAAACCTGACCCAACTTTATCACAAGTTAGCTTGGGCTAACGATTGAGCCATTTTGTACTGAATTCACCCCCAAACAAGCCCCGTCTTGCCCTCACGACATTTTTCGAAAGGAGTCACTGGAGATATCAGAAAACAAAGAAATGTCAATTTTTATTATCTTTTACAAAAATAATTTGGTTTGCTCTGTGTCCATTTAAGGAATGGCCATGTCCTACAGCTGAAGCTATGAATACTAATGATTTCATCTCGTTTTACCCTCAGCTGTTGTACACACTCACTTTTTGGCTCTTATTGCGCCAATTTGTAAAAGAAAAATGCTTGAAGCAGAAAGAGGTGCCGCTGAAAGAAGTAACTGTGCCTGAGGCAGGTGAGTGATGGACATTCTTGCAATCAAAATTTCCATCTGGAGAGATGTGGCTGCATTCCCTATTTGGATAATTCTGGCTAAATCAAATTCCTGATGTTGGCAAAACTAGAAACTAGGGGCTCGGGCAATCGATCAAGAAACATAAGTTTGATCCCATCAGAACCCAAGGAATTAAAATTCAGTTAAGTAAAGCTGGAATAAAATGCCACATCAGCAGTAGGTGACAATGAAACTGTTTGATTTTCATTAAACAATCCCGTCTAGTTCATTAAATAGTTAAATAGTTTGTTCCTTTAGGGAAGGAAATCTTCCATCCTTGTCCAGTTAGGCCTCTCTGTAACTCCAGACCCACAGCAATAAGGTCAACTCTTAACTACCTCTGAAAAAGCCCAGCAAGTCCTTAATTCAGGTTTAAAGTGCAATAAATTCAGCTAATTTTTAGAAAAATTAATTGCTAGGTGAACCAAAGTTAGAAGAGGAAATATAAATTCATACATTACAAGCTACCTTGGAACCTTCAAGATCTTTAGGTTCTGGTGTATCTTCCAATTAAAGATAGCCGGAGATGCTGGTGAGTTAGGTAGATATTCATTTAGCTTCTAGCAACAGAAGTTAAGTAAACCAAATTTATGACAGGTTGATTGAATAACTTCTGTTGATTTTCTCAAATGGCCAGATACAGAGAGATGCGTTGTAGCTCTGAAGTCTAAACAGGAAAGTGACTGCATTCAAACAGACAAGACACATGCTGTAACTAATATGTTTCGTTTTGTCCAATCTATAAAGTATGTCCCCATCTTAGGTTTGTTTATCTTGCATTGCATGGTCAGAAAAATGAGAACTTGGTTCAACTCGCAAAGAAAATTCCTTCCCCAGTGAAAGGTAAATTTGGAAAAGCGTTTGACCATTTGGGTTGGAATTTGACCGTATTCTGACTCACTATAAAGGAAAATTTAATTACTTTCAGTTAAAATCTGACATGCAGAAACATTGATTTCTGCAACTTCTACACATTCATTGTATATCTTTTTCCCTATTACAGGTCAGGAGAAGAATGAAGTTTTGAAAGCGCTTGGGGAAATAGTAATGAGTTTCTATGCCAAGTATTGGATTTACATTTGTGGAGGGATGTTCTTCGTTGTCAGTTTCACTGGAAGAATAGTAGTCTATAAAATTGTTTATATGTTCCTTTTCCTCCTTTGCCTGTCATTCTATCAGGTGAGAAGACAGTAAAATTAATCAACAGCAAAAAAAACCTTACCCCATCAGAAATCAGTTTTAATCAACAGCTATTTAAGAACATACTTTTTTATGAAATACATATAAGGCTTGATATAACTGTGCATACACAGCTTCTGATGTAACCAGGTGTGCTTGCCTCTGATTGGATAGGGCCTGAGTGAAGATTAAAGGGGATAACTCTGTGATGTGTTCATTTAAAACTACTGCTGTAAAAATCCTGTCTGGTTCACCAGTGTCATAAATTGGAAGGAAATCCTTACCCATTCTGACCTAGATGTGACTCCAATTCCATCAGTGTGGTTTCTGCTATGAATTAGCATCTGCTCAGGTCAAAGGGGAATTAATGATGGGGAATAAATACTGACTTTGTCAGTGACGTGCAAATCCCATGAAAAAATTAAAAGTGTTGTAATAATGTACTATTTCAAGCTGTTCCAAATGCCCTCTGCAGCTGAAGTTTTCAATCTCTGCTGCCTTTTGCTAATGTTTTATTCTTGCTGTTCATTTTGCTAGGTCTGTTACTTTCTGTGGCGGAAGTTGCTGAAGCTGTTCTGGTGGTTGGTTGTTGCCTACACAATGCTGGTCCTCATTTCAGTTTACACTTTTCAATTTGATGACTTCCCACATTACTGGATAAACTTTACAGGATTAACAGAAAAACAGTATGTGCCATTTTAATTCTGGAAAATTTGTCTGTTTTATGGATTAACTGTTGAAATATTACATGTCAGAAATATTGAAATATTAGTAAACCTGGTTTTCTGTGAGGTGTAGGCACACAGTGAGAAAATTTAAAAGATGTAATTTTTTCCTTCAAAATTTATTTGAACTGTGCTTAATGTTCTCTGTCACTGCATCTTTATTTAAAAAAAGATTCTCCATAGGATATGGGAACTTGGCCAATGTTTTCCTGGAAGAGAAAAGGATAAGTGTGGTTCCTTTCTGGACAAGGTGGCTGGAACAGCTAACCGCATAAGAGTGGAATTATTCATGGGATTGTTCAGCACGGGGCCATTTGGTTCATCCTGTCTGTGCAGGCCCTTTACCTTGTACAATTTGTCTTTCCCTTTTGAAGTTGAGAATGGAATCACAGCACATTTTTTTAAAATTCTATTTTTTTAAAAAACTCCATCACCATACTACTTAAAAGAAAAGTGATCTGGAATTTAAAATATGGAATTTTAAAGATTGTCACTTTAGAGCTAGGATAATACTTACGTTACTTGTAATCCAAAGGCATGGACTGCTGATCAGAAGGAGTTCAAATCTCACAACAACATTAGTAAAATTTAAATTCAGTTAATTAAATACATCTAAAATAAAAACCTAGCATCAGTTACAGAGACCATGAAACTAACATTGTTATTTAAAGCCAGTCTGGTTCACCAGCATCCTTTGGGGAAGGAAATCTGTTGCCCTTATCTCGCTTGGCGTATGACCCATAGCAAAGCTGTTGACTCTGAAATACTGCAGCAATGCACTATGGCTGTGCCTTCACACGCTACAGTGATTCAGGGAGGATCCTCAGCACAACCAAGGAATGGTTTGCCAATGATGCCCACATTCTTTGATTAAGAAAGGAAATTAAAGGTGTTGTAAAGCAGTTTCCTGACTAGAATTTGGAGCCCTCTGGTCCATAAGCTATCAACCCTGCGACAGACAAAGTAATTTCATACCCAAGGCAGCTGTAACAGAACTTTGAGGAACTATTGCTCATTCATCAGCCGGCTGATTTTATTCCTTAATGCTGTTTGAGGATTTGGTGTCAGTGTCCAAAAACCCTACAATGACTTAACAGAATGAGCAGCATTGGATGCAGGAGCATTGGAAAATGTGCCAGTAATCTTGGCAGGGCAGTTTCATTATGTCCAGTGGCACAGACTCAGAAGTCAGTAAGCCATAAATCTTTTTAATGTCCTTATGTGGTAACTGTAATAAGTAAATGGTTTCCATTCATGTCAAAAAACAAGATGGCTAGAGAAGACATTTTGTTATTGAGGAATTTTTCAATATACTTGGTCCGGATAAATGTTGTTCTTTTGAATATCCAGGTTAGGTGATATGGGATTGGAGAAATTCGGTGTCAGTGAGCTCTTCTCCAGCATCTTGATCCCTGCCTTTTTCCTGCTGTCCTGTATTCTACAGCTGCACTACTTCCATCGCCGTTTCATGCAGATCACTGATCTGGAGCACGTACCCACAAATGGAAAAGGCCCATTGCACCGGTAGGACTTGAATGCATCTGGTTTGATCATACAAAAAGAGCTAATGCAGATAGTAAATGGAATAAGTTATTCTAATAAAGCTTGTGCATTAATAAAGAAAACACACAACATAGGGTGATCACACTAAACCTCCCAGACTAGGTTTTGTCCCATTGACTATGAAGTAAAGCACAGAATAATTTTAGGTTTATTTATCTCTCAGTATGAATAGTCACATATAGACACCGTGATTATCGTAATGGAGGGAACACTGAAACTATTGTAAGTCTGAGATTCCCAAACCTTGACAATGAGGTATATTTTCAACTTGCCATCTGGGCATAAAATAGGAACCCAAAAATGGTCTTTCTTTATGGAAATTGCACTTTTTTTATTTCCATCGAATTTGGGTGTCCATTTGTATCCTGGAATATATAGATTATCTAGAGCTTTTCCACCTTCAAAGTTAGATCTTTTAGAAATACATTGGTAGCTAGAAGGACCCAATGATGTGATACGTTGTTACATTTTTGGAAGGTTCCTTGTGATCCACAAAGGCTGGGCTCTTTCCTGGCCCAACAAGAAACACTTAGCCTCATCTGTGCTGGGCTTCTGCCTCCTCTGGCCATACACAGCATGGTTTGCCCAAATGGAGAATGCTTCCTTCAAACTTAAGTAGTAACAGACAACTGCATGGTTTCCTTCTCCACCCCGACACCCACTGTAATCACCAAGGTCACAAAATGTTAATGAGGACCAACAGTTTAAAATCTCCCAAGTATTATCCCCAAGGAAACCTGGAAGAATGCCGCCTGCTTTTGTCCCCATAACCTTCAGTTCCTGCCCCAAGTATTAGAGGTGCTGTTACTACAATGGTGTCCAGTCCAGCTGGGCTTTTAAACCACCTGAGCATTACTGTGGAGTTACAATCAGACTTTGTTTCAGGGAGTCAATTAACACACGTGAAGGGCTTCTTAAGGTGATTGTGGAGTTTTTCCGTGGCTTTCTGGGAATCTATATTTAATCTGAAGTGCACCTCAATAGTGTAATCAAGGAGTGTTTGAAGTTACATTGTGTTGGGTAAATGACATTTTGGAGAATTTAACTGCCTTCCCGCACATCTTCTGCCAGACAAATGGGGTTAAAATCAACCCTGATGATTATACCCCTCAGCCAGCAATTAGAGCATTGACAGGTAGGTTAGCCATACGCATTTTTCTTTATTACGTAATTACATTTAGGAGCATTTACCAATTTCCACTGTTTATTTGCTATTTGCTTTCTTTTCACATGTAGGCTGAAGGAAAATTTAGCAGCACGTTCTGAGGAGTAAGTGTTGTTATTCTATTTCTTTATCGATTTTGCCACATCCCTATTTTGGTTTTGTAATGTTTTCACTTTGACAATCAGTTGGTCTGTCATTGCATGTAGAACACAGGTGTGGGTATGTAATCCTCTGATTTTTGCAGATGATTCTTTTCCTGTTATTATTTTTTTACTAAGCTGCATAATTGCTCAGAGTTGGTCCATTTCATTATTGATCCAAGGTTCAGCCTGCTAACTTTTCCACAAAGCACAGCTGTTAACAGATGCCAACCTGCAATTTTCCATAATATAGCTACACCACTGTGGCAACATTTAATAGTATTTTTAAGAGTTATTATTTACTGTTGCATTGAATTTCAGAGCTAGCTGACTGGTTTGGGTAAACTTAGATAAAAATGCACTCGCTACATGGAAATGTTATTTTTGCAACACAGGGCACGGTTTTGTGCAAGATTGTTAAAAGGTTAAGAACAGCTACCTGGATACAGTACTGATCAGGTCGTGCCACTGCATTAGCCATTGCCTTTGGAAGAGTGCAGACAAGTAAAAAAATTCAGGAACTTTGAGAAGGAATAAATTGCTTCTGGTGCAGTAAAAATCCACTTTCTGTTTTGCTGCCAGCTTTCTCTCTGTCCCAGATGAAGCTCTTTGTTATGGTGCAGTTCAATGGAAACTGATGGACATTATGCATTGATAATTCTTATAACATTAAATACAGTGAGCATTACTGTCCCACACCTCACTCAGTGACTATTTGCATATATCCAATTAAGCATAAGAAATAGGAGTAGGAGTAGACCATGCATCCATAAGCTCACGAATCATCTTCCACTTCAGCACCACTCTTACAAGGGCTTGACAAGCTAGATGCAGAGAGATGTTTCTGCTGACTCAGGAGTCCAGGGCCAGGGGTCACAGTTTGAGAATAAGAGGTGGGCCATTTTGTACTGAGATTAGGAGAAATTGTTTCATTCGGAGGGTGATGAACCTTTGGAATTCTCTACAGGCTATCCCCAGGTTAAGAATTCCCAATGTACAGACACCCCTACGTACGAACAAGCTCCCATAATATCAAGTCTGACATATGTATATGCGTTCGTTCCTATAAATTGCAGAACTAGTTTCCTCTCTCTCTCCACTTTGAGTTCTTTCTTATTAGTCTTACGAGCTTTTGATGCCATTCATTACAATACTGCAGAGGTGTGGTTACCAAATCAAGTAACTTTTTGTCTATTTTCCGACATACGGACAAAATCGACTTATGGATGTCTGTAACAATGGAACCCATTTCTTACCCGGGGACAGCCTGTACTCCAGTTGACTGTGGAAGCTCAATCATTAAGTTTATTTAAAACCGAGATTGATAGAATTTTGGAGCATTGTGGGAATCAAGGGATATGAATAATCCTTTTGGCAAGTTTCATTGCGATCTCCTCAATCTTCTAAACTCCAGAAAATACAGTTCCAGTCTACACAATCTCTCCTCATACAGCAAATCATTTACAGTGCTTCAGTCTGGTGAATCTTTGCTGCACTCTCTTTTTGGCAAGTGTATCCTTTCTTAGGTAAGGAGATCAAAACTGCACACAACACTTCAGGTGAAGACTCACCAAAATGTTGTGTACAACTTCAACAAGATTTCCTTACTCCTGTAACCAAGCTCTCTTTGTAATAAAGGTTAACATATCATTTCCTTTGCAAATCACTTGCTTCACATGCATGTTGGCCTTCAGTGATTCATGTTCAAGTGCACCTTGGACCCTTTGAATATCAGCACCAGCCTCTCTCACCATCTAAAAAATTTTCTGTTTTTCTCATCTGTTATTAATTGAAGGGCACATAATGTAGATGTGGACCATATTTTGGTCCATTGTATCTCTTCTGCCAGTCAATATTATCATGGCTGATCTTTTATCTCAGCAACACTTTCCTGCATTCACCACATTTCCCTTGAGTCCTTACACTTCAGAGATCTCTGAGGCCTTGAGTGGGTTGGGTCACACTCACAAGATTAATATTCTCCTATTTCTTCCTCTGTCATTAATAAAGCAATAGTAAAGCTCAATGGGGAAGTTGTATAAAATAGTCCCAAGTTTTAATCAAATAAAATGTTGTGTGACATTTTTTAAGTTTTGATCTGGCACTCAGGAAGGTGATGGGTTTTATAAAAAGAAAACAATGTTGAGGATACATGAACATGGACTTGTATGTCTCCTTCCCTCTTTGCATGCCATTAATATACTGCAGAAGGTTTGATGAATACAACAGAATGAAGGGGGGTAAATGGCAAGCATTTTATTAGCACAAATGTTGAGGACCCTCTTGCATTATCATCACCTATTCACATAAATGTGATGGTTGTAAAAAGAAAAGGAATATTTAATGGATTGATTTGTTTGTGCAATAATAAATGTTAAAATGAAAGGAAATAACTCAAAGTCAGATATATTTCAAGGTAATTTTGTCCTTTGTGCATTTGCAACACAGAGCAGCTGGTCCTGAACTCCTTCAGAATGGGGCAGCAGAAGGCACAGACTGTGAGGACGATGAGCATCCTCCAGCAGAGGGGCGCAGGCTTGAAGGGGAAAGTATGTTCTTGTATTTGCACCAAATTCCTTCTCCTTTCGAATCCCTTTTCAAATTTAATAATTGGATCTCCTGTGGTGAGATGAGCCAGTAACTAGTTAAAGAGCAAATATCTGTTATTTGATTCTTAAAAGAATGAAAAGATTTGACTGCGTTGTTACATCTGAAAAATCATCTTGAGTACTTAATATTAGAAAGTTAAATGGTAAATGTACTCACGAAGGTAACTGTAGTTACTGGAGATGTTAATGTGGGGCAGTGGTCATCCCTCACTCTGGTTGGTTGGTGGACAGGAAATAAATAAATACTGGAATTAACTTGGACAAGACTTCACATTCCTGCCGGTTCCATGTTCTCACACCTGTTTCCTGCTGGATGGAAGCACATGTCTAAAATTCTGCATTAGTTCATGCACAAACTAACTAATGTAGGTATAAATTTTGTTTCAAAGTTAATAGTTGTAGACTGCAAGATTCAGTGTCCATGACTTGTGCTTGTTTTTTAAATATGTTATAAAATGAATTGTTGTTAGAGAAGTTATATAGCAGTTTATCTGTAATTGCTTATGCTGTATGTTTTCATATGAGGTGGCCTGCCCACATTCTCTCATTCTTTTGTTGCAGTTGTTTACAATAAGTGGGGCTTAGTGATCGACCGCCTCCTTGTACTTTTCCTGAAATTCTCCAAGATCCTCAACTGCATCCAAGTGATAATTTGGAGGCTCCTGGAATTGCATGTGATGAAACTTGTGGCCCTGTTCAGTGTGTGGGTCGCACTGAAAGAGGTATGAATCTCTCAGTAATGGTATCTAAAAATTTTGGCAGATTGAGAATTAAGTCACAAATCAGTGAACTTTGTCTTGTTATCTCTTTCTTGCAGGTAAGTGTAAAATTCTCACTGTCTGCACTATTGTAACTTGATTGTTGCTGATCATTGTGACAGCACCGAGAAATTATGATAATGAACATGACTTTCATCATTAAATTTCGCTATCAGACTATGCTGTTTCTTCACTATTGTTTCTCCACCTTTGTAAAGGGAATCAGTTCAGTAACTTATCAAGGTTTATTTCTTCAACTGGCAGGGTTTCAGGAAAGCAAAGTACATTTTCCTAATTTTTCTTAATTGTTTTCAAGCCTTCCGTCATGAACTTTCTCTTCATCGTCCTCTGGTCATTTGCGATGCCGTATACCAAGTTCCGTCCAATGGCTTCCTGCATTTCTACTTTGTGGGCTTGCATCATTGTTGTCTGTAAAATGCTGTATCAGCTGAAGATTGTAAATCCAACAGAGTATTCCAGCAACTGCACAACGGTAGGAAATTTGTGCATTTGATGTGTATAGATAACAATGCTCAGTTAGTCACAGGAAAAGGTTCAGCAATGTCCAAGATTTATCTTTGTAAGGATACACAAAATACAAGATTGGATCTGTTAACCTCCATCTACATTCTTGTCCCAAGAGTGTTTAGTGGGCTCACAATGAGCTAACCACAGTTCTTTCTTCCAATTATAAAAATAAGTGCAGTTAGGATTGATTTATCTGACACTGTTCTTTACTGTATTTATGATTCCATTGGGCTTCTAGAAATCTGTATCCCTTCACCCTTCTCTCTATTTTCTTCCTTGCTTATATCACCTAAAGTTTGTAACATTTGTTATATCTAAGTTATTCTAAATGTACAGATGCTGCTATTCTTGTTTAATTTTTACATGGTACTTTTAAATTGATAAGCAGAAATATTTTTTTCTGCAGCTCTCTCCAAATGAGACTAATCTAAAACCGGATGAAATCATGCATTCTGCACTGTACAGAGGGCCCGTGGACCCTGCCAACTGGTTTGGATTCAGAAAAGAATTTCCCATTCTTGCTTACCTCCAAGTGAGTGATCAACGTCTGTGCCAATTAGGGCAGAAGAGTGGGGAAATTGTCTTCAATAGCTCTGACCCATATTAAAAAAACTATTAGCATGTAAGGAGGGCATTTTAACTTTACACTATGGCATGACTACTGTCTATTACACACCCTGCAGGAAGTTCCTTGAATTAATTTGAGGATGCTGCTGGCAAAACTGTTTTTTCCCATCTCTTTCCTACTTGCTCTCAGAAGGTGTTGGTGAGTCTTCCAAAGTTGATGGAGCCTGCCTGCTGTAGGTAGTCTAACTGCTGTTAGAGTATCTGGCTCAGGATGGGTGTGAGCTGGAAGGAAATATCTTGTGATGGTCTTGTCAAATACCTGTAGCTATTGTTCTCCTTGATGGAGGGCAGTATGGGGTTTACTGTTGAAAAAGCCTCAACGAGTTGCTGCAATGGATCATGCAGTGAGAACTTACCACCGGCACAAGCCATAGATGATGGAAAGTGTTGATGCTCAGGAAGTGCCAATCAAAAGCAGAGATGGTGTCAATCATCTTGTTGCTGTGGCTGCACCCATTTAAACAATGGAGAGTATTTCATCACACTCCAATTTATGAAGAGGCTCAGGACAGCCAGGAGATAAGCCACTTCACAGAATACCTAGACACTGACCTACACTAGTGGATTTGCTTGTCTAACTCGAGTGCTGTTGAGCAGATGAGCCCAGCTTGAATGTTGGGGGTAGGAGGGGAAGGGGTGTGTTGAGACAGAGGTGGAAACATAAGAAAAGAAGAAGAAAGTTGGCAGGTGGTGCCGGGTGGAGAGGGGTTAAGAAAGGTGAACCAAGGGAGAAGAAACCCAGGTAGATACGTATGTGGGTGATGGGCAGATGGACCAGGTGGGAGGGGGGAGAAATGGAAAAAGTGAACAAAGGGAGAGAGAACCTGGGTGGATCTGTAGGAGTGGGAAAGCAACATGGTGGGAGTGGGTTATCCGAAATTGATTCGACTCCATTAGAGAAAAATGGCTGTAGGCTACCCAAGTGGGATACGAGGTGCTGTTCTTCTAGTTTGCGTTTGGCCTCACAGTGGCAGTGGAGAAAGCCTAGGACAGACAGGTTGGTGTGGGAATGGGCAGGAGAGTTGAAATGACACACAATGGAAGCTCCACAAAACAGTTCCTGAGCCTACGCTTGATCTCGCCAATGTATAGGAGGCCACATTGTGAGCATCAAATGAAATAGACCAGGTTGGAGGAGGTATATGTGAATCTCTGCCTGACATGGAAGGGCCATTTAGGCCCCTCGTGGTGATGAAGGAGGTGTAGGGACAAGTATTGCACCTCCTATGGGCGCAAGGGGAAGAGAAGTGTCAGAAATAGTCCAGGTGAATTTTTATCTCCAACATTTTGGTCATTTTGTTTTCAATGGCACACAGAACTCCTTGAAATAATTTGCTTGCATTTCATTTTCCACCTCATCCAGAACCATCTTCTTCTGCTAATGTTACTAATTTTTGAGATAACTGTATACCGGCACCAAGAGCATTTCCGCAAGTATAACCAGCTGCCCCAACCCACCACTGGTACCATCTTTCCAGAGATAACTCGGCAGCACCTGGATGAAAGTGTCATCAGTTGTGCCAAATATTTCAGCAATTTCTTCTTCTACAAGTTTGGTTTAGAGGTAGGTGAAATGCTACCAATCAAGTTCACGTGTAAATAGCACACTTTTAAATGATCACAAGCAGTTAAATAATCATGTGTTTCTTTGCTCTCTTAAATAAGCAGCTAAGATGCTTTAGTTAAAAAGAAATGGGCCGCTCAGATACAGTTAGGATACAGTCCTAATGCAGGCATGTGGGATTAGTACAGGTGGGCAAAAAAGGTTGGCATGGACATGGTGAGCCAAAGGGCCTTATTTCTTTGCCATATGATTCTATATGACTCTTTTAGAGAAATGGCCATGTTTTAACATTATTAATTTGTTTTCTTCATCCAAAAATTGACCTTGGCTGTCACTATTGTTGAACTGTATTCTCAACGCCATTATGTCACATCAGGCCATGGCGAAAGATCTCTTAGTCTGAAGGGAGGGTTCTGTTGTACCAGTGACAATATAATTAGTAGGTTTTGAGGGCTAATGGGCACAGCCAGAGCATATCAGACCCTTTTAGTTTGATCAAATTGTCATTTGTAATTTAGTAAGATCATGGATTTAAATTTTATATGTTGCCTCCTAGGTCAATATTACATATGTCTATGTATATAGTCTCAAAGACAAAAAGCTTTCTGTGCTCTTGCCCTAAATATCTTTTTATTTCAGAATCACAGTTTCTTGTACTTGCCTTTAATTGTTCTCTTATCTATGTTCTTTGTCACAGGTTTGCCTCTTAATGACAGTCAATGTGATTGGGCAGCGGATGAACTTTCTTGCAATAATTCATGCTAGCTGGTTGATTGCCATTGTGACCAGACGTAAAAGGCAGGCAATTGCCAGGCTTTGGCCCAAGTACTGCCTCTTCCAGTCCCTTTTCCTGTTGTACCAATACCTGTTGTGTCTGGGAATTCCTCCAGCTCTCTGTATAGGTATTGAGTTCTTCCCTATTTTACTTTGATTGCAGGTGGAATATGGGTGTTGCTGGCAAGGCCAGTTTGTTTGAACTATGCTGGTCCAGGTGATGAAGGTTCAGGTGATGAAGGTTCTCCCAATATGCTATTAGGAGGTTCCATGTTTTTGACCCAGGTTTTGATGATGAAGTCATGATAGTGTATGACTTGGAGGGAAAGGTGCAGGGAATGGTGCTCCATGGCTGCCCTTGGAGGTAGACATTATGGGTTTGGGAGGAGCTCTTGAAAGAGCCTTGGTGAGTTGCTGCTGTGTGTTATATGGTACACATAGGGGGCACGATGCTATAAAGGTGGAGGAAATGCCAGTCTAGTGGGCTGCTTTAATCTTGACAAAGATGCACTTTAAATGGTCGTGCAACATTCTGGTTGTTGTGTGATCTCTATAAGTAGATGCACTTGCACAACTAACCACTACTATTGCATACAGCTGTTTATGGAGCCAAAGATCAAGTCAAATCATCCATGCCTCTTTAGTTTAAGAATTTTTAAATTCCAGTAATACATGCAGAGAGGATGTAAATGGAGATCACACAGCTACAGCATGTTTGGTTGTAATTACAGACCATTGCAAAGCACAGAATGCACTTAGTATTTTACCAAGTCCAGATCCAGTTTGTATTAATTTGGTTTGGCTATGATTTTTTTAAACCCCTGCATTGATGACTAGGCAATAAATTTGGAGGTTTGTCTTTGTTCTAATACTCTTTGATATGACTCACAAAAATCAATTAAGATGTAATTAAATATACACCACAGTAGAATCTTGATTATCTGCCACATCAGAGCAGTCTCCAAGCTAATATGAAAATTGCCATATAACTGAGAGTCAGTGACTTTATAACTGATGATTATTCAGCTTGATTATGAAGCCAAGTTTGGAAGCACATACAGCTAAGGGACACAAACCTCTATTTAAAACGATATATGTTCTTGAATGATAATGCTGGCAGTCTGACCTCTGCTGAAGCTATTCTCATGACGAGTAAATTCCATGAGATACTGAACATCAGAATGGCAGCTACTGCTACTGAACCAAGAACCCAGAGCTTGTGAGAATCAATTCAAAAACTCTCTCTGACTGGGTGTTGGAGGACAGAGGGCAAAATCCTTCAAGGGGAAACCAGATACCAAGTCACCAAGCTTGTTTTGTGTTAGATTTGCTTTAAAGGAAGGAAAATCAGGCTTGTTCTATTACCGTGTGATGCTCCCCATCCAATTTCTCATTGGCGCGTCACCCATGTAATGTTCAATGCCAAGGTGCTGAACCTGAACCTATCAGTTGCAGTTTGACTCCTTTGTGTAAAACTGAGGCCCAAATCCCACTGCAGTTTTTGCAGGTAAACAGGATCTCTGGCACAGAGACTATGGGCAATTGAGCTTCCACAATGCCCTTCTTATAGTAATGAATTGTGCACAACTTTAAGGACTGTGATAGTGTTAACACCTCAAAAATTCTCCCTAGAAAATAGCATGGATTGGTGTACAGACAGAAAGTCTATTCTCAGCTCCTCAGTATTTTCATCAGGAAATGATTTAATATTGCAACAAAGAAAGAGATTGGTGTTCTTCCTTTCCAGTGACTTGTCACGCTTTTTTATCATGTTGGCTGCTGATGTAATCAGATGGGTTTTGGTTTGTGTCAGGCATGAAGACTGTGCTGTATTAACTTGCATTTCTAATTTGAATATTCCAGCCCATGTCTCCCTGCAAGACAAACACTGGATCTAGAACCCAGAGGAATAAAGCCCAGCAAGAAGTTAGTGCCACATAGGGATTTTGGGTAAAGATCCAAGCCCTGGGAGTGAGAGGAAAAGCTAGGCCAAGGAAGCCATTTTGGTTCAGAGGAGCACCTTGTTTCTCCCAGCCCACGGTGGTTTCACACCAAAGTAATTTATTGAATTCACCCTTGGCCTGACACTGAATATGAAGCAGCTGTGCTCCGAAATTGTAATTAACCATGCTGAGTGCTATTGAGGTGATTGGTAGGCTGCAAGCCTCTGCCCTTCCGCGATGTTCTTGGGCATCGTTGTGATGATGGTGAAGTGAGGGTGGTAGATATCAGTGATTTAGAAAACCTTTAGTTTTGCAAATGTCAGGCCAGAACATTAAATGATTTTAATGGAGTAAGGAAATTTTCTTCAATTTTCCACAGATTACCCATGGAGATGGCCATCCCCTATCACCATTCACTCCAGCTTAATTAAGTGGTTCTATCTGCCTGACTTTGTGGCTGCCCCTAGTTCCACACATCTTTTCTGTAAGTATGCATCAATGTTTGATTCTAGAAGGACCAGCCACAGGGAATAGCGTTTCCTCCTCAAGGCTAGAATCTTAATGAATGGTGTCGGTAAGGGAAGGGGTGCAGGGGTGGGGTACAGGGTCATAAGCTGAGATGGTCAAAAGTAGGGTGATAGGTGGGGTGGAGGTCTATCATTGGGTGCTCAGTGAACAAGATGTTCTTGTGGGGAGTTGATCAGTAATTGGGTTTAGTCAGGGAGACAAAGGGGGAATGGCTGATTGTGTAGGTGGCCATGGAGATGACAGGACAGTCAAGAGGTTGGACAAAGAGACCATTGGGTTGAGTGGAGAGAGATAATTGAGGTGCCCGATGACATTGACACCAGTCAGTATGAAAGAATATTTAAGGAGGCCTGTGATAAAGGAGGTGGATTCCTCAGGTAAGGGTGGGCCTCCACTAAATAATGCTCAAGAAGGCTTCAGCCCAGCAATTGATTCAGTTTTTGAAACCTTTGCTGTTTTCAAGCCTTGTTTGAACAAAAAAAATTGAACATGCCATGTAGCAAGAATTCCACTCCACTCAGCATGTCCAGTGGCCTGGATGTCATGCATTGAGCACATGGAACAAAAATCTGTAAGTGCATTGAATATTTTTCTGATGAATTTCCATCACATAGCACACAAGAGTAATGCAATTACATTTCCAAGCCTCTAGTAAATAGCAGTGACTTCATTTGAATCAATTACCACAGAAGGAGACCATTCAGCCAACATTATTTGTGCCAACTCTTGGAAAGAAATATCCCATCAGTAACACACCCTGGTCTTTGTGCACTGCCTGGACACATTTCCTTTCTGGATATAAATCAGGGCTTGGCATCATTAGATTTTTATCAGTAAACATTCATAAATCTGTCGGGTGACTCTTGCGTTTAAAATAAGTAGTTTCTCCAAAATGTTTATTTTGCCAGAATCTGTGTCCTCTGAGTACCAGTCCTTCTGTTCCTGGAAATCATTTCTCTTAAAATCCCCTCTCCTGGGTGCACAGTTCATGGGTGACGCAGGCTGCTTATAGAAACAGTTTTAGCTCTTAAGTGCAAAAGGCAAAGTGTAAAGAACAAGAGCAACCTATAAAAAATCAGCTGATGGGCTGTGGGAATTTTTTGGTATTAATTCATTGTGCATATGTAAGACATTTCGTGCTTCTCTTGAGTCTAAACCTTACGTGTTTGGGGAGTTCAGTATTGCCTTCAGTCTTGTAAAATATTTTTAAATCTGACAGAATCCAGCCTCCCTTATTAAAAGCAACTTAGGCAGTTCAATGAACTGAAATGCTTAAGAGAGTATATAAATAGTTTATCATTTGCAGTATAAATTCAGAGTTAAGCGGTTTAAGGAACTTAATGACTAACATTGGATTTGCCAGCAAGATACTTTAGCTTCTAACTTTTCCTAATTCTGCTGAAAGATCAGGGACTTGAAATGTTAACTAATTTCTCTCTCGACCTGTGCAGTCTGACATGCTGTTACTGGCATTTTGTCTTTTCATTTCTCTTTAGCTCTCCCTTTTTCCTACTTTCTATCAAACATCCCAGTTCTGCAGTGATAGCTGATTGATTTTCAACCATCTGCCCATTCGGTTTGTGAATCAGGAAGTATTAGGAGCCAACCTTCTAAATGTTTCTCTCCCTTCTCATTGAAGTGTGAGATTGTTTATATTCCCAAAGTAATCCAGCTCCTTAAACCATTTAGCTGCCTCTAATAGGGGCTGTCTGGGATCTGTCAGATGCAGGAATGCTGTGCTGATGAGGTACTTGCAGAACTTGTGCTGCACAGGTTCATTATGTAAACCTGTCAGAGGTTAAACAGAGCTTCAGTTCTGAAAGGTGAAAATGAGGTAATTTCTTACATTTAACAATTTTTTTTTCCTTTTTTTAAATTAAATGTCAATCCAACAATGTGCCTGAAGTGAGCTAGAGATTTGAAAGTTATGAGAAATGAACTTGCATTGCAAGACAGACTCGTGTTTGATGTTTGTGAGGTGACTCGTGTTTCAGCCCCTCAGGTCCATCCCATCTCCCGACAGAACAGTCACATCATTCCCACTCGCCCCTATTCTCCCTCTCTCTGGCCAACGTCTCCACTCTGATTCACTTGCCACCTACCTACACTTGGGGTAATTTTCAGTATGCAATTAACCTACCAGCATATCTTTTAGATGTGGAAGGAAACCAGAGAACCCAGCAGCAACCAACATGAGCACAAGAGAACAGACAAACTCCACGCAGACAACACACGAGGCCAGGACTGAACCTGGGTTTCTGGAGGTGTGAGGCAGCCACACTAACTGCTGTGTTATTGTGCTGTCCAATTCTGTGTGGACTAAGACATTCAGCCTCTTGTCTTTGCCTTTTCAATGCACTTAGGCACTGTTGAAAACTACAACGAGAGTGCCTATGTGCATTATAATTACTACAAATAGTTTCATTGATGTTAACGTGCAGTTAACATATGTTCTTAAAATGGAAAATATTTTCTTTTTTTCAGTCCATTACAATTTGTGCTCATAGCAACAATCCATCTTGCCTGCTGGCTGTATTTCATTTATTGGAAGAATTGCTACTCCATTCCTGTTCTGAACAACCCTTATCACAAACTTTGCATCACTACCTCAGCTTGTATGCCTTCTGTACTAATCGTATTTATTACCCGAGATGTTATTGCCTTTTATTCTGCAGTTAACCCACTTAGCAAAACAGGCAACATCAGCGAAGAGAGGAACAGAGTTAACATTTCAGGTTGATAACCTTCCAGCAGAGTTCAACAGCCTGGGTCCTGTTTCCATAGATGCTGTCTGATCTGCTGAAGACTTCCAGCATTTCCTCTTTTCGTTGGATTTCCTGCATTCACAGTATTTTGCTGTAGATTTTTCATATAAATGCTTCACTTTTTATACATTGTCTGAATTACAAATGGAATGATGGAATCAGATAATTGTACAGCACTGGCCACCTGGCCCCTGGAGCCTATGCTGGCTCTTTTGGGAGCAACCTAATAAGTCCCATTCCCCTCCTCTTAACCCGAAGACCTGAATTTTTATCTCCTTCTGCAGTTTATCCCTTCTGGCTAATGAACCTACAGCCATTGGAAATTTGTTATTCACAGTAAGCCCTTCATAATTTTCAACACCTCTGCCAAATCTGATCTCAGTCTTCCCTTCTCTAAAAACTCCAAATTCTCATGCCTGTCCACATAATTGTCATCTTTCACCCTGGAACTCTTCCAGTAACTCTCTTCTGTAGCCCGTCCAAAGGCTTAGGGTTGTTTCTGGTCTCTGGTGCTCAGATTTGGAAGGGATATTTCAGCTGGGTCTGAGCCAGTATTTTATGTGCATTTGACATAACTTCCTGGCTTTAGTGCCATCTGGGTTGGATTTTAAATTCCTGACCCGTTGTGAGGTGGGGGGAGGGTGATCTGAAAGCACGTGGGAACTGTAAAGTCCAGCCACCGCATTGCCGTATAATTTAGAAGTTTCCCAAACTCTCTGCTGGAGTGGTCTCAATGACATCCCACACACACATTGCGTTTTATCTTCACTGTTTAAAAGAAGCACCAGATATGCAGTTTGATGGATTCTGGGGTTTGGAGCAAAATATAAGGCAATGTGGACTTGCCGGCCTCAACAGTGACTGTGTGACATGCTAACCTTGGCCAGCTATCACCCTGTACCAGTGGGGAAGAGCAGGTGGCCTAGGTGAAGGATGATGACGAAGGAGCATGTGGGGACTGAGCATTACACACTTCACATTACCTGTTGACCCTGTGTTACCCTCTGACTCTATGTACCTTAAATGGGGCTTCATGCGCTGATGTCTGAGTCTGTCCCTTCAGAGGTAAATGGAGCAGGCTTTCCTGAGGTACCCTTGGACTCCAAATCCAAGTCAGTCAAAAGCATCACAATGGCCAGAGCAGGGAACTGAGCATCCTGCCTCAGCTATTGCTGAACTCACAGCATTGCACCACATGGACACGCTGGGCCATCACAGAGAAAAGATTCCTCGTAGCACAAGGGTATCCATGGGAGTTGTCTACCACGACATGACTATTGGTTCTTTGTATCGTTTCCCTTTCCATGTTTGGCAAGTGGTCCTTTCACTTAGGAAAAAATGGAAAGACGTAAATTGACTCCAAGCTGGGAAATGAATACTAGATTGTTAGAAAGATTGCTTTGTGTTGGGGCAAGGAAGAGGTTGAGGAGGAAAGAGGTTGAGGAGGAAAGAAGGTGAGTAGACTCACCCACCTTTCTGCTGTGACTCAGTCTCAAAATGCCACCTGGTAAGGACACCACACACATGGCATGAGCTGGACCAGCTGCCACGTTGGTGAGGCATTGGTACTTATACAGCGAACACTCACCAGTGGCACGCAGAGCAGGCTGAGTTGATGCCAATGCCATCACTTTGGAGATCGATAATCCAGACAATGCTTTCTCAAACTTGCACAGCTGCTTGCAGCTTCAGCAGCCTGAAGGACCTTGGGCAGCTCTCCTTAAAGGGGCTGTCAGCGACTTTCCACTGAGTCACTGACTGGTTTCTCTTACCTATCAGTCATTCTGCCCACTTTCGGTGCTTTCTGGAACTGCTTTAAGATGCTAATCATCTGCAATGTTAAGGACTTTTTTTGGCTGATTGTCTGGATTCTGCACCAATCAGTCACTGCCAGGCTTTAATCAGCTAGTGGTATGTGGCATCCCTCTGGGAATATGGCATAGCTGTGATCGTGCACAGGCAGGGTAAGTTCTGCTTGAATTCAGGAGAGAGAGGAGGATACCCAGTGGATCTCTCTCTGCCTCACCCACCCCACCTCCCACCCCTTCCACCTTCCCCAGGATGTTCTCTATCCTGGATTTCAGTGAGGAGCATGTGGGTGGCTTCAGCACATCAATGAAGACGTTGTCACTGAAATCTGACTGTGCTTTAAAAGTTACAGGTCAACCCCAGACAGGGCAGCTGAGCTTATCTGAAGCCAGCCACTGACAATGTGGACCTGCTGCTAAGCTTGCAACCACTCAGCAACATAATCTAACAGTGCTGACTGAGCGTGTCATTGGCAGACAGCAAAAATTTAGCATGCTGCCTGCATCATAGGTTAAGTCCACCTTGGAAGCTAGCAAATTTAGTCCACGTGGTGTTTAATTACATCTCTCAATAAAATGCCAAAGCATTTTATCTATTGCTCTGAAGTAAAGTGAACATTGAAGTGGAGAAGCAGTCATGAAATAAAGGATCAATTAATCCTTGCTGTTGTTGACTGAAGGGAGATCATTGCCTGGGACATAGAAGAATTTCTCTGCTGTACTTTGAAATTGTGCTGTGGGATCGTCTTAACTGTTTCATTTAAAATATTGACCCCTTGGTAGCGTAACTACCCCTTAGCAGTACAACTTGTTAATCGGCCTAGATGTGCTCAGGTTCTTTAGTGGGTCTTGAAGTCATGAATTTCTGTTTGGGAGTGAGCATTTATTGACAGGTATCTGTCAATTCGACATTGCAAGCCAGAACAAATCAGCACCAAATAGCTGCAGTTTTTAAAGTGCTGCAAAGTGTGACAGGACAGTAGATACAAGATATCTAAGTAGAAAATAGTTTTCTGTTATTTAAGTTTCACATATAATTATCAAGCGGAACTAATTTCTGTTTAGTAGACAATTCTCAGTTTATTGGTTCTTTTTAACTGCAGATGACTTTCTGTTACTGATGTGCGTATCCCTTCAGTGGCAAGTATTTATTGATGAAAAGAAGGAAGAGGTTCATACCATAGCTGGTGAAAATACAGATAACCCTGATCCCATGGCTGGCCAGGACCTGAATCCAGTGCCAAACTTTATTTACTGTCGGTAAGTTTGACAGATGCTTCTCTGCACATCAATGTGAATTCTGATTTTCTGATTTGATGATAAAATTTCATGCATGTTAGAAACCTGCCTTGAACTTTTTTCTAGTGATGAAGTAATGCACTTAAAGTAGAATAGTTTCAGACCTTTTATCTGTAGCTCAGCCTGATGAATTTAGCTGAATATTTGCTCCTAGAGGAGTTGCAATTCAATCACTGGGAAAAGATCTATGGAACAAAATTACTATGGTTCGCAGAAAAAATTTCAACATATTTTGCCTACAGACTGATTAAAATTGTACTGTAATTATTTTCTTTAATGGTTGCAGTTAGTGCCTTGGGCAGTATGGTCAGTGGAATGTGGAAAACTAGTTCATGTGCAGTTCTTTCTGCCCTATAGATGTTACCTGGACATGATAAAAACTGTGGTCTTCCGGTACCTCTTCTGGCTTGTGTCGGCAGTCATCTTTGCAGCTGGTTCCACTCGGATAAGTGTATTTGGCCTTGGCTATCTGCTTGCCTCCTTTTATTTGCTTCTCCTCGGCAGAAGACTTTTACTAAAGCCAGCAGCAAGTCGTTTAAACTTTTGGGATTGCTTAATTATGTACAACATTACTGTCATGATTGCAAAAAATATGCTCTCGGTGAGTCTTTTCATTATCAAAACTTCGGGAAAATGTAGAAAACAAAGTTCTGAAATAATAAAGAGCAGTGCATGGATTGTGATGTTAACAGCTTTTCCTAAAATTACTGGAAGGTTTCACAATTAAGATTTACCAGTGCAGACAATTTGGGCAGAAGCTCTGACTGCTTAAGTAATTAATTTTGAAATGTGAAGCAAAGTGTAACACCCAAGCAATGTTTTGTTTATTTTGTTTTTTCTGCCTCCAAGCCTTTTATAAATGAGAACATTTGTGAATGAACTTTAGCAAGGAGTGCAGGTGCAGACTCATGTAGCATTTAAGTGCTACTTGCAGCATTAATGTAAGTTTCTCTGACTGAATAAATCACATACTTATGGATCATAATGTTACATCACAGAAGAGAGACTAAAATAAATTTAATTAAATCTGATGCTAGAACCAAGGATGTTAAATAAAAAATAAAATCTGTTGCATGTGTAGCATATTTTAATTGGTGGGAACTGAACATTATAAATTTCAATTGAATCAAATTTCAGAAGCAGATTTCAATGTGCGTAATTTGTCACGTGTCTAGTGCATGAGATAAATTCCTACCCTAACTTTAATACCTTGCTGCTGACATACTCAAGATTTTATTATAAATTTCCAAAATCTTGGCATTTTCCCTCTTATTATTTAACATTGTTTTTAAATAGGTAGATCTGATCTTTTAAATACTTGCCCAGAAAATGAAGATAAAAATTGTATCCAGATTGTCCAGTTTTTATTTCTTGGAGGAAAGATTCATGGATTTTAATGCACAAATCGCTAATCATCAGCTGGCAGCTTCCTCCACTTCATGGAGTTTTCCTTGTTAGATAGGCTTTCGAGCTCTATGTGCCCTTGTTTAAACTAAAGCCAAAGCTATTTTTAAACATAGTGTGATTTTATTCATCAAAGAACTTTCTTCAGACTTTTTAAACAGTGAATTATGAATTGCGCTAGTCAAAATCATTTGAATAATTCAACCCACAGTCCTTCTTTCACTCTTTGCCTTCTAAAAATTTTGTAATTAATGTAACCATATCTATATTTATTGCATCAAACTGAGATTGTTTAAAAAATTAAGATAGTAATGTGTGATGATTTCTACAGCTCCTGGCCTGCGTCTTCTTGAAGCAACTCCAAAATGACTTCTGTTGGATGATTCAGTTATTAAGTTTGCACTGCACTATCAAAGGCTACTATAATGGTAAGAGCTTGTTCCTTTTGTGCACCATACTTTCAATTTGTTTGAGGATTAACAATGCAAATGGGTAGATGGTGCTTGGGCAGTGATGCAGAATTTATGGCTGCGAACTGGCAGTCAGTTCTATGCTTTGTCCAACTTTCATTTCAATGGAAAAGGAAATTAAGCAAGCAGGCTACGGATTCATCATTGCTCATTTTGTGTTACCATTCATAAGAAAGTTATTCCTGTGGAGTCCAGAGTGTACTTTTATCTCTTTTGGATTTTCTTAAATTGTGGTGTAAAAAATGTTCAGTTTTGTGAATTGCATGCTGTTGTTTAAAGGCAGTGTTTTCAGTCCATTTGACATGCTTGGCCCCAGCAAGACTAAAAGCGAGCAGTGGCCTTTAAGAAGTCTTATAAGCAGAGTACAAAGCTACTGTGATTATAGTCAGGCTGAAACACATACTCCAAGCTGTTGTCCTTCTGAAAATTGCTGTACCTTTAGTTAATGATTAAATGTTAGCTCTCATGATATGGTATTGAAAATATTGTTCAACTATATTTTCCATTATTTACAAAATATTCCATTGTTTCAAGTAGCTTTTGATGCCAACTTCATTGTATCTCTATCAATACTTTTTCAGAAAATGATTTAAAGGATTCAGAATGTATTTTGCCTGTGGGTGAAGCTGGCATTATCTGGGACAGCATCTGCTTCTTTTTCCTTTTGCTTCAGCGCAGAATCTTCCTCAGCTACTATTTCATTCATGTGACAGCAGACATGAGAGCCTCCAAGCTACAAGCATCCAGGTACAGTAACGTCAGTCACTGTGCTCCAAAATAGTAATTTATTGTTCAAAGCACCTTTACAAGTTTCCAGATAAGGGCCTAGATATTCTTCTGAACCTAGTGGATGCTCTGTATGGTCAAAACACGTCGCATCAAGCACTGTTTCAGTTGTGGGCTAGTCACTGCAAACATTATACTGAATAAGTGTTGCACTACTTTGCAGGTCAGCCTTAATAGCAAGAGATTTGAGTACAGGAGGGAGGATGTTATGCAACAATTATACAGGACCTTGGAGTATTGTGTGCAGTTTTGGTCTCCTTACCTAAGAAAGGATATATTTGCCATAGAGGGAGTGCAGTAAAGTGATTCCTAGAATGCTGAGACTGCCATGTGAATAGAGGTTAAGTCAATCCAGCTTAAAAGAATGAGGAGGGATTTAATTGAAACTTAGAAGATTCTGACATTCTTAACAGATGGAAAGTGAGTAGGATGCTTGCATTGGCTGAGTTTCTCTCGAATCAGGGATAACAGCTGCAGGTTACAAATCAGGAGATTTAGGACTGAGGTGAGGAGAAATGTCTTCACTCAGAGGGTGGTGAACCAGTGAAACTTGCCACCACAGAGAGCTGCAGGGGCCACATCATTGAATATTTTTAAGAAGGAGATATGGAGGAGAGCAGGAAATGCAGAAACAGGGTTCCACTGATATGGGGAGGGTGGATCGAAGTTCACTACCACTGGAACTCCACTGTCCAGCCATAATGTCATACATCACACATGAGAAACTGTTATCTGAATAACATTCTGGGAGTTGCTGATGCTAGCAAGGGCCAAAACCTTCCAGAGAAAGAGAGAAACTTAAGGGAGTGGAGAGCCCAATGTGACAAAAGGTGTCCATCTTAATTCCTCAACTAAACTCCAAAAGATGAATCTAGAATGGCTGATGGTGAGATGACTACAGATTAGTACTACTTGATATAAAGAATCACTTGGTTTAGGATGTGCGATATCTTTTGCAGTTTTGATTCAATTGACAGTCAATTACTTTCCTATTGGAGACAATGACTCTCAACCCATGGGCTGCATGAAGCCCAGTCAGCACACTGCTGTGGCCTATGGGACATCTTCCAAAATGTTCTTTAAATGGATGCATGACAAGAACTTGTGTGGATATTACAGAGAGAGCTGTAAGTGTACCCCACCACAGCAAGTAGGTGGAGAACAATTTGGCTGTATCTTTAAGCCATAACTTTTAGAAGCTTGACTTTGTCCAACAACAATATTAAAAAGTTGACTGAATTGTGAGAATGTGCTTTTTTAACTCATAGGGGCTTCCAACTATTCAATGCCAGCATCATCAAGGACATGAATTTCCTGCATGAAACCGAGATGAAGTCCAAAGCACAAATAAAAAGACAGTAAGTCCTTTGAATGGGTGGAACTCGTTGTCTGATTGTCATCTGTCTGATCACTGCGCACGTTTTAAGAATGGGAAGCTTAAAACAGAATCTAGTAATGCCATTTTAGTAATTACAGCCATGCATTCCACAACTGAAGGATTTTATTTTAGCCAGCTGAATTTCTGACATGGTTAAATCCAGAATTTTCTAAACCCAAGTTGCTGAAAAATCTACACCTGTTGGTTTCTGTCTGTCCAATGGAAACTGAATGTTTCAGCCATAGGGCAAGACTACTTATCCAGAATCAGACTGTGACAGAGCCAAAATATAGGGATTGCCTGGTACTCAGAAGGATATTGCATGTGTTTGCCTCAGGGAATGCCCAGACAGGTTAATGTGGAAGGTTGTTGGGAATCTTTCAATCAGTAAGCTCAATAGGTTTTGCCCCTGAGCTCTATAAAGCCAAATGGACAGAATCCCAACCTTCAATGTTCAGATTTACCTCACCTGAATTTCATTAGTGACACAATCTGCATCAGCTGTCATTAACAACAGATGAAAATATTGTACAATTGCTCATCTTGTGAGCCAAGCTGTCAAGTCTACACCAAATGGTTGACCTCAAAATGTGAATTAATGTGCAGCAGTGAGCTCTCCCAAGGTGGGTAATAGGTAAGATAAGCTGAACCATAAAATGCTTCCGTTCTATTAACTGGAGATGTAGAAATTCAGCTTTTTGCCTCTGCCAAACAATGCACACTTGACAACGATGGTATATGGAATGTCTGCTCAATGAGACTTTTCTGCAATGAGAGCCACTTGAGGCCTTACTGAATGTGAGAACGTGGTGTGTGAAGTTCCTCCTACTCCTTGATGTCTCATAGAAGTACAACCTAAGCTGCCCACTTCTTTTGAGAATTAAACCCAGTCTACTTTCTCATGAGCCTCAAGGGTACCTAATAAGAATGTACAACAACCCAAGTTACCCTCCATGGAAAACTGAGTTGCTTTTCACTGTTTCCCATTAATACTGCAGGAACAATTGACCAGAAGGTGGCCTGTGGTTGGGACGTTGCTGGTGAAATATCTGCACAATCTAATAGGGCAAAATTACATTGTTGCCCAGCACAAGAGGGTTAAGGGCCTATAGTCACAAGGCTGAACTTAATGCTGATTAGAATTTTCTTTTTAAGGTACAGCAGCAGTACCAATAAAGGAAACACCTTAGTTTTAAATTGGCAAGTTAAAATTTCCCAACTCAGCTATTAAAGGCACAGGCCTTTGCTGCGCTACAAAATTTGGAGGTGCAGTAAGAGGATTCATTCTTCTTGGATAAAGTAATATGGAAATCACACATCCTCATTTTTGCCTTGAGCAGAATTTGGATGATAATAATGTCTTGAAGCTTTAGTACTTATAAGCCTGGTAATAATTGTGATTGCTTTTCACCTGACCATTTTCTGTAAACTTTTGTCTGGTAGGATGGAGAGAATCCGAGCAAAACAGGAAAAATACAGAGGTGAAAGAGATTCCAATGACCCCAGTGAAAAAGATGAAGGAGATAAAGGTACAATTTAAGGTGCAGAAATATTGGATGAAATAAATGTGTACCAATCTTTGAGTCATTAAATAGAATGAAGCAGAATGGTTAACACCCTCATACATAATAACACTTTGTAGATAAAGATACAAGTACTTTTTATCCTATTCTGACATGGCTGGGTGGAAGAGGTGTGGTGTGCACAGTTATGCTGTGTAATGAACTACTGATATCAGTCCTTTCAGCATGCATTGTAGATAGCTTCAGTAGATTAGTCCAGTCCTCTGTCATGAAGAATCTCTTTGCAACTATGCTGTAGTGATTAAACTAGCTAGATTACAATATGAATGATTCCAATAATGGCAGCCAATACCTGATGCTTCTTTGGTACAAATAGCATGAAGTTTATGATGCATTTGGTTATGCCCTGTGGCCTTGCATGTGCTCCATGCACATTGGACTCTCAAAGGTTTGCAGTTTGTGCTGAAAACATTTAGTGATCGATATTAGCCCATGTTTAGTACTGTGTTGAGGCAATGAATAATGCAATATTTACACTTTTACTGGATAGATGCATCCTTCTGACGCAAAACAGCTGATTAATTGAATACTTTGATAAAATCAGCTGACATCCTTATTTATCCTCTTGAAGTGTTTACCAAAGGATTGAAATGCACAAATGTTATTTCACCATTGTGAATATTAGCATGTGGTGGATCTACTGATTGTGTTGGACATCAGAAGGAATTCTTTTCAGTTGCTTTCATGTTCAGTCACTGAATATATTTGAGACAGAGGTCAATAGATTTTTAAATATTAAAGGAATCAAGGAAGAGGAGTTGGTGCAGAAAAATGACACTGAGTTAAAAGACCAGCCATGATCTTATTGAATGGTGGAGCAGGCTACTCCTGCTGCTGTTTCTATCTGGACTCAAGTTAGACATCACATTTGTCCCTTGCACTGGCCCCACTGCCATTCTTATCTTTTGCAGCCATGAAGTGCAGCAGTCCTGAGCCAGGACTACACAGCAATTGGTTGAAACTAAAATCCTGTCTATGGACTGCCCCAATGGTCTTCTGGCAACCCGTGATGTTAATGGCTTTTCCCATTCTCTGTAAACATCTTTGATGATCAGAGACCCTTTCAAACAGAGAAAAAACATTTAAAAAATATATTATTTAATTTGTTTTAATTAATATACAAGTCTGCTTGGATTCATTAAGTAATCTAAAACATTATTTAAAAACACTTTCACTTAGCTTTTCAATGAAGTTTGCTGACCCCATTCGTGAAGCTGAAGGGGCTGATACAAAATGCACCTGGTCCCACAACTCAGGACATTCTGGAATGCCTTTGGACTCAGTGATAAGCCTAGGGGTGGATTGAGATGTCAGATGCACCATTGTCTGACCGCCAGTGCATTCTGTACCCCTATGCCACAGTGTGTAGGCATGGAAGTCCAGAGAAATACATGCTCTGTTGGTGTTCCTCATAGGAACTGCCAGCTCATTGTTAGCGAGTTCTGCTCTATTGGCTAACAGCCTGATTGAAGAAAGTAAATTCTAGGATGAAAAGAAATGTGAATTATGTATCCAAATGAAATTATTCAGTGTCTATTTCTCCCTCAGCACTTTTCAGAAGTTGAATCCATTACTATCTAGCAGTTCAATTGGTCCATGATCAGAACAGACCTTTCTAGTAATGAGCTAAGAACATTCCAAAATTAGCTTTATCCTCATGCAAGGTGGAAACTTTTCATGTGGTACAGTGATTGTTCTGTATATTTACTCTGCCGTTATCTAATTCTCTTTGGTGTACATCGTTAATGCTAACTCTTTTTAATATTGATAAAAATGAGAAAATCTTCCAAGGCTTATATTTTTTAAAAAGACTATTTGCAAGATTTTGACTCGGAGGTCTGAAACATGGCTTTTAAGGATGTCGTTTTGGTTTACTTCTGCCTTAGCAGCCATTTTCCATTTATCAATCTCTGAGGCACCTTGTTTGTTTCAAGAACAAAGTATGATGTAATAACCAGGTGCAATTCAGCAGTTAGTTTAACAAGTTTCAAATTATGCCATGAGGTTGAATAAAAAACTAAAGTAAATGCCTATATTTTGTTAAAGGAACCTGCAAGATATTTCAAATTATAATGAAAGATTTATCAGAAGAATGTTCTGCAACTTCATTTTCCAAATTATTCTTCTTCCAAAATAATCTAAGATCCACGCCATGTTTCATCACCTTCTGGGCATGTTAACAGCTAATATTCTGCTTTTGGTTTGTTGATGGATCTGACATTTTCACCTCTCTTTTCTTTTACAGTATTATTTTGTTGTAGTGTTCATTTTCCATGTTTTCATTCACATCCACTAGTACGGTGCTGCCTTGTTTGTACCTTTGTGTAATTGACATGCTTGAATTGTGCCTTTTAATTTGAGGTAATGCAATTAAAATATTAATTGCTGAGAACAGTATAATGGTTGTTGAGGAGGGTACTCTTAAACTCAGAGGACACGAATTCAGAATGAAAGTTCAAAATCTTACTGTATAAAAAATAAGAATGCATTACAAGTGTCCATCTAGGAAGAGGCTCATGTGTCACTTTAAAAGGAATTGGATAAGCACTTTATCCATGTTCTGCTTCAATTTCATATTCTTTATTGCAAAGAGGGCTTTTAACCAGAAGGGCAGTTTAATTTTGAGTTTACTCATTTAAGCAGAGGTCTTGACTAGCCATTAATAATATTGAATACTGAAAGGCCTGGATAGAGTGGACACGAAGAAGATGTTTCCATTAGTAGGAGAATCTAGGATCCAAGAGCACAGCCTCAGAATAAAGGGATGTCCCTTTAGAACTAAGGTGAGAAGGAATTTCCTCAGCCAGAGGGTGGTGAATCTGTGGAATTCATTGGAGGGCTGTGGAGGCCAAGTCATTGGGTGTATTTAAGGCAGAGGTTGATAGGTTCTTGATTAGTAAGGGGGTTCATGGTTATGGGGAGAAAGGGGTTGAGAAGAAAAAATCAGCCATGATTGAATGACAGGGCAGACTTAATGGGTCAAATGTTCTAATTCTGCTCCTATATCTTATTACACTCTTGTGCAATGACTTCTGGGTGGAGAATCCTCGGCATTGTCTCTGAGATGCCATGTATGTGCATGTACACTTGGAATGCTGTGTGTAGTTCTGGTCTCCATATTGAAGCAACTTTGACTTAAAAATGAGGATTTTACCAGAGCAGAAACCATGCAACAATCTGGAATGATTGATGCTGCTGGGGTGCACAGGAGTGTAATGGGTCAATCAATACCTCTGCTTAAATGCCTGTGGGGGCGGGGAGGGGGATTTTTGAATCTTAGTTGGTTGAGAGAAATGAGAGACTTGTCGAGACAAAATGAGGAGAGTGAACGTGGACAAATGGCCAGGTGAAGGATGCCTGCCCTGCTTTCATGAAAGGGAAGTAGCAGAATGTGAACAAAATATTTTCTAGGTGTGAGATGCAGAGAATCTGCCAGGTAACAGTCTTTTAGTAACCATCCTATGCAAACAATTCTAATACTTGCTTCACTCACAGCCAAGAACATGGTTCTTTGTTCAAAAGAGTTTAATATCTGCATTGTTACTGGTCGTCCAAAAGTCCGTCTTAACATTCACCCGTGGGTAGAGCTCGGCAAACTGCCTTTGCTGGTGAATGGGAGGAAGTGTTGCTGTGCCAGGCTTTGTATTTCTATTGTGCAAAACAAGTGACAGTTTTGACAATGGTTTAGTGTGCGCCTGCTGCCAGTTGCTAACCTTGTGCCTGTTTGTTGTGAGCTGTGATGTTCAACATCCTCCAGCTGCTGAATGTTTTAAACCAAAGGCTGCTGATGTGTTGCAGGTTAGATCTGATGGCATAACGTTAATTGTCTTTGTGTGCATGGACATCCAGCTGCTGAGGCATTGCTCCTTGATAGTTGCGACTAAAATTGACAAAGTGCATTGACGGCATTGAATGCTTTTTGCAATGCTTATGTCAACCACTTGAAGCTGCATGAGTCAGCTTCTCATGGGTTCATGCTGCTTTAAGCGCACCTTTCAGAGCCTGTAAAAATTACTGGTAAACTTGTTTGTTCTTGTTCCTTTTGTAATTTTGCTGTGGTGGGAATGCTGCAGTAAACCTACCTCAGTAACTGATGTTGCCAGCTTAAGTTTATGGAGATCCCTGATGTGGAAACAACATGCTTATCTCCTGTATGACAGAGCACAGTGCAACGAAAGAGAAGTCCCAGGAGAAAAGGAAATGGTGGCATCCCTGGGCAAACCATGCGAAAGGTATTTAATGTGTGTGACTGCTTTGTGTCATATTGATCTAGCACAGTTTTCTGCCTCAGTGTTTATATTTTATTTAAACCTGTAGTAAGCTGTATTAGAAGCGCATGGCAATGCATTTGGTTAAATTTTGGGCTTAACGTTGTGTGAACAGTTCAGCTGCATTTCTGATCTGTGTGTGGTTTGTGCTTAGTGTTTTACTAGACCGAGAGCAAGTGAAATATTTTGAAATTCTACTGCATTTGCTCTAATCACATCTGACTGAGCCACCTGATTATGAGCTCTTTTATTATTTCCTTTCACTTTTTGTTACCACACATTCCACTTCACTCTCTCCAGCTCTGTTTACGTTGTCTTGATACTTACTCCCAATTGCTGTTTATTCTGGTTTCATATTATGGAGCTCACTCATGTCAACAGCTCTGATTTCTATGAAGCCACAGTGCCGGTGAAATCGGACAGACAATCAGCAAAACTCCATTTGACAACCAACAAATACCACAATGACTTATGAATAAAATAAACTGTCAACAAGACATGGAACAGATACAAATGTTACCATGTAAACCATCCTGAGCCACTCCCGCTGCCCTTCTGTGCTCTTGCCATCATCAGGAAATAAGAAATAGAATCCCAAGAGGAGGGCATAAAGATCAGGAGCAGATTTAGCCATCTAGCCCTTTGAGCCTCCTCCACCAATCATTCAGATCTATATTAGCTATACTTTCCTGAGATACCCCCATTGTCTCACGATTCCCTAATATCCCAAATTCTATTGATCTTTATTTTGGAAGAACTCAGTGACTAAGCCTCCACAGTCCTCCGACATAGAGTGTCCCAAAGATTCACCACCCTTTGAATGAAGACCTCTCTCCACATTTCAGACCTAAATAGGCTGCCCCTTGTTCACAGGTTGTGGCCCCCGGTTCCAAACACCTCGGCCAGGGAAAACCTCCTCCCTGCACCCAGCTGTCAAGCCCTGTAAGAATCTTTAAACCTTTCAAGCCTGCTGCACCGTTCAGTATCCCGAACAACAAGTACGTTTTCCTGCTCTATCCCCATTCTCCATAATGATCTCAGCCTTGAATTTCTCTAATGGCAGAATATCCATGACACTCAACAGTGGAGAATCCCGGAGACGTGCACCCACTGAGGAGAAAGTTCTCTCCTCTGTTCCAAAAGGCTGACCATTTACTCTGAGATGATTTCCCTTCCCTTGTGATGTATTGGACCAGGCTGGACCAGGCTCCTTACCCAGAACCACCACTTCAGTCTCAATGCCCTCACTTACCTGGGTTGGATGTGGGGTGTTCATCTTGCTGGCTCTCCACCCCTTAAAAGTGTCATATTCAGGGACATCAGAAAGAGTTACATTTCAAGCAAATAATTCATTAAAACATTATATTTTTAATAAAACACAGTTTATTAAAACAAAATACTTAAAAATATCAACTGGAAGCAAATTAATAAAAACTAAAGCACAGCTTCATTCTTCTAATCTGCAAGCCTGGAATCCCCATTGAAATCCATGGGCTTTTGAATCTTACACAAAGTCTAAGTGGCAATTTCTCAGAAAGACAATGCCCATGGGGTGTCCAGAGGTGAACTATAGTGACAGACCCATCTCCCTGAATCTATCAGAGAGTCCCAGGCCCCAAGTATTTGCATGAATTCTGGGGCTTACTTCAACTGAAATGGATGATGCCAGCTTGCACACAATTCAGGCCTATAAAGTTAATTCTACATTTTAAAATCTTGGTGCTCCTTTACTTTTTAAAGGACAGAACAGTGTTGACTCTAAGGTGAAGTTTCCTACTCGTGCCTTCACACCACTAGTGACGCTTCACTTTGTGTGATCAAGCTCCATTCCTTGGTGTGTTTCCGTGCAGTTTACAGTGTTGTTCATGGCCAATCTGCTAATCAGCAAAACTGTTCAGCCAGTGATAGCCTGATTCATGCCTGCAAACATACTTTTACTTCATGTCATTTTAATTCATGATCTAGGAATTCTCTACACCACAACATTTCTTTCCCTGCTTTCAAAATCAGTTTTTAACCACCCTTTCCTTTTTCTGTCTTTTAACCACTTTCTATAAAGTGTTTAGAGATGTCTTTCTGTAAGTGGAGTGCATAGTGCAACTGTAGGCAGTTTCTACGGTGCTAGGATTTTATACACCAAATCATTGTTTCATTTCAAAACCTGTCACAACAACTTTGTCTAAATAAAAACATTCGTGATTTTAGACTACCTGCTGTTTGTAATTAAGCTTCACTGGTTTTTGAATGCTGGTTAGTAACTCACTGCATTGAGTGGCTTTCACTACCCTGAGTGTGAAAATACTTTGTTTTATATATGGATGCTGTATTGTAGCTGTACTTGAAGCACTTAAAAGGAACAGGGTGAAAAAGTAGATGTTGTACCAATATTGATGTAACCAGTTCTTTCAGAGAATAACTGACATATTGTTAATATCTGATACGGAAGTGTCTTCAGGAACCTAATTCAATATGCTGCACTGACTGCACCCTTAACACATCTGTAATGATTTATGCCTTTCTCCCATTTATCTGTGTAGTGCTTCAATCTGGAGACTACTACTTGTTTGAGTCAGACAGTGAAGAAGATGAAGAAATTGTGCAGGAGGAACCGAAGCCTCCTGAACACAGTGCATTCCAGGTACCGTACAGTAGAACAGAACATTAAGTGAGCTTTGCACAGGGTTTGGGTGTGCGACAGAATGGTGGGACTCGGGCTAATACCCACAATGACGATCTGTTCATGAACAGAATGTCTCGAGTTTCCACTTCACAGAGAAGGGAAACGTTGGATGGTAATCTTGTCTCACTCTGCAAATCTGTTGTAGAATCCTATGCAAACAATGATGACCACCCAGGAATAAATATTTCTCATTTTTTGTCTTAATTTGGGTAGTGAATGCCAGAAACCTATTCAACAAGGGAAATTGGCCTCACCTAGATATGACAACATACTACCTCCATGTGTTATTGGACAGCAGTTAGCAATGGGAACCTGCTCACCTTTTCTCCACCTTGTCCTGGATTGCTAATGCCAGCTGCGTTTTGGTGTCTTTGGTGAGATCAAGTATCTCAGCACAAACTGGGGTCATTCTGTTTTGCCTGGATCAGTAATGCCCTGGACAGTGCGCTCCTAGGAAGAGCTAACTTGAGAAGTTGAATTGTTTTGATGCTATAGCATTTAAGTTTCCTAACCACGCTTTTCAAAATTCCTTTAATACTTTTTAAACAAATATATCAATCCACCGAATAGAGGAATTTCCATCCGCTGAATAGAAATTTAGTCACCCAGTTAGCTGTCTTGATGCTAAGGTATGCAATTAAATAAATATGATGTGCTGGCTATATTGTTCAGGGTGTGTGCTGAAGCATGTTTAATGTTTGTTGTCCCATTTTCCTCGTCTTCCCTTGCTAACCACAAAGCAAAATACGAATAATAACCTCAAAATACTTCAACATGCTTCACTCTTTAATTCCACCGGGACAAAACTGTACACTACCATACATCCCAGTGTATATCCTCAGCTGTGCAAATGCTAGTTGATTTAAACTAAATAAGATCCATTCACTTATTACCTAAAGGTAGTGGCTGGAAATGGAATGGGGGCTTGTAAAAACCTCGTAGTGTGAGGCATTTTGTTTGAATGTCCCCTGCTGCAATTTTCATCAGCACACGAGGCCCAAAGATTCTTCTTACTAAGCTTTACCACTTCAGGAAGTCTTCTGCAACTGTAGAGAGCTTCAGTGAGACAGAACCTGGAGTGAGAGCATGCCTAGTGAAGGATACGTTTGCCTTGGAGCTGTTGCTCTGTAGTTTCACTGGATTGATTCCTCAGCAGGGGTGAGGAAGTTGTTCTCCAAGGATATATTGAGGAAGATAGGCCTACCTTCGCTGGAGTTTAGAAGAATGTGATATGAAGTCATTAAGACATAGATCCTGAGAGGGATTAGCAAGGTAGATGCTGGGTGGTTGTTTCTTCAAGCTGGTAAATCCAGGGAGCATAGTATCAGTGGAACGGGTTAGCCAGTTAGGACTGAACGGAGGAGAAATGTCCTTTTCACTTGGATGGTTGTAATCTTTGGAATGCTGTACCACAGAGAGTTGGAGATACTCAACCATTGAATTGATTCAGTGGCTGAACTCGAAGGTATAATGATTAGGTGAGAAAGTGAACTTGAGGCACGGGTTGAGCCATGGTCACATGGAATGGTGGAGCTGGCTAGAGGGGCTCTACTCCTCCCAATGTTCTTATGAGTCTAATCATGGTGTTCATGTGCTTGTCCACTCCCTTGCAATGAAATACAGCAGCTGGACAATTCCTACCCGGCCTCATTTATCATGTCTTTTCCGATCATCTTAAGGAAGCTTCTGCTGAGGGTATTTACAAAAGTTGCAACAACTACAAGGGCTGCTGCTTCAGGGTTAACCCAGTCTACTCTTTTGCTTGGATAGGTATTGGGAAATACAGCAAATGGCTGATGTAAAATACTCACTGGGCCGAGGAAATACCAAGGCGCAGCTTGAAATTTAATATTGCCCCTTTTCAAAAAGCCTATTGTCAACTCTTCTGTTATCCCCAGACATCATATCCAAAATTCTTTAACTCTCTTAAAACCACCAATCTCTACAGTCAACTATCCTGCAACTTCCTATTCACTTCACTGCCAGCCTGCCGAGCACAATGCTGACCTAACCATAGTCACAAGTAATGCTCATGGTGACTGTAACCATAGTTGTTATTGCTGGTTGATTGCTGCACAGCATTCACTGCCATATCTCTCCATCAGCTCTCTTCTGATATGTCTCAAAGCAGACTCGGCCTCTCCCGCTCTGAACTATGCGCCCCCCTTCACTGCACCCACAATGTCCCTCCTCATTGCTCCCATCCACAGACATGGGATTACCTTTCCTGTGCGTCACAATGAGCTCTTCCTCTGATCTTGCTGATTTCTTACAGTTAGAGATCGGTCATAATTTGATTGAATGTTGACAATTGGGAGGATTGCAGCAATTATTAACTAAATTCCCAGATCCCTGATTCTGTTCCCATTCTCCATCATGAGTATTGGATCAAGTAACAAAGAGTAAGAGAAAAATGGAAAGTTTATGACACAGAAGGATGCCATTCAGCCCATCATGTCAGTACCCATTGAAAAAGAGCTCTCCTGCCTAATCCTGGTTTCCAGCACTTGATCTGTAGTTCTTCAGGTCATGGCTCTTAGAGAACCTCTCTGGTACTGTTTAAATGTGTTTCTTCCCCTACCATCCTCTCGGGCAGTAGATTCCAGATGTACTGCACCCACTGAGTGAAAACATTTTCCTCATCTCCCCCCCAATCCTTCCAGTGATTACTTTAAAACTATACCTTAATTACCACATTAACTACCTAAATATCTCTCGCTTCCATTTCTCTAACATTACCAGCCTCCACCTTTTAACATTACTTCTGAAGCTTTTATCCAAGCCTCATTTTCCGATGAGGCTGGTGGCATAACTCAATGCTGGGGGTGCCACTTTGTGAGACACTGATAGTGTTTTGCTTATCCTTCCAACAAATTTAGAGGATTTTGTAGAAACAGTATTTGTGGTAGTTTTCCAGTGCCTGTAAATGTCCAGGTCTCAGAAGAATGTAGAAGGGCAGGGATCACTGTAACGAGAATATTTTAAAATTCATTCCTTGTTCTTTGCTGATTCAGCAGCAAGAGGTATTCGCAAAGAAAGGAGGCACTAAATACTTGGTAAAGGTAATAGGAACTAATTTTTTAGAGTTATATAAAGAATAAAATACAGAAAGGGATAAGAATATTTAAAATACAGAAGGAAGCAAAATAATACTTATTAACCAATCAATGAACTGATCTATATAATGCCGGAGGGAACCTCAGGTGTCCGACAGCCGTTCATGCAGCTTTCTCTCCGTGTCCCAGCACCGGTTGTGACCCAGCCTAGAGGAAGGTCCCGATTTGCAGAAAGAAGGTGCCCCCTTTTTATACCCCTCAAAAACTTAACATAACTTTTACCCCAGTACTTTTCCATTCCATAGTGGTACCAGTCTGTACCTTCTTATCACTTACGATCTTTAGTCTAAACACCTAACTTAGAAACAGACACAACAGGTCTGTAAAGAAGAAAACATTCTTCACCAGTATCTAATCTCAAAGATGTGCATCGGTACTCCTGTAAGTTCTCAAAACATTCCCACATTCCAAGCTGACACCATTTTGTGTCACACACTACTGCACATACTAAGGAGGAATCAGAAATGACTTCTGGCTAATTTAACTCTTTCCTTGCAATCACTGCTGCCTATTTTGTACCAGGTCTGATGCCTTGATCTCCAAACATCCTTTTCGTCAATCAACCAAAGACTGTGCTGGCACATTGAAGGCAGTAGTGAATTTCATCAGCAATGTCTGCCTTTGCTGATTATAAATGTAAGCTGTTGTTAATCAATCCGCAGTAATTAATCATACTGTTACTTATGTTTTTGTGATTTGCTTAGTTGGCATACCAAGCCTGGGTAGCAAATGCAAAATTGGCCTTAAAGAAAAGACAGGAGCATAAAAAGAAACTTCAGAGATTCAAACACGATGTTGAGACACGAAGGCGATCACAAAAAGCAGGTGAGAATGTCTTGTTGCTAATTGTATACCATTGTAATACTTGAGATCCCACTTATAATGCCAGATCCTTTATGAGCAAGCCTACTCGAACCCCGCATTGGAGTGGTGATATAGGTGATGGCTGGGAGATCACAACACTTAAGCCAGGATCAGTGGCCTGTGGAGAATCAGGACTGTATTGTTTAATCTGAGAACTTTCACCTTTTTCTTGAATATAATAGTATCTGCATTAAAGGTGCCATAATGTAGGTTTATTAATGGCATTTGGCCAGTCTGTTTATATTTTTATTCTGGAGATCAGTTTATTCAGTTGGCAGTTTTATATGAAACGTCAGGAAAACATTTACAATTAGGTTGGCAGCAGTCAATCGTATTCTAGTCATTATATCATGAATTCAATGAAAGTTCGCTTATTTTAATTTATATCATTGGTATACATAAAGAAGCTCTTGTGTTCTTAAAGGATAACTAACCCTTGATATTTCTAATAATAAAAGTTAAAGACTTCCCAAACTTTTAAGTATTTTTAGATTTTTTTTATTCTCCTGTTGCTGTTTTGTTCTGACTGTATATTTTCTTATTTGCTTAAGTTTGTAAACGGGAGGAGCATAAAGAACAAAGCTTAAAATTATACAGAAGAATGGGAACTTGCATCAGTACATCCCTTCACAGCCAAACTATTTTCAATTTGACCCCAGTACCCTGCAGGTAGATTTTAGAAGCTCATTCCCGCAGTTACATGAATGGAAGGGAGATTGCCATTTGAAGGCAAGGCCAGCCTTTCCCGAAACCAAGCCCTCTGTGGATTGATGCTTTGTGCCAAATTGAAATGTTAGGAATACTAACTTGGATCCATTGTATGTGATAAGGAAAGTTAATAGTTCCCACTGTCATACCAGATAACTTTTCATTATGCAGGTTATGAAACTTGTACAGGAGTTTTAACAATGCTCAGACCATATTTTCTGTGAAATAATGCAAAAATGTTGAGAATGCCTATTCCTACCAGGAGCAACAGGAGCTGAAACATTGCAAGAGGAATCCTCTAAGGATGAAGTGGAGGAGGAAGGAGGAGGAGAAGAAGAAGAAATACCATGCAAGTAGAAATTAGAAACTCCGCAAAGCTTGGTGTTTACACAATATGAGATCTGCCCTTTCTGAGGCCCAAGAAATACAATTTGAGGTGGTGCTATTCAGGGTGTTTTTGGAAATTTTTTTCAAGAGAAAGCCAAGAATCTTACTAATTTTCATTATGTTTTTGCACTAGAAAAGGCAACTGTTAATGACTAATATAGCTGAACTCCTAAACCTCGTGATATCTCACTGTAATCCTCCCCTGAACCTTCGCCATTTGGATTATAATCCATCTGCCACTTCACATTTTGTCAAACAGCATCTGTTATTGTTCTACCTTTTCCTCAATAATCTACAGTACTTACTTCTATAATTTTCTCCATGATTTTTCTATACCTACTTTCTCGTGTAATCCGCAAACTTTGATATGGAAACCTGTCCTCTGTTTCCAGATCCAGTTCATTTCTAAGAGTTAAGTGCTGTGGCCCCAGCATCATCAGTGCATACTGCAGGTTACTCCCTGTTAATCTCCTTCCGCCTTTATCTGACAATCTTCCCACCACCGTCAAACAGTTTCCTCTCCATGCCACAAATTTCTATCCAGCGAAAAGCCTTCTGAAAATTTCTTTATAATGAATTTTTTGTGTATTAGTGGCACCAAGTAAAAGAATAACCCTTTGCTGTCCAGGAAACAGTTGTATTCTGGTTAGTGAGAGTTAATGAACCAAAAATTAATCCTTAATAGAATTAATAGAACTCTGATTAGGCCGGATTTAGAGTATTGCATGCAGTCCTGGTCACCTCACTATAGGAAGGGTGTTGAGGCTTTAGAGAGGGTGCAGAGGAGGTTTACCAGGACACTGCCTGGATTAGAGGGCATGTGCTATCAGGAGAGGCTGGACAAACTTGGGCTTTTTTCTCTGGAGTGGTAGAGGCTGAGGGGTGATCTGTTAGAAGTGTATAAAATTATGAGGGGCATAGATAGAGTGGACAAGCAATATTTTTTTCCCATTGTTGAGAGATCCAATACCAGAGGGCATGCATTTAAGGTGAGAGGGGGTAGGTTCAGAATAGACGTGAGGGGTACGTTTTTTTACTGAGAATGGTGGATGCCTGGAATGTGTTGTCTGATAGGGTGGTGGAGGCAAATTCATTGGGGGCTTGGATGAGCACATGAATGAGAGGAAAATAGAGGAATATGGGCATTCTGTAGGTAGGAAGGAGTAGCTATGTCGGCACAACGTTGTGGGCGAAGGGCCTGTACTGTTCTATATTCCTTAATCAATACTGTTTTTAGTGAGTCTGAAACAAAATGGAGAAAACTTCAAGCGCCATCAGATATCAAATCTTGTACATTTATTGTTTCATTTGTTGTAAGATTCACTCCTTACCAGAAATTTCAAGAAAATGCATTCTCCTGACTACATTTGTCTATAGGGTATATGAGGCATAATTCATACAGTGACAGTGGGAAAAAAAGCATGAAAATTATCCAAAGCCTTCATAACTTGGGCCTTTATAAGTGATTGTCAGCTGGAGTATTGTGTTCATTTCTGGGAACAATACTTTGGAAGGATGTCAAGGCTTTGGAGGGAGAACCGATGAGATTTACTAGAGTGCTGGCAGTTGTGTGAAGACACTGGAGAAGCTAGGGTTATCCTCCCTAGTAAAAGCAGATTAGGGGAAGCTTTGTTAGAAGTGCTCAAAATCGTGAATGCTTGGATAGGATAAAGATTTTTCTTCTGGTTGAGTTATGCAGATGAAAAAAATCTAAGATGACTGGCAAAAGAACCACAGTTAATGAGAAAGGAGTTTTATTTTTGTATTGGGATTTGGAATATGTGACAGAGGTAATTTCAGTAACAATTTGGGAAAAGATATTGTACAAATCCTGACAGCAAAAATGTATTCAGGGTTGTGGGGAAAGAGCAGGGGTGGGGACCAATTGGATTACTGTACCATAGAGCTGGTGCAGGCAAGGTAGGCTAAATGGTCTCTCCTTGTGCTGTTTCATTCTATGATTCATGCTGGAATGCATCTCTGAATCTAATGATAGCCTGCTTCTTTGTCTTTTAGCTAAGAGTAATATTATTCAGCGTCTGATGTATATTCTGAGATTTCTCTGGGTCCTATTCTTGGCCATGGTTGATGGACTGACACAGTGGCTAAACACCCTTGCAAAGCAATACCTTGACACTTCCACTGTTTTGTGGATAGAGCGCTATGTACTGACTCAGAAACTTGCTCGAGTAAGTACTTGGATCGTTTTTCTTTGGAGAAGCCATATTCATAAATACATTTCTTAAAATCAAGCATTTATTTAATGTAAATTTGTAATCTAATACTGTTAGCAAATGATCATGCTGCCTTTTAAAATGATCTTTTAATTGACTGTAGGTACAAGAATCAATTGTATTTTGTTTAATAAAGTTGGGTTTTAAGACTATTACATAAATTTTATTCTTACTCCAGTACTAAGAAGAATACAATATAATGCATGATATATGTTTGATGTTGCTACTTACAGTCTTCTAATGATTACAATATGCGGTATTTGTTTTTACTGTTGTCTGTTCAGGGTGAGGGAGTGCAGGAACCCCTGACCGGTCTTTATGAGCCATCAGAAGACAACAATCAACCACAGGTGCCCAAAGAGATAACAGATGAGTGTGCTTCACAACTCAACACTGCATCAAGGCAGGTGCATAAATACATTTTCATAGGCATGTTACCCAGATTTTAGTTATCCATAGATTTCTACTCTCATAAGAGAAAGGTGATGTTATGAGTGGTAAAGGTCCTTGGTGGGGTAGGGTGATGCAGAAAAAATGCTCACCAGCCCTCCAGAGAAGAATTTAATGGCCGAGCTTCACCTACATAACCAGTTTCTGGCACCAGTGGGAAGAGTTGCTTGACCTGTTAATGGGAATAGGATGTTAGATTGAATGGTGTTTCCCCAGCACTAGGCAACATTTGGGAATGGAAGGGCAGCTGTGATGGTTTGAGAGACAGGGCAGACGAGACTGGGGATGAACCAAACTTCCCGCTGGGACCCATAGGATCCTCCATGTCCTTTTGGGCAAGAAGAAAGCATTTCAGTTTTGTGGGGCCAGCAACCCTTTGGTTCTCTTCAGGTTCCATTTAGGTTGTGTCCTAAAGGGGCTTGGCCTTGTGGATAATATTACTACTTAGTCCCTGGTGACATAATTATTCAGCATATTTAAAGCAGGATGTGACTGACTTCTAGAAGGGGTCCTCTTCATTTGGTAATATTGAAATCCATGTATGTTTAACACTATTGGAAGGCTAAGTCACATTGGTGCATTTCAACACCTGCCAAGTTGGAAGTTGGGGTGATGGTTCATAAGGGAGCTTTGAGGAGAGGACAGTGGAGTGGGACTGGTTGGATTGCCCTTGGATGGAGCTGGTGTGAACGAGATGGGTGAAGTAACCTCCTTCCATGTTGTGACTAGTCTATGATCCCATGAAGTAAAGCACTACCAACGTTAGTCAAAGGTCATCCAGCTATCTGTCAACTAGTATCAAAAATAAAGAAAAGAAACTACAGATGCTGGAATTGTGATGTCTTCAACCTGAAAGGTTAACTGTCTCCCTTTCCACAGATGCTTCCTGACCTGCTAAGTGTTTCCAGCATTTTCTGTTTTTAGTTGACATTCTAGACCTATTGTCAATCAGCTTGACATGGCTGCTTTGAGCAAGTTTTACCAGATGACAGCCAGATGCCCAGCTGCATTGATGTGGTACTGAGGTTTTCCAAAGTGTCAGGATACTTTTCCTCTCCTACAGGTGGATTTAAAATTTTGGGCAACCAACTAGGGAACAATCTTGACTGCCCATCAATTTCTGAAGCAAAGAGGACTGAGGCATTTTAAACCACCAGAGTTGTCGAGCTGTGGGCACCAAACAAGTGGCGACAACTCACAGATATTGAACCTGAGCAATTGGAAAAATGTTCAGTGTGGCCAATGAGGCTATTCAGACCATCATATCCATAAACCTCCTTTGCACCCTCTTGGGTGCTGCAACCACTTTCCTGTAATATGGTGATTAAACCTGCTTACACTGCTCTAGCTGTGACTTAACGGCTGTTTTTTAAAGCCCTAACATGTCCTTTGTGCTGTTCATTGGCTCAGCCAATGAAGATAAGTGTCCCATATTACCACCTTAACCACTTTAGCTGCCTGTCCCACAGCCTTTGGGAGGGGTACATCTATTCCTTTGAACATTGAAAGATTCAAAGTCATTTTTGAAGCAATTGAAACTTCTCAACCTTTATCTTTTGTTTGGGGAAAGTGAGAGGAATCGTAGAAGCATTCAATTGTTATGGCATAAAAGGAGCTCATTCAGTCTCATGGAGAAAACAGTCTGGTTGGTTCCATTCCCTGCTCTTTCCCCATAGCCCTCTCAAAAGGCCTTGTCTAATTCCCTTTTGAAGCCGCTGATTGATTCTGTTCCCGCCACCCTACAGAGAGCAGGTTCTAAATCATCATTAATTATATTAAAAACAACATTTTCCCACATTCCGTTCTATCTTTTGCCTAAAATTTTAAACTTGTGTAAAAGCAGATGTTGTTCAATGTAACAAGTTGAGGCAGTCAGAGGACTGTGGTGGATGGGAATTGGTCAACACCCCTCCCTCTCCCCATTCAAGGAAAGAAGTCGGGACACAGCCCACCCTGGTGCAGAGGGGCTAGAAGTTCATTACAGGAGATGATTTGGGCCAGTGATGTAGATTAGAAAATCAACTGTTAAACAAAAAGTTTTTTCCACTCTGTTTATACCATGTTCCTTTTTAATTCAGTAATTCTGAAGAAGAACAAGAATCCTTGATGACCTGTGATGAGAAGAAAGCGGTTCCCGAGTGCAATAAAATCACAGAAACTGAAGAACAGAGTTTAGCTGTCGATTCAGCGGAATTTGTCACAGTCTCAGAGGAGACAATTGTCTATCCCATTGCCCGCTGTAGAACTGCCAGTGAGCTCCTTACAAGCAGGTATAGAATTGAACTGGAGCCAGTTCTGGAAATTGGTCTTATTGTAACCTGGTGGATTTGTGACCAAACCTGCACCATATTCATTATCTTTCAGATGTTCTGTTTTAATGTGGATTACCACCTGACTTCAAAAGGGTGACGTTTCCCTTTCAGTGGTTCCATTTGCAAAGGTTGAAATTATGCTTGTATTTTGTCCTATCTTAACAGAAATCTTTCAATGAAAGATTTCAATGAATTGCCAGTTAGAAATTAATTAAACATTTTTTATTTCTTTTGGGCAAGATTTGGTTACAGTTTTCATTGATTTTTGTCTTGTCTTAGGAGGACATGGAATATCAGTTGACTTTTCTTAACCAGATATTATTATGATTTATCTTGTGAAAATAATCATACAGCACAGTGCAAAAGCAAGGAAATGCCTACATAAATAATATTTTACTCGATAACAAATGTCCAAGTGGAATAATTCTATTTCACTAAAATTAATATAGTGCATAAAACATGACAAAAGTTCTTGTACACATGTAAAGTTGTGATAGGACAAGAAATGGGTCACTGATGCCCGCTTGGTTGGATGACGATGTATGAATTTTACAAATTTAGCATTAATACCTTTGTTTTTAATTTTTTAAGCTATTACTACATTGAAGAATTGGAAGATTCAGAGAAGTTTTACGAATGCCAGAATCGAATTTTGAAACTGCTGTTTGCAGTGTATTATGTAATTGCTGCTAAATCCGAATTGACCTGTTACTTCATCATTATCTTGAACAATATGACCTCTGCCTCTGTAATCACGCTCTTTCTTCCTATCCTTATGTTCCTCTGGGCAATGCTCTCCATTCCCAGGCCCAGTAAACGATTTTGGATGACAGCAATCATCTACACTGAGGTGAGCAGTGATAGCTTTGCACATTTATCATGCCACAAATTTATAAGTTGTGAAGTGAAAATAGCACTAAATAATTTGTATTGGCTTAGTGATAGGACACCTACTTCTCTCACAAAATGGTTACTTCACGCCTGACTCTGGATGCCTGTGCCAATTGATCTGGCCGACATCTGTCAATGCATTTCCAAAGAAATGCGTTCAAGATGAGTTTTTAAACTATTGCTCCCCTTGTCACTTGAAGAAGAGCAGCAGTGTTTCTGGTGCTCTCAACAATATTTATCCCAAAGCAGATGGGGAGAAACAAACAACGTTCTTTGTGGGACGCAGTGTACCAATTCATTGTTACAATTCTCTGCAACATTGACTATAACTTAAAAGTTCTTCATTGGCTGCAAAATGCCATTTTGTTTGGATTTGCTTTAGTGATCTGTGATATCTTACTGCTTTTCATTTTATTCAATGTCAAAAATATTAATAATTTTTACCCGAATGAATATCAAAGTTCATCAATATGCCTTTGTTTAACTTTACAGGTGATGGTGGTCATTAAATATTTATTCCAGTTTGGGTTCTTCCCTTGGAACAGCCACTATGTCACTTCACTTTACGAAGACAAACCATTTTTTCCACCACGAATCCTTGGCTTGGAGAAGACAGACAGTTATGTTAAATATGATCTGATTCAGCTTCTGGCACTTCTGTTCCACCAGTCACTGCTAAAGGTTGGACATATTGACTTTCATTATCATTGATAAAATAGCTGTCTGTACAAAGATAAGGAATTTTGCAACTGCACAAATGTGCTCTTAAAATAGGCTGCTTTGGTTTAACACACTGTCAGGAATCCATTGGGTTTTGATATCCTGTTTCCAGAGGTAAGTGTAAGTTAAATCATCAACATAGAGCAAAAAGACTGCTATAAACCTGATGCATTGAGACCATATGAAATAAACAAAAAAAACTTACTGGTTTTCATTGAGTCCTCTGGTAATAGACATGTCAAAAATTGAAGTTCTCTTGGCTTGGGAATGTCCAACAGGTGCCTGTATCTCATCAGTTTTGTGCAAGTAAACTCTGAGGATTAATATTGGATGTGGTTTGGTATCTTTCTGTAACCCTAAGCCAAACAACTTTGGTGGACGTATATATCTTCAAAAATATTTACAGCATTTCACTAAAGAAAATGAATGTGGATTATTTTTATTTTGTTAATATGCATTACCCAAAATAAGGAAAGGATTGATTTCTCTACCACTTGTAAATGTGGCACTTCTCTATAACTTCCTAATATCTAGCGATATGGACTATGGGATGATCAGGAGGATCAAAAGAAAAAGGATAATGTAAAAGGAAAGGAGGCTACGCAAAAATCACAGGCTGAAAACCCAGATGAAGCTGCAGATGACCAAGTTTCTGTCTTGCAACCAGAGCAGGAAGTAAAAAAGACCAGATTCCAGTTCAGAAGGAGAAAGCAAACCAAAGGTGAGAGGTTATTAGTTCAAGTTCAAGTTTATTATCATTGGCCTCCATATCAAGGGTAAAAATGACATGAAAATTAGTCTTTTGCAACAGCAACACACTACATTACAACCATGACAAACATAAATTACATAAACTTAAATTAACATAAATTATACATAACTTACTCAACACAATAAGCAAAAATAAAAAAGATTAGTAATAATAACACAGCATAATACGAACTTAGTCCAGTGTTTAGTGATGTTTTGAATTCACTGCAATCTTGGACAGATATCTGAGCTAATTCAATAATAGATAATAGTGTGGAGCATTTTAAAAGAGTAAATCAATTCTGCTATATGGCATACCTATTCTCTGAAATTCTATCGGTTCTGTGAGTCTAGGCTGCCACTAGCTTTTGCCTTGAAATTTGGATGAGTTTTACTTTTTTTTTCCTTACCATTGCTGGGATTCAGTACTTACTTCCTGAGTGCTTTGAGAATGCAATAATATCTCATTACGCCTGTTTCAAAACCTGAACAAAAATGGCTTAATTGATGATTCCAATTACAAGAATTTAGTTTTATTTTGTCTCTGGCTGGGACTTTCTGTTGGTACTGATGATTGGACTGGAATAGACAACTTTCTGTTAGTGATCTTTTAAAGTCCATTTAGAGGCACATTCTCAATGACAAAATGTGCTTTCATGAACTGATGCAGGGTTTCAAGCTGAAATGTCAGCAATTCCTTCCCACTACCCCCCCCCCCCCCCCCCACCCCCAACACACACAGATACTGGTCGACCTGTTGAGTTCCTCCAGCAGATTGTTTGTTTGTTTGTTTGTTACTTTTATTGTATACTTTCAGGAGAAGTTATAAACATACCATTTTTGTCACATTGATGTTACAGGAAGTCCCCGGGTTACGAACGAGTTCCGTTTTTGAGACTGTTCGTAACCCGATTTTGTATGTAACTCGGAACAGTGTCCGCGCATGCGCACTTGGCCCGGAGATTGCGGCAGCGCATGCGCACTTGGCCCAGGGATCGCAGCCGCACATGGCCCCAGCCGCCCATGTGCACTTGGCCCAGGGTTGGGCCAAAGAGGGTGTACCGCCGCCATGGTAGGATTGGGGGCCGGGCCCGCTTACAAACTGAAGGTCATTAAGACTACGAAGGTCGGTTCGTGTGTACGGGCGTTCGTAAGTCAGGCGTTCGTAAGTCGGGGACTTCCTGTATTTGCAAATGAACAAGGATGCATATTTCCCTGATTTATATTATTTTCTTGTCTGTAACCAAGAAATATTTTTCCATGATGTTTATGGCTATTGGAAAACTAATCTTCAACTATTGCTATTTAATACACTCTTATTTTTGCCCCACAACTGGATTTTTATATTTGATGTTGAAGGCTAAGTTTCACAATACTTTAACTAACAATATAGCTCTTTTACTAACCAACATATTGCATTGTTTGCAATAAGACCCTTTGTGATTTAACATTAAATTGATTTATTCATACTTGAAAATGGTTGGGTGGGGATGAAACTGTTTTTCTCAATGTAAATGGAAAATAAAAAAAAAGCATTATGTAAGCAATGAACGATTGCAGAGCTCTCAGGTGCAAGGGTTTTGGATGTCCCAGTCCATGATTAGCAAAAGGCTAGTAGGCAGATATGGGAAGTAATTAGGAAAGACAATTGAGTGTTGCTTTTATTGCTTGGGGAATTGAATTCAAAAATAGGGTGCTATGTTTCAGTTACAGAGGGCATTAATAGGACCACTTCTGGATGCTGTGTACAGCATTGGTCTCCTTGTTTAAGAAAGGATGTAAATGTGTTGGAAACAACAATCCCACTATTTCTGTTTCAATTATTGCCAACAGGCTCCTCCAAGTTCTCTAGATACCTGAACCCATGCAGAATCTCTCACATGGGACTCACCATGCCAGGTCCCAAGCTTAATTTTATCGTTTTGCAACTTCAGTGTCCCTATTGGTACAGGCCTTGACACCAATCTCTCCCACTAATCACTGCCCATCATGCTTTAACCTAACTTGTCTCGGCCATCAATCCTCACCATATGACCTACCTCCTTCCCTTTGGTTGCCTACCTGATTGCAGACTCAACCCTATCCCAGGCCCTGTTTGGGCTTATAACCACAGGCAATCCGTCCAGGTATTTATGATCTGTTTGCAATAATTGTTCATGAGTCCAGGAAATGGAAATATTTTTGCTTTATTTTAAACTGTACTTAGTTGCAGGCCAGTAATAATAGCGCATGTGGTGAATGCATAAAGGAATACCATAATTGGCTCCTGGAGTGAAAATTTATTAGACCGGGTCATGAAATTCCAATTCAGTATGACTTAACTTGTAAATTGTGGTAGAAAATTATTTGATTGATTGATAAATGGTCCTTTTAGTGAAGGAAAATTCATCTCAAAAGCCTAAGAAGAAACACACCAAAAATGAAAAGGCAAGCAAGAAACTAAGTGAATTTTGGATGAAGGTGAAGAGTCATCTCACTAAGATGTAAGTAAGCCCAGGATGTGCTGTGTTGCCAACATAATAACGAAGGCCATATCAAGTCAAAAGTGTGGGAAATAAAATGATTTTTCAGTGAATGAGGTTATAATTAAATCAACAGTATTTTTATTAATTTAAATATAATTAAGTGACTGCATCTTTTTAATATTTGAATTAAATTAGAGTTTGTGTGAAACAAAAGTAGATGATCAGATAGATTAAAAATTGTCTAGGTTAGCTAATACCCCAAGATTGATGTAAATAATTTACAAATTGGGATGTAGGCCTTATTTCACTGTACAAATATGGGTGGCATAATTCGTTGCTTTTTGTGCAGTGGTGTGGTGTGCTCTGAAAGGACTTGAGCCCCCATCTAGGAGCTCTGTGTACACTGAAAGTACAGGAAAATGGCATACAGCTGCTTTATTATGGGTGTATTAACATTCTACGTGCTTTTTACTGTAGGTGAATTTTAACAGCTTGGGGCTGGGGAATTGGGTGTATACAATGGATCTGACTGCACTCTGAACGTGCTTAGCTCTCATGGCCCTGTGTGCATTCTGCCCCAGTCATTGTGGAGCTGGGATACCCACAATGGTGCATTATGAACAGATTATATGTAACCAAATCGGCTATTTGTTGAGAAGACCAAACTTACTCCAAAGTTGGAGAATAAGCAAGAAAATTGTGGTTCTTCATCCCACATCAGCTTGGTAAAGTGTAGGAAAGGAATAATTAAGGTACATAAGTAGAATTCATTTTCTGACATTTGAAACCTTAATAAGCAAATGTATTTGTTTTAAAGGATTTTTTAAACCTCTAGTAAAGAGGAAATCAATGGCAAAATGGTCTCTAGTTTTTTGATTGCTACATTTTCTAATGGGAGTATGCCATCTCTCTGAGGCTGCCTTCAGTTGGGATACCTGGTAACTACACTGACCTAGGTCATTACTTCTGCACAGTTACATTAGAATGCAGCCAGTACTGTTCCCTTGTATTAATTGTGAATAATCTAAACCACTGTCTTCTACCTAAACTCTTAACAGTGTTTCATTTTTGTTTCACTGCTGTAATAAAAGGCTTTATTTTAATGTGTTCTCAGGGTGCAGAGCATTTGCAGACCTCTGCACAACTATTTTTGCAACATTCTCCATACAAAATACCGTGCAGCGACTGATGTCTATGCGCTCATGTTTTTGGCTGACGTGATAGATTTTGTGATTATCATCTTTGGATTCTGGGCATTTGGAGTGAGTTTCTGACATTTTAAGTATTAGCATACAAGTTGATAATTTTTTCAATATCTTCTCCCATCTCCTTCTCACCTAAAAACATTGATATCTATTTTGATTCTTCACATGATCATTATTCATGTTTGAACCTCAGCCACGAGTGCCATGTGGCGATTTGACAACTAGGAGCCTTGCTGTATCTGTGCAGCCGATAGGCTTTGTTTGATGGAATCCTTGCATAGTTTTGTTTTGGCCTGTCCTCCCTCATCCTTGGGTCTCCCAAATCCCAACCCAGTCAGCAGATCCAATCCAAGCTGAACATTTAACCTGGGAATTCAGTGGGCACAGTAACTCATCCAGTCATTGATCAATTCGCTGAAGATAGTGTTTGGAATGAATAACAAGTTTTCATAATGATTATAATCTCCATATTACCAAGAATATAACTGTTTGAAGTTTGTTAATTTTAACAATTTATCTCTCTACGTTTTACAGATAAATTAATTTTAATTCTACAAGCATTTACAAAATATTTCTTTGCCCTGTTTCTAAATGGCATCTTCTAGCTGAAAATACTGGAATCTAAGGTTCGCTCTGTCAAATATTTTTAAATGAGGCTTGCTTTTCACTACCCCTTCCCCCAGAGAGTATTGCCACCCTTCTGCAAGTGTCTGTCAAATAGAGGGGGTGGGAATTAGATCAATTCCTGGAATTCATTGACGGGTCTTTCTAGTTTTGAACTGTCTGCATTAGTTCTAGGTTTAGTCATGTACTGAATAGATAGCTACATTCTACAGCCGCAAGCAAGCTCAGTAGGCACATTATGATTTTTCCACACTAAAGTCCCTTCTTTTGCTTAAATAGAAACATTCAGCAGCTGCTGATATTGCATCGACGCTGTCTGATGATCAAGTTCCTGAAGCTTTCCTGGTTATGGTGCTAATTCAGTTCTCCACTATGGTGATAGATCGTGCTTTATACTTACGCAAAACTTTACTGGGAAAGCTCATTTTCCAGATAATCCTTGTGTTTGGAATACATTTATGGATGTTCTTCATATTACCAGCAGTCACTGAGCGGTAAGTAACTTGAATATTTGACAGAGATAGAAAGAGTAAGATCAGGTTACAAACACAAAATGCTGGAAATACTCAGCAGGTCAGGCTGCATCCATTGGGAAGAGTAACAGAATTACTGCTTCAAGTCAAAAACCCTTCCCAGTTCTGACAAAAGGTCTTTAACCTGAAACGTTAACTCTGTTTCTCTTCCCACAGATGTGGCCTGACCTGCTGAGTGTTTCCAGCATTTTTGCCTTCATTTTAGATTTCCAGTATTGGTAGCTTTTTTTGATTTTCAGTTTATTTTGATACATGTGTGAAATGTAGCATTACTGATACAGATACTACACCAGTAACATTCACTCAGTTTGTTGAGCTGAAACCCATTTTTCTACCCAAGTGCCCAAAATTTACATTTGTGGTAAATCCATCCTATGCCAACCTGAAACCTGCTTAAAGAAAAAGATAACTTACTTTTTACAGGCTATTATGCATCTTGTTGTAGGTTGAGTGTAATTTTATTTTTTTTTATAGATGAGAAATAGTTGCTAGAAAATGTGTGAAATTGAAATGAAAAGTGGGCATAATGTTTAGAATGTTGAGTACCTAGGTGATAACAGATTGCTAATGAAGTATTTCCTTAAAGTGTTTGGATTCCACACAAATTGTGGAGAAGATCTGGCAGTGCAATGTAATTCAGCAGCAAGTTAACCACTGGCTCACTTAATTGTTTAGTGGCGTGATAAGACATTAGACTTCATGGTTATTTTATTTCATGTTCTCCAAACAGAATGTTTAATCAGAATACAGTGGCACAGCTGTGGTACTTTGTGAAATGCATCTACTTTGCTTTATCGGCATACCAGATCCGTTGTGGCTACCCAACGCGCATCCTCGGTAACTTCCTTACAAAGAAATACAACCATTTGAATCTTTTTCTCTTCCAAGGGTAAGTCCAAAAAAGCAGGGCTGTAACTCTTAAAATTATTGTTGGAGGTGTTTTAAAATGTTTAATCCTTTACAGGCAAGTTGACACATGATAAAATACTCATCGCAGAGTAAAACTATGAACTAAGTGCTTATATCATTGCGATATTTCAAAGGATTAGTAATGTTATGTGTGTGTTCAATTGATATTCTCAACCTTCAGGATACCCCTTTATTTTTGTAGTTTCCGCCTTGTACCATTTCTGGTAGAGCTCCGCGCTGTGATGGACTGGGTTTGCACAGACACCACACTTTCCCTCTCGAGCTGGATGTGCGTTGAGGATATCTATGCCAACATATTTATAATCAAGTGCAGCCGTGAGACAGAAAAGGTATTTTGGTCTGTTGAAAACCACCTTTGTCCGATATCCATGAATTCAGAGGTATTAAATACTTTTCTTAAGTGTGGCAGCTGATTTTAGGAACATACGATTAGGAGCTGGAACAGGACACTCAGTGCCTCCGGCCTGCTTGTCGTTCAACAAGGTTATAGTTGATGTTGTTGTAACCACATTGCTGTGGGCCCCCACTAACCTTGCACATCCCCCCTCTCACCCACTTACTTATCAAGAACTGATCAACTCCTGACTAAAAAATAGTCAAAGACTCTGCTTTACCTTCCCGCCCCCCCCCCCACCCCCAGAGGAAGGGAGTTCCAACGACTAATGACGTTCTGAGATAAAACAATTTGCCTCATCTTTGTACTAAATGGGTGACTGCTTATTTTTTAACACTGACCTCCAACTCTAGTTTCTCCCGCAAGAAGTAACATCCTTTCCACATCCACCCTGTCAAGTCTGCTCAGGATCTTTTATACGTCAATTTCAGTCGCTTTTCACTTTTCTAAACTCCAAGCCTTGATAATCCAAGCTTTCCTAACACAACTTGCACATTCCAGGTATCAGTCTAATAAACCTTCTCTGAACTGCTTGAAAAAGAAAACAAGTTCTGTACATGATACTTCAGGTGCTCTATATAACAGAAGCATAAGCTTCCTACTTCTGTATTTAACTTCCCTCACAATAAACAATAATATTCTGTTAACTTTACTAATTACTTGCAGTACCTGAACACTAATCTTCTGCAGATCATGCAGTAGGACACTTGGGTCCCTCTGTATTCGGAACTCTGCAATCTCTCACCAGTGCCACAGAGAGTGACTCATCAGTGCATTTGAATGGGGAGCCAGGCAGTGAGGTGCCATTTTGGTGATGGAATGGTGGACTGGGGTAGCTTCAACAACACCTGATTGCTTTCCATGTTCAGCGTAACAACTGGCCCCATCATTATTACTCTCGTTAGTCCTGACAAACAGGATTTTTTTTTCTGACTGAAGTAGTTAAAATATTAAATGTAAATGGGAATGAATTCAGCTGCAATGTTTTCAGTGCATGTTAGTTTGTGAAATGGTATAACAAGCTTTTTATATTTTTGTAGCGTTATCCACAGCCTAAGGGTCAGAAGAAAAAGAAGATTGTCAAGTATGGAATGGGAGGCCTCATCATCCTTTTCCTCATTTGCATCATCTGGTTTCCCCTTCTCTTCATGTCGTTGGTCAGATCAGTAGTTGGTGTGGTGAACCACCAATAGATGTGACAGTAACAGTTAAACTTGGTGGCTATCAGGTAACTAGTTATTACGAAGAAATGTGAAAACCCTTGATGTCTAGTTTCAGCGTTGAAGAAAAATTGGTTCCAAGATTTTTTTTCAGGGTATAGTCAATGGACAGGCCAAAAGTAAGTACACTGTCACACTTCCCATGTTGGTCATCCATTTATTAATATTTTAAAATTACTTTTATTATTTTCCTTCCTTTGTCTTTTTGCATCAGGCATATCCTAGCTGAGAGTTAAGACACATTCCCATTTCTTTGCTCCATCATTATAGTCCTCCAGCACTAGATGTTGGAGCCATTGATGACTAGCCTTCCTAGTTAATAGGATGTAAAAGAGAACAGGTTTAGACCCAAGCTCCACCATCCTCGGATGCAGTACTTGGTAAAATGCTGCTGATCAATCAGGTCTGTTGTTGTTGTTCTGAGGTTTTCCATCTACAGTTTGCTTTAGCTTCACTGTAGGTGCTAGTACTGTGATTTTATTTTTGTCTTGCCTGATGCCAGCTGCCTTTCTGAAACAGGCTGGCAGCCACCAGAAATGTCCAGGAACTAAAGGTGAGAGGCAATTTACCTATCATGGTTCATTAAATTAGCCTACCTCTTGCTCCTCCTTCCCACAGCCTATTGGAAAATCATAACTCTTTGTATAATGACTTATGATTTTCCACCATAGCCCCAAGAATCCTGCTTGGAACATTTTTTGCTCTTCTTGGAAAAAAAACTTTTTTTAGCAGCATGTGGTTAGAATTTGTAGTGCCTGCAGATGTGGAGAGGTGGCATTGTAACCATCAAGAGGGAATTAAATAAATATATAGATCATGTTAGGCAAGTAGTACTTGGTGTCCTGGAAAAGACTTAATCTGTGATTGATAGAGAGTTTTTCTTGTTAGCTGGCATGGCTGCTGCTATTGCTGTAACAATTTGAAAGCTGCATCATCAGCAGGGCACTTTCCTCTCTTCTTTCCCTCCTCCCCCAGGTGAACTCCCAGTAGGAGCCTCAGTCCAGCATGACCCAATGTGATAATGATTTTGACCCACGGAAATAGGTTGATTCACGTGATGCCTAAAGATGGAGTTATTGAGCCTAATGCATCTCCTGCACTAAATCAGCACAGAGAAAATTTGGACCATTACTGTTACCCAGTCATTATGACAAACATCACTGGTTTACTGTGAAATTCAGTCCCTGTTGCTTTGGACAGATGATGCCTCAGATTATGTGGATTGTGATAAAACAATGGTGCTGAATATTAAGCTGTATTGTTGATAAAGTGTGATTAATATAACAAACATTTCTTTATTGTTATGCTTACAGCCCCTGTTTACGATGAGTGCACAACAACATTCGCTCAAACCATTCAACCAAAAGGAATATAATGACCTCTGTTCAATGTTTGAACGCAATCCAGTAAGTTTCTAAGCATATGATTTCATGTTACATATATACAACAGTATAAAGCAAGTATAACCTCCTCAGGTGACACAAATGTGTTAACACCAGTGTCATTTCCTTTCAACTATCACTAGCAAAGAAAAAGCAATAATGGCCTAAAAAAGTTTGACCTTTTGCTAGTAGTTCTGTAAGAAAACTTCTGGCGAAGTCCTCTCCACAGGCAGGTTCTTCCCTGTGAACGGCACAAGTCAGAGACAAGCTGGAAGTAAGATGCTCATGCATCTGTTGGACTGAGCTCTCAGAGAAGCTTTTTGCATCCAACTGTCAATTTTCCACCGAGAATGGTTGGTATAAGTAGCATGGCACCATTCATTTTAGTAAGATCACCAACTTTGAATGGAGAAGTTAAGTTACTTCTGTTTATCATACTTAAGAACATAATTTATTTACAGAATGTGGATGTCTCTGGCAAGTCGAGAGCTTATTGCTATCCTTAATTTCTCCTGAGAAAGTAGAACCTTCTGCTTTCTCAGACATGACAGCCCTTCTGGTGAAGGTCCTCCCACTATACTGTTGGGTACAGAGTTCCAGGTGATGAAGGAATAGAAGCAATGGTGGACCATAAGGCCACTGAAGGTTTTGCCACCATTCAGTGAGATCATGGATGATCTCCAACATCAAATCCACTTCCTTGGTGGTGGTAGGAGAATTAAGATGGAGTTGATGGGCACGTGAGACAGAATAACTTACAAGGAATCAAGCAGGGGAAATACATAGATGGGATGGCTCTGGGAGCCAACAAAGGCTCAATGGGCCAAATGAACACCTTCTGTGTCATGAGAAAATACAAGAAATTGCCTGATTTCTCTTAGCATCCAAAAATCTATCCATCTTAGCCTTGATCACTGAGCACCAACAGTCCTCCAGAATAGAGAATTCCAAAGATTCACAATACTCTGAGTAACAAAATACCTCATCTTGGACCAAAATAGCCAACCCTTCTTTCTCGACTTCCCAAACAAAGAAGACAATCCCTCAGTATAAATCCTGTCATGCCCATCTCTCATTCTCCTGAACTCCAGTAAGCACAGGCCAGTTTAACCCTGTCGTCATGAGCCAAATCCCTCATTGTAGCAATCGGTCTTGTGAACTGATGCTTCATTTTCTCAAAGGCAGGCACAGCATTTTGTCTGCAATTGATGCCTGTCTAAAAAGTATACTGTTTTTCTCTCTTGCACCTTTCCCTAATCATGGTGTAATATTTATGACTGCAATCTACTGCGATTGTTTCAGAATCCAAGGAGCTTAAATGCAGAAAGATAGTCCTGCAGTTAATCACTGCCTTTCATGGTCTGTGGAAGTCCCAAACACCATACTTTATGTATTCGTTCACAAGCCAAGGATGTCGGTGGCAAAACCAGCATTTATTGTTCATCCCTAATTGCCCCTCAGTTATTCAACTATGCCTCCTAATTCTAGATACTCCTTTTAGCAGAAACGTCCTATCAATCCCCTCAAAATTTTGTCTTTCAATAAAATCATTTCTCCTTCTTCCAAGCTCCAATGAGTATAGCCACATGCTTTCTAACATACTATTATATGTCAAGCCCTTCAGCTTAGGAATCAACCCAGTGAACTTTCTCTACTCTGCCTCCTTTGCAAGTATCTTCTTCCTTGAATATGGAGACCAAAATTATACCCAATCTTCCAACTGCAGTTTCACCAAAGCCTCGTGAGGCTGCATCAAAACCTCTCCATCTTTATTCTCCAGTCTCTTTGCGTTAAAGGTCAACATTCCATTAATGTTGCTAATTGTTGTACCTGCATGCCAACCCTTTCTGTTTCATGTTCTAGGAGCCCCAGATCCCTTTGTACTGCAATATGTTGTAGTCTTACTCCATTTAAAGTATAATTTGATTATTTATTCTTCTTTCCAAGATCATATGTTTATTGGTGAGGACCCCAACCCCAATTTCTTCACATCAGGAGAAACAGTGTGCTAATGGGACCAAAGTGTGTCAATGTGAAAATGGGGAAAGTGTATGAACTCAGTGTGGGTGGGGTTGGGACAGGTGGAGAGGGAGGGGGAAGAGTGCAAGATGAATCCAGTGTGGCTGGAGGGTGCCTCAATGAACGGGGGTGAGAAGGGTTCTCATTGTGACAGGCAGAAACAATTCCGTCATCTGGTTTTGCAAAGGACATTATCAGTTTCTCTTTGAGAAATCGCCCACAATTTTCATTCTGTGAAACAAGCAATAGAATGCCAAGTACACCTGCGGTGTGACTTTTAATGATCCAATATCCCACTGCTCCTTCACACAGCCGCACATCGGAGAGTAATATTAAGAGCTATTTCTGACATGTCAGTCTTTTTGCATGTAAGTTATAACAATCAGGATATTTGGCTCAACCAGAAGGTGTTGACCTTTAAAGTTGTTAATCGGCTGGTACTAGTTTTCGCACTTCAAGTGTATATTTAAGTAGTGATTTAACCGGTGAAATTATCAGCTTATTGGCTCTGCACCAGCGTAATTCCTGACATCTGAATGTTTTCTCTGATCTCCACTCCTGAAGGCTGCTATGCAGTTTATTACACTCTATGGTTATGAGGATGTAATGACGGCACATATTGAGGGAAGTTCGGGGTCACTATGGAGTGTTAGTCCACCCAGTCGCCAGGCAATGATTGCTGAGCTAAACAGCAATGAATCGGTGATGACACTTCGCCTAATGTGGACTTTTCAGAGGTAAGATCATTTTTAATATCAATTCAGCCCTCAGCCCAATGATCCTCTGATCTCCACCCTCCCAGCCAAACCATAAATTAGCTGATCGCCTTTCCCACTTGCAGGCTCCAACCCTTCTTGCAGACCCCCTCACCCATTCCCTGCCACTAACCTGGTTCACTGACCTAACATTAGGTTCCAGTCCTTGGCCAATGATGGTCATCCCTCTGCCTTTCCTGAACCCCTACGTGAACTGCATTTCCAATCCACACTTACACCAGCAAACATACAGTGCCTATTCAGTACCTTGGATGTTGGGTGTTACTGAAATTTGGAGAGGAATCTATGCAGTATATTTGTACGTAAGTAAATCTTGTTTGTGTGACATAATGGAGGTGGGTCACAGACCACTTCCATATACACTATAGTCCCACAACTGTGACCTGTGGGTGGGAAGAGGGAGGAGAGGACCAGTGGGGGAAATTGGGTAGAAGACGGAACAAGCTTCACCAGAATTGCTGAGAAAGAAACAGTAATGCCTGGTTAAACCACACCCCTAATGATATGAAAAATATTTCTTAGAAAGCATTTAAAAATTATAAGATATCTTTATTAGTCACATGTACATCGAAACACACAGTGAAATACATCTTCTGCAATGAGTTTTCTGGGGGCAGCCTGCAAGTGTCGCCAAGCTTCCGGTGCCAATATAACATGCCCACAATTTCCTAACCTGTAGGTCTTTGGAATGTGGGAGGAAACCAGAGCACCCGGAGGAAACCCACGCAGACACAGGGAGAATGTACAAACTCCTTACAGACAGTGGCTGGAATTGAACCCGGGTCGCTGGCACTGTAATAGCATTATGCTAACCGCTACACTACCATGCACTTGAAATTAATTTGAAGCAATTCAAAAGACTTAACTGAAGATTTTTTTTAAATGTATATAGCAATCGATATTGTATAATAGTATATTTAACTTAACCTAAATCATTAAGAAGGCCATTTGGTACCTTTATCTTCAGAGACCTGAATCTAGGTGGAGTACACGAACATGCCTCAGAGAAGCACACCATCGACCTAGAACCAGAAAACCCTGTGCGAGAACAGTTGGCAGGTCTTCTCCTGGGAATGCGAAAGGAACCAGTGTATGCTTTTATTTATTATACTGATTTGAGTACCTACTGATTCTACAGTTACCTTAGATTTGAACTTATTTTAGTGTCGGCCTGTGTGAGAGCAATACTGGACTCCCACATTCTTGAGTATGAAGAAGGCAAATTGGAGGGATGTGAAAGGGTAGTACTCAAAAATTTACTGAAGCGTAATATTGCTATTAGAAATAACTCAAATAATTCAGGCACTTTTGCAAGTATTCATAACTTTGGGCAGTGCACAAATAATCTGATCATCTACTAAGGATCTGCCCCTGTGGCAAAAAATTCAAAAAATTTACAAATCACTAAATAAAGAAATTTCTCCTTATCGCAGTACTAAATAGCCATCCATTGTTGTGACATTACACTCTTTGGGTCCAAATTCCGCCGTGAGAGGAAATCTCCTCATGGCTTTTACCCACTCAGAATCTTTTCAGGGATCGCCCCCCCCCCCCCCCCCCACTCCCCCATTCCTTGAAACTCCAGTGAATAAGGGCCAGATCTACTCAGTCTCTCACAGGACAAAGCCCGCTTCCCTGAAATCAGGAATGCCTGCTGTGGTTATATCACTAATACCATTTACTGCTGTATAGGGAAGAATTATAGAGTTGAGAATGTCATTTCTATTTTGTTAATATTTTTGAAGTGTTATTTTTTATTGCTGTGGAACAGTGATACCTATGTCTCTAGAACCGTGGGCTGGATCTCACTCACTGATGTCAGTGGTTAGAACAGCATAGCACAGAAACAGGCCCCTTGGCCCACCATGTCTGTGCTAACCATGATGCCAATCTAAACTAATCCCATCTGCTTGCACATGATCTGTATCTGTCTACTCCCTGCCTGTTCATGTGCCTGTCTAAATGCCTCTTAAACACTGCTATGGTATCTGCTTCTACCATCTATCTGGCTGCACTTTCCAGGAACCAACCACTCCCTGTGTAAAATAAATAAATAAATAGATAGATAGATAGATAAAGCAAGCAAGCAAGCTTGCCTCATAAATCTTCTTCAGGCTTTCTCCCTTTTACCTTAATCCTATTTAACATTTCCACCCTGGGGAGAAAGATTCTGACTATCTACCCTATCTATATAGACCCTCTACCCTATCTATGCCTGTCATAATTTTATATATGTCTATCAGGTCGCCCCGACACTCTAATACTCTAGAGAAAACAATCCAAGTTTGTCCAACCTTTCCTTACAGCCATATCAGACAACATCTGCACCCTCTCCAAAGCCTCCACATCCTTATGGTAATGCAACGATCAAAATTGCAAACAATCCAAATGTGGCCTAACCAAATTTTATACAGCTGCAACATGACTTCCCAATTTTTATTCTCAACACCACAACCAATGAAGGGAAGCATGCTGTACACCTTCTTTACCACCCTGTCCACTTGTGTTGCCACATACAGGGAGTAATGGACTAGCACCCCAAGACCCCTCTGCAGATCAATGCTCCTAAGGGTCCTGCCATTAACTGTGTACTCTTGCATTTTACCTTCCAAAATGCATCACCTCACACTTGTCTGGATTAAACTCCATCTGCCATTTCTCTGTCCAGATTCCCAACTGATCTATATTCTGCTGTATCCTTTGACAACCTTCCTGGCTTTCCACAACTCCACCAATTTTTCTGTCATCTGGCAGTAGATCCAGGACTTCCCTGTGTGCACCGTTGGACACAGTGTTTACATTGGGAATCGTTTCTTGGATCCTGTGCCAAGTTAGAACTGGTGCCAGTGATTACAGTGGAGATTGTAGGGCTGCATGTTAGGAAGTTTCAAGGAGGTTGTGTTTCTTTTTTTTAAATTATTTTGCTTTAAAGTTTTTTAATTATTTGTAACTTTTTTTTAAGAGGTTTTAATTACCTTTTCAACCTAGAACATAGAACATTACAGCATCATACAGGCCCTTCAGCCCACAATGTTGTGCCGACATTTTATCCTGCTCTAAGATCTATCTAACCCTTCCCTCCACATTCATGTGTCTAAGAGTCTCTTAAATGTCCCTAATGTATCTGCCCCCACAACCTCTGTGTTCCATGCACCCACCACCCTCTGTGTAAAAAAAACTTACCCCTGACATTCCCCTTATATCTTCCTCCAATCACCTTAAAATTATGTCCCCTCGTGTTGGCCATTATCGCCCTGGGAAAATGTCTCTGACTGTCCACTCAATCTATGCCTCTTATCATCTTGTACACCTCTATCAAGTCAATTTATTTAAAACTTCCAAATAATGTAATATTTTAATTTATTTACTACACCTCTGAAGTTTTTAAGAGGTCTCTGAATGTCAGAGATGTTTATAAACTATTAAAATACCCTCAAAACTTTGACCCTGCTTTGAAGCAGGGTTTGCTAGCTGGCATGTTCTCAGAGTTGAGGCATTAGTATATTACCGGAGGACCCTACTGCATTCTCGACCATCCATCTGGAGCCTGGGATGCTTTGAACCAGCAAGATAAACCGTCTGCATTTGGGCTGGGTCAATATGGGACTAGGAATAGCATGGTCAGTACTTCTTGCAGAGGGATCAAGCAAGGATGATCTGCCCAATAAATTGCTTAGTACTCTGAAGTGTTTCCAAATAAAAATAAAGCAAGCTCTCCCTGCTTCATAATACTTTTCACCTTTATTAATAACACTAATATTCACTGATGCAAAATCTATTCATGTACAATGTGAAACCTATCAGCAAAGGAACGGGAGAGTACAGATATTCTATCAGAGATAAAGAGAGATTAGCAGGGTGGATGCTGAGAGGCTGCTTCCCCTAGTTCATGAATTTTGAATAGTTTCAGAATATGGGGTCAATTATTTAGGGCTGGACAAATTTCTTTGAGTAGTGGATTGAATAGCTATGGAATTCTTTACCTTGTAGAGCTGTGGATATTCACTCATACAGAATATTAAGATATGAGATAAATATATCTGGAGGAATTGAAGAAAATGGTGATTGGACAAGGTGAACTTAAGGCACAGGATCACCCATGGTCTTATTGTAAGGTGTAGCAACCTCCAAGTACCTTAGAGCCTGCTCTTTCTCTTTCTTCTGTTCTGAAGGTTATGGAAGTTTAGAGAATGTTGAATATGGTCAGAGGTTGGAAACTAAAGTATCTAAAAGAGCCTGACCAAATATTTCTGTTAGCTAAAGTGACTGTTATATGTTGAAGTTAATTTGTTTAATAACCCTAATGCTAAAAAAACTGCAAAACGTGAAAATTGACATGTGATGGTTGATTTGTGTATTACTTGTGAGGCAAGGTTATGGAGTGAATGCACATCATGTAACTTTCCTTCTTTGGATTTAGTGAGTGAGTTTCGTGATGTTAACACGCAGAATTTCCTGGGACATGCTTACTTTGCATTACTCCCCATTAGAGATGCTGCATTGCAGAACTGCCCCTGTACGACAGACAGAATATGTTAATCTGATGTTTCTGTATGACTGTTACAGACTGATTTCACACATGTTGCCAAAGTACATTAGAGCTCCAAATGGGCCAGATGCCAAACCTGTTGAACAGATGTATCCAGGTAAAAATTACTTTCTTTATCTAGTTAGGAAATTTCACCTGTCTTTAAAATGACAATTGAAAATCTTTACTGACAAAATCCTTTGCTGATTGCTGTAAGTAACTTACTGTTGTATATTACAATTTTCACCAGGAAGCCTTAGCTTCTTTTTGGTATAATGTGGTCTCGTGAACAATTCTTCTACGATATATTGAACTAACTTAATTAGATTAAAATAAATCCAGAGGAAAACTGTTTCTTTTCTAGAACTAAAGTTGAACATGTCCTATAACCTTTCCTTTCCTCTTTTACCCTATTGCTAAGCAGATTTGTGATTTTGATTTTCATGAATGTAAAAATGTGTGATTAAAATTTCATCCTTAAACAAATACAGTACACCATACAGAAATCCCAGGTGTGTAAAACATGGGGATTCTGATCTCAAAGAAGAACTGTAGCTGATTCACCCGATGATTTTGCAACTAGACATGTATATTGATTGTGCTGATAATACGGTACACTGATCAATAACATATGTCACTATTATACAGTGATAAAACTTTGCAATGAAGGAGCCGGTAGCAAGTACTCTGTGTGGAACTTTGCCCTTCGTAATAACATATTGACAAGAAAAATCATAATTGTGTAGTTAGGCCTACTGATTTTTTTTCCTTTTCTAAACTAATTCATTAACAACTTGTCATTATTGATAGAGCATGAAAATAGTTATCTAAACGTGACAATGGAACTGCAAAGGCATGTTGGTAAGAATGCAGATGATTCCGATGGTATCTTGGAATGGTGGGTGATACAAACCAAAACTGAAGAATGTAAACAAAACGAGTGCAATGAACTGCAGATGGTCATCTTTAGTGACAAGGTCAGCCCACCAAGCCTTGGTTTCCTTGCTGGACATGGGTAAGGTTCTTTCACAAATATAACAGCAACAGTTGTCATTTTCTTTATTTTGCAAAGCTTTAATAAAATATTCTACATTGTAATGAATGCAGTAGCAATGGAAATTATTAAATATTAAGTTATGAACTTAGTTAATTTGATTCTGCCATATCTCAAAATGTATTTAAGCAAGTCAGTGAAAATGGGTTAAGCACAGGGGGTGGACCTATTACGTGACCATTTAATCCTTCTATTTCCTTGAGCAGAGAAGGCACCTGCTTGACTCAGATAGGAGTTTTATAAATACTTGTAAATCAGGGACATAAATCATCAATAGCACGCTAATACAATTGTACCTGCCTGCTCTGAATAGCCTCTACTGTTCTACCATCCCTTTGGTGCCTTCGCTAAAGTCTTCAATTGAAGGAGCCTGCAACTCACAGAACCCTGGAATTACAATTGATAATTCTCCCCTACAACCACCCTGTGCCCTCAATTTCTCCTTTGCAGAACAAAAGCCCAGCATATCATCATCCTAGTATTGTCCTAGAATTTCTGAAGCCCCCAGTATATATAAAAAAAATTCAGAAATTATTTGATAAATGATTTTCAGCTATTTTAGCTAATTGTAAATGTCTTATTCAAAAGCATTATCAAGTACTTTAAAAGTTAAAAAATTCTACCTGTAGAAGTTCCACAGCAGCTTAAACCAATTAAGTAATTCTGAGTTGTTGGAGTAGTAAAGGGAAAATTCTTGCAGGACTCTGATTTCTACTGTGAAAAGATAGGTGCTCCTTGCTGGAGGTGGGCTGGAACCCACAACCTTCTGACCAAAAGAAGCTGGACCACTATTTGTTGTGAAGCAGGACTGAGAATGAAAGAAGTGTTAAGAGTGAAAATGAAAAATCATTGTCTCTTAAAGAATTGACAGATGAAATGAAAGAGAGTCAATCTAATGCTGATCATATTTCTAAATGGAGAGGCTTGCTGAGTTGGATTGTCTTTCCTTACCTCTTGCTTTTCTTATTTTTCAGAATAATGGGTCTTTACATCTCAATTGTGCTAGTTGTTGGGAAGTTTGTGCGAGGCTTCTTCAGTGAAATCTCCTATTCCATCATGTTTGAGGAGTTGCCTTGTGTGGATCGTATCTTAAAACTCTGCCATGATATTTTCCTTGTGAGGGAAAATGGAGAATTGGAAGTGGAAGAAGAACTCTATGCCAAACTGATCTTCTTGTACAGATCACCTGAAACGATGATTAAGTGGACTAGAGAGAAGGATTAACAACATTCTTTGTTTGTATTTCTTTCTTTCTGCTTCTGTCTTTCTTTTATTCTCTTCCTCTGCCCTCTCTTTCCTCTCTACTGAGCCAAGATGAATATGCACATCCTGATTGGTTACAGATTTACCTCAGATTGCCACAAATCTCTTGTGCCTTCTTTAATCGCAATTATTCATTCCTGGTGAAGCAACTTTCCTTCACTAGTTTTAATATGATGAACTTAATGCCTTAGTAAACAAACACTACTCAAAGAGTTGTATTTAAATCCTCAAATGAATCAGTGGCAATGTTGTATTGCTGAAGGCTGCATATTGAATAGGGAAGAAACTGGGCTGTCTTCTTTCTAGCATCTGCCTGCACCAAAAAGAGGTTTCTTATTAAATACTCATTTTGACTGGTCATTTAGCTTGGGTCAGAATTATAGAACAGGTTATTTATCCAAGACAACCGGAAAAACAAACATATTGTATACTTTCATGGGGAAACTTGAAGAAGACTGACAATACAGTTCTACTTCCTGATGGACAAAGTTTCAAGTTGTTCACAGTTCTGTAAAGAAACCACAGGGAAATGGAGACCTTATACATTATTGACACATTTTTATATTTTTTAAAAGAGTATTTTTGGAAAACATGCTTGCCTGAAGACCATTTATTCAAAAATATTATTGATGTCTTGAAATACTACTGTCCCATAGGAACTCTCAGTAAAACTACACAATGAGAAGAATCAGTGGAAGGTTGTCAGGTCAAAACTAGGAAGTTGGATTGCTTCAGTAAGGTTACAACTCCATTAGTATGACACTGCAGCATCATAACTATATCAAATGAGCATTTTCTTCTATATCTTGTTTATTATACACACTTTCAAAGTGATGAATTTATGGCCCAGTGTAATTTTCCAAAAGTGCCTCCGATCCTCTCTCTAATCTGGCTGCAATATTTGTAAAGTTACTATTTTGGAATAACTTTAACGTTCAATGGGGCTTTTGTGCAACAAGCCAGTCATAAAACTCTTTGTTAAAGATCATGTTGTAGTTGATTGTAATTACAAGATATCCATATATATTATATGTAAATGGAAAGTATTTGTAAGGAAAATAGAATGATAAAAGTTGATATTTTGTTTCTAAATTAAAGTCATTTGAATGACTATGATTGTGTATTTTCCTACTTGTGGGTAATAAAACCTGATTCCTTGGCTGGGACACAGATTAATTGCATGCAATCTGATACATAGTTGAAGGCTGTTACATCATTGTTAACGTGGCTTTAATTGCTTACTGGGTGTTACTGGATGAGGGGATAACAAAATTTCAAAATCAAGACATCTCCAATCTGATTTGAGAAGCTCTCTTGCTTTTTTTCTAGTGTTTCTCATCGATTCCAAATTTGACAGACAGCAATATGCTGAGCTAAAATTACATTATTATCATTATTGCAATATTCAATAAAGCAGCGACGTTCAGGCAAAATTTTAAATCCTTGGGGGAAGCAAGTACTCTATTTAAAGGGGTTAACCGAAGTTTAATATTTCATTCATGATTGTCTTGTAAGCAGGTATTTGCAGCTCAATAATTGAGTTTTAATTATATCCTCTGGAGATCTCCCACTCCTTGCTTCCAAGAAATGGCCTGGAATTGAAAAGCTATTTAAGAAACCAAAGGCTGGAAATGTTCCAAAGATATTGTGGCCTAGTTTAAAAAGCAGGAGATGGAAGTTCAGTTTGCAATGGTACAATTTATTCTTAAGCTAAACAGTGGCTTATCGCTCCCCTTGATGATTTAACTAATATAATTCTGACTAAAGTCCAGAACTTTTTAACTTATATAATTTCTTGTGTTTTGAAATCTGTTATTTGTAATAGTAAAACGTATTCAATTTCATTTTGCGTCTACTGCATTCAGCGTGAACCTACCATTGTATCAAAGATGATAAAATCTTTTAACTATAAACAACACTGCATCAAAGTGAAGACTTGAAGGAGGAAAAGAATACAATTCCTCCAGATTCAGATGGAATAAAACAGGTCCTGCAAGTGATGTGATATATTAAAGTGCGAAAAGGGTAGCATTATTTAACACAAGCATACATTATTTAGTAAGTTTATCCTAAGTTAATAGTCAAAGTTAATTGTTTTTTTTTGCAGTTAAATTCTTGCAGGCTGTGTTTTCTTTGAGGCTGAAGCTTGCAGTCTTCATGTGAGCAGGTAACCAGGGTACCTTAAGTGGGGCCTCCCATTGTAATTGTGACCTTTCCAATTGAAATGAATTAAATTCAGCTGTTTGGACTAGAGCTGTCTGAGTGAATAAAGAGAGAGACACAGAAACCACAGCATGGTTTTTGCACAGTGGATTGTAGTCTGGGCTTTGGTGAGTAGCAACAGGTGGGTATTTCAACTTTACTATTTTCATTCATGGAACTAAAGGTACAGGTATGTGTGGTAGTGGATGTAGCTCACTGGTGTGTATCAAAGAGTTGGGTATCTTGCACCTCTTAACTCTTTCAGGTTCTTGGATTACAATAGCTGGTGTTTAAAGCAGAAGGTGGTTCCTTGGCATAACAAGAACTCTAAAGGGACATGACTAAATTCTGAGTCCAAGAGTGTGGCAGGAGAACTTGGGCCTCTTGGAATGCTCCTCCTGCAATATGTGGGAATTAGGGGAGAGTTCTGCGGTTCCAGGTGACTGTCTGTGCAGGAAGTGTATCCAGCTGCAGCTCCTGACTGACTGACCAACCACACTGCACAGCTGGATCTGTGGACGGACTTGCTATGGCACATCCATGATTCTGAGGACATTGTGTTTAGTGAGCTGGCCACACTGAAAGTGATAGCTGCACAGGCAGAAAAGTGGTGGGTGACCAGCAGGAAGAAGCAGGTAGTGCCCACCCCCTCTCTAACAGATATATCACGTTGGATACCGTCAGGGCTGATGGTCCTCAGGGGAAAGCAGCAACAACCAAGTTTACAGTGTCACGATCAGCTGTGCTGCGCGGTAGGGCAGCTGAAATGACGGGGGACTCGATTGCAAGAGGAGCAGACGGACATTTCTGTGGCCGTGGTCGAGACTCTCGAATGGTTTGGTGCCAGGGATGTCTTAGTTCAGCTGAACAGCAAATGGTTGTGGTGCATGTGGGTATCAACAACATGGGCAGAAAAAGGGATGAAGTCCTGCAACAAAAATTTAGGGAGTTGGGCTCGTAATCTCTGGATTAGTTTCAATAATGTCAGCTCCTGAGTATATGAATAAGAAGATGGGTCAGATGAATGCATAGCTAAAGGGATTTTTGTAGGAGGTAAGGCTTTTAGACTTTTGGATATTGGAAATATTTCTGGGTTAGGTGGGACCTGTAAAATCAGAACAAGAGGCAGCTGAACTAGAATGGATCCAGTATCTTGCTAGGAGGTTTGCTAGTGGTGTTGGGGAGATTTTAAACTAATTTGGCAGGAGGATAGGACACAGTACATGTACAATTGGGGGACATAAGGCACCTCGAGTACCATAAGGCTAAATTGCAAGGAGCCTGACTGGTAAGGCAGATGAACTGGGAGCATTAATGAGCACGTGAGAATATGATATTGTTGCAGTTGTTGAGATGTGGTTGGAAAAAGGCAAAACTCGTAACTCAACCTTCCATGGTGTAGAAGTTTCAGGTGGGATTGTGGGGGAATGTAAAGAGGAATTGATCGAGGAGAATGAGGTAGGAAGACTCTTCAAAATTAGGCCATGTGGGTAGAGTTTAGAAGTAAGGGGCAATCATTTTGCTGGGATTATACTACAGGCCTCCCAACAGTCAGAGGAGAAAGAAGAGCAGATAAGTAGGCAAATAACAGGTGCAAGAGGACTAGGCTTGGTAGGGGATTTCAACTTCCCCAATATTAACATGGATGGCCTTAGAATGAAAGGATTTGATGAGGTGAGTCTTTTATAATACACACAGGAGAGCTGCTTGTGCCAGTATGTAAATGGTCTGACTAGGGTAGGGGCAGTGTTGGACCTAATCCTAGGGCAAGTAGATGCAAGCACTTTGGAATAATTGACCATAGCTTGGTATGTTTCGAAGTCTAATGAAATGGGATAAGGATAGTCCAGAAATTCAGAATTAATGAGGGTGGGGCCGTGGATGTTGTATACATGGGTTTTAGTAAATCTTTCCTCAAGGTCCCTCATGGTAAAATGATCCAGGAGATTAAATCACATGGAATCCATGGAGATTAGATTTAAAATTAGCTTGGCCATAAAAGACTGGTGATGGAGGGATGTTACTGTGACTAGAGGACTGTGACCGGTGGTGTTCTGCAAGGATCAGTGCTGGGACCTCTGTTTGTGATTTTGTATATAAATGATTTGGATGAAAATGTAGGCGGGCTGATAAGTAAGTTTGCAGATGACACAAAAGTGGCAGTGTTGTAGGTGGTTGCCAAAGGATTCTGCAGAATATAGACCAGTTGTCAATGTGAGCAGAAAAATGGCAAATGTAGTTTGGACAAGTGTGAGTTGTTGCATTTTGGGAGGTCAAGTATACTTGAAATTATACAGTAAATGGCAGGACCCTTGGGAGTGTTGAGGTACAGAGGGATCTTTGGGTGCAGGTCCATGGCTCCCTGAAAGTGGCAACACAAGTGGATAAAGCTGGCATACGGCATGTTTGCCTTCACTGGTTGTGGTGCTGAGAAAAATTGGGAAGTCATGTTGCAGCTATATAAAACTTTGGACCACATTTGTCGTATTGTGTGCAGTTCTGGTCACCATACTATAGGAAGGATGTGGAGGCTCTGGAGAGGATGCAGAAGTTGTTCACCGGGATACTGGAGCAACAAACAATCTGGAGGAAGTAAGTGGGTTGAGCAGCATCTGAGGGGTGGGTGGGGAATGGAATTGTCAAAATTTGGGGTCAAAACCCTGCATCAGGACTTTCCTCCCCCTCAGATGCTGCTTGACCTGCTGAGTTCCTCCAGCTGACTGTTTTTCCAGATTCCATCATCTGCAGTCTCGTCTTCACTGGGATGTTGCTTGGATTGGAGTGTATTAGCTATAAGGAGAGGTTGGACAAACTTGAATTGTTTACTCTGGAGCATTGGTGGCTGAGGGGCAATGTGATAAAAGTATATAAAATTGAGGCATAGATAGTTAGTCTTTTTTCCCAGGGTGGAAATGTCAAGTACTGGAGGGTGTACCTTTAAGGAAAGAGGGGCAAGTTTAAAGGAGATTTACAAGGCAAGGTTTTTTTTTATTGGGAGTGATGCATGCCTGGAGCACCCTGCCAGGGGAAGTGGCAGAAGCGGGTACAATAGCAACATTTAGGAGGCATTTAGACAGGCACATAAACAGACTGGGAATATAGACCACGAGCAGGCAGATGGGACTAGTTTGGATTGGCATCAGTGTTAGCACAGACACTGGGCTGAAGGGCCTGTTCCTGTGTTGTACTGTTCTATGTAATTGCAGGAAGGCAAATTTCAATGTCTTTAAATGGGACCTGGCAAACATGGACCTGGAGCAACTACTTGTAGGTAAATCTATATTTGGGAAGTGGGAGCTTTGGTTTTCAAAGAGAACTAGTGAGAAAAACATTTTGGGAAAAGGAAATGGTGTTTATAAAGTCAAATAATTGACCTCCAATATTTTCACATTTGATTTAATTAGCAGGAAATGGCAAAGGAATATATTCACTGGGTGTAAAATGTGCTGCCAATTGACTATTGGTTTTTTTGTACTTCCTACCAAGGTGAATTTAAAATTACGTTTCAATCTGTTCAATTCATTAAATGTCATAGATCAGTGTCTTATAAATAGGAACACTATTAGAATACGCTTTATAAAATACTCCATGAAAAGTGCTGAAAGCAAATATTACAACTGGATTTAGAGTGATGTATCCACATCTTGTTAAATGACGTTATTTCTGGTGGTGTAATTTTACTTTAGTATGTTTGACAAATCATTGCTTGATTAATTGTTGGCACGTTTAGGGGATGGTGTTATTCAATTGCCTTTTGCAAGTATTCCCTCTTAATATTTGTATTGGTCAATTGAATTAGGCAGGCAATTTAAATTTGTCTACCTTTTGTCTGCTGAATTAAAATTTAAACATTGGGTTTGTGTCAACTACAAGATTCAATTTTTCATTTTTATTCATTCATGGATGTGGATGTTGCTGGCAATACAGGCATTTATTATCCATCCCTAATTGACCCCTATACTAAGCAGCTTGCTACATTATTCAGTGGTAGTTCAACTGAATCTGGAGATGCGCATGTGCCAGACCAGATAACATGGCAGACTTCCTCTCCAGAAGTACATTGGTGAACCAAATGGGGTTTTTTTTGGGCAACAATACAATGGTTACTGACACATTTAATTCAGATTTATTAAATTTCCTCTGGATACTAATCTAGTAGTTTACCCAATATGCTGCCTGTGTCTTCCATTGTTACATCTTTGGAAATTATTTTGAAAATTTACTTGACAAGCTTATTAGTGTGAATAATTATTTATTTTGTTACCGATTGCATTTTAATTGGTTTGTAGGGATATGGCCATTGTAGTCATCACCAATTAACATGAGTTGCACAAACTATTTTTGATCAAAGATAATCCATATCTGATTCTACCTTTGACTAAGAATTCAGACCTGAGTTGTTTTATGATGGAGTGAATTTGATGTCCATACTTCTAAGTATTAAATTTCTTTAATTATAATCAATGATGGTTCTTATTGTTGAATGTTAACTTTAGGAGTAAAATGTCATGTTTGATTTGTTTTGAAAGGGTCCTTACTATATCTCCAACTTTCCATACTGATATTAATTTCAATCTGTTGTAGTTAAGAATTTTAAAATCGTGTGTATTTCACTTTTTACAAGTCCCAGAGGTGGTATTTGTGCAGAATTCTGCATCGGTTATACAGGAAATATTGATAAAATGCAAAATCACTGGATTTATAAAATACAAATGTTCTGTAAAAGGGATTTAGTAATCTTTTCATCATCAGTCTTTTACAGTACATCTGGGACTAATGATGAACAGGTATGGGATCTCTGGTACAGGAAAAAGAACTGATGGAGAGGCCTCTAATATTCCTCAAGTGGGCTGGGGGTATTGTAAAATTGCAACTCTCGTTTGGCTCTGATATTTAAAAGTGCAAGTGTTATTAAAATAGATTTTGTTGTTGAAATTGCATATTTTGTAGATATGGTATGCTTTTTAAACAAAGCAAATTTTAAAAGTTCACAGGCCTTTTTAGTGTCTGCATACTTGAGTTTGAAGTTTAATCCTTGCGAAACTTCGTTTACTTGCCAATTTTGGCTTCTCCAACATTAGGCAATTCAAATAATGTACCTCAGTTTAAGTAGTTTTTTTGTTTATTCATGCAGAAGCCTTACAAATTACTCAAATCCTCCATACAAAGCATCTACAACAGGAAATTGAACAGAATTAGTAATACTGTGGCATTTGGCACAGATTCATGCACACAGAGGACCTTTGTGGTTCCTGTCAGATGCTGGCAGCTGCTGTTGTTTTTTTGTGTGTGGGGAAGTGAGTCAGTACTTATTCTGCCTCTGTCAGCCACAGTAGTGGGTTAAAGCCTGCTGTTGGGCGAAGGGAAAATACAGTTGAGGTGGGACATAAATGTCATGCAGCATCCACACCTGGAACTAGCCCAATCAACTCTAGTACTGAGTGACCCCATGCTACTCAAATGTGGACTGATCAAGAGATCACTGATCACGATGTAAGATGGCAGCAATCTATAACGAGCTCCACTGAATCATCTAACTTAATACTACCTATTGAAAAGAGTCTAGGAATACTGTATGCAAGACATTGAGTGATTAGTGCATACACTAATTGCTTGAAGTTTTTTCCTTCAAAAGCTGGCAGTGAAGGAAGTGTGTGTTGCACAATTTATGATATTATTTGCTGTGTGGCTGGCACCAGGCAAGCACTAAGATGAATCTGTCTGGTACCACCAATTACTAGTGTAATCTATGTACAGAAAATGGCTGCTTTGAGCTTTTTTTGTTAAATGTGAAAAGTTACACCTATCCACTCAATTTCAGGGATTTTTTTTTTTAGAAAGACCTTGTCCAAATATCATTTGGAGCTAATTCAACTACTTACTTGGTGATCCCTTGAATCTGTGCATTGTATAGTGGGGCAGAAGAGCGTTTGGCTCCTATCCCTGCTGCAGCAGAAAAAATGGAGGACTAGTTGAGTTTCCCACTTTCTTTTCTTCCAGAATCCTACTGGGGTGAATTGGCTTAGGAGAAAATTAAAGAAAACTAATCAAACTACAGATGCTGGAAGAACTTGGCCAGTCAAGTAGCATCTATAGAAAGAGAAACAAGGTAACATTTCGGGTCAGGGACCCTTCCTCCAAACTGTGGGAAGAGTAGAGTAGTTACAGTTTACAAAACAGAGCTGGGGGAAGGAGTGAGATGCAAGGCAAGAGCAAGAGACTGTGATGCTGGAATCTGGAGCAACTTGTCAGGTTGAGCAACCTCTGTGGGAATGAGGAAAGGAATTATCAACATTTTGGGTCAAAACCCTGCATCCAGACTAAATGGAGATTAGTTAAAGATAGATCAGGTGATAAGGAGCGCAAGTATTGATCATTAGGGAGGCATGTTCATTCCAGGAAGTTGCAAAGGCCCGGACTGAAGATAAGATTTTTGTTCCTCAAAACATGGCCTTTGGTCAGAATTTTAATGTGGGATACTTGTTAAAAATCTTGTACAAGCTTGAGAAATGTTGAAGTAAAACCAAACTTATACAAATTGCTTGTAAATGGAGTTTATTCAAGCTTCAAGGAAAAATGGCATGTCTGGTTAGAGGACAAATACAATTTCTGAAGTTTGCCATAATTTGCTTTCCTTTTCATCTACTTAAATTTTCCATTCAGTATTTGATAATCCTATCATAAACAACACAGAAACACACCCTTCCATTCTGACCATCAGGTACCCCCATTTTATTCCTCCCCCCCTAGCTTCTACCACTCATTCTACACACTATAGGCAATTTACAGTGGCCCATTTAATGTGGAGGAAACCAGAAACATCCAGAGGAAACCCACATGCTTACAGGAAAAAAACATGCAAACTCCACACAAACAGCACTGGAGACCAGGATTGAACTTGCTCAGTCACTGGTGTGGTGATGTGCAACAGCTCTACTAACCATGACCGCTTCTTCCAGTTTTCTCAAAAGTGCTGTTGTGAAATACAGGTTAAACCAATTTGTCATCCAGTTTTAGCCAACATGATAATAAAAATAACATTGGTCAGATGTGTTAAGGTTTAACAGTATTGCAATAGAAAATCTCACCACTCTAAATTTAGGAACAGTTTTTGAATTTAATATTTCAACAAACTTTTATTTACAAACAGGCCATTTAATCTTAAGAGCATCACAAAGTAAATAAGTATACAAAACAATGATTATAAATCAACTAAAAACATCAGGGTTGATTTGTTATAATACCATGGGCAATCTGCATTGTAGTTCTTGCTGCACATTCCTAGGGCTGAACGTGGAAATCTAATTATCTGAACTTCAAGTGCCAAAATGACAAGGCAAGTTGCAATTCATGATTTATTCATAACACATTTGCTTCTGAGCTACATGGATAATGTATATAACCTGCAATATGGCATATTCAGGCTGAGTGGTCAAGAGCTAGCAGCATCTGTTTCCTTCTCGGGAGCCAAGAGGAACTCCTTGATCTGTTCCCTCACCTGTGCTCTAAAACAAACCACATTAGATTTGTCAATTACCATTTCCATTTTGGGTGCAACCGTCAATGTGAGAGTAGTGCCCAAGAAAGAATAAACATTAAATCCAATTTAGTTATCAGCTCCAATTTCTGATTCAGTATTTCTTAAGGCAGGCATGTTACAAATATTTGGCTCCTTCAAATGTTGCCAACGAATCAATTGTTAGAAACCCCTCATCCCTCCTTGTATTTTTTTGATGATTGCTTGGCATTTTAAATGTTAGACATAAACTGAAGTAACCAAGTTCTCTGTAAAGGATCTTGGTTTCTTAATCATGCTTAGGTAGAAAAATGTGCAGCAGCTTTGCTTGGTCACTTTTTTTAAATTGAAGTGAACATGTATGAAAATATCACTGAAGTTCTGTATCAGTTACTAATCTGGTTTTAGAGTTTAAGGTATGATATTTTGATTACACTTAAATCTATGGTGCTGATCTTTCACTATTAATTCTTTCAGTAAACTTGATTTGTGGAAGACTGATGGTGGAAATTTCTAGACTGAGCTGAAGAATTGGTCAGGCTAAAGTTTTTTTTAAAACTTTGTCCCAGGCCTTGGACAATGCTACATTGCTTTTTAGGGAGCTGGGATTTATTTATGAGCACTGCCCTAGACTCTGCTGGTGAACCAATACAGCAGTGAGGTAACTTCTTTACAAAATTGCAATTGTGTAGTGAGGAACAAAGTCATCCATGACAGTAAAAGGTTCCTTTCAATGACATTATCAGCTGCAAGCCCACTTCTCAGCTTTTGTGTATGCTAGATCTCTCTGAACGCACCCACCTGTTTATAAAAACACACTGGCACAACGGGTACAGAAAGTGAATATCAAACATTAATTAAATAAGAAATTAATTTCTACTGCTGAGGGCCCAGATAAATAATTATACACAAACATTAAGTCTGTAATGGAATCAAAATCTATTTAATCATCAAATTACTTTTATAAATAGCCTAGTGATTATTAATTTAAATTAATCCTTCATCTTAATTCAGTATATGTAAATTCACCTGCGTTTTCTGCGCTCCGCTTCAGAGAGGACATATTGTGGTAAGAGATCCAGTGACACCTAGAAGTTAACAACCAAATGGGGGGGAATCATTAGTGCATTGCTGGCCCAAATGTAAGAGTGGAACTTTCTGGCAGGTATGGGGTAGAGTAAGTGAGTCTTAAGTTTTTTCTATAACATAATTACATTCTGATTTTGGACCCGTCTTCCATTGATAAATGCATAAACACTTGCCTTGTCAATGTACAGTTATAAGATTGAAGCTGAAAAGTACCTATTATGCAATTTAACTGTCTACTTTGCAGCCTACTGGAAAGTAAATGGTGTTTAGATTATTTTGCAAATCTTTTATTGGTGTTTTAACTCCGCACTACGATAGTTGTCTTTTATTGAGTTAGTTGTACAGCAAAGAAACAGGGCATTACCCCACTGCATCATGATGACCATCATGCCTATCTATACCAATCCAACTTGCCTGCAATAATTTAGGTAAGCAAATGACTAGTGATCTACACGTGTATATTTGAATTAATTTGGTGGAAGTATGATAGAGGGTGGTGGCAGAGGGATGTTATTCTGACTGAAGGTCTGTGACCAGTGATGTTTTGCCAGGATCAGTGCTAGGACCTCCTGATATGAAAATGTAGGTGGGCCGATTAGTGAGTGTGCAGACAATACAAAAATTGGCAAAGTTGTGAGGACTGAGGAAGGTTGTCAAAGGATTCCCCAGTAAGTAGAACAGTTGGAAATGTGGACAGAAATGGCAGATGGACTTTAATCTCGACAAGTGAGGTACTGCATTTTGGGAGGTCAAATGTAAGAGGTAAGTATACAGTAAATGTAAGACCCTGAGAAGCACTGATGTACAGAGGGATCCTGGGGTGGATGTCCATGGCTCCCTGAAAGTGGCAACACAAGTGGATAGGGTGGTAAAGGTGGTATAAGGCAGACTTCCCTTCATTGGTCGTAGTGTTGACTAATAAAAACTGGAGTCATGTTGCAGCTGTATAAAACTTTGGGCCACATTTGGAGGCAGGAAGTGGAGGCTAAGATGGTGCAGAAGAATTTCACCAGGATGTTGCCTGGATTGGACAGTATGAGCTGTAAGGAATGGTTGGACAAACTTAGATTGTTTTCTCTGGAGCATCAAAGGCAGAGGAGCAACCTGATAGAAGCAGATAAAATTATGAGAGGAATAGATAAGTCTTTTTCCTAGGATGGAAATGTCAAATACTACAGGTCATAGCTTTAAGGTGAGAGAGGGAATCTTTAATGGAGATTTACTTGGCAAGTTGTTGTTTTTAAACAGGTTGGTAGGTGCCTGGAACACACTGCCGGGGAAGTGGTGGAAGCAGATACAAGAGCAACATTTAAGAGGCATTTAGACAGACTCAAACAGGCAAGGAATAGGAGGGATATAGACCATGTGCGGCTTAAATTGGTAAAATGGTCAGCACAGACATCGTGGGCTGAAGGGCCTGTTCCATGTTAAGTATGACAGTTTACATACAGAACGTTCAATTAATGCATAGTGTGTAATTAAATATTAGAACTTTGGCTTTTTTGGAATCCGAATTTGATACCTTAGCAAATGGAAACAATGTTCATCAAAACCATTATATCAGAGCTCATTTTAGGGTTAGAAATGTTATTATTACAAACATTGTTTTTAAATTAGTTTAAAAACAATTAGTTTTTAAACAAATTAGATTTTAAACATTGTTAACACTTCAGACTGATTCTGCCTGACCTGATGTAGAACTTCCTGAATTTGTTTTGTATTAAATATTGCTTGTAACAATAGCAAAACTGGGAAATTGAATTTTCACAAGGTGACTCACCATATCTTTTATAGTTAGTCTACAGCTGTAGCAAAGCAGTGTGAGGAGATTGGTGGTTCTATTTCCACTGAAATAGCAAATACATTTTAACTAGTAATTAACTTTTAAAGACTTACTACAATTTGCTATTACATGAACAACAAGAAAATGTACAGCATTTTACAAAGCTGCTCCAAGAAAGCATACAAACTGACACTGTACCAAAAAAGCAAACTTTTTGACAAATGGGTATAAGAATAATTTTTCAGAGCTTAGAGTCTATCTGCCTAAAGACACAGCTACCGGTGATAGGGCAAAAGAAGGTAGGAATGCACAACAGATCAGAAATGGAGGAACACAAAACTCCATGATTTGGGGCAAGATGAAGAAAGGGGTTTTGAAGGTTGAGACCACAACCTTCACAACTGGACACAACAACGAGAATTTTAAATGAGGTGCAAGTTGACAAGGAGCTAACCTTTATCAATGGATAAAGGTGGAATGGTTCAACACAACTTTTAAGTTAGGATACAAGCAGCTGAGTCTTGAATGAATTTATAGAGGGTGTTAAGCCGCATACCAGTAAGAGATAGCAATGAAATGGTTTAATCTGGGGATAGCAAAAAGCTGGATGAGCTGATACAGGCAGTAGTACATAGGTGTAAACTGGGAATCTTGATGACTTAAGGGATGGATTAGAAACTCAATTCCCAAGATATGGGGTCAGTCCCAGTAAGGCAGATGAAATTTATAGCTATAGAAAGAAATCAGTGGCAAGAGTCAATGACAGCAGCTTCTGAGTTTAAAATGAATGATTTTTTAAATTTTAACTTTATAATTTAAGAATTAAGATTTGTCTAAAGAACTAGATAGCATCATTTTCCCATTAACCATAGTCTCAGTAAACAGTTACGGTAAATTCAAATGAACAGGTTTATGTGAATGAATTAATTTTCCACTTGGATAATACCCATCTCTTTTTATCTAAAAATAGGTCCATGCTTGTTAACACCTACCAGCCTGTTGAATGGTATGCTGCTTCTGAGTGCATACCACAGCATTTTCCTTCGTCTTCTCCATTACCACAGCAAGATTGCTCAGTAACCTTTGGCACCTGATCAGGAAGCTGCTTGAGTGATAATTTTTCTGATATTAGGGTAGCGTGAAATGCCGAAGCTTCCTCTTAAAGAGAACATACAATGTGTTTTTAAAAATGTCTGGACTTTTAAGTACATTTTCTTATAAGCAATTTCAACAATTAATCCAGATTCTATGTCCCTCAGTTGTGATCTACCCTCTGTTGCATATTTTCCAGGTGAATCTAAGAAATTAAAGTTAGAAGCATTAGAAAACAACTGGGCATTTAACACTAAAACATCCCTGTAAAGCAATTAAGAGAAAGCCTTTTAATACTTACCTATTTTACTGTTCATAGCGCAGAGGCATAGTAAACACTTCTCTGGCTGTTCAGCATCATAGTTCAAGTCAGAGCAAGCTGTATTCAGCTTCTCACTGGTCCTACAAGAAAAAATGGCTAACAACAGATTACTGCAATCTATTATGTTCTCTGTCCCATATCTTAACGTAATTTTTGAGTTTCCAAATACTTTGTAGAAACAAGGATTTTCAATCTTAAGTTATGTTCAAACCCCCTCTTATTTGAACCATATTGTTAAAACATGACTACAAGGCATGCATAGAAAAAGAATTGCAAAGGGAGTCTAGAGCAGTGTTCTTGTGCATCTCTTGGCTTTTGGTTAACATTAGCATTGACTGCGATTGGTAGTAGTCTATTTGCCCTATTGTGCACGTTCTATATCACTCTTGGAAGAGTAAAAAGGGGAGAAAATCTCAGTGGAAAGAATGAAGACATTATAATAAAAACACTATAGTTCAAAAACATGCAAAATAACACTTTCCATTGTTCCAAGTTTCCACAATGTACTGCACTTTAAATGTTTTCGCAAATAATTTTAAGGCTAAAAAGCAGCACAATTCTTACCTGTAAACAGTGCTTACAGTGGATGGGAAATCAGTCTGCAACTTGTTCACAAAACTCTCAGTCAATCGATGGATGCTAGCTTTATCACTGGCCTGCAAGAGTAAAGAGCAGATCTTTGAGTTGCTTGGAACAACTACCTTTTATTCAATAAACCAGAAGTGATGAAATTCTAAATTATGCAGCGATCAAATAACTTTGTGTAAAGTTATATTCAAAGGTCACTGGTATTCATGTGCACTTCAAGTATTTAGTTTAATTTTTCAATTAATCTGATAGATGGTGGCCATCAATAAAATAAAACTGCAGTAAAAGAAAACTGCAAATTGCTGGGACTCAAGGGACTGAGTTATGGAGAGAGGTTGAGCCTTTTTTCATTGGAGTGTAGGAGAATGAGGCATGATCTTATAGAGGTGCATTAAATCATGAGGGGCCTAGAAAGGGGGAATGTGCAGTCTTTTTCCCAGGGTTAGGGAATCGAGAACTAGAGGACATAGGTTTAGAGGGGAGAGATTTAATAGGAACTTGAGAGGCAACATTTTCACCCAGAGGGTGGTCAGTATATGGAATGAGCTGCCAGGGGAAGTGGTGTAGGCAGGTACATTAACAACATTTAAAAGGCACTTGGACAAGTACATGGACAGGCAAGGTTTACAGAGATATGGGCCAAACACAGGTAAATGGGAATCTTGGTCAGCATGAGCCAATTGGGCCAAAGTTGCCGTTTCTGAGCTGTACAACTCTGCATGGAGTCCTCTTAAAATGCCTTGTACTACAAAAATTATCTTAGTACAAGAACTTATGCCTCCTGTAACCATGTCTGAATTGCCTCGAGCTTCACACACAGCAGAAATGTAGGATTTCTTTTTCCCCCAGTATACAATTATACCAAACAGTTTTCAGTATGAAGAGTATTAGACAATAGTGTACAAGCTCTCACTCCAAAAGTGCCCTGGTACACTAAATTTTATGAATGGTTTTAAATTTGCAGACAGGATAGTGCACAGCCTTTAAATGCAATGAATTATCTTACCTTTGTATCCAATGCTGGGGTAAAGACATTAGGAACATTAAAAAGCTTATTGTAGAAAGCAATTTCTTTAGATGAATATTCCCTCATTGGCCGTACAATCATGATGTCCCCGTAACGATTATCTGAGAAGCCCTGGATTTGGACAGGAACAACAGAAGACAATACTTTTATGATAGTTAAACTAGGGATCTGAATATTACTGAAAGCTTTTAGTTTAAATTAAGCTCTACAGCCCTAGATGAAGCACATAACTCAAAATCTCAGCATGAGTTAAAGTAAGAGCAATAACTTAGAGACACAAGAGACTGCAGATGCTGGAATCTGGAGCAAAAACAAACTGCTGGAGGAACTCACTGGGTTGAGCAGCATCTGTGGGTGGGGGGGAAGAACTGTCAATGTGTTTTGGGTTGAGACCTTGCATCAGAGGGAAGATGGCCAGGATGAAGCTCATCCAGTAGTTTTGGTTTTTTTTTGCTCCAGATTCAAGTAACTGGAGTTTCATTTCCAATAACATGGTACTGTAGGTTATATTTTTAATAATTCTTAAATTAAATACAATATTCAAATTTTGGGATACAAATGTGATCTCAATATTTCAGTAATGATTTTGAGCAATAAAATTGCTTTGTTGTGAGAACAGAAAATGCTGGAAGTACTCAATAGGCTGGAGTGTGTGACAATGATCTGTAACATTAACTCTTTTTCTCTCCCACAGGTGTAGCCTGAGCTATGGAGTATTTTTAAAGTCATACAACACAAACAGGCTTTTTGCTCTGCGTGCCCATGCCAACCATCAAGTACCAATCTATACTAGCACACAGTACTTCAGCTGTGGACTAACCAATGTTTTCCAGCATCTGCAATTTTGCTTTTTAATAAATGTCAAGTTACTTGGGTTATTAAACTACATGCTTGCTTTCTTTGCATTGAGCACACTGTCCTGCAGAGAAGACAGAGGAAATGCATGCCCCCCCCCCCCCCATTCAAAAAGCCCTTGGTACATTCAATGGTAATTTACAAATGATATGTTTGAAAAGGATAATTTTTTCAGGACTACCAGAATAGGATTTTCCAAAGCAACAGCATAGCCATGAGGAAAGCACATGAAATGGGTAATCCACAAACTCTTCAAGTCCTACATTATTTAGAACAAACCCATGTTTGATATCCAAACTAAACTTGCAGTTCAAATGGAGTCCAAAAAGCAGTTCAGAATATCCAATGTAAGAATAGTTTATTATGATAATGGCATCATATTTATAAGTGATCAGCAATTTTTTCCCCCCCAGTGTATTTTTAAATGAATTGTGGCATTGATTAGTTAACACAAATAACTTTTTTAAGAAATAAGATTTACCCACGTTGATCACTGTCAACTTAGTTTTTTTTTACTTCCAATAGGTAGCTTACTCCTTACTGTATCAATAGCAAGTGAGGCTCCACGTCCCAATGAAATGTTAGTCAGAAGTTTTACTGCCAGTCGGGTACAGCTGTCTCCCATCATTATTTTTGTGTAGCCTTTGATCCTTGCAGTGTACAAAAGCAGATGATGTCTGTTGAGAAATGCATTTTTCTTTGAGAAACTTAAAATCCACAATGACTGGAGAAAGCACTATTGACATAGACAAGAGGTCAGCCATATTTTCATTTGTGCTTACACATGCAACTGGTAAAGATTATTTTAAGAAGCAATCTTGTTTGAAGATGCATTTGAAATGAATGGTAGATAATGAAAAGATTGTGCTTGGCAAATAACTGTTCATGTTGAATACTGGCATTCAACTGTCCAGACTCTGTCACTCAGGCAATGTCCAAAAAGGAAACTTGTATCCATGGAACCACTGCAATGCAGCTTTAGAAGAAGGGAACTTAAAAAAGGTATGGGGAAGACAGGGTGTGACTTCTTAGAATGTTTTCAAGAGTGACACATTTCAATTATGAAGATGGGGTGAAAAATATAGGACTATTTTTCTTTGAAAAGAAAAAGTTAATAACATGATCTGACAATGGCTTATGATGATTTAAGAAACTATTGACAAAAGGTTAGATTTAAAATCATTAGCAAAAGTTCTAGAAGAAAAATAATTTTCCACTCTGTTAATGGAATTTGACCAGTTCATCTGAATATCTGTTTGAAGCCAACTTCATAAATTTAAAAGGAAGTTGGACATTTTTATTTTCACATTCCTTTTTCTGCACCTACAACTGCATTTGCAAAGACCCAGCATAGTGACTGTGACCTGCTTGGCCCTTCACTGCAGTTCAAGTTTCTATGAAAATTAATAAAAATAAAGTGACTGTTTCTGCAGTACAGAGTCTACTTGTTTTAAATGTTTTTTTTAAAAAAGGTGCATTTTGCTGCTCCTGGAACAGAAGGGTTGTGGTTACATAAGGACAAAATATGGGAAGTTGCAGCTATTAAATCTGCTGCCTCAGTGATCCTGGTTCAATGCTGACCTCGGGTGCTGTCTGTGTGGAGTTTGTACTGTTTCTGCCCGTGTTTCCTCCAGTTTCCTCCCACATCCCAAGAGCGTATAGGTTGGTGGGTTAATGGCCCCTGTAAATTGCCCCTAGTGTGTAGTTAAGTGACAGAATCCTGGTGGAATTGATGGGAACATGAAGAGAATAAATTAGTGTAGGATTGGTGTAAATGGGTGTTCAGTGGTCAGCGTGTATTCAGAGGCCAAAGGGCCCATTTCCATACTGCATCACTGTAAAATTCTTTACACAATGTCATGAACCTTTAGGTGAAGCAGGTGCCAATATCACTTTGGGGGATATTACTGTGGCAGATCAAAATCTCATTAATAAGCAAAATATTAAGATCTACTCTGAAGCAACATTCAGAATTTTTTTTACCGTAATGTTTGCAGCAATTCCTCTTTAGCAGTCAGAGTCTTTATTGAACTGAACAGTTCCTTTACTGCTTCGGTTTCTGCCGAAGTAAACTGCCAATTCCCACTCACGGAACTTTCTGATGAGGTGCCCCCAGAATTCTCTTCAGTAAATACATCACAAATACCAAGCTGAGCAAGTTTTGATTGAACTTCGTCTTCTGAATGTGTGATGTTCAATTGCTCAACCGTAGGCTCTTGCTCTGGATCAACCAGGGTCTCTCGTTGTTTTTGTAGGAAACCATCCACAGCCTCTTTGTAGTTTTCACCATGGCTTGCTGGACTGCAGGAAACACTGTGCAGCATGGAATTTGGCAATTTGAACACCTGTGGAATAAAAGCAGTCAACTTGTTTCAATACTTTTTTAAATAAATGGCAAAAGTTTCACTGGATCAAAAACAATATAAAAATGCGGAGAAGTGTGAGATAGTACACTTTGGAAGGACAAACTCCAAGGCGGAGTACAAGGTAAATGGCAGGATTCTGGGCAGTGTGGAGGAGCAGAGGGATCTGGGGGTTCATATCCACAGATCACTGAAAGTCGCCTCACAGGTAGATAGGGTAGTTAAGAAAGCTTATGGGATGTTAGCTTTCATAAGTTGGGGGATTGAGTTTAAGAGCCGCGAAGTGATGATGCAGCTTTACAGAACTCTGGTTAGACCACACTTAGAGTACTGTGTCCAGTTCTGGTAGCCTCCTTATAAGAAGGATGTGAAGGCATTGGAAAGGGTGCAGAGGAGATTTACCAGGAGAGTATGGATTATGAGGAGAGACTAAAGGAGCTGGGGCTTTACTCATTGGAGAGGAGGAGGATGAGAGAAGACATGATAGAGGTATACAAAATATTAAGAGGAATAGATAGAGTGGACAGCCAGCGCCTCTTTCCCAGGGTACCAATGCTCAAAACAAGAGGACATGGCTTTAAGGTAATGGGTGGAAAGTTCAAGGGAGATTTTTCACCCAGAGAGTGGTTGATGCATGGAATGCGCTGCTTGGGGTGGTGGTGGAGGCTGATACATTGGACAAGTTCAAGAGATTGTTAGATAAGCATATGGAGGAATTTAAGATAGAGAGATAAATGGGAGGAAGGGGTTAGATAGTCTTCGGTGTGGTTTGAAGGTCGGCACAACATGGTGGGCCGAAGGGCCTGTACTGTGCTGTATTGTTCTATGGTTCTATGGACTATTGCTAAAACTGTTACAATGAAGTAATGTTTAAGGATAACTTAATAAAATTACCTCCTCTAAATAGACTATATGGTAAGGAAATCCTGAAGCCTGGAACATGCATTCCAGCTGTGATAAAGTTTCCCGTCTTTCCTCAAGGCTCCTTCCACATACAGCTCCCTCTGTAGGTAAAAAGTAAAGTGATAACAAAAACATTCTATGTGACTGCTCTTGCTCCCACATTTGAAACATGCCTTATTTATTCTAACCTCTGCAACATTGTCTGTCTCTGCCACAACTCACCAGTCAATTATTCTCAATGCATAGTAAATAGACAACAAAAGAAAATGGTGAAGCAAATACAAAGGAAAGTTTAAAAAAAATACAAAGTTACCATGAAACTAAATTATCGCGGAATATAATAGTAGTATTTTAAAGACTTCAAAATAAATCAGGACTGAAAATGCCAAAGAATATACAAGTTAAACTCCACAGATAATGTAAATAATATCGAAATAGTAGAACTACTGAAATGTTATTTGTTCTGTCTCTCCCTTTTGACCCAGGCAAGTAATAGCTGGGCAAAGCATTAGAAGATAAGGAAAAGAAAACTGATAAAATGAATGAAACTCAGAATATAAATTCTCTACTTTGGATGGATTGCAGGATTGACAGACATCAGATATTATTCCGAGATTGAAAAAGGATGTTAGGACAAGATCAGAGAATGAGAGGTCAGTTAGCTCAACATCAACAGTAGAAATGGAATCTTATTCATAAATGCAACTGGAAAAAATAGTTAAAACAAAAGCATAATGGTCGTTAACAAATTTCATGATTGATCAATCCTATTGACTTTGAGGAATTATCAGGAGTTCATAAGAATATTGCAGTAGATATTTGGATTTTCAAAAAGACTGTCAAGTAGGCAGCAGCAAAACAGTTATTGCGAGTGCATGTGGAGTAGCAAACTTATATCAAGCTGGATGGAGAGAAAAAAAAGAGTGGGGATCAGGGGAAGCTATTCAGACTACCAAAAGATGAGAGAAATGTTTCACAGAGATCAGTGCAAGGACTACCATTGTGAACAGTTTAATAATTACTCCCAAGAATCAGAAATAGTTTCCAAATTTGCAAACAACATCCAACTGGGAGTATAATTAACACTAAGAAAGAGTAACCAAGACATTATTAAACTTGTACAATAAGTATATAATTGGTAAAGAAGATTTCAATAACAATATTTGGTAGGAAGAATAGAGACAACATGCTGCTTGGATAATAACTATTTAACTGAGGAACCAAGGGATCTAAAGTACTGGTAAGTTAATCACCAAATTAGTAACACAGTTTAATGAGGCCATTAAAAAGAAAAATGGAACACTGGGGTATATTCAGGAGAATTGTAAAACTATGTTTAAGAAAAGGAGTTACTTTAAGTATGTGTAGAACTTTGATTAGACCACAGATGTAGGATGTGCCAATTCTAGCCTCCATGTTATAAAAATATTTCGTGACACTGGAAATAAAAAAAATTACAAGGATACTAAAACAGGGTATACACTTATAGAACCTGCTTCCAGAAAGATCAAGGAGTGAGGACTTTAAGATTGATGAAAGAGTTTCATAGCGTTGATGTACAGAAAAAGTTTTCACTTGTAAGTGTACAAAACCATAGTGTGCAAATGTAAAATAATGATTAATACATAAAATGCAAAACTTGAGAAATAACTCATCACAGCCTTGGTCCAAACATGTACCAAGAATCTAAATTCCAAGGGAGCATGTGAATGACTACCCTTAACATCAAAGCAGCATTTGGCAAAGGTGGCACCAAAACACTCTGCAAACTGAAGTCAATGGACATTAAAGTGAAAACACTTATACAAAGATGGTTGTGGTTGTTGAAGGTCAATCATCCCAGCCTCAGGACAACATTGCAAGAGTCCCAGGCCCAACCATCTTCAGCTACATCAATGACATCATAAGGTCAGAACTGAGGATTTGTGCTACGATTGGATAATCTACAATTCACTATGCAACTCCTCAGCTAATGAAGCAGTCCATGCTTGAATGCAGCAAAATCTAGGCAACATTTAGGCACAGGCTGATGTGGTAGGTAACATTCCTGTCAAAAAAGAGCCAAGGCAATGGCCATCAACAACCACCTGCCCTTGATATTCAATGGCCATTTCCCTAGCCAAGTCCCTTGCCACCAACATTCTGGTGGTCACCTTTGGTCAGAAAACTCAACTAGACCAGCAACATCGTCATGTTGCTACAAAACCAGATTAGAGGCTGGGTATCCTATGGTGAGTGACTACTCCTGATCCTAAAGCTTTCTACTGGGCATAAATCAGCAGCATGATGGAATACTCTCCACTTGCCTGGATGAGTGCAGCTCCAACCACTCAAAAAGCTCACCCCATCCACAATAAAGGATCCACCTTATTGGCATCCCATCAATGACCTTAAACATTCATTCCTTCCATCACTGCGACACAGTGGCTGCACTGTGTACCACCTACAAAATGCACTGCAGTCATTCATCCAGCCTATTTCAATGGCACCTCTACCACCAAGGACAAGGGCAGAAATGGTAACAACACCACTTGCAGATTCTCCACCAAGCTGGACATTATTCTGACTTGCAAATATATTTATATTTCTCACATCATAGGAGGAGACCATTCAGCCCATGCTGGCTCTCAGGGCAATCCACATTCCCTCCAGTTATTTCCCGGTAACCTATTCTCTCTCACATACCCATCCACATCCCCAGATTCTACTGTAATTGCCCCCCCCCCCCCCCAACAACTCCCATATCTTAGGAAAGATGTGCTGATGTTGGAGAGGGTTCAGAGAAGATTTACGAGGATGATTCCCGGAATGAAAGGGCTTACATATGATGAGCGTTTGTCGGCTCTTGGACTGTACTCACTGGAGTACAGAAGAATGAGAGGGGACCTCAGAGACATTTAAAATGTTGAAAGGACTGGGCAGAGTAGATGTGGCTAGGCTGTTTCCCTTGGTGGGTGAGTCCAGGACCAGAGGGCACAATCTTAGAATTAGAGGGTGCAGGTTTAAAACAGAGATGAGGAGAAATTTCTTTAGCCAGAGGGTGGTGAATTTGTGGAATTCCTTGCCAGGTACAGCAGTGGAGGCCAGATCATTGGAGGCGTTTAAGGAAGAGATAGACATATATCTAAATAGTCGGGTATCAAGGGATATGGGGATAAGGCCAGAAATTGGGGTTAGAATAGCATGTTTTTTTTTTCACCTGGCTCCCCCCAATTTCTCATTTCTTTTTCTTTTTCCCTTTTCCTTGGAGCAGACTGATGGGCCGAATGGCCTACTTCTGCTCCCTTGTCTTGTGATCCCAGAAAAAAAATTGCATAGATGCAAGGGAAAACTAAACCAGCAGATTAGAGCAAGAGAAATGGAAAATACCCTGATAAGTACAGATAAAGAGATATAGGAGGAGTTGCAATTGGAGCAGGATAGCCTACTCAGACCAGGTTTAGCCTGAGTGGCCTGCTTCTGACCTGCAGATTCCATTTCCCTTGCTGACTGTTATATTCCACCACCAAAATTACAGTGCACCCATCTTTCATCTTTTTTTGCCCTGCTCCATTATTACTTATTAATCAACTGTGGTCCTTCATCTCATAACATTGATTTAAAAATGCTCATCATTCAGATGCCCGTCCATGAGCTCATGGCTCTGTCTCTGCAATCTCCTGCTCTAATCTCAGAGTTGTAAAGCATAGAAACAGGCCCTTTGAACCAATACGTCTATGCTGACCATTATGCTCATCTAAACTAATATCACTTGCCTGCATGATTCCATATCTCGCGATGCCCTGCTCAATCAAGTCACTGTCCAGATGATTCTTAAATGTTGTTACTACTCCACCCCTCCTCTGCCAGCTCATTCCAGATACCAACTATTCTGTGAAAGATTTACCACGCAAATTCCCTTTAAACATCCTCACTCCCACCTTAAATTTCTGTCCTCTAGTTTTAGAGGCCCCTAATATGGGAAACAGACACTGGCTACCTCTATCACATCAGCACTCAGCCTCCTTTGCTCTAGAGAAAACAGACCTAGTCTATCCAATCCCTCCTTACAACTCAAGCCCAGACAAAAGATCCTCTCTACCTGAATCACATCTCTCTAGTAGCTTGACAACCAGAACTGCACACAATACCCCAAATGCAGCCTAACCAACATTTTGTACAACTGTAACATGACATCCCAACTCTTATACTCAATGCCTTGGCCGATGAAGGCAAACATGTCATATGCCTTCACCACCACCCTGTCTCCCTGTGTTGCTACTTTCAGGGAACTACGTACTTGTACCCCTAGGTCTCACTGTTCAGCAACACTCCCCAGGGCCTTACCATTCACTGTGTATGTCCTGCCCTGGTTTATCTTCCCAAAATGTATCACTTTGTACTTGGAGTTAAATTCCATCTGCCATTCCTTTGCCCACTTTCCCAGTTGATCAATACCCTATTGTAACTTAGACTTAAATGAGACATGAAACCTCTGTGGTCTTGTCTGTATTCCTCTTCCCCTCACTCTATTCTTACTTAGTCTTATGAAGTAGTCTTACAAAGCACATCTTTACCTATGCCTCCTCTGTCAAGCATTAACTCCATGATTAAATTTGTGTTTCAGGATCAATAACACCACATTCAAGAGACCAACTTACAATCCAAAGTCCCTTCTTTATCTTTATGAAATCAGATGCTCTATTATAGTCTACTGTTGAGACCTGCAGCACTCTTAACAAAAGTGCTACATACAATTGCAATGATATAAACTGACATGTAGTCACTAGAAAAAATTAAAATTGCCCACTTCCTTTTATTCCGAGGATGGAAGTACTTCATACTCTACCATCTATATGGACTATCCCAGGAGAAAAAACGTAATTTCTTTGGAGCTTCTTGAGGACAAACCCTAAAAGAGAAATAAGAGTTCATTATATTTTGCTAATATAAATCTACTTGCTAACAGTACAAAGCCAATTTATTAAAGCTATAGCTGGATCAAATAATAATGTACTAACATCGAAATTTCAAATGTTTTATTGAGATTGGGTAACGTCATAACTGTTACCAGCTATAATAGTAAAATTGGAGATGTATCAAATTTGAATCAACTGACTATAATTAAAATATTGCACTTTAATACATAACTCAATCTTAACAGCATCAAGAACTTTTTGAAGAGGTAATGCAATCAGTATGCTGTACAGGTACTTCCAGAAAGGTTTTGATAAGGTGCCACTTAACAGGCTTATCAGCAAAATTAAAGCATATGGCATAAAAAGGGGCATTGATAGCATGAATATGAAGTTGGCCAAGTAACAGACAACACAGGGCCATAGTGAATGTTGGTTTTTCAAACTGGAGGAAAGTGAACAGTGGCGTTTCCTAGGTGTTGGGGCCATTGTAATTTTTAAAATCTACATCAATCAACTAGACTTGCAAGTTCAAGCCTCAATTTCTAAATTTGCAGAGAACACAAAACTTGGCAGTATTGTGAACCTTGAAAAGGACAGATTGCAGGAAGACACAACATGCTGGTGGAATGGACAGATGCATGGCAGATGAAGTTTAATGCAAAAAATGTGGGTGATGCACTTTGGTTGGAATAATAAGAGGCAAGAGAGAATATAGTGTCCTGAAAGGGGAGCAGGAGCATAGGGACATGGGGCTATGTGTACACAAATGGCATGTGGAAGTTGGGAAAGATGTTAAAAGGTATACACAATTCTGGCATTGAGTGTAAGAGCAGGGAAGTCATGCTGAACCTTTAAGACAATGACCCAGACTCAACTTGCTTATTGTGTTCAATTTTAGTCACCATCTTATAGGAAGGATGTGGGTCTAAAAAAATTATTATTAGAATGGCTCCAGGAAGATGGACTACAATTAAAAGGAGAGATTAAAGGGACAGGGGTTGTCTTCTATAGAGAAGGCTGAGAGAATATTTGATAGATGTAAAGGAAATGAGGAGGTGTCTAGACAGAATGGATAGTGGCAGGCTGTTCCCTTTGGAGGAAAGATCAGGGACCAAAGGTCACAGTGATAAATAAAAAGAGGAAGAGAATCAAGAGTGATAAACCTTTTCATGATGGAGTAGGTTCCACTGTGGCCTTCAAGAGAATACATAGTGGGAAAAAATTGCAAAAAGGGTGAACTGGTTGGAGAGTGGGGATGGAAGTAGAGGGGGTGCTCTGTAAGAGTCAGCACAAGCACAATGGTCTAAATGACACCTTCGAGTGCTATAGCTGTTCTACAATTCTATGACATCAGCAAGTATCACTGGACTGGTGGAAAATGTGAAGTATTACACTTTTGTAATTCTAAAACTGAATTATCACTGTTCACTTCCATCACACTGAAATGGACAGCAACTTCTACAGCATGCACTTACGTAGTTAATACAGAAAACCCAGAGGTTACTTTCAATGATTCCCTGAACCTCCATATTGCTTTCCAGACTTCTCCAACCATAATCTCAGAAATCAGTGAGAATTTTCAGCAATACTTTGCTGCTTGAGGTCTAAATAAGGCCTCAATGGCATAATAATGTTGCTTAATAATCTCTCTGGTCCTCTCAAAATCAATTGTGTACAAGGATTGTTATTTTCTCTAATGTCTAAAACAAATGTTTTTCATGCTTTTTTTGTGTTCATCTCACATGTACGATCCAATCTTTATTAACACTGTTGAAACATTGAAAATTCCAGTTTAAAAATGTGTTTAATTCTTATAGATGCATTTTAGTGGAGGCTGGACAAGAATATCACAGAGAAGGGGTTACTGGGATGAGTTGATGGATTCAGATGAGTAAAGACAGATGGAAGTTTGAATGGAGCACAGACACCTGCATGGACTGATGGATTCTGTGCCCTACGTCCAGTTGGCTGCCAATGTAAATTCTTCATTGCAGCTGGTTATTCAGTTCACAAAGGCACAGATGCTGGGCTCCAGCCGAACCAATAGCTATCAGCAAGAAGTCTATGCCATGCCTAATATCACCAAATTTTCACAAGCAGTTTTCTTCAAGCACAATGGTGAACACAAAATCTCGGCCATTACTTTTGTTTAAATTACAAAATCATTAGTGACACAAAAGTAGTGCATTCACATTGATGCAAGAGATCCAATGCAAAACAAGTTATTTCTTATTACTTATTTTCCACATGCAATGAGCCTCTGTTGAGAAAGGAAACTACCTGGATATTAAAACATATTACCTCTTGAACCTGACAAAGCATTGCACTAGATGTCGGACCACCAGATAATGCTAGCAAGACCTGTACAAAAAAAAAAACAAAAATTATGGAGAGGAACAAAAAAAATCTAGTTACCCATGAATTCTGATTCTGTTACCTAATAGGTAATGAACTGGTGATTACTTTAAGTCTTACTAATTTAATTAGGACAGTACTGACTCCTTGTATTCAGATTTTTATATTCAAAAAGCAATTTGACACAAAACATCACATTAGTCCATCACATCTATATCTGCTCTTTTATAGTTAATCCAAATCTAAAGTTATTGGACAGCTGTCTACCCACAGTTCTGCAAAAGAAAAACAGGAGGAATAGACCAGTCAGCAACTAGAGCCTGCTCCATCATGCAAAATGATCAAGACTGATTCAAACTTGGCGTCTATGTCACTTTAGTAGCCTGTATCTTCTTTTCCCAATTAATTAGTTATTCCTACCTCAATTACACTCTGTGCCCCCATTACATACTACAAAATAAATTTTTTTTAAAATATATTTATTCCCCTATGTTCCCTCTCTGTATCTTGCAGGTGAAATCCTAAAATATATGCTTCAAATCTTAATAACTTTTCCTTCTGCCCAATTTAATTTTCAATTATGCACAAAGTAAAAAAAAACTTAACAAACAAAAATGCATCAGTACCGTTAATTTAGAGCTCTCAAAGCTCCTTAGAATGGAAATGGCCCACTGTTGTTTAGAGCCACTTAGATGAAGAAGGTTTCACATTCAATTCCTAGCTGGATGCAAGGCAATTGATCTTAGCTGGGTTGATAGCAAGACTGTTACAGTTGCTCAGTGCAGTAAAATTCCAATAATCTGTCATTTGATTGATTGAAAATCCTAATGGTTCAGAACCTGGCTTGCTAATTAGTTTGCAATGTGAGGCAGAGGTCTAGAGTGCAAGTGGGGTTTGCAGCTAGGGCCTGGTCCACTCTGTGGGCTGGATGAGGCAGAGCTGGGGATTGGCATCCAGAACACCAGTTGACAGAAATGTGGGTTGATTTGTGGCTGGACCCACGCCCAGAGTACTTGTATATTTCCCGCTCTCTTCAAACTCACCAAGTTCACTTGAAGATTTATTATACTACTGTGTAACATATTAAAAAAGTGAAATAAAAGTATGTTTGGGTATTAATAGGAGTCTGGAAAATCTGCAAGTAGAGCACCAGAGTCCAAAGGGTGCAGGATTATGAGTTTTATATTCCTTCACTGAAGGGAAAAAAAAAGTTTCTAATTGAAATTTAACGACTCATGCTAAAAAGAATCACCTATTCCAAATTCACATTAAATTAACATCCTATCAATGCCTCCAATTTAGACTGTAAAAACAAAAAATGCTGGAAACACTCAGCAAGTCATGCAGTATCTTTGGAAACAGAAACCAAGTCAATGTTTCAGGTTGAAGTTTTAAGAGGCAGAGACAGTGGGGGAAAGATGAATTAGCCACTTTTCTTCCAGGAATATCAGCCTTGAGCAGTTCTGCACCTCTCCTCAATGGGATTTCCATCCATCTCTTTCGCCTTGTTCACCATCGAGGGTTTCGGTTTTCCATCTTGTCTTCGATAAAGTATTGCCAAGATATTCCCTTTGTCCTTTCCATCCTTCTCAGACCCTTTCTGTAACCTTCCCAGATCTGAAAGTCTTTGACTTGAAACTTTAACTGTTGACCATTTCCTGCATTTTCTGTTTCTATTTCAGATTTCCAGCAAATGCAGATTTTTGATTTATTTTGAACTGAAGGGTGTTGTTTTAATTTTAAATCCAGTACCAGGTTATTTTTATTTGTAAAATAAAAATTAAGTTTAAAGAAATTACGGTCACTTGCCTGTTCCCCTGGAAAAATTAAGCGCGTCTTCCCTAACATCGCACGGAATTTATGCACAAAGTATTCTCTGAAGCAAGATCTGAATGAGAAGAAGGACAAACATTCATGTTGAAAGCTGAATGACTCTTGTTCAAATGTTTTTGGTGCTATTATTCAGTAATTACATAACTATTTAAATGTAATGCAAAGGTAAATTATTTAAATGAAGATTATTTGCACATACTTTAAATTGTTCCTCCATGGCCAATTACCAGTGGAAACCCTCTCAAAATAATGAAATGAAAATCTTTTAATATTTTCAGTTCAGTTATTTTAAACATTTCTTCCTATGCTACGATTTTAGTGAATTTTCATTTGGTTCCAATATCCCTTCTTCAAGAGAATGCCCAGAACCACAGACAATTCTCAAGTTCTGTAATCAGCATCATGTACACACTCAATATAAATTTACTTGCTTTTTCAGCACCAGATTCTCATTTTCTCCATGAAATATTTTGTAAGCCTTTTGTGCTACCTGTATTTGCAATCCTAAATTGTTATTTCCATTCAGTTACCATCTACGTTTGCTTTGTCCCCCAAAACATACCACTTGACTTTCTCTCACCTTTCGCCAGGATGTTGCCTCAATTGGAGGACTTTAGCAATAGGGAGAGATTGGATAGGCTGGACTTGTTTTCTCTGGAGCGAAAAAGGCTGAGGAGGTGACCCAAAAGAAGTATATAAGATTATGAGAAGCATAGATAGGGTAGATAATCAAAATCTTTTTCCCATGGTAGCAGTATCAGAAAAAGGGCATAGTTTTGAGGTGAGAGGAAGTTTTAAAGCAGATCTGAGGGGTACAACCCCCACCCCCTCCACGATGTCTGGAACACGCCAGAGGAGATGGTGGAATCAGATGTAATTACTACGTTTAAGAGGCATTTAGACAGATAGGCAAGGCATAGAACAATACAGTCCCAATGTGGGCAAATGGGATTAGAGTAAATAGACAAAAAAAGTCACCATGGACATGGTGAGCTGAAAGGCCAGTTTCTGTGCTGCATGACTCTATAATGCAAAGGGACTTGGAGGTCCTCGTGCAGGATACCCTAAAGGTTAACCTCCAGGTTGGGTCGGTGGTAAAGAAAGCGAATGCTACGTTGGCATTCATTTCAAGAGGAATAGCGTATAAAAGTAAGGATGCGTTGATGAGGCTCTATGGGACACTGGTGAGACCTCACTTGGAGTACTGTGTGCAGTTTTGGGCCCCTTACCTTAGAAAGAATATACTGATGTTGGAGAGGGTTCAGAGAAGATTTGCGAAGATGATTCCTGGAATGAATGGGCTGACATACGAGGAGTGTTTGTCGGTTCTTGGACTGTATTCATTGGAGTATAGAAGAATGAGAGGGGACCTGAGAAACATTTCGAATGTTGAAAGGACTGGACAGAGTAGATGTGGCTAAGTTGTTTCCCATGGTGGGCGAGTCCAGGACAAGAGGGCACAGTCTTAGAATTAGAGGGTACCCATTTAGAACAGAGATGCGGAGAAATTTCTTTAGCCAGAGGGTCGTGGATTTATGGAATTTTTTGCCACGTACAGCTGTGGAGGCCCGATCATTGGGGGTGTTTAAGGCGAGATTGATAGGTATCTAATTAGTCAGGCTGTCAAGGGATATGGGGGAAAAGGCCGGGAATTGGGCCAAATGACCTACTTCTGCTCCTTTGTCTTGTGATCTTGTGAATGCATATTTTACTAACTTCACTAGTTCAGTAATCTATCCATCTTCCATTGCATTCTCCCATGTTCTTCATCTGGCTTCCATAATGCCTAATCTGATCTGTGCAATACTCTCAAATAACATTTCTCCTCTACATCTCAAACATTGCTATAAACAGAAAATAAAGAGGCTTCAGCATTCCACCATTCATATCCTGCCAAACCAAAAGCAACTTCTTATCACCATTCTGTTTCCTATCCCCATGGTTACATTCCTTTTAAACCACGTTATATATTCCTTATGTGGAATCTACTGGAATCCAAACAAAGAAAATACACTGCTCTTTGTGTAATTACACAAGAAGTTTCTTCAATAAATTCAATTAACTTAGTTGGGCAGAGCCTCATCTTTACAAATCCATTCTAAATGTTCTTCACCACCCCAGGCTTAAGCATGTGCTCATTAACTTCTTCCTACATCCAAGACAAGACTAATGGGTCTATAAATTCCTATCTTATTGTTTCACCATTTCACAAAGAGTCAGGATCTTAACTCCCCTCAAGATCTCTGGCATAATTTCCATTTTGTTATAGTGGCTTTTCTATCAATAAACTATTTTGTACAACATCCTTTGAGTACTTCTATCATTGTCTTCCAAACCCTCCTCAGGCATTCTTAAAATCATTTGATCACCACCATAAAAACTAATATTTATTAATTTGTTCTGCCACATATTCACACCTGTCAACAGCATGCTTTCTTCACTTGTAATCTGTTATTGACAATCCCCTTTTATTCTTTCTCTTAATTTTTTTGACCTGTCTTCTCATGTACTTCTCAGTCTTCCAAGTGTCTATTTTTACTTCATTACTACACCTATAATTGTAAAACATTATTTTCAACGTAACATGCTTGCAGACTCCACAAGCTCTCCCTGTGACTGGCAGGTTTCCCTTGACATTCCAAAAATGTGCTGGTTGTTAGGTTAATTGGCTACTCTAAATTGTCCAACAATGTTGACAGGGGGTAGGAGAATTGGGGGGGGGGGGGGGGGGGGGTGGAAAGCAGTGTTAGTGGGCACATGTGAGAGAACAGGTTACAGTGAGATGAGTAGGGCAGTGGAATTGATGGGATTACTCTGACAACTGCTATGGACCGGATGGGCTAAGTGGCCTCCTTCAATGCCATTACACAAAGAATGCGAACTCTAAAGTATCTATTTATGCCTTATCATGATTTGATGTGTATTTAATTTAGATTTAAGATGCAGTTAAACAATGAAACATGTTTGAGAGGGTAATTGGCCTATTCCTGTATTACATTCTTCAGTACTGAGCAATCCTTACATGTTCTGAAATTCTCACTTGCAAGCTTTAATACTTACTTACAAAACGCGTCACCCACTCGAATGACCAACACTGCTGAATTGGCCTTGCATTTCATACATTTCTGTGCAACACTGCAGAAAAGAATTTATGTTATAAATTATAAAAGCAACTTAACCATTTAGAGATATCCATGAAACTTCTGAACAAATACAATTTTGATAATTTAATACATTACAAAATTAGTATGATACAGGTAAAATAGTTGGTAACTGAAGAGAGGTACAATATTGAACACTTGAACTAAAAAAAAGTTGCCACTAATTCTTTAATAGATAAAAGCTTAATTTAACAAGATCTGTAGTATTGGTCAGCATTTGGACTTCTTTCCCAATGTTAGGTTTCAATAACTTCAACAAATGGAACAGAATGCTGTGAGGAGAATACAACCAACATTGTTGTGTTTGTTTAAGGCTACCAACAACAAGATGCTACCTCAACACATCTCTAAATTCTTGACCACTAATTTTTGGGTTAAAACCTTTTCCACATAAAGACAACAAAAATCTGGAAGTCATCTTGCCTAAAAGCTGTAATGCTCAATTGAATGAAATTTTCATGACCAAGATTGATAGATCTTTGTGGTTAGGTTGGAGTATCAAGGAAATGGAACACAATAAAGCCAAATAATGAAGTTAACTGGTAATCAATGATGCTAAACGATGGAAATAGTTTGAGGGGCTAAATTGCCATCCTAGTTCCTTTGTGTCCAGAAGGATGTGAAATTATGCCCTCAGAGATTAAAGTGATCCTCAGAGATCCAGACTAATCCAGTGCAATTACTAAGGAAAAACTGCATCATTAGAAAAGACAATGGTACTTTCTGGCAATTCATCAAAATAAACAAAGGAAATTCTTTATCTAAACCTTTTTATGATCAAATGAAACAATTGGAAAAGGCAACTTGGCCCTCCAGTGTGCTTCAATACGTTCAAGGCCAACCCTGTGCCTCAAGCCCACTTTCTCTCCCTCGTGCCCAAAATCCAGTGGTTTCAGCTTTAAATATGCTGAACAACTGAGCACCTACAACACTAAGGTAAATTCCACAGATCTACAACCTCTACAGAAAGAAATTTTTCCTTTCAATTCTAAACGTCCAACCCCTTATCCCAAAACTACACCAGCTATTCCACGTTCTCCAGCCAGAGGAATCAACTGCACAGCATTTAGTCTGCAAGCCTTCAGAGTCTTGTACTTCTCAATAACATCACCTCTCAATCTTCTAAATTCAATGAATACATAGACCAGTTTGACTCGATTTCAGCATTAAAGGCAATCCCCACTTTTCAGCAAGCAGTCTAGCAAATGTGTCCTGCACTAATACCATTGCAAGTGTATCTTTCTTCAAATACGGAAACAAAGTGGTACATGGTCTAGAATGTATCTATTGTGTTATGGAGTTAGACAGAGACAGGTCCTTCAGCCCACCAAAGGGTTTTGATGCCAATCATCAAGCACCCATTTAGACTAATCTGACACTAATCCCATTTTTGTCTCCCCACATTCTTCATCGATGTCCCCCAGATTCTACCACTTATCTATTCACTAGTAACAATTTACAGTGGCTAAATAACCAAGCCTCACCAAATTGCTCCACAACGAGCAAAACTTCCTCACTGTTGTACTCCAGTGCATTGAAATAAACATATTTGGCTTCCAAATTGCTTTTTGTGTGGCATGCTTATTTTTTGCATCTCTGGAACCAAGATCCATCTCTTCAACATTTACAAAATGTTGCTTTTTGTTCTTCCTACCAAAATATATAACTTCCTTTCAATTCTAAATGTCCAACCCCTTATCCCAAAACTACACCTCATTCTTAATTTACACACCCTTTTTACTTTTTGTAATGTGGGTAAAGCCAACATTTACTCCCATCCTTAATTACCTTTAAGAAGATGGCAATGAGTCAATTTCTTGAACCACTACAGTCCTTCTGGTAAAGGCATTCTCGCTGAATTGGGTAAGAAGTTCCAAGATTTGAGTACAAGTGATGATGAAGAAACACCAGTAGGTGTGTAACTTGGAGGGGTCCTACCCTTGTCATGCTTAGTGGTTAAAGTCAGGAGCTTACGAGATGCTGTCAGGATAGCCTGGCCAAGCAACTGCTGTACATTTGCACACATTACAGCTATGACAGACATTTAAGGATATATTTCATAATTCTCAGGTATGTTCTGTTGATAAATATAATACAAAGAGGAATGGTCTGTAGCCAAGTAGGTTAGCTAAGGCTGGTAAATAAATTGAAAGAAAAGGCAATATATTGCAAAGATTAGTACTAGGTCAAAAGATCAGGAAATATTTAATCACATGCAAAGAATGCTGAAATAAAAACAAATGAAAAAAATAAGCCAACAACAAATAAACAAAAACAACCAGCAAGTTTCCACAATTTATATGAAAAGAGATGACTGGGGCATTATTAATCAGAAATAAGGAAATGGCAGACTTTGAGCAATTATTCTGTATTTATTTTCATAATAAAGACACCAAAATAATCCCAGAAATGACAGAAAAAACCAGAGGGAGGGCTTTAAAAGAAATAGCTAGAAGGCAATAGTCACCTGACCCGAGATTCGATAGTGGACGTATAGATTGAGATCTTTCAAAATTCCACAGATTTACAATATTTAATCTATATTAATAATTGGATGAAGGGATTGTCTACTGCAGCTAAATTTGCTGATGAAGCAAAAGATGTGAATTAAGTTGAGAGAATATTTCTCCTTGTGGTATTATCTAGAACTAGGGAGCACAAAGTTTCAGAAAGGTCCGCAATTAAAGATGCAGATTGGAAAGACTAAGAGGGATCATGAAAAAAAATCACTGGCAGACAGGTTTGACATAAATCTGAAGGCATTCTATAAGTATATTAAGGGCAAAAGAATAACCGGGGGAAAAGTAGGGCCCATTTCACACAACATGGGCAAGATATGTGGAGGCGAAAGTGATTGGTGATGTCCTAAATGAATACTTTTCATCAGCATTCACAAAGGAAACAAACTTTTGTAGTGGGAGAATTCAGTAAAGGGATAGGTGAAAGTCTAGTCCATATCTCCATAAATAAAGAGGAGATATTCAATGCCTTAGCAGGTTTAAAGGTGGTTAAAGATCCTCCAGCACCAAATGGGATTTATCTCAGGCTGCTATGGGAGGAAAGGGAAGACACAGCTGAAGCTCTGGCTGAGATTTTTGTATCTTCTTTGGACACAAGTGAGGTACCAGGTGACTGGAGGACAGCAAAAGTAGCCCCCCTTTTCAAGAAAGGGGGCAGAGAAAAGACTGGCAACTATAAACCTGTGAGTCTAACATCAGTGGTAGGGAAGATACTGGAAATAATTTGGAGGGAGTGGATTAATTATCAGCTGAAAAGGGGGAACTAATCAGAGATGGCCAACGTGGCTTTATCAAGGGTAGATCTTGTCTGACCAATTTGATTGAATTCTTTAAAGAGGTACAACGTGTATTGATGAGCAGAGGGCGCTAGATTAGATTTACATGGACTTTAATAAGGCCTTTGACAAGGTCCCACGGGGAAGACTGGTTCAAAAGATTAGGACCCATGGGATCCAGGGGAAATTGGATCCAAAATTGGCTTGGTAATAGGAAACAGAGGGTAATGATGGAGGGTTGTTCTTTGTGATTGGATGCCTGTGACTCTTGGTGTCTACAAGGATCAATGCTGGGACCCTTGCTATAAGTGAATGACTTCAATGATTACATGGAAGTCATGATCAGCAAGTTCATGGATGACACCAAGATTGGCAGATTTGCTGATAGTGTGGAAAGTAGTCTTAGGCTGCAGAGAGATAGATGTGTTGTTGAAATGGGCAAAAAAATGGCAGATAGAATTGAATCCAGATAAATGTGAGGTGATGCATTTTGTGAGCACCTGTAAGGCTAAGGCATATGCCATGAATGATAGTGCCTTAGGGACTACTGAGGAACAGAGGGACTTTGGAATACAAGTCCATAGATCCCTGAAGGTGGCAACACAAGTAGATAAAGTGGTTAGGAAGGTACAGAGGATACTGTCCTTCATGAGTCAAGGCAATACAGAAATTGGGAAATTATGGTCCAAGTTTATAAAAATTGGTCAGACTTCCGCTGGAGTACTGTATGCAGTTCTGGTTACTATGCAAGGACGTGGTAGTGCTGGAGAGGATGCAGAAGACTGGAGAAGCTGGAGTGGGAGGTTAAGGGGATGTGATTAAGATATAAAATTATGGGGGGCATTCATAGGGTAGACTGCAGGAGACTTTTCCCCACATCAGAGGTACATAAAACTACAGGACTTAGATTTAAGGCAAGGAGGAAGAGGTTTATGGGAATACGAGGGGGACCTTTTTTTTAAACCCAGAATGGTAATTCCCTGGAATGTACTGCCTGAGAGAGTGGTTGAAGCTGGATCGCTGACAGCATTTAAGGAGTGTCTAGGTGAGCACTTGAATTGCTTAGGCATAGGCGGCTATGGACCAAGTACTGAGGGAAAAGATTAATACACGCTCAATGGTCAGCAAAGATAAGTTGAGCCGAATGGCCTGTTTCCATGCTGTACAATTCTATGTCTCTGAGTTTCTTCTCTCTGGAGGGTCATTAATTTTTGTGATTCCTTAACCCAAAGAGCTGTGGACTCTAAATCATTGAACCAATAGCTTTTCTCCATGGATAAAAGGATTTATACAGAATAGGCAGAAAAGTGAAGCCAAGGACAAGATTAGATCATTGAATGGCAAAAGAAAAGCTGAAGGAGCCATATGGTCTATTCTCATTCCTATTTCTTATACCATACTAACCTATAATAAGAGGATGAATCTTAAGGTTTGTGCATGGGATGCCAGAATCAGGTTGTTGAAACTACTTATTCAGGCAAGCAGACAGTATTCTATCACACCAATGACTTGTGCCTTGTGGATGGCAAAAATACTTTGGGATGTCACTTATTGTGGGATACTTAGCCTTTGACCTGCCCTTGTAGCTAGAGTTACTGCCCAGTCATTCATTAGCTTATCCACTTGGGTAACCTACCTACATCTGTTTACAAACTTTTTGCATCCTCTTGGGTACTCAAACTCCCACCAATAATCAGAAAACGTTGTTACACACTGCTTTTAATCTAAATTATTTAAATTACAACCAGCTGATGGCACAGTACCAATTCCTGAAAAACCCTACTGATAATTTGCTAACAAGCTAAGAAAAACATTTATTCCTACTGTGAGCCCTTACTTTAGCAAAAACTCTTTGTGCTGTATCAAATGCCTAATGAAAAGCCAAAAATGCTATATCCATTGCAAATGGAAACCAAAAAAACTGCAGATGATGGAAATCTGAAATAAAAGCAGAAAATGCTGTAAACCCTGTGCAGGTTAAGCAACATCTGTAGCAGTTGAAACATTACCCATTTCTCTTTCCACAGATGCTCCCTAACCTGCTGAGTGTCTCCAGTATTTTCTGTTTTTATTACATTATATTCACTTGTTCCTTTTTAAATACCATGCTGGTTAATACTCAAAAAATACTAAACTAGTCATACAGGATTTTCCCTTCAGAAAATGATTGTTTCCATTTATATAGGCTATTATGTCCTTTCTTTCTCTCCCTCCTTTCTGAAAAATCTGTTGGGTCAGTTCCAGAATACTAGAAGGAAACACTGCAATCAGTTCTTTCAAAACCATGGCATGCAGACCATCAGGTCGAGGCGATCTGTCCAGTTTTATTTCCTTTATTTTCTCCTGTACTTTTGTTTTAATTATTTTACATACTCTTAAGTGCCTCACTGTCATTAGACCATTAGTTTCTTTCCATTTTTACTAGATTTACTGTCTTCTGTGATGAAGTGAAAAATATATTTCATTATATACCTTTGCCATTTCTAAATTCAGTACATCTTTCCCTGTCAGTATCCAGAGGACCCACCTATATTATACTCTTCATTGTTACATATTTGTAGAAGCCCTGATTTTTTTTTTAAACAGCTGACAGGTTGACAATAATACATATCAGCTTACAGCTCCAGCCAATTGAATTATGCTTAATATCTAATCTTCCAATAAAGATCTCAACATTTTCTTTTTTCTTAAAATATCTGACGGTGCCATTCACACCATACCCCTGTGTTGTAACGCTCGGCTGCTTTTCACTGAATATATCATCCTGATGATGACTACCGTACAAGATCAAGAACTAAAATATCAAGACAATTCTGGATGCTCCTTGAACAATGTTAATTTGGACTTTATTTTGGATCTTATTTTGGATCGAGAACCAATAGGTTATGCCATTAACAGCAACCGGAATCATCAGAACACATTTTCAATAACAAGCTGAATTTGTGGCTCCTTTATTTGCACACTCTCTGCCAGCTTATACGTTTAATATCTTCGCAAATAATTGTGCTTTCAAGTTAATTCTTGCTGGATATATACAAATGAAAGCAGTTGACGCCTTCGTTTAATATTTTCGCCAGCTTTACACGCAACCATTCCTTTTACAAAAGCCAGATTGGATTGACTGCATTGACTCCTTTTTCTCGATGCCGCCCGCTGTCCTCAGCCAGGGAGCGGCCGGCTCCTAACACCACCACCCCCCTTACCCTCGCCTCCACAACACAAAGCGCTGAGAGAAATGAATGAGACCCGCACGCCGCTCCCACCTGGTGGCTGAGGCCGGCGCCGCCTGCTGCAGCGCCTCGGCCGGGTAATCGCCCTCCGCCTCACACATCCCGCCGCCCGGCCGCCGACTCGCGTCTCCGCGGGGGCCGCCGCCAGCGCGTGGCGGTGACGTACGCTGCCCCGCGCCAATCGCCACTCTGCGATGGGCAGGAATCTGATTAATATTATTCCTTTCCAACGCGGATTTTTTTTAAATTATCCTATTATTATCCGTTAAAACATTTGCAGTGAAGAGCCCTTTGTCATACTAAACGCTACTCTGCAGCTTGGCTTCGTCCCGTAACAACGCGGTTTGACAAAGCAAAATGTCGGCGTCTCCGTAGAAACGGGTTGGGTTCCAGACCGTCGATGATGTCATATTGTTGTGGGCGGCGCGATGTGATGACGCGAGGCTCCCGGATGTCGCGGGTTAATGATGACTGTTTAGGTTGTGGAAGGTAGACGATGGCGATGTTTCGGAGTTTGGTCTCCGGGAATCAGACAAAACAAGCAGCGGCATCGGGGGAAAACTTGGCGGATTCGTACAGCTGCCCGATCTGCCTGGAGGTGTACTACAAACCGGTGTCAATAGCAAGCTGCGGACATGCGTGAGTGTTACGGAGAGCCGTGTCGGATCGGTGGATAAACAGTGGTGGTCTGGGGATTAGACAATGGCTGTGTGCAGCCGAGGGGAAGTTCGCCCGTGTTTGTCAGCACCCGGCCACACCGCTTGCACTCAGGCGGCAGGAGAAAGGTCACCTCGGCCCCTGCACAGGAACTTGCGGTTTCCTGTCTGGCTTAAATTGCGTTTAGTAGGGGGTGTCGTGAAGTTCTTCCAAAGCTAATTCGATGGCGTCATCTTCACCATGGGATCCGTGGTGCCCGTTCGGATGCACAGTCGGACCACATGGAGGATTTTAACTGCTTGTTTGGTCAACACGGCGGTACCAGTAATGCCCTTATGGCACTTGCTGCTTTGAGGCAGCGTACTGATGGAAAACAATTTGATTTCTTTTGTTGGATTTAAAGGCGTCCCCCCCCCCCCCCCCGCCGCTTTGTGGACGTGTTTAAATGATAACTTCAAAAACCATTGTGACAAATTTTGAAGTTCGTGGTATTTATAACAAGTGCTTCCGATGAGTGCCAGATTTTATAAATCCATTGCCATTTTTTCTGCTTTTAAATATACTCTGGTAATCGGCAAACTTTGGCACAAAATAAAGTGATAGTTGCACCTTTCAGAAAACCCGTTTAGTTTAGCGACGAGAAGAAAATTATAAATACAACTACATCCGTGAATACATTCTGTCCTAAACAAAACCACAAATTGCCGGAAGCCTTATTTTCTGTTTTTATCTTAATCCCAGTTGAGTGTTGCTAAAGATTTAGCAGATTTTAATAGTTTCTCGATTAAATCAGACAGTGGGTGCTCACAGCTCTACACCATCCCAAATCAGAAGGAACGGTCTTAAATGGTGTACATGAAGTGCTCTGGCAAACAGGTTATCAGATCTTTCAGTAGATTCGTGTATACTGATTGATGTGCTGATGAGTTCCAGGAATTGAAGGATTAAGTTGGCAGAGAGAGTGCACTGAAATATTCAGTGATGACCAGTAGCAGGGAGACAAAACAAATATTTAAACTGCAACTGTGACGCTTGGGGAAAGAGAGTGTGACTTAGTTCTAATCTGTTTGGTTTGGGTTTGGTTGCTCAAAAGGGGAAAAATTACTGAATCAAGATGCAAAAATGTTCTTTGTCATTTAAAAAAAGGTTTGGCCGTGTCTGAATTCCATTTCCTTTGGTTTCTCATCAGGTGTTTTCTAACTGACTAAAATTAAACATTTTGTTCCATAGGTAATGCAGAGTTGTGTAGATTTTCTCAACAAAATATATACCTTGTTGCTTTTATCACATTTTATGAAATTGATCATCCCTTCCTATTAATGGAGAAGAAATTGTTTTCAATTTTTGCTTTTTATAATTTGAAGCAAATGGGAGTAGTTAATTGAAAATTATTTGAAATAATATACCTTTTTTTTGTCTCCTGGATGTTTTCAAGGAAGTACCCCATAACGGATAATACTGGAACAGTAAATGTCAGTCATTTGTGTTGTGCTTGTGGTCTACTGAGTCTACTTCTCATAGATGGTGTGCATTGGTTGGGTTTTCAAAAAGACTCGAGCTATCAGGACAAGGTCCTTCCATTTGTCTGCCCATTTGCTATTGCACGTAGATTTTCAACACATAGTCAGTAAGTGGAATTCACACATTAATTACTGAAGTACTATTCACAAACAAACATTAGGAATCAATGGGATTTTTATTTTTAAATTTTACGAATAATGTTAATGGAATACATATGGAATAGTAAATATATCATGAAACCAAACTAGCAAACGCACTGTTTTAGCACTTACATGTAATGAGATAGAGTCAATTAATAATCACATGTGATGGACTCTCTAGGAAAAATAAAAATGTTTTCATAGACTTCTAAGAGTGACACCTCTTGGAAACTAGAGTCTTGAGCTTAAACCAAATTATATTGGTTGGGAAATCTGATTAAAGATGTTTGATAAACAATTGCAAATAAGTAAACAGAGGAGCAGGCGTGTGCCATTTTGCTCCTCAGGCCAACCCTGTCCCCAAGTCCATGCTACCATTCACTATGATCATGGTTGATCTACCCCAGGCCTCAATTTCTCCTCTGTGCCAGATACAGCTCTCAATTCCCCAATCTTTATATTAGTCAATGTAATGAATATGCATTCCATAACTTGGCTATATTGGTAGCAATGGGAGTCAGTGAGCCAATAGAGGATTCTAGTTGTTAGCCAGTCACTGTAATGGAAATAGAAATGGAGTTGAACATTCTGCAATCATTAGCAAACATTCTCCATTTCTGGCTTTATGATTGAAGGAAGGTAATTGTTGAAGCATTTGAAGATGAAATGTTTGTGTGTAGGACAGGGCCCTGAGGAACTCCTGCAGTGATGTCCTGGAGTTGGGATGATTCACCAACAACCACAACTGTCTTCCTTTGAATGAGATACAAGTTCAACCATTGGGGTGTTTTCCCTTTGAAACTGATTAACTTCAGTTTTACAGGGTGCTTGATGCCATTGGTCATATGCTACCCTGATGTCAAGGGCAGTCATTCTTGCCTCCCCTCTGCAATTCTGTTCTTTGGTCCATATGTGGACCAAGACTGAATCAAAATCAGGTTTGTTATCACTGACATATGTCATGAAATTTGTTGTTTTGTGGCAGCAGTACAGTGCAAGACGTAAAAATTGCTCTAAGTTGCAAAAATAAATAAATAGTGCAAAAGAGGAATAACGAGGTAGTGTTCATGGACCGTTCAGAAATCTGATGGCAGAGGGGAAGAAGCTGTTCCTAAAATGTTGAGTGTGGGTCTTCAGGCTCTTGTAGTAACTGTGATAGTGTCCAGACCTGAGTGGACCTGGCAGAACCCAAACTGGCCATGGTGTACAGGTTATGGGTGAGTAAATGCTGCTTGGTTGTACTGTCATCCACAGCTTTCATCACTGTGCTGATGATACAGAGCAGACGAATTGGTAATTAGCCAGATTTAATTTGTCCTGCTTTTTGTGAACAGGACACATGTTGGCAATTTTCCACATCGTCAGGTAGAATAAATACAAGTGTTGTAACAGTGCTAGAACAGCTTGGTTAGAGGTACAGCTAGTTCTCGAGCACTGCTCTTCAGAACTGCAGCTGGGATGTTTTTATGGCCCTGTAACCTTTGCTGTATCCAGTGCTCACAGCTGCTTCTTGATATCATGTGGAGTGAATGAAATTACAATCATTGAAGATGAGGATGTTCTTGGAGTCTTCTCCTCCCAGTAGCTGTTTACTTATGCACCATCATGCATGGCTAGATGTGGTGGAACTGTAGAACTTTGATCTGATTCCAGGCTAACAAATTATTTGAATTGATAACGTATGTTCTAGGGTTTGAAATGATACGATTGCAGAGAAGATGGATGCATTAGTGTGAAGCTTCCACAAGGACATTCGTACATTTGGTTGTCAGTGCAGCTTGTCAAGTAAATGACAGTATGCGATTACAGAGTGTTTCCCTCAGGGTTGCAGGTGAAGCTGCGTTACCTTGCTGAACGAGTTAGATCATTATTCATTGTGTTTTAGGCAGGACTCGAAGCCAATTCACAGACCTTCATATTGGGGGAGCACTTGGAGTTTTCTACAGCACTTCAAATTTGTCCAGGTTGTTCCCACACCTTAGAAATCAAGTTTAGTGATGGAGATTGATGAAGGAAGAAGGTAATTCTACAATTGCTGCTTTAAGCTGTCTTCCACATACTGCTGAACAATGTGTCATGCAGTGACATTCTTCCCTAATCAGTGTTGATCCCCAAATCAATGAAGAGGGACATATCTGGCCTGTGAGGTATGTCATTGTGGCACATATCCATAGGAGGCCTCTCTTGATAGCCAAAGCTCTCCTCCACCTCCCTGCTATTGTTCCAGCTGCAAAGAAGTAGGTGAGAATTATGCCCTCATTACTGCCATTATGTCGCTGAGGACAAAGTGTGAGGTCACACTCCAAAGAAAATTGCAGATATGCCCCCTAAATTGTCTGGGCAGTGTGGTCACATTTTGAGGAACTGACACATTTGTTAACAATGCCCTGGAAAATCTCCATTTTTCTAACTAGTTTTTCTACAAAGTAGGCTTGACTTTTTTTTACCTTTATTCCAAGGTTATGTATGTATTCCAAATCTTCTTCTGGATTCCAAGGTTGTGTATGTATTCTGGATCTTTTTATTAATAAAATCAAACAATGTAAAAAAAATATACATGCAATCAAAAAAGCAGAAGTTGGAAACCTGAAATAAAAACAAAAAATGCTCAGTGAGTTTTTATTTAATAGTCATTTTCAGGATTTGGGTGTTTCCAAAAGCCAGTGTTTCTTGCCCATTCCTAATTGCACCACTGCCTTGAACCTCTGCAGTCATTCTGATCGAAGAGGTATTTCCATGGTGCTTTTCTGTTGGGAAATCCCAGTATGTAGACCCCCACAACAATGAAGGAAGTACAATATATTTAAGTCGGGATGGTCTGCAACCTGGAGGGAAACCCATGCACCTGCTGCACATCCTTCTTGATAATAGAGGTCACAGGTATGGGAAGTGCACTCAGAGAGGCCTGAGTAAGTAACTGCAGTTTATTTTGTACACACTGCAGCCACTGTGCCAGTGGTGGAGGGAATGAGTATTTAGGGCAGTTGATGTGATGAAAATAAACACTTGATCCTAAGACCTAATGTGGTGCTATTGAGGAAAATTGTGTTTAATTTAGCTTTATTAGCAGATGAAGCATAAATTTGAAAGGACATTTTATAAAAAGCCTCATGCTAGGCCTGCGAGCTGTTCTTGTGAGCTGCAGCTGCATTCATCCAGGCAGGTGGAGAGTATTCCATCATACTCTGGATTTGTGCCTTGCCGATGTTGGAAGGATCTTGGATTGTCAGGAGGTGAGTCAGTTGCTGCAGGAAACATGTGTAAATAGGCACTCTTGACACCTGAAGTATTGATGGTGGTGGACTTGAAATGTTAAGCCATTGTAGTTGGTTTGATTCTCTCTTGTTGGAGATTGTCACTACCTGGCACTTGTGTGGTTTGAAAGTTACTTGCCACATGCCTAAATGTTTTCTAAGTCTTGCTGCATGCAGGCATGAGCTGCTTGATTTACCAAGGAGTTGCAAATGGAATTGAACATTTGTACAATCATCAGCGAACATGCCCACTTCTGACCTTGTGACTAAGAAAGGTCATTGATGAAGCATCTGAAGATTGGGCCTAGGACACTGCCATGGGGAACTCCTGCAGTGATATTCTGGGGCTGGGATGATTGACCTCTGACAACCACAACTACCTTCCTTTGTGTGACGTACAACTCCAGCCATGAGAGAATTTTCCCATTGATGCTCATTAGACTTCAGTTGCGCCTCGATATCAAGAGTACTGTCTCGCCTGACTCTGGAATTAAGCTTTTGATTCACTTTTGGACCAAAGCAGTGGTGAGGTCCAGAGCCAAGTTTTCCTGGGAATTGGTAGGTAGGGATTGGTTAAAGTCTCCGATCCAAGTAAAGGGTATTGTACAGTTACACAAAGTATACAAATACAGAGTATAAGAAACAAATTGTAGATTTGGGGGTTATATTATGGTAGACATGGTTGCACAATGGTCAGAACCCAGGAGATAAATATACCACTTTATAATGTCTGCAAGGAGGATGAGGAACATTGTATAGGAGAGGATTACCTTTGGTGAGAGAGAATAAAATCACTTATTGATTTGAGGGACTATGAACCAAATTATCTTTGGAGACTCGATTGATAGAATTGAGAAATCTGATTTAAGATGAATAGAAGTTAGTGTATGAGTTCCCCAAAAGCAGCCATGAAGGAGTAGAATGCAAACTTGCAGGCATTATTCAAGTACATGACAAAAGCAGTGTTGGTTGAATGGGGATTTTAAATTTCATGTGGATAGGAATAAGCAGACTGTTCATGTCTGAAAGGTAATGAATTTCTTGAGTGTGCTCAGGACAGTTTTCTGCAACTGCAGACAAGCAACCCCCCACCTTGGGGGGGGGGAGGGGGGTGTCAGTGTTCCTAGAAAACAGCCCATCTCGCAATTTTCCATAATGCAAAGCCACATCATCTGTGCATGCAGCAAGAAATAGAAGTTGAAAGGAAACTAATTTTATGTCTGCTTATTTACTTTTTTCCATATAAATTTCATAAGAGTGAATTTTTATTTTGTATCCCAGACTTTTTGGTAGTGATTTGTGAATTTCATAAGCGCGCATTTCCATTACCCAAACTGCCACAACGCAGGGGTCACCTTTATTAGATTTAGAAATGAATAATGAGCCATAACTAGTTATTGTGCTAATGATGCATGAATACTTATCAAATGGTTATCATGGTGTGATCAAGTTCAACATAATGAGTTTGAAAGAGAAATGTGAATAAGTTATTGGGATTCCAGATTTGTGCAGAGCTGACTTCTGTGCAATGTGGCAAAACTGTTGATGCTAATCTGGCAAAATCTGTTAATGGGTAAACAACAGAAGCTATGTGGGAGAAGTTCACAAAAACAATTATAGTCTGTTCCAGGATCAATTTATACTTTTAATGTGATTTTAAAAACTCCATTTGCAGTAAAAAAAAGCCATGACTGGCTGATGATGTAAGCGTCAGTATAACACTAAAGAGTACACAAGAAAGCAAAAACTTCCATAGATCCAAGTGACTAGAGGAGATGCACTCTGTGGCAAAAGATAATAAAAGGCTACAAAGCAAGAATAGGAAAAGAGACCTACAAGAAATATAAAGTCAGCACAAGTATTTTCAAAATTGTATTGGGGGAGAAGGTGGTCAGGAGTACATAGGGTCTTAAACTCAGAATGGTGATACTGTAAAGCTAAATATTGGAAATAATAGGCATGTTGAATAATTGCTTTAATTTAACATTTACGATAGATGACGAGGGAGGCGTGCCTGCCACCACAAGGAAGGTAATATTGAATCTGCTGCCTGGATTGGAGAGCATGTCTTATGAGGATAGGTTGAGTGAGCTAGGGCTTTTCTCTTTGGAGAGAAGGAGGATGAGAGGTGCCTTGATAGAGGTGCACAAGATGATAAGAGGCATAGATCAAGTGGACAGTCAGAGACTTTTTCCCAGGGTGAAAATGGCTAACACGAGGGGGCATAATTTTAAGGTGATTGGAGGAAGTTAATAGGGGGGATGTCAGAGGAAAGTTTTTTTTACACAGTGGTGGGTGCATGGAATGCACTGCCAGCAGAGGTTGTGGGGGCAGATACACTAGGGACATTTAAGAGACTCTTAGATAGACACATGAATGACAGGAAAATGGAGGGCAATGTGGGAGGGAAGGATTAGATAGATCTTAGAGCAGGATAAAATGTCGGCACAACATTGTGGGCCGAAGGACCTGTACTGTGCTATAATGTTCTATATTCCATGCTGCTACCTCACAGCCCTAGGGACCTGGGTTCAATCCTAGTGTTGAGTGCTTTCTGTGTGGAGTTTGCACCTTCTTCCTGTGACTGTGTGGATTCCCTCCCACATATCAAAGATTTGCTAACAGACTAAATGGCTACTCTGAATTAACCCTTAGTGTAGGCAGGTTTGCAGGCTATGCGGAATGGGACTGATGGCAATACTCTGTTGGACCTGGAATCAATCTGATTTGGTTGTATGGCCGCCTTCTGTGTTGTATTAAGTCAGTAATGAGACTGAGGAGTAACAAATGCCCTAGACCAGCTGTTTTCAATCTCCTGGTTATAATGTAATTAGGTAAGAACAGTAGAGATGTCCTCTTATCTTCCAAAGTTCTCTTAATTTAGGAACCAGTCTTTTGATTATAAAGTTATGCACATCACTTTGCTACTTAACAATATTGAGAATGAGAAGCCATGAAGTTGGCATAAAATCTATTATTGTAAAATTACTTGTTTAGAATTCAAGATAGAGTCACTAAACATCTTGAAATGATCTGAAAGAGCCAGCATGGATTTGTAAACTGGGTCAGCTATGCCTGTTGAACCTGATTAATTTCTTAAATAATATCTATAGATACTCCTTGTGCACTACTTATTCAAAAAAAATCGAAGACCTTATGCTGGGCATTTAATTAAGTCACTCATAATTGACTACAATCTAACATTAAAGCTCTTGGAATTGAAGGCAAAATATTGACCTAGCTAAGAAATTGGCTGAACAGTTGGACACAGAGAGGAGGGATGATGGGCCAATGTCCGATTTGGTCTGAGTGACTATTGGTGTGCTACAAGGATTTGTGCTGGGCTCAACCATGTGCTATAACGACTTGGATGACAAGATGGAGGTTTTGAGAACAACTAGATCCACAACTTTGATAACACAAAGATGGTGGCTCTGTAAGAAGTCTAACTTAAAAGAAATTTTGTATTAAAATAGTAAGATATAGTTATAGTTTAAAATGGGCAGAACAATGGCAAATGGAATTTCAACGTTGCAAGCTGCAAGAATTATTCAATTTGGACCTAAACAGGATACTGTGGATAAAAAGAATCTACTTTCTAAATCATGAAAAGCTGGTATCAATGGAGATCTGAAATGCATATCAATGTGCTTGCTGAATTTCTAGTGATTGTTTAATCTTTAGTAGCTGAAACTCCTCTGTATTCTCCACAGATCTGGATATGATGGAAGCTGGAAATGACCTTAGATGTCAGGTTACTATGATAGACATTTTGCTTTTAAGAATAATAATAATGGGACAGCACGGTAGTGTAGTGGTTAGCATAATGCTGCTACAGTGCTGGCGACCCGGGTTCAATTCCAGCCTCTGTCTGTAAGGAGTTTGTATGTTCTCCCCGTGTCTCTGTGGGTTTTCTCCGGGTGCTCCGGTTTTCTCCCACATTCCAAAGACATACAGGTTAGGAAGTTGTGGGCATGCTATGTTGGCACTGGAAGAGTGGCGACACTTGCAGGCTGCTCCCCATCACATTCTCAGTAATGCAAAAAGACGCAACTCACTGTGTGTTTCGATGTACGTGTGACTAATAAATAAATATTTTGTATCTTATAATATCTTATCTCGAGTTTCAAATTGCATCTAAGCTAACATGATTGTGGAACAGCATGCTCTTGAAATAAATTTGGAGTATTCTTAACTTTAGTCTATTTGTTGTCTTGGGCAGATGTCCTGGAACCAGGTGACATTCCATTCTAGTTCAGTGGGTTCTGATGAGGCTGATGTGAAACCTGCAGATTCTGCCACAGGTGGTGCAAGAGGAGCATAACGGCACAGATCACTGAATGGTTTGGAATGTGGTGCATTCCTTCCACTGGGTATTTATGTGCTTCTGATAAATGGACACCACATTATCAATTCCATCCTTAATGCTCATTCTCCATTTTGAGCAGTCATGGGCCAGAAATTCCCATGAGTTAATGTGGATGTTAAACTTTGAAGGAGGCTTTGGGAACATCATCCTCGAATTGTTTCCACTGTCCTCCTGGTAATCCCTTGCCATGATGGAGCTTGGAATAGTGACAGTTTTAAGGCCCTGGTGTCAGGTATGTGAACAATGTGGCCTGATTATTGTAGCCAGCCAAGTGTAAATTAAGGCCAACATGTTGTGGATATTGCTCTGGGAGAGTATGCTGACATTGGTTTACTTATCCTGCCAATGAATTTGGAGGATTTTATGGGAATGGCAGAGCGGCACAGCAGTTAGTGCTGCTGCCTCAGTTTCATTGACCAGGTCTAATCATGACCAAGGGTGCTATTTGTATGAAGTTCACACATTCTCATTTGACTTTGTGGGTTTCTGCTGGCTGCTATGGTTTTCTTCTCTGTCCTAAAGTCATGCCATTGGCTATTGTACCTTACTGAAGACGAGTGAGAAAAGAACCAAAGGGGAATTGATGGACATGAGAGTGAGAACAAGTTGCGGGGCTATCAGAGAAAAGGGAAGGGAAACGGGACTGATACTGTTCATGTACCGGGACCTGACATGGACCCAAGGGGCTGAATGGCCTCCTTATTGAAGATTTCTTAAAAGTATGTTGGTAGTATTTCTCCAGTGCATTGAGGTGTCTGCTGTAGGAAGACCATGTCCCAGAAGGAAACAAGGCCAGGAATCACTGCAGCCAGATGGACCATGAGCTTTGTGCATTGTTTGAGGTCTTAATCCTGTGCTGGTGTACTGAAGGTGATGGTGGTTTTTATCATCAACATCAGCCTTCATTTAGAAGTGACTACTAACACATGGGAAATGTTCACATTTCAGTGCCTTGTCATTGACCTTTACTTTTTTTGTGAGGGTCAGGAAGCAGGATTGTACAGTGCAGAAGGAGGAGGTAGACAAAGGATATTTGTTTGGTGTGTGTTGAATGCAAGGCCTGTTCTCTTGTCTACTTTGGCCTCCGTATGTGCACATATACAAATTTCTGTGTATTGTATCTTGATGATTGAGTTAGGAGTGATTTTTTTTCTGGAGTGGGAGTGATGTAGGTTGAACAGATTAGCTCCACGTTAGCTCGTTGGAAGTGAGCTGCAGCATTGTGACAAGAAAATTTGAGAAAATGTCAGGACCATGACACACGTTGCTTGACATCAGTTCGTGCTGAGATTGAATCTGTTGTGCACCCATTAAGTTCATAGCGTGCATGTCATAAATGGGAAGGTATTTAATTGTGTAAATTATTGTGCTCAAGAATCTGGGGTATTGGTGCTGAAGAATGAATACAGCATATTCCTAATTTAAGAGACACGAGACTGCTGATGCTGGAGGCTGGAGCAAAAAACAAACTGTTGGATGAACTCCGTGGGTCTTGACCTGAAATGTCAACTACCCCTTTGCCTCCACAGCTGCTGCTTGACCTGCTGAGTTCTTCCAACAGTTTCTTTTTTCACTCCTAATTCAAATGTACATCTACAGACCTACTGAAGAAAAAGGCTCCTCTGTTAATAACTTGCCATACTTCAAAGAGTATCTGTTGCAATTCCTATATTTCTTTTATATTAGCAAATTTGATATTTGTAAAAATAAAATAACCTGTATAAGAAATGAATTGTTTATGGTGGTGCGTTCCCAAGTACATTCCAGCCAGTGATCCATTTTAATGTCCATTTTTTTTTCTGACATTTGAATTCATTCAGTTAGGTTCCAAAAGCCTGAAAGCATGTACCACCAGGCTCAAGGACAGTTTCTATCCCGCTGTTATAATACTATTGAACGATCCCCTAGTACAATAAGATGGACTCTTGACCTCACAATCTAGCTTGTTATGGCCTTTCACCTTATTGTCTGCATGCACGGCACTCTGTAACTATAACACTTAATTCTGCATTCTGTCATTGTTTTCCCCTGTTGTAATTTGATGACATGCAAAACAAAGTTTTTCACTGTACCTCGGTACATGTGACAATAATAAATCAATTTACCAAATTAATTTACGCCAATGAAAAAAGTCCCAACTTGCTCAACCTTTCTCCATAACTCAGCCTCTCAAGTCCCAGCAACGTCCTTGTAGATCCCCTCTGCACTCCTTCCAGCTTACTAGCATCTCTCCTTTAGCAGAGTGACCAAAACTGAACACAATATTCTAAATGCGGCCTCACAAGCGTCTTTTATAACTACAATATAACATCCCAACTTCTATACGCAGTGCCCTGACTGATGAAGGCCAGCATGCCAAAAGCCTTCTTCACTATCCTGTCTACCTGTGACGCCACTTTCAGGGAACCATGAACTTGTACTCCTAGGTCCCTCTATTCTGCAATACCCCCCAGGGCCCTACTGTTCACTGTGAACATACTATGCAGTTTGAACATGTCCAATGTATGATTAATTTAATCAGATCTGGATTACATCAAGTAGTATCAAGCCACCATGACATTTGCCCTAGTTGTCATCTATTCCAGGATCATTACTGAGAATAATAACGACCCTGACTGTATCCCTTCACCATATTAAATCAAACCATCTCCTCCCAATTCTGTTCAGATTGACCTCGGACAGTTTTCTTTCAATATCATTTAAGATTGAGACCATCTGCCTCCATTACTTCTCTCATTTCATATAAGATTCCAAGTTAAACCTACCTTAAGCTTACCCCGTCCCATATATAAATCAACAAAATTCACCTCGTGCCCCTCCATGCTCATTGAGACTCACCACATGATCACTGTGAGACATTAAACTGCTGACTGCCAACTTCCTTACTGGACCCTACATAGACTGATCCAGTAAATCATTTTCATCTGCTCAAATACTGTCCCCACTTGCTTCCAAAACATCCGTCATCACCCTTCTCAAAAATCACCTCAAACTTCTGTCTTAGTAAATTTACCATACTACCTTCATCTTTCTTTCTTCAAAGTTCATTACAGTGTTATTGCCTTTCAATTTCATGTCCATTTTTATTCTGACTTTCCACATTTGAATTCATCCAACTAGGTTTTCATTTCTTTTCTATTGCTGAACTAGCCTTAATCAAATTAGAAAAAAAAGCTTCATCTTTGACTTTGCATTCTTTGACATATTTGGCAAAACCTCCATCCTTGTACTCTTTTGTTCTGTTGTCCAGACCAGTGGAATTGCCCTATTTCTGGCACATCGCTGCTTCCAATGTCCCCTCTTCTAATGTTGACATTTGATGGCATAGCCAGTGGTTATAGGGTCCACCTTCACCTGTAAGCTCCTAATACTGTCTCTCAACTGATCCAGTACTACTGCTTTGCCATTATGGCTGGTTTAATATTCAGTCTTTGATTTGCGATTTCAACAAAAAAAAATTGCATCTGTGTGGTTAAAAACAGAACATGCTTAAAATACTCAACAGATCAGATAGCCTCTGTGAAAAGAGAAACTGTTAACCATTCATGGGAAACTTTGAAATGGTCACTTTCAGTCCTTGTAAACAATTCCATTTTATTGAAAAGTTAGTGTTTTAGGTCATGCCTTTCAGTATGCAGCCTTAAGTCTTCCTTGGCCCCAAGCTTCTCTTCCAAACTCATATCATCTGAACCACAAAGAAAACTTCCACCTCCTTTACATTGCACGTCTTGCTGCACATTTTTGTCCTACACCATACACTGCCACCACCACAAGCTACATCACATGCCCATGCTCTTGTAGCTAATCTGACACTGTATCCTTCATGGCTTTGTCACCATGCTCTTCATACTGGCTCAGTATTTAAAGCATGGTGTAACCTGTGGATGGTACAGTTTGGATATTAACCTCATTTTTGACTAACTGGCTCAGTTTTTCTCCACCATTATGAAGTAGAGCCAATTACTTGTCATTTCAAGTCAGTTTTGCACTTAACATGTACAGTTGTGCTTCACCAGTTAGACTTTTTAATTATAAGCACTTGATTCTTTGTATTTTTGAATGCAAGGAAGTTTAAACTTGGTCTGAATAGCAGAAGGCCACAATTGTAAAAGGGCTGTGGTAAAATAGTAAAAGTGATAAAATGACTTTCTGTCTGATGCATGGATATTGACCAGATTGACATGACATTGGAGGCCACTGTGGAAATGCACTCTAACAAGGAGTCGATGTTTCCAGGAGCAAGAACTGGAGAAAAAAAAAATTACAGGGCTAACTTGGTAAGATTTTCAAAATTGGTATGTTCATTGCATAACATCACCTAGAATTCCTCTGGCCAATATTTAACCCTTAATCAATAATACTAAAACAGATTACTTGGTCATATATAGCATTGAAATCCCTGGGAGCTTGCTATCTGCAAATTTACTGGCATGTTTTCTATAATAGAACAAAGAGTGCACTTCTAAAATATTTCACCAGCTGTTGAGCAATTTGGGAAGTAATGGAATCATGAAATGCACTATTGACATGTCTTTCTGCTTTTTATATTTGGTATTCTTCTGTAATAGGGTTAAGAGACTATTTGATTTACAAGAGAACTAGGCTCCGCTGTATCCAAAACCTGATGGCAGTGTAAGCACCCTATAGCAAAAGATATCGAAGAGCAATTGGGAGTAAGACGCCTGGCACAACCATTTGAGGCCAGAAATTGAACCTGCTGCTTTCATCTTTAGAAGTCTTTCTGGAATAGTTGATAAAGACTTTGGCCATCTCTCTAACCCTCTCACAAAGACTTAGATTTTTGCTTTCCCTCTATCATGTGTTACATTGTATTTTCCTACTTTAAAGATTCTGTAAAAAGGTAAAATAGCATTACTCTAATATTTTTAGATTGTATTTTTAAGTAGTATAGTATAGTAGTTTTCTGAACAAGCTGTGACTCTCTGCCCCACTGTTACATAAGCATTGTTCTGGAAATCACTGCACTGCAGTTATTGACCTCAATGACTAATCGTTTTTGCTTTTTGTACTGCTGAATCCTGTAACTTTGGGATGCAATAAGCATCTGTTGTCTAAATCCCAGAGAAAACTCACATCAGCAATATGTTTCTTGCCAATGAAGGCAGTAAACGCAGGGTGAACTCAATCAGCCTTTTGTTTTCTAAAGGTATGCATTGATTTCTATAGGCTTTCTTTCCATTCTGAAATCCATGATACAAAATGCTGTTGACTAAAATGAAATGTATATGGTTTTTCCCACTAGATTTAAATGAGTATGCTTGCTTTGAGATTTTTGACTTCATCTGAAAATCTGAAAACATTCCCCTTAAGTGGCATTGTAGAATCTGGATGTGAGTATCTCAGGATGCTGAAAGACTTCAGGGGAATATAAACAAGTGAATGGGTAAGGAAATGACCAATGGAAAAATGTGGGGATATTCACTTTGTTAGAAAAAGTGGAAAGGTGGTAATTTTGTTTTAAATAGTGAGAGATTGAGAAATCTTGTTATTAAGAGGGATCTAGATATAAGTGAATCACTGGAAATTAACGTGCAGGTACAGTGAGTAGTTAGGAAGGCAAATAGCCTTAATTTCAAGAGGATTTGAGTACCTAAAGAATTCTTGTTTCAATTATATAGGTGAGACTGCATCATGAATTTGTGTACAGATTGGTTCTCCCTGTATATAGAACGATATGAGAGAGAATGCAGCAAAGATTCACCAGATTGTTTCCTGGGATGGAGGGTTTATTGTACGAGTCATATGAAGTAAAGTAGCGGATACTGTCATGAGTTTAGAAGAATGAGAGGTGATTTCACTGAAACAAACAAACTTCTGATGGTGTTAGCTATAGTGTGGTGTCTAGAACCAGGCACCATAATTTTAAAATAAGGGTTGGCCATTCAGGACTGAGAAGACATTTTTTCATTCAGAGGGTAGTGAATTTTTGGAATTCTTTCCACAAGAGGGCTGTGGAAGCTTATTCACCAAGTCTTTGAGGCAAGGATCAATAGATTTTTAGATATTAGGGGAATTGATGGCTATAGGGGTTGCCACAGGAAAGCACTGTCAAGGTAGGAGAATGCCAGCCTCCGAGATAACATTGTGGAAAGCTCTATTGCAAAAGCCCACTCTTCCCTCTGTAATCAAATCACTTTGAAAGCTTTAGAAAAACCTCAAAGCATCTCGGTCTATTAGCAACCTTTTTCCAGCTACTAAAGCTAAAAGTGCCACACAACAATTGAAAGAATGACTCTCCGCCAGTCTCATGACATCTCCCTTGTATGTCAGCATTGTTGCATGGCAAACAAATTCAGCCAAGTTTCAGGTCATAGCAGATTATTGATGTGCCTGCGTGCCTAAGTTACAACAGTAATTAGAGAAGCAACAGATGGGATGGCTCTTTTAGCTCTTGAATCATCCATATGAACACAGTCATTGATTGCTATGTGTAACAGTACCATCTTGAAAGGTAGTATCAGTTAGGGTACATTTCCTGCTATTCACTGATTTGTGCTTTATGCACTGCTGATGGAAACATCTTCTGTAACTGATGTATTTCAGAGGAAGCCTCTAATATTGCCAATATTCAGACACTATTAACTCAATTTATTAGCAATATTGAGCCACCTGTAATAGCCTCCTTTGGGAATTGGAATTTTCACATGTATTCATTGACAAATCAGGATCTGACCATCAGTCTGTAAATATGAATTCAAGAATTCCAGTGGTTGTGAATACAGCCCACCTGCTATACAGTTGCTCCACTTGTTTTCCTTTCCCTCTTTCAACACAAAAGAACCCAAAATATTGGCAGTGAAGAAGTTTTTTTTAAAAAAATGAAATTATTTTGCTAGAATATATTTGCCTGGAACATCAATATCTCTTTATTGAGTCACTGCTAATGAATATGTGTGTATAGTCTACCTAGGCATAGAGGCAACACTTTCACCTTTAAATCAAAAGACTTCATTCCAAATACTTAAGCACAGAAATCTAAGCTGCAAGAAATACTGCACTGCAAAAGGTGTCATCTTTTTATTTGTATAAGATATGAAATAAATGTCATCAGCCCATTCAAGTGGGCCCGAATGAAGTGTTGGACAATATTTATCCCTTGACCAATATTACTGAGAGTATCTGGATATTGCCTGCTTGCTGTTTGTGGGATATTGCTGTAATTTTTCTGCATTAGTGGTTAATTATGCTTCAAAAATATTTTTACTGGCTTTAAAGCACTTCAGGATGTTCTGAGGTTGTGCAACTTAATTTGTTACTATTTTATAAAGTGGCTTATGGAGCATTCTTATTTTAAGTTGAAGGTATTTGCAGTAATATTTTGATGTACAATTTACATTAATGTTATTGGAAATAATGTGGGAGATTAATTTGTACACACCCACAGCTGGAAAAATGACTTTTTGTGAATGTTTGGTTCTGATTTTAAAAGTGTAATTCCTGAGTTTTTGAATCTTTGGCGTGGTGATCCTCTTTGTGGTATGCAACAATGTAGTAAAGGGCTTTGGAAATGCTAATCACTTATTAACTTAATATATTAACTTGCTGATTAAGCATTTAGATTTTGTCTGGCTATGGCTTGATGTTTCCTTGTATGAAGAATAAGTACCCTGTAAATTGCTTTTTAACAATGATCCATTATCTTTCAGGTTCTGTGGAGAATGTTTGCAACCCTGCCTACAAGTTGTGTCACCTCTGTGCCCACTTTGCCGTATGCCCTTTGACCCAAAAAAGGTGGAAAAGGCCTCTAATGTGGAGAAACAGCTTTCTTCGTATAAGGCTCCCTGTCGGGGATGCAATAAAAAGGTGTGCTAAAAGCATTTACTTCCTCAAAATTCATTGTTTAAAAGAAATTTGATTTGTAAAATGAATTGTTCATTCATATTTGGTCAGTGCAGTTTACAGTCCTAAAATAGTTTATTATTTTCTTGTGTAACACAGCATGTAACTCAAATCTACTTATGGTTTTAGGAATTGTCCATTGTTTATGCCATTTTTTAAGCAATGCATTGAAATGACAATATACTTTTTAATAGAGGAAATTTTGAGGATAGGTAAAATGTTCAATCTCTAGATCTGTAGTCTCACACAATTAGTGGAATAAATGCTATCTACACGAGTCTGATTCTGCATATTATTGAAAGATTTGGTGGCTGAATGCATTTTACATTTTGTGAAGATCTTATTATTAGAATTTTATCCATAATTAGATGATTAGTTCAATTATTACTTTATTATTTTTAGATACTTGTAAAAATTACAATGTTTGCAGCTTGGGTCTTGGTCTGCATGGAAAGGAAAGAAAAAGACTTGCATTTATATAGCTTTCACAGCTCAAATTACTGAGAGATAAATATAGGCTAGCATACCATGTTCCATAACCCTGCCTGCTTTGCAATAATGTCATGCATCTCAGAGCAGTTCTGGTGTTGGTTCAAAATCTCATCTGAAAAACAGGACCTCTGACAATGCAGCACTCCCTTATTTTGCATTTAAGTGAGAATCCAGATTTTTTGTGACTTTCTGGAGTGCATCTTAAACCTATAGACTTCTGACAGAGGCGATCCTCTGAACCACAGTGGGGGAGGGGGAGTTGGGGTGGAGATAAAAAAGAGGTTGGGAATTTAAAAGAGTGGAGAGCCACATTAATCTGGATACACGTGGTGGAAAACATAATCAGGTTGGGTGACTTCAATACAGACAAGGTTCTTGTCTTCACTGCTTCTAGTTCATAAGACAGTCTGCCTTGGATTTGTGCCATCTGCTGATCAACGATCTGTACATAACATCTTAATTATGAATGTCTTTTGCTGTGGATGTGAAAGTTACCATGGCTTGAAGCTTTCAGATTACCACAACTTTCTCTGCCACTCGTGAGACATCTGTCTCATCTGGCAGCCAGAGGTGTGCACATGGGTCATTTGTTTGCAATGTCAATACATAATTTTTCCTAAAATAAAAAGGAGCAATCAGTTGATTGGGATGCAAAGTCTTCATCAAATAGCAAAGAATCACACTTAATTGCTAGATCAGTCTCATGGTTTTCACAGAAAGGTGTAATTTTAAATCATACCTGACTCTAGAAATTTTAACATGTGCACCAGACAGTTATCTACAAAGCAAACGTAATGCCTTCATCATGTAATGTTTCACAATGTATGTATTCTTCTAAATGGTTGGTGGGAATGTGGAAAGTGAAGAGAACAGGGTGCCATTGTACCTAATCTTCTATGTCAACTGCTACTAGCACCACTGGAAGAGCCTCAGAACAGTCGACGGTACCTCTGTTTTTCTACCTTGTGTATTTTTTACCTTTAGCTAAGGAGTCAACCACAATTCAATTGGTAGTTGTCTTGTTTCTGTGCTAACAGGTTATGGACTCGCGTTCCATTCCAGAGACTTGGCTCACATGTTGGTGTAGTACAGCAGGAATGCTGCGCTGTTGGGGGTCTTGTCTTCTAAATGAGAGAGTAAACAAAAGACCCATCTACCCTCTTGTATTGACAAGGAAAAAAAAATCCCATAGTATTATTTGGAAGAAGAGCCAGATTGCTGTTATGGCCAACATTTATCTTGCAATCAGCTTTTTTTGTAAAAAAAAAGTCCTGCAATCATCATATTTTTATATGTAGGAGCTTTTTGTGTACAGATTAGCTGCTGGATTTCTTCCACTACAACAGTGACTGCACTTCAGAAAAACCTAACTACAAAGCACTTTGAGATGACCTTTTCAAATTTATTGGCAGTTCTTCTTTGATGTTTAAATGATTTTAGAGTAAGCTTAAAATATATATTTTGATCTGGAATTTTGTACCAATAATCAACAAGTTTTTACAGTCTATTTATTTGTAGAATGTTCAAGTTCCCACTATACGTGGAACGTTTTCACTGCATGTGAATAACTGGATTAGGCATTCAGTTTCCCTACAGCTGATTCCAAACAAATAATGGGAAACAATTTTTTGTTTTTTTTAAAGTATTTTTGCCATAGCTGCTGGTGAATTAAATTGCTCCAGTGTTGCTTTCAAGAAAACAGCTGTTCTTTTTATATTTGCACCTTGTAGAGTTAGTGTGGAATATCAGGAAAAATTATAAAAACTTATGTTTTGAATGGTTTTTTTAATTATATCCTTATCTAATCCATTGGCATCACATTATTTGCAACTTTCTCCATATCCTGTTTCTTATTTTGCATTAATCATGTTTTTCAGCTTTTCAATTATGTAAGCTTGACATGGTATATTTATAGACCTGAAAAAGACATTTTCAATTTCTTGTACAATTTATTTGCCTCGTCTAGTAAGCAATAGCCAAATAGCCCAAAAAGGCTCAGATGTGCTCAGAAAAATTAATTTGACATTGGAACAAGCTGAGATATGCATCTTCCACTGTCTCAAAGTTCAGTGATCTTTCTCCTTATTTTTCAGGTATAGAAACTGGTGGGGAAAATGTTAATTTGTGTGTGATTTTTTTTTTGTTAATATAATTTTGTAAGAACTAATCTTTGGCTGCTAGTAATAATGCACTGTGCCCTGTTAGGGAGGAATGAGCCATATCGACATTCATGGTGTTCAGAAAACATTGAATTTTAATTAAGGGATAGATTTCATGACCAAGATCCTGTAACAGTGATCGCTTAACTTCATTAATTGAGCAACAGATTTCCAACAAAAGTACAATTTCTACAAGATTTTTAATAAAAAATTAAAACAAGAACAGTTGTGCTTTGCCTGGCATTAATGTGAAAGAAATATGCAATTTTTGGCTGATGTAAGCAATCTATGTATTATTGCACTAGGTGACTCTGGTGAAGATGCGGACTCATATCTCTTCCTGCAGTAAAGTTCAAGAGCAGATGGACAACTGTCCAAAGTTTGTACCTGTTGTTCCTACTACACAGCCCATTCCCAGGTAAGAAATCTGTGCTGCTAATTGCAATATTGCCTCTTCTAAAGAGGTTAATGGAGATAACCTATTGTTACAGCTTCCAAGCAGTCACAAAATTCCTAATCAATTTCAAAGCATTTCAACTACCAAAGTGACTATTGTCACTTGCAGAGTATGGTAGCATCCATTCTGAGTACTTGGAGAAGGACTTAACTGTAAAGTATAAATCATTCTCATGCACAGTTCACTTCTTAGATAAGTACTTAGTTAAATAGTCAAATTTTTGAACTTCTGAAAAAAAATTGCCAAATACTTAAAGCCATACCTACTTCTTATTCAAAATATTCTTAAAATGCTTGTGACTGTCATCATAGATTTTCCATGAGTTTGAACTTATTTACAAGATAGTTAACATAGTGAAATGTCCCATGGTTTCTCTCTTACCTGACAATCTTAGCACTAACCATTGATTGGAGAACCTTTAGAAAAATAAGTGAAAACAAATTCAGAAGGAAATTTTGATTAGTGTATAAGATGGGCAAATACTATCAAAGTAAAGAAACATGGGGAGAGCTTCCCAATGCAAGGATGGAATTTGACAAAAGTGGAACTGAGAATGTGGAAATTGCTTAATAAGTCAACAGGAAGGGCAGAACATGTGCACATGCAGTGTGTTGGCAGTTGGAAGAAGTGAAGAAGTGCAGAATTGCAAAGGGGCTTTTAAACGAGGATGAGGATTTTGAATCTTGTGTGTGGAGATGCAGACGCAGTGGAGTTGGTACATAAAAAAGCAATAAAAAAGTGGAATTTTTGCAAAATGGGATGATGATAAAGATGTGTGCAAGTTCCAATTTATGAAAGTGGAAATATAGATGCCAGAGCAGTGTGAGCATTGTGATTAATCAATTTTGGAGTGACTGAATCATAAAATTGTGGCATGGAGGGAGTTATTCAGTCAAATCCCGTTTGCCAGCTATTGGTCTCTAGCATGCCTATCTAGATATCTTCTGAAATGCAATAATACCCTGCCACCCTTTCTCAGGCAGTAATTTCCTGACCTTTTCTTGACAACACCCCCTCTCCCCTACCCTACCCTTGACTGCCTGGGTAAAAAAAATTCTTCTCGCTAACTCTCTTTGTTCTCCCTGGTTATTGACCTCTGCTGCAGAATGAATATTATGTTCAATAATATGGTAATTTTGGAATCTGTGAAGTCAGACATACTTGAAACCAATAATCCTGCTATTCCTCATTAGAAATCGTCTTCATTTTCTCCTCTATATCTGACCCTCTTTTCCTGATTACAACGTAGGAAGGACTTCATGGCCTGCTACAACCCAGAAACAATAATTATCCTTGACCTTGTAAAGATGATGGGCACATCAATAAATGTACATTCGCCAATTACTAATGCATACTTGTTCTACTTCAGTAATATTCCAAACCGTTCCACATTCGTCTGCCCATACTGTGGAGCACGAAACCTTGACCAACAGGAACTAGTTAAACACTGCATGGAAAATCATCGCAGTGATCCCAACAAAGTGGTGAGTGTCCAGTTTCTCATTACTATTCTAACCAGGATAACTGAAATGAGATTTTTTAGTAGATGTATGCGGAAAAAAAATGTGTAGATCATGTCATTTTATTTTTCCAGAAGTTTCAAAGTTTGTCAACATTTACTATTGCAAATTAGTTAGTTAATATTTCTGGTCATCGTTGCTGCCAGTTGTTATGATTAATTAGCACTGACATGTAGATGATTTTGTGAAACAAATTTCTTTATAATCTTAGCTGGAAAACCCTCTTTTATGCATCAAAGTGTATATTCATGGCTATTGGTGATGGTATAGAAACATAGAAAACCTACAGCACAATTCAGGCCCTTCGGCCCACATAGCTGTGCCGAACATGTCCCTACCTTAGAAATTACTAGGCTTACCTATAGCCCTCTATTTTTCTCAGCTCCATGTACTTATCCAAAAGTCTCTTAAAAGACCCTATCGTATCCACCTCCACCACCGTTGCCGGTAGACCATTCCATGCATTCACCACTCTCTGAGTAAAAAAAACTTACCCCTGACACCTCCTCTATACCTACTCCCCAGCACCTTAAACCTATGTACTCTTGTGGCAACCATTTCAGCCCTGGGGAAAAGCCTCTATCTTGTATACCTCTATCAGGTCCCCCCTCATCCTCCAAGGAGAAAAGGCCAAGTTCCCACAACCTGCTTTCATAAGGCATGCTCTGCAATCCAGGCAGCATCCTTGTAAATCTCCTCTGCACCCTTTCTATTGGCTTCCACATCCTTTCTGTAGTGAGGTATGTTATCTCAAAATCTTCTGAACATTTCCTCATAATTGTATGCCTTTGCCAAAACAGAAATGAAGAATTGCAGCACATTTGCTGGTTATAGTGAAAGGTTATCCAAAATTGTTACTTGAATATGGCATTGTTTATTTGAATAAAACTCTTATTTGTAAATAAATTCAGTTCCAGATTTGGAGAGGTGGTGAGAGGGGAGAAGATGCATTTGTGTGTCCTGTTATTGGAATCAGAGAAAAGAGGTTAAGACAATACTCGTAATGCATCCAGTGCTGATATGCTTTAGGAATGTTACTAGCATTGGCATTGATGAACAAATGGACAACTCATTAAGAAATAACAAGAGAAATGAACTGCTCATTATTTTGTCATCGACTGCTTTGATTTTGTTTTACTTCCTACCTGTGTAGGTATGTCCAATTTGTGTGGCAATGCCGTGGGGAGATCCAAGCTACAAGAGTGCCAATTTTCTCCAGCACTTGCTTCACAGGCACAAGTTCTCCTATGATACATTTGTGGTAAGCAAAAGTTCATTATCCTAGTGAAAAGAGTAATTAGAAAATGGCAGTAGCTCAGTTTAGAAATGCATTGTCAAGTATGTCAATTTCTTGAATCATAAAGGTCAGGATGCCCTCTAAAGTCTGACAGTTGCTCACTGTTCGGTTACATGATCTGTATCTGAAAGGCAATTAGGATTGGGAAGGTTAGCTGTCCTACTCTGGACTAATAATCAGTGACCCCTGAAAAATGCATATGCATTTGGATGTCAGGTGAGGGCAGGGTTGGATTCAGCCATGGTTTCCCACTCCATCCTGAACACCCCTGTGCATGATCATTTGGGTTAAGTGCTAAAGGGCAGCTAGAAAAAGGGGAAGGCTATATGGTTGTTAAATTAACATTTCATAATTCACCTTGAATATGGGATTTGACAAACTGACTCTAAGGTTCTTGCTTTGGATTAAATCAGGTCGGTGCTGAAGAAGGTTTATGCAAAACAAGAATAATGATGGGGAAAAATGAGACAAAGGCCATTTGGAGAAAGGAGACAGGCCCAAAGACCTGACTTAGAAGATCCAGGAAGGCTATCAGATTTTAGCTACACAGTAGGATACAAGATAATATTTATTGGCTGCCAATTTAATTAAATGATTACCAGCTAATTACATCATTCCCATGGACTGCTTGTGAAATTGGCCTAAAGTTGGTCTTTAGCTACCCATCAGTTTTCAGCTTGATGTGCAAGTGTAGGACTAGGAAATACTTATTCAGCAAAGCTTACACCTCATGGTTTGGAATAATCTACATTTTTCATTTTTTACTTCTGAGGGATTGTATTTTCATTTAACAAATTATGCGTGCCCCCAAATAAATAAGACAAATATTCTAAGAGTATCATTAGTATAGCCATTTACTACATAAAACTAAACACAGTACTCCCATATGATTATTTAGGCTGGCTTTAAGATTTGTTATTGCCAAATAAATTTGTAAAAATGTGATACCCATTTTCAATATTTACCATTGAGATATTTCATAAATTAAACTGCTAACTACTAATTGAGAGAAAAGGAACACTTCTGCAGAACGCATTAATTAACTTTAGTTTATAAATAACTTTACAATTTTGTTCCATGTATAACGCAGACGGTGTCTTACCTTGGTGTAAAGAAGTGGAGTAGGGTGTTCTGTATCTTCTGCTGCTGCTGCTCCTCTCATACTCCCTTCCCCATCTCCCAACTTGCATATTTGCACAAGTTTTATGTGTCTAATTAACAGTGTGATTCTTTTGCTGATGTTGAGTGAGTACAGTCCTATATAAGTGCAGTCCTGTATTTGTTTTCTACCACTAGGTGTCAGAATGATCTGCATTTGTCATTTTCTTTTGCAGGATTACAGCATTGATGAAGACGCAGCATTACATGCAGCAATAGCACTGTCACTTACCGAGAAATGAAGCAGCTATCTGCACAGAGATCTAAGTGGACATCCTTTGTACAGGTTAACTTCTCTCTCCTGGGCAAAGGGTATCAATTTCCCAGTATTCTGAAGGGTACTGTCATCCTCTGCACAAGTCACCTTTTCTCATCTGAGCAAAAGTAATGTCCTCTCCCAGCATTCAGTAAGGTGCTGTCATCCTCTGCACAGGTCCCTTCTTTATGTGTACAGAGGAAATGTTGACTTCTTAGCATTCTGTAGGGTACCGTCATTTTCTGTATATCTGGGGAAATATCTTGCCCACTTGCAAGTATTCAGTAGGACACTCCCATGCTCAATACAAGTTAGCTTCTCACACTTGAGCACAGATCATGCTCACTTCCCAGCATTCTGTAGGGTTATTGTAGCTCAGCCAGTCACAACCTCTACTTTTTTTTAAAACATCACTCGTGTATGTCTGGATATATTGCGTATAAATTTATTCACATTTTTCTATATTGTTGGGGGAGGGAGTTAATGTAAAAGGGATGTTTGACTTAAAGTGTGTGTTTAATTTTTGGGTCACTTGTGGATTTTAAATTATGAAAGAATATTTTAAAACTGGTGCAGGTGGAATAGAAAATGAGAATTGAGTGAAGGAATCTTTCATGTGCCACATATCATTTATTTTTCTGCAAATCAGAGCTCGAATTTTAGTTGATTGCAAATTTAGTGAAAGCAGTATTGATTTTGCATGTGTATGACATAAATTTGTCTCTATTTAGCTATCTGCCATGGAAAACTTTTTCCCTCTTACATACTGAGCCTTCTAGCTGTTATCTCATTGAAAAGCTGGTAGACAATTATTGGTTGATGACACCATGTAGATGACACTGTGGTAGAGTCAATGTACATGATTTGCAAGGTACTACAGACCTGTTTATTTTTAAATGTTTATTTAATTCTGAGACGTAACTGTGTTACCTAATTCCCTTGACTGAAGGTATCAGTAATTTCCAAGATTTTAATGGTGGATGTTTGTCTAATCCTGACTCAAAAAGTGGAGTTTATGAATACTAATGAAGCTCTCAAGAATTGATATAAAACTAATGATTCAGGAACCTGCAGGATCTATTGGATAATTGAAATGTCTCTTCATTCATGATATTTATGGGATGCTTGCTCCTATTCACAGACCATTTCCCAATTCCAAGATAAATCAGTGCAGGAAATCCCTAGACTCTTTGAAATTACACATAGAAGGTACATACAGGATTAAATATGCTTGAGGTGCTCTTTTTAAAAAAAGAACAAAATACTTGTGCTGTTCAGCCCATGTATTTTGCACTCGTGCTTTTGCCCCATGGACTGAATAGCACCTGTGAATTTTATTTTTATGAACACCTCAAGCACATTTTGTGCTAACAATTGCTGAGAAAGACTGTATCTACTGGGTGCACAGCAGAGACATTCAACATGTCTGGGCACCTCTGACAACATTAACGATCTTAATCAGGTAGACCCAAATGTATGAAGAGACATGGAGCACAAGATTTTTACACGTTATGTTACTGAATTTTATCAAAAATCCCAAGTATGCCAGAAGTGTACTTCCAGAAATCTGTTCCCATTCCTCTTTGTGTATGATATCAATGTGCACAGAGACCACTGAACACAGCAGCAAAGTATAAACAGTGCGTCATTTCTTATTACAGACAAAATTCCTTTGTGGAAATGAGCCTCATGAATAGCACAGGCCTTGCACTGTGAAACAGGTCTTAACTGGAAAGTTCAGACCTGTTTCAGCATTAATTAAGAGCATCAGAATCAGATTTATAATCACTGACGTATGACATGAAATTTGTTGTTTTGTGGCAGCAGTACAGTGCAAGACATAAAAATCTATAAATTACAAAAATAAGTAGTACAAGAATAAAAAGGAATAATGATCTGAGGGACTAGATCTTACCTGATCTGTTGCTGGGGAGTCAGAGGTACCCATCAGCTTCCATGTATGTCCTACTTAAAATGGTTTTCTTATCATTCACTCTCCCACATTTGATGCACTGGTGAGGTCCTTGGAACTCCCAAACAGCTGACTGGCTTGCTTGTCTAATTGACCCATTGCTTGTTCACCTGACCCCTGTCAGTCCACGTTCACCAGTCTATAAGTGACCACCAGATTGCCTGACTGCCAGACCCCACCATCACCACTGACCCCAGACCTATCTTCTCTCCCTTTCTTTACCACAACCCAATTCTGCTTCTATCCTTGTCCAAAACTCTCAACCTCCTACCCAGAGTTCAATTAATTTCCTCAGCTGCTTCTAGAGAGTTGGTGGAGAAAGGTTTTGGTGCACACAAAGTAGCCTGTTCTGTCACACGGAAGGCCTTGCACAAATCAGCATGTACATCACGGCAATACTGCTCTATTGTGCCTTTTCAGGTCCCATGCAATTTCTATTCCATAATATGTATCCACAATGTATTGTTTTTAGTGTCTTTTCACAGTAATTCCAATAAATTTCATTAAGATTTATAATCTGCATAATTCCTATCAAGCCAAGCAAATATCACCTTTTAAAATATTGGAAATTACTGTCCAAATATCGAAATTAGTTGAATTACTGGTTTGGGTCAAAACATTAAATAAATCCCTTTTTAAATAATCGTCTATTTTCCACAGGAAATTAAAACAAACTTGTTCTATCTAATTTTGTGTCGATGGGGCTAAGTGTCTTGTAACTGCATTCCTTGAGCAGAACAACAGGAGGGTGTAAAGGTCAGAAAACAAACACAAATTTAAATTGTATCTTATTAGCAGATGGTTCAGTTCTATTTTAATTCTCTTCACGAAGGAGGTTTGGCTGACTTGCTGTGTTTTTTCTTCCATTTGTGAGGTACATAGTCTTGTTGCTTAAAGAGTAAAAACTATATTCTGGACATCGGACTATAACTATCTAAATGCTATCAGCAAATTACCAAAGAATACAGTGTTGGCCAGTTAACATTAGTGAACCCAAAGCTCTGGTTTATGCTTAAAAGCTTGCAGGTATGTGGATGCATAAATGGGGATTATTGCAGCAGTGTGTGAATGTACACACTTTAAGCTCCAATGCAGAGTGTCAGCAGATGTGTTGCTGTTTTACCTGAGCAAAGTTTAGTTTCATGTATGTAGTTAAAGACAGACATAAAAACTATGGAGCGTAACATCAGAATGTGTATAAATTAGCTTGCAGACTAAATCTAATCAATTCTTGTTCTGTGGATTAGGACAGAATGATCCCTAACAGTCCAGGCTCTCCAGAGATGTTCTTCATATATTTAAATCAGAAGGATGGCTCCTCCAAAACTTAACCAGAGCTCACACTTTTCCAAAGGTCCCAGACATATTTTGTATGAATCTCCGGTAAGGGCAGCATTTACTGTCCATCCCAAAAGGTCAGGGTGTTGTTTTATGAGGCAGAACTTTGATGGAAGCTCAGAAGAGAAAACCTTCAGCTGCTGTTAGACCTTGAGCTTTTTGGGGCCAGAAGGATAGCTCTTGGGTAAAGCTGCCACTGTGAGTATGACATCCTTGTGGTTAACCAGCTCTCATCCTATTTCTGTCTTAGTCTCTAGCGACTAGTAGTAAAAGTCTCTCAGGAAATTATTGTTTACACCTGAGATTGATTGATTGGTTTTGGTTGTGTGCCCTTGTTCACATTGATAAACGTGTGTAATGTTGTGTGATAGGACATGGGTGAACTTCAGACGTTGCATCTTTATACTATTTGATAACATATTCTATTCTCATCTTATCATTCTTTGAGTTACTTCTGCAATATTCCGTGTGCTTTATTTTACAGATAGGGATACATCCACGTCAATTTGCATTTACTTTGTGCCACAAGTGGCTCATAATTCCTCTAAATTTTCCTTCCTCTTTGACTTGTTAAACCAGTGATGGAAATGAATAAAAAAAGCTTAATTGTCACAGTAAATGCCACATCTTCACCAGCTTTATTTGTAACATTGTGGATACGAATTCACTGGGCAATGAAGAATATTACCAGGATTTTTTTTTTGTTGTTACTCTTGTCATAATTTAATTCTTGTTGCCAAGGTTTACAGAAAGGTGTTATCCAGTCCAACCATTGTTGTGATCCCTACAAGTGCAGGTCTGGTGAAAGTTCTTGTTCATTTACATGATTACCACATCAGCTGTTGATTTTGTAGTGATTCATATGTGTGAAAACTTGAGTTGAAACTCCATCACCAGAAAAAGTTCATAGATTTTGGGTTCATTTTCAATAATCCTACACCACCACACCAACGTAAGTGACAAATTAAGCTTGCTTTGTAATGGGTTTTAAGTGTAAATTAATAATGCATTCCCTTTGATGCAAATGAAAAACAATGCTTTAACATAGCAAAATGGCCCACAATATTTCATACTATTCACACCCTGCTGCTATTTAACAATCAGTAATTTTTTTGAAGAGTAGGCTCAGTTGTTGGTCAGTGTAAAAAGAACAATGACGAATTCTCATTCTGGTCTTATAATCTGTAAATATAAAATATACTTATTAGATTCATGCCATGTGTGTTCAAGGAAGAGGAAGCTAGAAAATAATTATTGTGATTGCTAAAGATGGCTTAAGAAGATTGAGTTTACCACACAAACTCATCAGAGGAATATCTTGTTGGCTAATGACTGATTTAGCCAAGTTAACTTCATATATCCCTCTGACAGGTCATGAAGAGATTACTAGCTTATGAACAGTATTTAATATTTGTACAAACATTCCAGGTACAGCAGAGATGAATGGCCATATCATGGTCCTTTCTTTATTGAACTTTGTCTTGGATTTAAAAGCCCTGCATAATTAAATTTTTTTTGCTGTTTTGGCAAATGTTCTATTTTAATTAAACTCACTGTTAATAATACGTTTGAAGCCATCCTACACGAAAGGAAACTTTCTGGATGATCTTTGCATGATTGCCTAATATGTGAGTTTTTGTAAGCCAATATTTATTTTCATATAATATAATCCACAATTATTCCTTGGTGCTACACTTTACTGATTCCTGACTTATTTGAAAAAAAAAATTGCTATTGATGTTTTATGTTTGCTGTTTTGTTTTATTCATTTCATTTCAATTTCTCTCCAGTTCATAAACCTGCCTTTGCAGTTCTAACAACCTTGTTCTTTTTGCAGGCAATGCATATGCAAATATGCTGGTAGCCAACCTTGTGCTTATGTATTCCTATATTGTGCATGGAAAATCTTTTTCAAGGTCCAAATCTTGAACATGCATGGTAACAATTTTTGATCACTGTGAAGGCAGGAGATCTTTGCCGTGAAGTTAATGAGGATGGGAGATGGTTCTTAAATACATAACTCCCAATGGTTACTGAGAGCAGACATTTCTTGATTTCTGTTTTAAATGCAGTACAAAATGCTTATGGTGTGATTCGGGGAATCAGTTTATCATGGCTAGATTTGTTTCATTGTGCAGGTGGTGTTTTAAGGAAAACAGAACAAGTGAGGTTAAATGCAAATAAGATTAGCCGTGATTTAAATGAATGGCTGACATGCTTGGGGAAGTAGCTAATTTCCATTCCCATATTTTTGTTTCCAAACTAAAACTGTGATGCTTGAAATTTCAGATCTTGGATTTGCAGAGTACGGGCTAGTAAATCCTAACTGTATAACCAACTGATTAGAAAAATACAGTGTGGCAAGGAGACTTCACATAATGAAATTCGAGCTCTGAAAACATTTGTTTTATTGTATTACCATCTTCTTGCCTTTTACATTCTATAAATGTATAATGCCATCCTGAGCCATTCCTTATCATCCAATTCTGGGTGGTGAATCTTTTGTCTCCTTATTGTTTTGAAATAACATTATTCTTGTATGTTCAAGGGATAACACAAAAATCCAGTTAGATAAATGTGAGCCAGATAAATCATTATAGCAGGATTCTTCCACATAAAGAAGTGGCTGAACCAAAAAATTCGAAGCATGTGCTGAGTTAATATATATTTTAAAAGCAACCGACAGGGTAGTTATTGGGAAGAGCAACTAAACCCATATTTGAAAACCATTGAGAGCAATTTGCTATGATTTTAAATGCCTATGCTCCACTTTACCTCTAGTTGCAGTTAGAAATGAGTGAAAGGAAGCTAATCTTTGTCCTCATGACATTTGCAGTTAGTCACCTGAGGTCTATCATCTTCAGCTCATCAGAGATATCAGTAGTCTCAGCTGTGGATAGACTTGGTTTCAAGAAGCGTGGAATGAACATTCTAGTTGCAATAAATCTTGGAAAGGTTTTTCTGTACTGTTTTAGGACAGAACATTTTCTGAAGAAATTTTGTAGTGCTTAACAAGAAGGGAGAATTCAGCAATCTAGGTGATTATGAAATTTGCACTTGGATAGCAGGAACCAAAAATCCAGATAGCTGGCCAAGTTTCTAAGACTCAGACTCTTGAAAAATGTTGTATTTTGGTTTGCAGTGGAGTTACAGAAAGAAAAAAATGTAACCTTAAACTGTGACAGAAAACATTAATTCTGCTCCATTGTTTAATCCTCAACTAACAGAGCACAAGTGAAAACTTCCAGTTCATCATTTTTAAAAAAAAGTGATTTCTGATGTAACAGTGATATTAGAGTGTGAAAAAGATTTAATTAATGTGCGAGATCAGTGTTTGAAACTGTTCGGATCACCAGTAGAACTTGCTGGTGGCTTGGAGTTTGTATTTGCAAATATACAGGTATACAAGATAAGTTATATTTCTTCTATATCTTAAGTTATTAAAGTTAAATTTATATTTAATTTCTTTGGGCATTACTTTTTTGGCTTGCAGCACACTAGCAAAAATGAACATGGTTATTAGTTACCAATAAACTTTGCTAGCTGCTAATCTTTATCTTCAACACTGTAGATTGTATCTGAATAGGAATTGTAATGTTAAAAAGATTCTTCCCATTGTTTTGACTTTTCAATTAGACATGCAATTTTGAATTTTAAATTGGCTTCAATGATATTTTAAATTTACAATTTCTTGTTAATGTAAGCCAAGTTCCAATACATAAGCATGTAAAAATTGTTAAAAGTTATCCATCAGGGACTGGCCAATGATGATAATCAAGCTGTTGATTTCACTGAGGCAAGGCCACTGAGCTAGTTTTGGTGTGATTTCCTCACTTATCATTCCGGTTCAGTTATAATCCTCCTACTGCAGAGGCGTGAGATGCAGATTCCACATTCTTCCATCAAGCAGCAAAAAATGATTATAGAAATCTTATGCTAAACTGTAAAACAAACCTTGTCTAATTTTCTAATATTTTTAATGTACTACAGTGCACATTTTCAAACTAGTTTTTTAGGAATTGTTTGTTGCTGTGTGAAGTTAGTGTGTACATTTGGACAATTTGTAAATAAAATTTTGATTGTTCAGCAACCAGAACTCATTTGTTTCATAATTTTTCTTAATTATGTGATATTTTCACTATAACACATGTCATAGTTAAGCAAAGATTTTATTGCTGGAAAAATGGGATATTCTATCACTTATTAATTAGCATTTTTGCTTCCAGTAAAGGATCAAATCGAACCAAAATTATGGAATACCTGATTGCCATGATCCATTAGCAACAGCGTACATTTGTAAAACACATTATAGTAAAACATTCCAAGACCTTTCAAACTTTTTTTTAAAGTTAAATACTCAGCCACAGAGTGTTACAGTGGTGGTGCACACATGTTTTGTAAGGAGTGATTTTTGGGAATGTCTTCAGAGAGGAAAGTGATTTTTGAGGAGGTAAATCCAGAAGCAAGGACATGAACTGAAAACCAAGTCCATGACTGAGGGCTTGACGGCTAAAAGGCACCACTACCCACTGGGAGAGCACGTAATATAAGGAAATGCCAAGTGGTCAGATTGACAGAAGTGTCAATATTTGGATGTTAGGGCTGAAGGAGAATCCACGGAGTTAGGGAGGATTGATGCCAAGACAGAATTTGAAAACAAAGTTGGGAATTTTAAATTTCAGACTTCACTCACCACTTTTTATTGGTTCCTGTTGAGTGGAAGAATGATAAATGAATGCAACTTTAGGTAGTAAATGAAAACAGAAAATGCTGGAAGTTCTCACCAAGTCAGGCAGCATCTTTGGAGAAAGAAATGCGATTGACGTTTAGGGTCAGTGACTTTTCATCAGAACTAGCAGTGCTATGTTTTGGACAACCAAATCTGCAGGTAACAGAGGCATGTAACTTGTAGCATGGCACACAGGGAGGCCATTGAGCCTGTCAAGTTCTTGCTGGCTCTCAGCAGATCAGTCCCATTCCCTTTTCCCCTGCAGACCTGCAATTCTCTCTCATGTCCATCTACTCTCCTTTGTTTCATTTGCCATTTACCAAATCAAAGGGGTAATTTACAGCAGCTAATTAACCCACCAACGGGTATTTCTGATGTGGGAGGAAAGAGGAATAAATATGTTTCAACAGCAGATGAGAAGAGCCAGCTATTGTTGCAGAGCTAAATAAAAGTATTTTTGGTGATCTTGCAGTTAAGTGGTCAATGCTCAATACACAATCAAACACAAAAAGTATGCAAACTGTTTGTCTCAAACATTTTCCAGCCATGAGGGTTGGTGAATGGAAATGGAGTTTGTAGTGACAATTGAAGAACACCATTGTTATCTTCCCAGTATTTAGAGGATTTTTTTTGTTCATCCAGTATAAGATTTAGAACATAGAACATTACAGCACAGTACAGGCCCTTCGGCTCACAATGTTGTGCCGACATTTTATCCTGCTCTAATATCTATCTAACCCTTCCCTCCCACATAGTCCCCCATTTCTCTATCATTGATGTGTCTATCTAAGAGTCTCTTAAATGTCACTAATGTATCTTCCCGCACAACCTCTGCCGGCAGTGTGTTCCATGCACCCACCACTCTGTGTAATTAAAAAAAAAACTTGCCCCTGACATCCCCCTTATATCTTCCTCCAATCACCTTAAAATTATGCCCCCTTGTGTTAGCCATTGTCGCCCTGGGAAAAAGTCTCTGACTGTCCCCTCGATTTATGCCTCTTATCATCTCGTACACCTCTACCAAGTCACCTCTCATTCTCCTCCTCTCCAAAGAGAAAAGCCCTAGCTCACTCAACCTGTCCTCCTAAGGCATGCTCTCCAATCCAGGCAGCATCTTGGTAAATCTCTGCACCCTCTCTAAAGCTTCCACATCCTTCCTATAATGAGGTGACCAGAACTGAACACAATACTTCAAGTGTGGTCCAACCAGAGTTCTGTAGAGCTGCAACATTACCTCGCGGCTCTTGAACTCAGTACCCCGACTAATGAAGGCCAACACACCATACACCTTCTTAACAACCCTATCGACCTGCGTGACAACCTTGCGGGATCTATGGACGTGGACCCCAAGATCCCTCTGTTCCTCCACACTGCTAAGAGTCCTGCCGTTAACCTTGTATTCTGCCTTCAAATTTGATGATCTGAAGTGTATCACTTCACATTTTTCTGGGTTGAACTCCATCTGCCATTCTCAGCTCTGCATTCTATCAATATCCTGTTGTCATCTACAGCAACCTTCTACACTATCCACAACCTTTGTATCATCAGCAAACTTAGTTATCCACCCTTCCACATCCTCATCCAAATCATTTATAAAAATCACAAAGAGCAGGGATCACAGAACAGATCCCTGTGGAACACCACTGGTCACCGACCTCCAGGCAGAATACGCTCCATCTACCAGCACCCTCTGTCTTTGGGTGAGCCAATTCTGAATCCTCACAGCCAAGTTTCCCATGCCTCCTGACTTTCTGAATGAGCCTTCCATGAGGAACCTTATCAAACGCCTTACTAAAATCCATGTACACCACATCCACTGCTCTACCTTCATCAATGTGCTTTGTCACATCCTCAAGGAATTCAGTCAGGCTTGTTAGGCACGACCTTCCCCTCACAAAGCCATACCAATTGTCCCTAATCAGCCTACGCTTCTCCAAATGCCCATAAATTCTGTCTCTAAGAATCTTCTCCAGTAATTTGCTCACCACTGAAGTAAGACTCATTGGTCTGTAATTCCCAGGGTTGTCCCTACTGCCTTTCTTAAACAAAGGAACAACATTTGCCACCCTCCAATCATCTGGCACTACTCCTGTGGCCAGTAAGGATGCAAAGATCTTCGCCAAAGGCGCAGCAATCTCTTCCCTCGCTTCCCATAATAACCTTGGATATATCCTGTCTGGCCCCGGTGACTTAGCTATCCTAATGTTTTTCAAAAGTTCCAGCACATCCTCTTTCTTCACGTCAACATGCCCTAGCGTATCAGCCTGTCGTACGCCATCCTCACAAACATCAGGGTCTCTCTCACTGGTGAATACTGAAGCAAAGTGTTCATTAAGGACCTCCCCTACCTCTTCTGACTCCAGGCACATGTTTCCCCCTTTATCCCTGATCAGTCCTATCCTCACTCTAGGCATGCTCCTATACATGTAGGACGCCTTGGGGTTTTCCTTGATCCTACTTGCCAAGGACTTCTAGCTCTCCTAAGTCCATTCTTAAGCTCCCTCCTGGCTACCTTGTTACTCTCCAGAGCCCTGCCTGATCCATGCTTTCTAAATCTCAGGTAAGCTTCTTTCTTCCTCTTGACAACATATTCTACATCTCTTGTCAACCACAGTTCCTTCACTCTACCATCCTTACCCTGCCTCAATGGGACAAACCTATCCAGAACCCCATGCAAGTACTCATTAAACAACCTCCACATTTCTGCTGTGCACTTCCCCAAGAACATTTGTTCCCAATTTACGCTCCCAAGTTCCTGCCTAATAGCATCATAATTCCCCCTCTCCCAGTTAAATACGTTCCCATATCATCTGCTCCTATCCCTCTCCAAGGCTATGGTAAAGGCTATTTCAATCAAGAAAATTTATAGGCCATAGAGGCATTGAGAGATCATGAGGTAACCTTACTGCTGAGGTGTAAATCCTGACCTTTTGAGCAGCCTTCATTGAAGGGCTGCATGATGATGGGAAAAGGGAGGGCTTCAGAGATAATGGTGTAGGAAAAAGAAACATTGCATGATTGCTTTTTAAGTGGGTGTGGGGTTTAACAGCAGGATGTGTGTTTTGGTCATGAGCTTTAGCTGTTTAGAGGAAAATTCCTGACATTTGAATGTACCTTTAAAGCACAATTATAATTATCTACAGTAATACTTCGAAACAAAATCCAAGCCCAAAGCAAAAGATGTGAATTTAAAATTTCTAAGACCACATCTCTTGAACATGATGGAATGTAGACCAAAGTAACAATTCCCTTGAAAACCTGTATTTGGAACAAAATCATTCAGAGACAAATGGAAACAACCAATCGAGACAAAGTTCTGGCCACAATTGTCATGGGTGGAAAAAGGAGGTATGATAAACTACCTTGGTATTGCCTCCAAGGTGCTGCCAGAGTTTGGTGACTCTTTGCAAGCTGCTCTCAGCAGATCCACTCATTACATTTATTATTAATTGTTCTACTCTTTTAAATCTCAATCCTAAAACTAAGAATTACTAATGATGTTCTCTACACTTCATTCTGTTTTCCTTTATACTACCTCAATGTACTTATGTATAGATTGATCTGTCTGAATGGCATGCAGGCAAAAGCTTTTCACTGTATTTTGGTACATGTGACAATAATAAACCAAAGCCAATATTAAATCATGAGGGTTATAAAATGTTTAGTCAGGAGATGAGATGCTGTTCCCTGAGCTTGCTATTCAAACTAAAATACTCAAATGAAATACAGGTATGGATATTATTGAAAATATAATTAACCACATTAAAATAAATTATTAAATACTGAATATTTTTATACCTGCAATGCATGTGCAATGTGAAGTACTTCGCTTGTTCCAGTCCGTTAAGGCACGGTCCAATTTCCATTCCCCAGGCTCGAGTTCTGAGATCCACCTGTTCTGCTGGAAGGATGATTGACAGGTATTAGCTCCTCCCCGCACGAAGGGCTTTTTCTCTAATTGGCTCGGCGGGAGGTCTATGTTAATAAGGTCTGACCTCTTGCACCTGACGTTCAGATAGTTTCCACAAGTAAGGAATGTGAGGGGCGGACTTACTGCACTTGTACTAAACGGGTTATCCCTGTCATTTTTATTTATCCCGTCTTGAGATCTCAGCTAGTGGGATTTCGGCTTTGAGAGCACATTTTAGGCTGAATGATTTCAGCAGGAGGGCAATAAACAGTCATGCCCCGTTCTTTCCTGATCAAGAAGCACTGCAGCACCAAGAAACCCAACTACAGTAAACTGGAGGTCCAGAATGGTAATAGTAAAATTGTGAATCTTTTTAAAAACTGTTACTTTTAGCTATGCAAATAAACTCAATTTCTTTGTCTTTTTTAAAATTTAGTTTCGAGCATAACGTTTAGCATCTGCTTGTTTGCTTCTGTTGAAAAAATGTTTCAATTTATTTTGTAAAATTCTTTGAAAATACAATTGCAATTTGATATTTATGTATCAACAAGGCGAGACCGCGAATTATTTGCGCGCTTTCTCTGTCTCAATTGAAAATTCTGCGAAGTAGAATTATTCAGTAAATAGAGTTTGTAGAGCGCGGCTGGTAAGATAAAGAGAGACCCAGCAGGTGCATAGCCTTACATGAGAGTTCTCATTCTTATTCACAGGCTCGCTCTCCAGCTCAGCCTGTATTTGTCTTAAGTAAGCAACAAGCATGTTTGGGCTGTTTCTTAAGTATTCTGTTGCCGCCCCCACTAAAACAAAATCACATTAGTGTAAAGCGAACTTCTTTCTTTAGAAGTCCCTTGTGTAATTTATTTTTAGATGCTTGCTTCGTGTTCCACATCAGACTTCCCCTTTGACTTGTCGGGACCACTGAGAGGTGTATTGATCTCTTACAGTGAGTTAAGTGAATCATTTCCTGTAGAATTTTGCTAATTGACTAGGGTTTCACCTCGCAAATGGGAAGACCTAAGTAGCCTGATTTTTTCCACATTGGAGTAGCTTGATTGCAAGGGCAAGGCGTGGTGAATGATAAAGGGAGTTGGCTGCATATTACAAATATGTACATTATGCAGGAAAATAATGAGGGGCAGACAGATCCATTCCTTTTGTAAAGATATTCGGGATCAGCCAGGCACCATTTGATTTGATCTTTTAATGGCCATCTATTTCCTTTTGTGAAAAGTAGAACTGTTCATTTAGCATAATGAAATGTACATCTTTGCGTCTGTATTCTCTAATTTTACCTCTTAAAGATAATTCTTACTATCATTTGTTTAAAAATATTTCTTTGCTGGGACTAGAGAAATCCTATTAATTTTCTGAAATGTAAACTTTTTTAAATACAACGTTTAGCTGGAATAGTCCTTGTTCTCGTTGTTAGTTATGGATAGGGCAATCCTTTACATGCTTCACCAATCAGCATTTCTATCAACTTGCATGATTTGAGATTTTGCTTTCTTTTCAGCCACAGTTATTTCACCATATTTATATGAGGGTTTGACATTTCCCCTGATGCCACAACCTGAAGTGCTCACTCCCATCATTTGTGACTCGCCAAGGCTGTGGGACAGGGCTCCTATCAGTCTCCGAATGTGTCTGCCCCCACCCCTGGATGCTGAGATTGGAACAGAAACGCCCTTCAGTAGCCAACCAAGCCTGGAGATCAGTGTTAAGGAATGTGTGGCTGTCAGAGGCAGCAACACCCCACTAAGGAATACAGTGAATGACCTCAGCCTGTCCCTTTCCAAAAGAACCAAGAGAAGAGAGACAAACAATGGCACATTTAAAGGAGATGATGAAATGGAGGAAAAAATCCTTGAGGTTGAAAGTGCTGCTGAAGCAGTCGTGGAGAAGTTTGAGTGTTTTCATTGTCACAAGGCTTACAATACTTTATCTGGTCTCTCTAAACACAGACAGCTTCATTGTGAATCACAGACTACAAAATACTTTAATTGCAAGTATTGTGATAAGGAATATGTCAGTTTGGGTGCATTGAAGATGCACATAAGGACTCACACTCTGCCCTGTGTCTGCAAAATTTGTGGCAAAGCATTCTCTAGACCGTGGCTCTTACAGGGGCACATCAGAACACATACTGGTAAGTACAAATAAAACATTAGGGTCTGGAAAAGGGGTGGAAAAAACACCAAGTTCCCACTGCTTATTATTCAGTGACCTGCTGGAAAGTTCATAAATGTGAATGAAGATGAGAATAGGACTGAGCTCAGCTATGGTGTCCCTTTTACCACTATCACTGTTATGTGTCTTTGCCTACCTCCCACCCGTACCTAATAGCAAAATTGCTTATAGCACTCTCTGGAAGGATCATACATCAAACATGACCACTTTGGCAAATAGCACCAATGGTGGACAGTGTACTGGGGGAGAAAAAAATTGCTGAATCTAATTGGATATAAAGTAAATATTTCCTAATTAACATTACTTATTGTCTTTAAACATATTGTGCTTCAAGAATTTTGCATTAAAATGAACAGGGTTTTTAATTTCACAAAAAAAATTGGACAGGGTGCAGATTTAACCCTTTACGTAAGAGAAAGCAGAATTGAACTTTTTTTTCATTTCCTGGCTTAAAATGAATCTGTGCAACCCCTGCTGCACAGAAATGCATTTTAGTCCTTTCCTGAGATAGACCCAGAAGTACATTGCTGTACTTTAATGCTTCAAAATATTACTCCGCTGGAACTATAATGAATTTGAAGCAACAGACATTGTGATTATTTTCTCCTACCATTCTGCTAGTATATCACCATATTCCTCAGATGGATTATGATGACCCAGTTATGTAGGGTAGAGAGCAAACACCTCATCTAAATTATGTAGCACATTTTATAGCAAGTGTTGCAATAGCAATTTGTTGAAAGTTGGCATGCTATATAGCTTTGCCCTGATGGTGCTCTACCCAACCCAACATGATGCCTTCCAATACTTAAATTAAAACTATCTTAATTTGTGTTTTTTTTTGTTTTTTGACTTCCTTAAATGACCTTTGTTGAACCACAAATTGACACTCTGCCATTGTGCCCAAAATAATGCTTGCTTACAGAGTAGCATGGGCTTCTTGTATGAAATTTTAAAGTACAGCCATGCAAAGTATTTGCAGTAATAATTTATTTGCTACAGGCATCTAGCTAAATGCTAAAGTTGGAGCCCCAATATTATTGATGTCTGAGTAATCATAGTGAATTCTAAACATAACAGTTAAGCAGTGTCACTTCTTCTGGACTGAACTGAAATTAATGAACATGTATATGAAATTGGGATTCTCATCTAGTTATAACTTAAAAGCAAATAGTTTTAGGAAGTAGACGACATAGCCAACACTGTATAATGAAATAGTGAAATTGCAAATTACTTTACACGTTTTATTGTAGTTCATTATTTTAATTGTATTTGTTAAATTGGGTGAGTGATCAGACCATCAGAGTACAATAATGATTCACTTTGGGATGAGATGCAGGTTGTTTTTTTGGTAATTTCTGATTGGAGCCAGAAGAAAATTAATGGTTAAAAAAATTTAGTTTCCTGATGTCTATAATCCTGCAGTGTTTTTTAAATCATGCACCCTTCTTGCTATGGGTGATTGTGGGGCATTCAGATCTGATTTTTATTTTTAATTCTTGCTCTTTACAGGAGAGAAACCTTTTGCCTGTCCTCACTGCAGCAGGGCTTTTGCAGACCGCTCAAACCTCCGAGCACATCTACAGACACACTCAGATGTGAAGAGATATCACTGCAAGAGCTGCTCAAAGACCTTCTCCAGAATGTCTCTTCTTTCCAAACATGAGGAAGCCGGCTGCTGCCCCTTATCTTGATGCAGATTTTGTAATATTTGATCCTGATGTTGTAATAAGCTGGAGTTGTGCAAACTATTGAGGACCTTTATTTTAGTATTATGAGTTGAAAATGGGTAATAACTGCTGTACTTGGCTCATTAATTCTCAAAATAATTTCACCCAAATGGAGATTTGCAGATGATATTGGCTGAAGCTGTATCAATGTTGACTCCGTTTGTTAAGACAGAACAACTTTGTTAAACCCTAAAACATTCAATGAAATCAGTAATGGCAAATAAGTGCACTGATTTGTATGAGAATGGTAAGGTTAGTATCCCAGCCCTTGACCGGGATTTGCAGAGTTTTGAAAAACTGAGAAGGCTGGTCAGATCTTTGCTTGTACCTCAAAATCCTGTAGAATTTGAATCTTACTTAAAGGAAATGTATGGTGCTGACAGGGAAATGGGAAATATTGCTGTTGGGGTCATAGAGGCTTGTTTTTTATGATAGTCCCAAAGAAGTTAAAATCTATTTACAAGTTATAAGAGTGAGTTTTGGCATAAATTGTGCCACTGAAAAAACACTTTGTATTAAAAATAAATAGGAACTGTCTACTCAGGATGCAGTTCTGGTGAAACCTTGCAGTCAAGTTTATGCTTAGTTAATAGAATTGCTTTTTAACTTGCATGAGCTTACAAAACTTTTGATATGCTGACAGTAACTGCTATTTTGCCTGTTTGCACCTAGATTTCCTATGGATTGTAATTACATATATAGCACACTTTATGCCAACTGCTGCACCATACATGAGGTTATCGATGGCTTGTTACACCCCTTAGTCTTTAGATCTACATACAAGGATTTGGTTGGAACATTATTTTTTTTAAATGAATACTCAAAGAGGGTTCTGTTATGTGGATAAACTGCCATAAGTCTTGTATCTATATTATTTGAAAGAAAAGTAACTTCTGGAGAGCGAGGAAGCCAAAGCTTAACTTCGCAGTAAGAATTAAAAGGCCGTAACACACAATCTACTGGAGGTACTCAGCAGGTCCAGCAGCATGTGTGGGAGGAAAGGAATTGCCAATGTTTCAGGTTGAAACCCTGTACCAAGGTGGTCGACAATTCCTTTGCTCCCACAGATGCTGTTCAACCTGTTGAGATCCTCCAGCAGACTGTGTGTTACTCCAGATTCCAGCATTAGCAGTCTCTTGTATCTTCAGAATTAAAAGGCTGCCTTTGTTCTTGCTACAGTTAGTTCATGCTGGAAGTCTAAAATCCTAATTGTTATACCTCAGCAAATCTAAGTTAATTCAACAACGACCACAATTTCTAAGGCAGCAAATTGGGAAGCCTTCGGTGCTTTAAAAGTTCTGACTGTATATTTATGAAAAAAATCTGTTGGAGCTTAAAGGGGAATGGAAATGTGCAAATACTGTCCAGAATGTAAATATAATTGGTGCTGTGATTTGTCTTGCATATTTTGAAGTGAAAACATCATTTAACTTGTCATGTATTTTTACTATGTGATAACACCCTGGAAATATGAACATAATAGCGATTGAATAAAATGTCTGGTTAAACAGATGAATTCTCGAAGACACTTTAACATGAGCAAAAGATATACCAAGACTAACCACCTTAACAACCTGAACATGGAGGTGAAATGAACATGTTTCAGTGGAACAGCCCAAAAGTAGACACCGATCAAATAGACTGTATCATTCTTTATTCTGGGTTCTCACTTGCCTTGTTTGACATGAATGGGCAAGGCAAGAAGTGGAACTCTTTACTCTGGAAGTTTCCCATACGTCTGACCTTGGGTCTAATGTGATGTTGGACGTTATTCATCCAAGTTGAGAAATGTCAATTCCTAGTAATGCATTCTAGACGCTTAATTATCACAATATTGTGTGTGTGCTGGGGAAGCAGGTGGGAAGATGTGCACTTAGCATGGAAATAGCTTCAAAGATGAACTGAGTGTTATGCCTTTCTCGACCAGCTCGTCACCACTACCCACTACAAATGGTTGCAGCTGCTTGCCAGCCCTGTGCAGATTGGTGAGTTCCTTCTAACTGTATACCATATGAACTCTTCAGGGCTGAAAATCCCTGGCTGTGATCATGGTAGTCAGGCTTCCTGTCCCCTCCACCTGATCCTGCTGCTGTGTCCAACCAATATTATTTTCAATGGCTAACATCTTCAACCTTGTGCTGTCACACCAGGGGAGGTATGATTACACTAGGATTGCACTTCTTAAAAAACATTTTTGCAATGTATGTCACTGGCAAGGCCAGTGTTTTTCTCCCATCCTTATTTGCCCTTGAAAGGTAGTGAGCACTACCTTGAACTGTGGCAGTTCTTCTACTGAATGTTCTCGCACAATACTGTTGGATATGACTTTCATAATTTAGACAGGTGGCGATGCAGAACAGCAATATATTTCTAAGTCAGGATGATGCGTAACTTGGAAAGGAACCTGCGGATGCTGGTGTTCCTACACGTCTGTTCCCCTTGTCCTTCTCAGTGGTAAAGGTCGTGAGTTCGCACCTTATTTCAATGGCTGCACCGGTCTTCAATGTTAGACCAGCTTTTCCACTTGGAGCCAAAGAGAATTTCTCACTAAAGGAAGGGACCTGACGTATTCAGGCTCTCGGTTAACCTGTCTGTTCCTGAAGATTACTGATGTAAAAACAGACTTTACTCGCTAAGAATTCAGCCCCATTTTTATTAATAATATTATTTATTTACATTTTCTCTCCAGTCATTTATGTATCTGTAAGAAAAGACCAAAATCCAGAGGAAAATAGATTCAATGACATTTAAATAAAAATCTTTCACCAAATCTCTACTGTCCTGAAGTGATTTATTTCCCAACAGGAAACTGTTCCCTACCAGCCAGGTATCTATTACGTTGGCTATTTGGCATTATCCATGGGTTGAGTAATGGCAAGTCTCTCAAACAATTTTAATACTTCAGCTGAGTTAAACCCTAAGCTCAGTCATGATCTACATGTGCCAACTTCTAGCACCAGTCATTGGTGTAATAGTACTGATTACATTCATATCTTTGAGATTCCAAACTGACAGTGGGCTAAAATGATAATTATAGCACTACGGAGGCAAGGTTTGGCAGGAGCTGGTGGAAGAGGATCAAGACTGTATCGCATCAGTCTGTTGTACTGTTTCAACTTTGGCCACCACATTCATTTGTTGCATGGCTTGATTACTTGTACTTGCCATACTTTGGAATCTCTTTACTTGCTACTTAAGACAATATTGCTACTTCAGATCAGAAAGTGGTTCCTGTGACTCCATATTTACCCTTCCACTTCATCCAGTTTATTTTTCTCCACTACATTCCACCTGGTGACAACTGCACACAGTTATGTATTTACGAAGAAGTTTACATTTAGTATATGATGGTAAGGTTTGAAGAGTTACTAAATGTCTTCCCTCAGACAACTTAAGTACTTTAGTATTTTAATATTAATCTGCCCAGAATGGCCACAGGGCTAGACTTGTGAGAGAGGCAGATTCTACTTCATCGCTTTTGCATAGAATGCAGAAAAAATGAAAATGATCCAAGAGCAGATGTGAGGAAAGTCTAAAGCAACTGAAGTTTTACTGCAAAGGCCCAGATAGTTAAAATGAGGCCTTGGAGGTATTTTAAGTATTAAACATTAGAGAACCCCACTTATAAGTTCAAAGTAAACTTCTGATACAGGGTCTTGACCTGAAACGTCAATAATTCTTTTCCTCCCACAGCTGCTGCTCAACCTGCTGAGTTCCTCCAGCAGAACTTTAAAGTAAGTTAGATCAGCTTGACAAGAGGACAGCAATTTAATTTTGAATAAGTAAAACCAATATTTGTTTTAAAAAACTGAATATGAAATTGTGTGAAGTCTCTAACATCTTTTAACAACCTAGAAATCTACTGAAGTGGTTATGTGTGGAAAGATACCAGGTTTTTCCAATGCTACTGGGGAATGATTTTTTTATCCAGCGCACTTCATGCAAAATCCCATGCACTGAAAGTGCTGTGATTCTAAGTCTTTTGTGTGGCTGCACACAATAACCTTGCATAATTTCAGCCATAGTGTATGAACAGTGAATTAACCTGCTCTATTTCCACTGTGGCTGGAACTTTTAAAATGGTGCTTGTCAGCTGTCAGTGCTCTTGGAAGGAGTGAGATGGAAGTCATGTTATGCATGCTGGAAAGTCCTGAAACATCAACTGATTGACTTTATATTTCAATCAGGATTTGATATTTATATCAGCTACTTCACTGTTGGCTGTTGATAAAGTTGTTTCACACAAGTATTGGTGCCTCTACGGGCAAAAGAAAAATTTGCAAGCCTGCTATTGTGAAAATGTAATGGAACAGGATATCTTGGATCTTTGCTCACTGAGCATATTCCACTAATAGGGCTTTGTTTCACTGACATTGTAACTGAAGATTTAAGAAGTGCATCATATATTTTCAAGATAACTTGATCACACAGTATGGTAAGTCTAGTGACAGTGAGATAATACAGCATCACAAAATGCTTTGTTCACTGACCAATGTTCAGACTGAAATAAAGTACAATGAGATTGAGGAAAAAGATAAGCATTTATATAAATCAAACACCCTCATTGGTGCACAGGTGTTTTTAACATGAATTCAATTATTGACTTAGCTTTGCTCTGACTATGCCTTAAATTCACATCAGAAAACTATAGCTGTTACAGCAGGCAAATTACTCCCCACTTATTCTACCACTTATCCTTGATGCTCCGGTAATTCCAGAGTTGATATTCTCCACAGTGAGACAGAGCATGATGTATCCAAAAAGAAGTAAAATACTGCAGACATTGGAATCTTAAAATGCAGATTGAATTAGTCAGCAGCTCAGGGTAACAGTTGTGGAGAGAGGAACAGTCACTGTTTCAGGTTGATGTCCAGACAAAAAATGGAGGTAAACAGTTTCAAGATGCAAAGAAAGGAAAAGAGGAAAAAACAAAAGGGAAGGCAAATGAATTAAGGGATGACAGTGTGAGGTAACCAAAGAGTAGATGAGGGGAAAATACAGAATAATTATCTGAAATTACCAAAGGAGCTTGAAAGGAATGCTGGAAATCTGAAATAAAAATGCTGGAAATGCTACTCATCCAAAATTATTGAACTCCATGTTATGTCTAGAACTTGTATTGTACATTGGAAAATGAAGTGTTGTTCCTCAAACTTACATTGGGCTTCATTGGAATAGTGTAGGGCTGAGGGCAGAGAGGTCAGAGTGGGAGTGAGATGAAGAATTAAAGTAAAAGGCAGTTGGGAAACCCAGGATCATGTTTGTAGGCAAATTGGGGTATTCCACAATGTGCTTGACCAATCTGTGTTTGGTTTTCTAAATGCAGAGGAGATCACATCATGAGCAATCAATACAATGCTAAATTAAAAGAAGAATCAATTGCTGCTTCACATGGAAAGAGTCTTTGGGTCCTGCACAACAGGAAGGGAGGAGTCAGAAGAGCAGGTTGCATGAGAATGTGCGTGGGAAATAAGTCGGCATGGATGGGTAAACTGGAGCGTCCTGGAGGAAATGATCCCTTTGGAATACCAAACGAGCAAGAGATGGTGATGTGTCTGGTAGAGATGTGAGGACTAAGGGAATCCTATCCTGGTTCTGCAAGTGGGAAGAAGGGCTCAGAGAAGTGTGGGAAATGGAATGAATACTGTTAATTATGGTGAAGAGGAGTCTATGGTTGAGAAAATAGGAAGATGTATCAGAAACACTGGTCTGGAAAGCATCACCATTGGAACAGATGGAGTGGAGATGGAGGGGAGAGGAGAACAGAATGGAGTCCTTACAGGAAGTAGGATGGGAATCTGTGAGACTGTAATGCATCCTAGTCACTAACCTATCACCTGAAATGGAGACAGGAGATAGAGAAGTCACAGCAGGTAAGGGAAGAGTTAGAGGTGGACCATGTGAAGATGGCAGCAGGGTCAAAACTGACAGGAAAGTTGATGAAATATTCTGGCTGTGGGTGAGAGCAGGAAGTGATCATCAACACACTAAAAAAGAGGTGAAGGAGAGGGCCTCGGTAAGACTGAAACAAGAAATGTTCCATACACCCTTCCGAGAGAAAATCACTGCTTGTTGGTGGTGTAATAACGCTGTTGTCTCACAGCTCCAGTGACTTGGGTGCAACCCTGACCTTCAGTTCTGTCTGTGTGGGATTTGCAACTTCTTCCTGTGACAGCCTGGTTTTCCCATGGGGGCTCTAGTTTCCAAAGATGTGCTGGTAGGTTAATTGGCAACTGCAAAATGTCCCTGCAGCATTGAAAATGCATTTGAACTTAAGAAGAAGGATGGTGGTGGAGGGGAATTGGTTGAGTCTCTGTTCAAGGAAGAAGCAAAGGCTCCTCAGACCATCAGGGTCTGAGAAGTAAGTGGAAGGGATTGGATGTCCATGGTGAAGGTCAGCTGGTTGGGACTAAGAAGCTGGAAATAGGCAAGGTGCAAAAAGCATTAGAAATGTCATGGATGTGGATAAGGGAAAAGATGATAGATGCAAGGAAATTAATTCTGTATGTAAAGAACAGGCTGAAATTATGGATCCACCAAGTCAATCCTGCTTATGGCAGAGGAAAAAGGAGACAATGAGGTTATCAGTGGTGGAGGGAAGATTAGGCCAGTGACTGCCTGGGAGGGTTGATGGGTGTCAGAGAGTTGATGTTTAGCCTGCTCAAGCCAGAGGCTGGTACAGCAAATAACATCAGCACTGCCTTTGTCGACAGTTTAGTGACAAATTGCATGTCCATCAGTCTTTTATAGTTGAGTAATTTATTTAGAGCAATATGAAAAATATACTTCTCCTAGGTTCATTTGCATGGTAATTGCTCACAGTAAACAGTCATGATATATCTGTAGTATAGCCATTAGAGAATGAAATCCAAGTAAGCTGGTGGAATTATATAGAACAAATATAACAAAATGTGATTGGAAGTTTAGGATGGGTAAAAAGGAACATTAAAAGGGTCAAAGGGCTGAATGGCCTTTTTAATCCTTCACTTTCTCCACGACTTTCTCTTAAAGGAGAGGATGATTTATTTGAAGAAATAGTTTATTTTCAACCATTTTAAGTTAATCAGGTTTTTAACTGTGATCTTCATGAATGTGAATTTTGATTTAAATTAAGAGTTAAACTTTTTTCTGGTTACTAAAGTGCTTATATCAATAATACATTTTCATGTTGCTTATATGAAAACAGATATCAATCTCTATATGTCAAACAGTTCACATATTATTTACTATGGAAAAATACTATTAATAAATACCCTTAGCCTTGGTTTTGCAGGCTGGCAATGGATAGTATCCAGCTGTGTGGAGCATCCTGGGACACAGCCAGTATGTAGTCAACTCTAAGGTCTGTTTTTAATGAATAGTCTCCACTAGTTGCTTACTAGTTGCTAAAAATAACTTACTTTTGGAATGAGGTAAATCTAGCCCTGCAGTTATTAGAGGTGAAGGTTTGAAAATAGTTCCTCTGTTGCTAATTATATCATAACTCATGTAGCCAGACCTCTGTGTCTATGAATAAAACACTGGCAGACTTGAGTGGAACCACTTATGCTTCTGATACTCCAAAAACAGATTGTGCGAATGAGCTGAATGCCAATGAGAGCACCTGTGTTGGAGAGCAACAGATTTCAATCATCCCCTATCTATTGGAATAAATCCAATCAAAGCCTAAATAGACCCCAATCAAGATGATGTCTTCATAAACAAGGCTGTTCAAGGACGTTAGCAACTTGAATGTTAATATTTGTAGGGTTAATGATATGGCTAATGCTTATGAATTGACAGAGCCCAACGGAAATATATTTGTCTTTACTAGTTCAGTTTATTTAAACACTGATTGAATTGCATAAGAACCAACTGGTGCCTGAAAAGCTAACAGCTACTCTCAGTAAAGTTGGTGATGTAAGTACTTATTCAGCCTTATTCAGTAGTGGAGATGGAGCATTAAACCTGCACATCCTTGATATGTTTTTGCACAGGGTTGGCCAGGCTGTAATTCCCCAGTATATCTCCGCTGTTCGGCTGAGTAGGGGTTGCCCTCTCCTGGTTACACTCCAGTCTTGGCCAGAGAATCTCATGTAATGGTGTGCTGTCTTGCCCCTGCACCATTACCTCTGGAGACCCCAAAATCGGTTCTTAGTCCCCTTTGATCAGAGTACGGAGAGATTAGGAAGTACCACTGTGGAAGAGGACAGGAGATCAAAGGCCCAAGGATAGGAGACTGAGAGTGGATCATGGGGAAGTAGGGCAGGGAAATCAGAGTTGGGAAACAAAGTGGAGGAAAGGCAGGGCATTGGAATGGGTCACAAGATATAGAACGTGCAACCACAACATACTGCCAGACTCAAATCCTGTATCCCCTGAGTGCACATCATCCCATGAAAACTGTACATGACTTAATAGTGCAAATTGTGTTATTTATAAGTGGGTTTTGAATGCACTTCCATAGTGCTAAACCCCTCCATTGTTATAATTTGTTTTGCATTTATAGCCATACAAGTACAATTGCTCAAATATAAGGTGGTGAAAGTTTTTGCCTCGTCACATTGTTCTGCTCACTTTTTCCTTCCTGGCTTCTTTTCTCTGCCCCCAATGGGACTATCCCAGATCCAGGTTAGTAAAGGTCACCATTCTACCCTAATCCACACTGCTTCTATCGTCCTTAGAACTCAACTCTTTGATCACACTGCTGTTTTCATAACTTCTAGATGTTATTATTTCCTGTTTCTGCTCCTGTAAAGAGCTTTCTTACATTAATCCCATTCTATAAATTGTTGCTGTCCAATCCACTGATATTTTAAAGCCAGATAGTCAAAAGGTACAGTTTGTCATTTCATCCATTAATCACATTTATCCTCCTCTGTTCATTTAACACTGACCAATTAAGAGATACATTATCTTGCTTAGCTGCAAGCAAGCCTGGATATGTTTTCAAAATTATCTTCTGAACAATCATCTTTCTGCTAGTTTCACAATATCAAATATTGTCAATAATGGTGATATAGACCATGTAGTGGACAGTGGAGGAGAACAATTTTGTATGAATTATTGAATTATACTTTACCAATCCATTGTAGCAACTGAATAATACCTGTTCACAAATTCTGAAGCAGAATAAAAGGAAAATGATATGTCTAGCATTTGTTTCTGCTTAATTTTAAAGTAGTTTTTGTAAGAATATTGTAATAAAATTTGACTGGAATCATTCTAACAGTCTGGGAACCGAGACGCAGGCACAGTAGTGTAGCGGTTAGCGTAACACTTTACAGTGCCAGCGATCCGGGTTCAATTCCGGCTGCTGTCTGTAAGGAGTTTGTACATTCTCCCCGTGTCTGCGTGGGGTTCCTATGGGTGCTCCAGTTTCCTCCCATATTCCAAAGATGTACGGGTTAGGAAGTTGTGGGCATGCTATGTTGGCGCCGGAAGCATGGCAACACTTGCGGGCTGCCCCTAGAACACTCTTCACAAAAGATGCATTTCACTGTGTGTTTCGATATACATGTGACTAATAAATATATCTTATCTTATTTAATCAGTGAAGCTCCCCAGGCCATAGGCACCACAGATTCTTTCAAACATTGTAGGGGGTTTGCCTGTAACTTTCAACTCGATGTCCTAGATCCAACAAAAGACGCCCACCAGAATGAGTGTTTTACAACAATGTGGAAAAGGGAATTTTAAAGGAAGTGTGCTCCTTGATGACTGTCCTCAGCAGTTCAGGAGTGGAGATCTTCATTTAGATTGGACTTCATTGAATGTGTCTCAAGAATAAGAAGAACCAATACTATATATGCAGTATTTTATAACAATAATACCGAGAGCCTTGTAGTGCAATAGGTACAACTTATATATTTGATTGTTTTGCAATGGTAAAGTACATTATAAGTATATAAATGTAAATGCTGTAACCTCTTAAGCCATGTAGTGAGATTAGTGCAGTACAATTTTTTTCAAGAAGGGTTGTTCCAAATATCTCACGGTTATAAATATTGATCAGAATCAGAGCTCTACCATCACAAATTTCTCACGTGCAAGGGAGACCATGCCATCAGCTTCATTTACTGGGCACCAGTGGCTTTGTAAGGAATGACTGGAATCGTGGCCCTGTCTGAAGCTGACTGAGAACTCCTTTGGGACTTTGGTAGAATTGTTGAGAAGTGTGGGACATTTATTTTCAAAGTTCTTCTCACAAGTTAGGAAAGAGCAGGATCATATGTTATCAGAAGTAAAATCTACATTATTAAACAAAATATAACCACCATCTAACAATGCATTACACATCAATGAGCAATGTAAATGATTGTACACTATGAGACAAATTTACTTCATTCAAAAAATAAGTTTCAGTCCAGTTTGCCCAGGCAATGAATTCCCTCTACACACATATAACTATATCCTTACCACCAAAAGATTGATGGCTTAGGAAAAATACTGGTCTCTGATAAAATATAATATTATTCAAAACATACTATTACCTAATGAAAATAACAAATAATTTGGGGAAAGAATATTTTTTAAAAAACAGTAAACTAATCAGGAAACAACAGATCAAATGTCACAGATGAGTCATCACAAGATATCACTATACCACCTTCTCCATACAAGCAACTTGGCCCTTATTTCCACAACCTGTTACTGATGTCTTTGGCTTTTGTCCATGCTATACTTTGATATAAAAGGAGACACAGATGTTCTCTGCTAGAACCACACCAAATTAAATGAGATGTCATCTTCCATACTGACACTGAAGATAAACAATATTTGCAATGTGAAATGCAGAGCAGAACACAACATAATTGAAATCCCAGAAATGTTAAAGTAATACCATAAAATAGGATAGATAATCATTATGCCACAGAATAGATCATTAACATGACTAATTACATTGTATAGTTTGTATTAAGATCACAGCCAACCCTCAGGGCCAATGAAGACATTAATATTGGACTAACTTGTTGAAGGACCAGAGTTTATAATTGTGAGTGATATTTGATTTTAAACAAAATGATCCTCAAAAAGGGGAGAAAACTGTCACAAATCATAATGGGGTACCTAGAGATCCAGGTAATTGTTAAAAAAATAAAGCCAAATGCAATAATTACATCCCAAAAGTAACCAACAAATGCCTCTTCAAAGGTAAGTTCCTTTACAAAGATTCACAGCAGAATCTCATTAGTGTGCTGTCACTAATAACAGATTTAGTACAAAGCATAAAATCAAATATTAAGGGGAAAAATGTTGGAAATACTCATTGGGTTACGTAGCAATTATGGAGAGAGAAAAAAAATAATGCTTCAGGTTGACGACCATTCAAATGCATGTACTTTAAAGGAATCAGATGAAGCGACAACCTTAAGTATAACTACCCAGTACTTTTTGTATCACCTTGCTGCCAACGTCCAGTTATAAATAATTTAGAACTACATTAACTGCTGACAATATCTTCAGTCTTACCCAAAAATCCACAACTATCAGGAGCAATATACACCAGGCAAGTAATGAAGATCCACAATGTTCAGTAACTTGTAAATCCTATGTATGTTCTTCACTGAAAATATTTATCTTATTGGTCTAAAATAAGCGTTTGTTGTTAAATTATCAGTAAATTATTTCTGAAAATTAACAATGGATTTTGACAATCTTACTATTTCCAATCTTATTCAGAACACTCAAAACCTGAGACCCAAGTTTCAGTCTCATTCTGTTCCACGGGAGCCAAAGCATCACCACACAAGAATCTGACTGAATTATGGATCAATATATGGCAGAGCCTACAGATCATTAATTTGCATTATAAAAACTATCAAAACTTTCAAAATTACTTGCTTATTGTATCAAAGGAAAACATCTTCAACAGTGATCAATTAAATTTCAGTCTGGTGAGGAATAATGCACTAAAGATTTTTATAACTTTTGTCATTGTTTTCATTACTGCTCTGAAACTTAAACTATCTTTTCATTTTATAGACTTTACGTGTAATGGTGGTACAGTGGCTAGGATAATGAATTTGGATGCCTGGACTAACAATCTGGAAACCAGAATTCAAATCTTACTGGGATGGGTGTGGGATTTAAATTCAGTTAATCATCTGGAATTTGGGAAAACAATGATTAGTCCCAGTAATGATGACAACAAAAACTACTAGATTGTTATAAATCTGCCAACCTTACCCGATCTGGCCTATAAGTGATTCCAATGTGGTTGACTCCAAAATGGCCTAGCAAATCATTCACTTCTACCATTACTGCTATATTCAAACAGAAAAAGAATTAAACTGGAAGGACCACCTGTACTAAATTTGCTCATGGCAAAATTGCACCAAGCCAAGTTGCATTTGCAAAGTCCTCCAAACAAACATCTGAGTGCTCCAGAGATGAATCAAGCTACACAGTTGTACTTACAGATAATATCCCAGACTCTTTCAACACAGTGCCTGGGTACATTATGTTTAATTGGCTATCAGGTGGAAGGAATAGTCTTTGGAGACCTCAACTTTGGATGCAGACCACATGACATCTCATGGCATCAAATCAAACATGAGGAACAAAACCTCCCTTTGATAACCACCCTAATTGGGATGTCATGTTACAACTGTACAAGACATTGGTGAGACCACACTTGGAAGTATTGTGTCCCGTTCTGGTCACCTAGCTACAGGAAAGATGGCATTATGATGGAAAGGGTGCAGAAAAGATTCATGAGGATGTTACCGGGACTGGAGGGCTTGACTTATGAGAGATGGGATAGGCTGGGACTTTTTTCCCTGGAGCGTAGGTGGCTGAGTGGTGACCTTATAGGGGTTTATAAAATCATGAGGGGCACAGAAAAGATGAAGCATAGGGGAATCTAAAGCTAGAGGGCATAGATTTAAGGTGAGATGGAAAAGATTTAGAGGGGACCTGAGGGGCAAGTTTTTCACACAGATGGTGGTGGGTATGTGGAACGAGCTGCCAGAGGAGGTAGTAGATGTGGGTACAATTACATTGCTTAAAAGACATTTGGAAGGTACACGGATAAATGTTTAGATGGACATGGGCCAAATTCAGGCCAATGGGACGAGCTCAGGTAGGCAACATAGTCGGCATGAACAAGTTGGGCCGAAGGGGCTTTTTCCATGCTCTACAACTCTATACTGTTCTCCCTCAGTCGATGAATCAGCTTTCTTCATGTTGAACAACAATTGGAAGAAGCACTGAAGGTAGCAAGGGCACAGAATGTACTCTGTGAGGAAAAATGTGCATGTCAATATTCCTCATTCTATCATTACTATCAAACCTGAGGATCATCTCTGGTTCAGTGAGGAGTGCAAAAGGGCATTCCAGAAGCAGCACAAATGTGCCTTAAAATTATAAGATGCTAACCTAGTGAAACTGCATTACAAGAGAAATTGCATGGCAAATGACAAAAATGGCATGCAATAGGCAGCTAAGTGATCTGAAAACCAACATATTAGACTGAAGCTCTGCAGTCCTACAGCTGTTCACAAATGATGGTGGGCCCCAGCATGTGCATGCTACAAGCAAGACTGAAGTATTTGCAACTATGTTCAGCTGGAAATGCAAAATCGGTGATCCAGCTTGGCTTCCTCCTGAAATCCCACCATCACAGAAGCCAGTCTTTGGACAATTGAATTCAATCTCATGGTATCAAGAAATGAAAGAGCACCAGATAGAGCAAAGGCTCTGGGACCAGTCTACATCCCAGCTTTAATACTGAAAACATACTCCAGAACTAGCAGTGCTAGTGTGGCATCAAGGCATCATGGTGAAACTGAAGTTAATGAACCAAGCTATGATCATCTCCAACAAGGGAGAGTCTAGCCACCCACTCTTGACGTTCAATGGTATTACCATTGCTGAATCCCCCATCATCGATATCCTACCAGAAACTCAACTGGACCAGCCATGTAAGAGCAGTTCAAAGGGTGAGTATCCTGTGGTGAGCAACTCCCCTCTTGTCTCCCCAAAGCCTGTCCTACATCTAAAAGGCAGAAGTCAGGAATGTGATTGAACCCCCTCCACTTATCTGAATGAGTGTAGCTTCTATATTGCTCAAGAAGCTTGATATTAACCAGGAAGAAGCACCCACTTGAATGGCATCCCACGTCCACCATCCAAAACATTAATTCCCTCCACCATAGGTGCACAGTGGATGCAGTACCATCTACAAAATGCATTGTAGTCTAATCCAACGGCACCTCCCAACCCACAACATTTACCACCAAGAAGGACAAAGGCCGCAGGGACAAGGGAATACCACCACCTGCAGGTTCCCCCCCAATTCGCACACCTTCCTAAACTGAAATAATATTGCTGGTCCTTTATTGTCACTGCAGCCAAATTCTGGAACTCCCTGCCGAACAGCATGGTGGGGGTACCTGCACCAGAATGACTGCAGCGGCTCAAGGGCTGATAGGGATAGGCAATAAATTCTGGCCTTGCCAGTGACACCACATCTGGAAAAAAAGGATAGATTTTTTAATTGCTGGAACTGATTTTAATCTGATCTTTACCAAATGTCTCATTTTATTGTTTTAGCAATAAAGGGTGGCCAGGACAAACATCTGCAGTGTCACTTCCAAACTAACCTGACTTATATATTTAATAGCACAGTAGGCTAGGAGCCTCAGGAAATTCTCCTGATCTTCTTTGACAGGACTTGGGCAGGCAGGCCCTTAGTTTATCATATTTTAAATGATAGCACCGCCAGCCTGTGCTCAGTCCTGCAATGAATGATCTCAACAGATTTTTTTTTAACAAACCCTGGAGAGGGTTTTCCTCTTCAGGGATGAGGGCTGCCATTGAAACTATCAATACTTAATTCACCAAATCAATGATGAGTATAAGCATTTGTGTTAAAAATAAAAACTGAAAATGTAACAGACATTCAGTAGGTCAGGCAGGTTTTCTGGACAAAGAGAGATAATCGATTTCTGGTCAACAACTATTAGAACTTGGCTTTTCAGATAAGCAGCTATACATTCATCATGATGTTTATTTTGTTTGTTTTTTTTTTGAAAGAGGAGAGTGTAACTCAAATTTCGAGTTGGAAAATCTGATTGTAATATTCAGATGGGTAAACTTGATCCCAAATACCGACTGGAGGAATACTGTGTTATAAATATCCAGAACTTGGTGAAACTTGCTTAGGATATATTTATTTATGAGCTTGGTGTGCCTTCCACTCACCCTTGCTAAATAGTTTCCATTGTGTGTATTGGTGTATAAAAATACTGCAGCTTGGTCTGGCAGGCATGGAATGAATGAAGAATATGTATGCACTTGTTAGAATGAAATCAGATAGTGTGTGTGTGTGTGTGTGTGTGTGTGTGTGTGTGTGTGTGTGTGTGTGTGTGTGTGTGTGTGTGTGTGTGTGTGTGTGTGTGTGTGTGTGTGTGTGTGTGTGTGTGTGTGTGTGTGTGTGTATCCTCTACAGCCCATATCCTCTACGTCTTTCCTATCCAAGTACCTGTCTGATGCCTTTTAAATATTGTAATAGTATCTGCATCCACTATCCCCTCTGGCAGCTCGTTCCAGATATTCACCACCTTCTGTGTGAAAAAACCTACCCCTCAGATTGCCTTTAAATTTCTCCTCTCCCGCTTTAAACCTGTGCCCTTTAGTTCTAGGTTCCTCTGCCCTGGCAAAAAGATTCTGATTATCTATCCTTTCTATGTCCCTCATAATTTTATAAGCTTCTGTAAGGTCAGCCCTCAGCATCCTACATTCCAGTGAGAATAAACCCAGCCTATGCAATCTCTCTTTATAACCACAACCTCCATGGTCTATCTATGTGTATGTGTCTGTATGCATGCTCTCAGGCCGCTACTCAATATTTTTGCTGGAGAATTATGTTTAGAAATAGTTGCAAAATGCTTTCTTCGTAAAATATCACACTATTGGTCTCCGTTTTAATGTCTCACCAAATGTAGGTCTGGAAAAATTGCAGTTTAATCTAAAAGCAGATTTTCACATCGGGTACATCGCTCATCAATTGAATGACCATTATGAAGCTTTGAAAAAGATAACGTAATTGTAAGAAATAGCAATATCTTGAATCTTCAGAGCGGTAGATTGGGGTGTCGATCGAGCAAGCTGCTTTTTCTGGTTGGTGTCAAGATTTTTTGAGTGTTATTTGAGCTTCACTCATCCAGGTAAGTGGAAAGTATTAAGTCACGTTCCTGACTTGCACCTTATAGACATAAGAAAGGCTTTGGGGAGACAAGAGGAGTTGCTCACTATGACGTATACAGGCTCTGACCTGCTCCTGTAACTACAGTATTTACATGGTTAGTCCAGAGGAACTGCAAAATGAACTGAACATTGTGCAATCACCAGTGAGGGTCCCCACTTCTGATCTTATGATGGAAGAAAGGTCACTGAGATAGCAGTAAAAGATGCCCAAGCTGAGGAATACTGCAGGATGAGTGTTCAAAGCAGAAAGGTCAATACTTAGAAAAGGTAATGGGTAAAGGAGTTAGAGAGGAGTTCAAGGAAAATAATTCAGCAAGAGATGGAGGTCCAGAACTCACTGCTTGAAAAGGAAATGGAGGCAATATTCATTGCATTTAAAAAGTACTTGGATGAGCACCTAATGACCCATATCCTACAAGGCTGCAGGTTAAGAGATAGGAAGAGGGATTAGGCTGGTTGGCATTGTCATGTTTCTTCTTCTGTGTCAGACATTTCTACTATTCTGGCATTTAATCTCCTATAGTGTTCAGTTTGCTAATTATGTTTACTTGCTTATATCTCTTTCCCCTGAACAGAATCGTCAAAGTATAATGACAATTTCAGAAAAGACTAGGTTTATGACTCAATGTAAAGGAATGAAAGAGGCACTTTTGTAGTATCTTTTAGAATGTCAGGATGTCCTAATGTGCTTCACGATCAATGAAAAACTTTTGAATTTACTGTTGTGCTGTCGGAGAGGAAATGACTATACAAAATATGAAAATCAGAATGAAATCTTTTCTGTTGAATCCAATGGCTATTGTCTCTTCAATGATTCCAGTGTTAACATTCTGAGACTACTCGGTGTTCACCTGCTCCACTCCACAGCCTTTGAGCCCTTGTACTAGGGATACAAAGCCTTTCTGCACAAAAAAAAATTGAGAGCTCATCAACCTACTTGCAGATAGGCTTTGGGTGAGTTTCTCAGCATTTTGTAAATGCTGTTTCTGGGTAATGCTGTGGAGTGTGACCTGAGGTCAGACTGAGAGCTCTGTCCCGTTGGAATCCTATTACTGCAAAATCGCAGAAATCAGATTCAGAGAGACTCCATCCAGAGCACTTGATGGCTCTTGGAGAGCCACTTCCTTTTCTTTCTGTTCCTAAAATCCAAAAGCTCATGCCATGTGTCCTCACGCAATAGTTTCACAGAAAACTGCAATCCCTTGCCATCAGTTTGGTTTCATTCCACGACATCTTCAGAACAAGCAATGACGCTGTCTATCCGATTAAATGCTACAGAATTGTAATCATGTCCATTCTAGCACCATAGGCCCAATAATGCTATATTGTCCTGTCTAAAAATACATTGTTATAAGGAATTTGTGACCCCATCTCACGTGATGGCTTGCAGGGTTCGCTGATGGGAATACTCCATCACACGTAAGATCAGAACAGATCTTGGAGTAGCCTTTGGAGGCCAGTAGCAATGTATAGGTGACATTGCCTGCCAGCCATCCCCAATCCACGTGACAGGTAATTTCAGAGTATTATTTTCACACATTTTATTGCATTCAGATTTCTGTTTTTCCCAAGAAATGCTGTTTATTGCTGTTATGCAATATTTTATAAATCATGGTGTCATGGCTGAAGATCAGCTGAAGGAGAAATGAGATAAACTGAAAGTAATCTATTCTCTTTTTCTGCTCTCACGATGGATGGGTGGATGCAATCTTAAAACAGGGAGTTTGATTGAGCGAGAGTTCACTGATGTAAGAATTAAAATTAGCCTAAGACAAAGCATGTCTAATAATGATGCATTAAACCTTCAAATGCAACTAATAACGACACACAAGCATAATTATGCTTCATAGTTGAGTGGTGGGCTGTGTGATTTCTGCACCATAAGAGCTCATTAGTGTTGTGAAAATCAAGACTTATCCACAAATGTCTCATGTAGTGAGGACTGCAGGAAAAAAATATTAATGGTGGGAAGGATTCTTGACATATGGGATTGGACAATGCATAGCATTAGTCAAGCAGAGTTCCAACGCAACCATATGGAATTAGAGCATAAGACTATAAGATATAGGAGCAGAATTAGACAATTCGGCCCATTGAGTCTGCTCCACCATTCAATCATGGCTGATTTTTGAAAACTCCGTTCTCCTGCTTTCTCCCCGTAATCAAGGCAATGTTCAGGGTGAGCTACTTGTGCTGGTCACCCCTGCAGTTCACCCAAATGATGAACTCGTATGTGAGTTTTGACAGTAATTGTCAGTGTGTTACTCAACTGCTGTGGAATGAGCTGAGCCAAGTGGACCAAAAGTATGTGGGAGAAAACTTAGGCCCCCTCATACCCCAGCACGAGATCCAGCAAGCCTCCTTCAGCATGTTCTCCTGAAGACATTTCCATCACAAATCAAAACCTTATGATGACTTCAGATATTGCTCTCCCTCCTTTCCCTTAGGGAAGTTTGAGCTAATTAAATCTCCATAAGGTTTTTTTAAATGGAGTATACATCCAGTTCTGGCTGCCATACTTCAAGAAAGATGTGAAGGTCTTTGAGGTACAGAGACAATCTACCAGAATGGTTTGAGTGATGAAGGATTTTCATTGCAAGGCTAGAGAAGCTGACACTGTTCTCCATGCAGCCAAGGAGTCTTATGGGAAATTTACAAGAGGTGAACAAGATTATGGCAGATTTAGCAAAGAAAAGCTGTTCTCATTAGCTAATGATACAAGGACTAGGGGAGATAGGTTTGAGAATTTGAACAGGACATCCAGGGGAGATGCGAGGAAGATGTTTTTTTGTAGTGATTTGTAATGACCTGGATCTTTGTGCTACTCAGGAGGGTGGAAGCAAACACAATTAATTATTTCAAAAAGAAATTAGGTAAGTGCTTGAGGGATGAAACGTTTCAGAGCTACAAAGCAACATGCATTAGACATACAGCAGATGAGATCCCATTCAATTCAATATGAATAATATTGAATACATACAAATATTTTATAATGGAGAACATCCTTCTTGCTGCAAAAATGTTGCATTAGATTGAGCCCCAGTGTGTCTTTTCAGACAAATCACTGTGACTTTCAGTGTAGATTACTGGATTGGTTTTGAGAGAGCTGTCATGGATTCAGAGGGCTGAGGGGCATCCTCCTGTAGAATTATGACTAACTTTTGTTCAGTGCTAGTTTTAGGCAGAGAATTTCAATTCTAATTATCCTTCGGGAAATGCATTTTATTGTTATCTCCCATATTTTGTGATTACCTCACATCTGTACCTTCTCATCCCTGCCACATCGCAGACACGTCAGGTCCCTATTCACATTCGCTGGTGACTGATAAATGTTATGAGAAATGAGTATCATTGGGGCTTACTGAATTTTACACTGAACTGTGAAATGATCAGTGAATCAGGAAGGTGAATTTTAACCTAACATGCAAAGTGAGGTACCACCAACTTGGGTGGAATTCTCATTTTATACATCACCTAATAGAGTTTTCCATTGGCCTCAAAGGAAAGTGAAATTAAGCTGGGTGAAACCATCTGATAGCATAAGTTTTATCAACCAGTAAATTAGGTTAAAATTGGCCTTGTATCTTTATGCTCTATTATTCTTGTTTCCTTGTTGATACTTAGCATTACAATCTATGAATAGATTTATTTATTTTAGAATCTTAAATCCTTTGTTTAAAAATCCATCAGATAGAACTCATGGACCAGTGATTTAATACCACGTTTGTGGATCTTATGCATCACTGAAGACCACAGTGACTTGTCTAAAAAGACACACTTGGGGTCCAATCTAATTCAATACTTTTGCAGCAAGAATGCCCCCATTTACAAGATACGTATGTACACTCACTCAATACTACTTGTATTGAATTGAATGGGACATCATCATATGGCTGCTGTATGTCTAACCAGAGGTTTTTTCATGATCTTACAGTATTACTTAATGTTAACTATTGTACTTTAGAACAGAATGTCAATTGGATCACTAAACATATACAACAGACAAATGAATCCTACAGATTTTTGTTTATTGTAAATTAGAATAGTTTTTAAAGTGGAATTTTCAAATCAATTAACCTTTTATCAAGATTTACACTTTATTTGGTTTTGTATTTAAAAACTCTTCAGTCAAAATTAATCCATCTGCTGGACCCTTCACATTGTTGCTCCTCACCTCAGTCACTCTAAGGACAGTACAGCCTTAAGATTTCATCCTATTTGCAGGTGCACTATAACTGTGTCTGTCTGTACAAAGTTTATCAGATTGTGGATGCTTTCTCATTCCCCTCCATCTCTATGGCATTAAGTGTTTTCATTGTGCACAGACACAGCTACCAAAAAAAAGGATTTTAAAGGGAATCCTTACCATGGCAACAGCTGTTTGTTTATGTTCTTTGGCCAAGGTTGCACTGCCATGGCACTCTCTGAGTAGAATGGGAAAGAATGGAGGTTCCTGCAGTCTCTCAGAGCCTATTCACTGCAGATAATTAAGCTGTATAACGCAAGCCATTGGCTGCCCCCAACTCCCCATCACTTGCACAATAGTCCTGCAATGCTTAATGAAGTAAAAGTTGTTGATATGTAAAGTTTTTAAGGGAAACTCAAGGGCACAATTAAGTAAAGCTCAATTTTGAAAGAATGTAGCTTTGTACTCACCCCTTTCATCAAAGTGCTGGTTCCCACGTGCAAAATTACTTACAGCTTTCCTTCTTTTGCTCACCTTCCCAAACCATCACACTTTTACAAGTTGTTGCTCTCTGGCACCTCATTGTCCTTTTTCTTTCATTTATATTGTTACATTTTTCTTCCTATTATTCTCCATTCTACCTTTCTGCCACTCATTCACTTTTCACATATATAGAATCACACGGAAATTACAATGTAGAAAGAGGTTAGTTGGGCCCATAATCTTTGTCGGTATTTATCCTCCACTTAAGCAGCAGTCCTGAACTCATGTATGTCTGCACTGCTCGTATATCACTTATCCTTCTTTCTTTCAACAATCTATATAATTCATTCTTAAAGACTCATTCCACAGTCTCATAAATATTTGTATATAAAGAAATGTTCTTTCTGGTCTCTAAATCCCTACTATTTTATCCAGTGTTGACGTTTTCAGATACCTGTCCTTTCAACATCAAATTTTCACTACATCATATAAATCAATGCTTTTTTTTTAAACTGGAAAAGCAAATTAACCCTTTAGTGACACATAGAGCATTCCATAGAAGATCTGAAACTGTCATATATACTTTTGCATTTTAGTGTAAATGAAGATACAGATCAATTCCCAATATATTTCTGATCGTGAATATTTCTTAATTTTATTTTCCAAAGTTACTGCAAGCGTGTGAAGAACCTTCAGTCCTGAAAATGGATTGATTTTTACATTATGCAGCAAAAAGTTTTTTTTTAAATAGTGACTAAGGCTTTAATAGTAAAAAGCATTTTCAAATTCCAAATACCTAATGGTACTATCATAAACATATAGAAGTATGTAATATTGCATCTGTGTAATAATACCACTGCTGAAGTCAAAGAATTCCCAAGTAAAAATACAAATATTATTAGGAGTCAAATTTATCTCAGGAGGCAGAACAAAATGGGTGATAACAAATTGATCCCACATTGTTACACTCTATATAAACCTTCTTTCCATCAAAGCCGATTTCATTCTTGAATCTATCAACATATTGCCTTCATTAGGGTGATAACAAAAATAACAAAACACACAAAGCTTGGTTGTTGGATTAATGTGCTGCATGTGATAAGTGATTCGGTGCATTGTAAATGTTCATTTTAACAAACTATCAGGTGCTGCAGTTTAGTATAGTAGTTTCCCCTGTACATTTGTCTTAATTGTTATATATATATTCCAGGATTAAGAGTTTTATTACCACAATAAACTTTTGTTTCATACCCTAAATCTTACAACTTTTTTTCTCTATTTTATTGAAGATGATTAGATTATTGTGATGCCATTCAGATTTTGTTATATTTTCCTCCACTATGTGCATCCCTTGCATCAACGTTATCTTTCTCAGTCGATGTCAGGGAGAGCAAGTTAGAAACTTTGAATACAGTTATAAATATCATTGTTGCCAATATTTCACCTTCTCCTCACCTCCAGTACCCACCTTGCAGTGAAAATTTAGATGACCTCAAATTGATACAGCCTGGTTTCTAGGAGATTATAAATGTCAGGTGAAGCAGTAATTTAAACTTTGGGGTTTTCTTCAGGATGTCATTGTCCTTAATGTTGTTCAAGGCATTCCAATTTTGGGAGAGGGGTTAATTTTAACAGAAAAGAGCATGAAAAAATGATAGTGAAAAGCAACACCAGAATACAATGGAAATAACTATAGTGGATTTTAAAGGCTGAAATGTAACCTTCAGCCCAGTCCCATTTCAAAGAAGGTAAAACGTCCATCAACGTTCTTCATTTCCATTGAGAGTCTTTTGTACAACCTGTTTTACTTCATGCAAAAATCCGGCCATTTTGTGTCTATTATGCGCCATCAATGCATTGCTGCAGGGAGCTATTCAAGCCTGAATACTGAGAGGTTCTGAGGTTATGCTAATTTTTGACAAAGGCAGGGATGTAGAGACAGAGCAGGGCAGGGAAAAGGACCCATGCTGTCAAATAATTAGGGCAAAAAGAATCATTCTGTATTCCACAGAACAATTCCAGGGTGTTTAACTCTAACTAAATTACAAGGTAGAAGAGGAAATCCAACTATAAACAAACAGGTTTTTATTGCAATTTCTGGTTGCAGAAGTTGTCCTTTTTTGACAGGAATAGTCTTTGGCTGAAGCTGTAATGTAGTTTAAAATTGAGTCCTTTAAAAGTTTCCGTAGAATGAATGTGAAAAACATGCAAAATAACAGGATAAAGCAAGGTAATAACAACACCAGATATTTTTATTAATCTTGACTATATTTGCACTTGCCTTGACAAACTGTACTAAGTAATCTGGTGCTTTATGTCCTGACAACAAACCCTGAGACCCAATCCTCTTGTGACCCCAGTTTGCCTTTGTATTGATATCCTGGACACAGCAAGGTCACGTCTAGCCTTTGTGCTCAGTACTCATGTTTCATTGAGATGTATCATTTTTTTAAAAAAATTACTCAGTATTGTTTGCTTCAATCAGTATACACAAAAAAATTAAAATAATCCAATAATAATCCAAAACATCAGGAGCAATTGTATGTTAGACATAAATCTAAATAACTGTTTGATGCAGAAAAATTTTTTTCCTAATTATTGTTCATGATACCAAAAGAAGGTTCTTAGAACAATATCAGAAAATCAGGAGGGAGCTGATTAAACCTATCATCACTAATTTGTAAATCAGAGGACACAGTACGATGCAGCAGTACGGTGCACAGTACTGTTGCAACTAGATGCTTTCTAGCAATTATTATCTTTAGATTTTTACTTAAGCTTGATCTTTCTGTTCTACCAGCTTCCTGAGAAAGAAGTCATTCTTTGTAAAGTGAGATTAGCTAGGATTATGAGTTGTTTTGACATCATTACAGCATGAAATTGACAGCAACTTCAGGACTTCCACTCCATTCTGGAGCTAAAGAAATCCTCCTGCTACTGTCAGTGATGCATCCATTCTTTCATAGGCTATAACTATTTGTTGCCACTCTCTGCCCATAGGAATATGCTGCACCAAAATGCAGAGTACTAGCCTTCATTAGCTGGGGTGCGGCATAGAAATATAAGAGCAGGGATGGTTTATGGTATAGCTTTATAAAACATCAGTTAGGCTACAGCTGGAGTACTGTGTACAGTTCTGGTCGCCACACTATAGGAAGGAAACAATTGCACGATAGAGAGTCGAGAAATTTACCAGGATGTTACTTGGGATGGAGTGTTTCACTTACAAGATCAGGGTTGGCTGGGTTTGTTTTCCTCAGAACAGAGGAGACCTGATTGAGGAACACAGAACTATGAGAGCACAGCCATGGTAGATAGTAGGAAACTTCTCCCCATAACAAGGGTGTCAAAAACTAGAGGACGTAGGTTTAGGGTTACAGAGAAGTGGTACTGAAGGGATTGGGGGATACTTTTTTCCATTGAAGGCAATCAGAATCTGGAACACACTGCCTGAGTGGGTGGTGGAAGCAGGTATTTGCATAACATTTAAATATTTAGATAAGCACTTGAATTGTTGAGGCATAGAAGGCTACCAACCAAGTGCTGGTAAATGGGATTAGTATGGAAGTGTCAATGATGGTTGGCATAGTCTTAGAGGGCTAAAGAGGGCTTGATCTGATCCAACACTTGTTCAGAGCTGGGTGTTAACTTTATAAAAATGCTTTCAGATCATCTCTAAACTAACTCAGGCTAGTTAAGGGTGAGGGAGAATTAAAATGTTAGCCTAGCCTAGAAAGAGAACTGCACCAGGGAATTATATTAGGAACAATTAATTGCATTATTTGAAGCTTAAAGAGATAAATCTCTCAAGCCAAAATATCACACAATGAACACAGAAATCTCGTCTATATGCATTTTATTGACATCAGTGTTTTTGTATAGATTATACAGATGACTACATTTACAAATTAAGTTGCAAAAGATGAAAATTCAATGTGAAAAATAGCAATGGCTCTGGTTGCCATTTGTTGAAAAGTTACACAAACTACCAAACAGGGCAGCCTATTTGCCTATTTGTAATGCACTTGAACATCAGGAATTTCTGAAACACAAATGGCAGGAAGTAGAATAACAGGAGAAAAAGAATAATGATTCTCCTCCATTGAATGAAGAAACAAAAACTCCCTTAAAGCCAAGTCATAAATAAAAGATGAGCATTTCTCCATCAAGATCAAATAAAGCCACTCCAGTCCTATTCATATATCTGAACCTACATTTTTTCTTTGTGGCTTCACCTGTTCCTGTGATCAAAGAGTCAGTGAAGAACCTGCTCCTTGTGAAGTCACTTCTGTTTCAGCATCTTCTTTTATTCCCGCTCTAAGACATTCAGGAATATACTGGTTATTTAAGCAAACAAACAAAAAAGGTACCTTACATACAAAAGAACAGAATCAGGCATCATTTCTCTGTGTTATTCCTCCACAGAGGCAGGCAGCTTCCTGCAAGTTCCATACTTAATATAATAACAAAATAAACAACTGTTGGGCGTCTGCAGTCTCTTGTGTCTCCATGTTGCCACAATCTTAACATGGTTCTAAACAATATTACATTTGTCACATTTCTGCCTCAATAAGTGAAAACAAAAATCACATTCAGAATTACTGTCCAATCATTGTATACTTGAGCTCAAAGTCCTGGAAACACTTGGATCGAGGGACTGTCTTCCAGATCTAGTCCTAACTGATCAAGGTTTTCCTGGGATGACACCTGTTCTTCTGATAGGGATCATCCTACTCCATCACCAGCTTATTTGGCCTTGGTTGCAGTGTATGTCAAATTACCACTGGCTCCTGCCAAGTTTGGTGCTGGTCTAATGTGGGCTTCATTCTCACTATGTGTTCAATACTCAGTGGTGGCAGTTCTTTGGCACCTATGTGTTAGTAGTGTATCCATCTTCTTTTGGCTACCTTCATCTGTTTTCTTGCACCTATTTGCACTTTGTGTTTCCCTGTTCAATGAACATCTCCATAATCTTGAACTATGTGGTTCAAGTGATAGCTCACAATAAAAGCAATCTTCATCATACCATCTTGTTATAACTTTACAAATCACGTTTACTCACTGTAATACTTCCAAATAAAACTGTGACATCTTTCTTGTCTACTACAAAGAAATCCACATCATTGCTCTGCTGAGTCTTTGGGTTCACAACCCTCGGTGAACATCTCCCAGCAAGCTTCAGTATAACCTTGTTATACATCATCACCACATGGCTCTTTAGTTTTAACCTGGCTTACTTCAGAAGCACATCATGTATTGTTCCAGAATGAAAGTGAAATATGACTGGCTGACCATGCACCAACATCATGACTTAAGTACATCCATCAGGTGTTTCTTCCACTAATTGACTTTGTTTGGCAACAGGTACATTGTGTTCAAATGGTATTTTGAATCTGAGCCTATCTCCGTTACTGCACAGCTCATCTTTTTTTTAATCCATACTTTCAACATCCTTTTTGGAAATGATTTTCAACATCCACATCATGCACACTTTTTCCCGTAGTCAGGATATTTGTTTTTCAGCCATTCATGTTGCTGTCTATAATATTTGCAATATCTGAAATACTTTGCCTGTTTTTTCCCTTTTCTGCCTTTTGACTGAAGTTTCATCACATGCACTTCCTTCTGTTGGACATCTGGCATGTCCAGTCTGGCTTTGCATGTCCACTCTGCAGCTTTTCAGGTCTGTATGCATTTTCCTGGAATTAACTCCTTCCCACAGGATAGACATTTCCTCTGGTTGGATTCCTGGATTCCACAAATAACCATTGACATCAACTTCTGGATATTTTAATTTAACTGCACATGCACAATACAGATGTTACTTTCATGATGGAATGATAATGAATATCCAATGGGCTCCTGAGAGTTCTATGCCCAGTTGAACAAGGTGCAACTGAGATTTTACTGGTGCACTATGATAAATTTATTGCTCAACAACCATTCTGACCCTGAATTTTGCAAGTGGGCAATCTCATTCATTTCAAAGAAAATTTAACATTTATTTCATTTTGAAGTTTACATTTCAACTTCACACTACAAACTACCAGCAGCAAATCCCAACTAACTTTCCCTCCTAAAATTGTCCTCTCCTTTTCTCTTCCAGACTCCATAATGAAAATTCTTTACCTGAAGAAAATTCAGTTTTCATCTTAATCCACCTACCTCCCCCCCCCCCCACATCCTTCCATCCATATAAATTTTCCAACCCATATACCCAGGGTTCATCTTCCATAAGACCATAAGACATAGGAGCAGAATCAGGCCATTCAGCCCATCGAGTCTGCTTTGTCATTCGATCATGGCTGATTCATTTTTTCCCTCTCAACCCCATTCTCCTGCCTTCTCCCCATAACCTTTGATGCCCTTACTAATCAAGAACAAATCAACCTCCACTTTAAATATATCCAATGACTTGGCCTTCACAGCCGTGTGTGGCAATGAATTCTATAGATTCACCACCTTCTGGCTAAAGAAATTCCTCCTCATCTCTGTTCTATAGGGACGTCTTTTTGTTCTGAGGTTGTGCCCCTCTGGTCCTAGACTCTCCCACTACTGGAAACATCCTCTTCATGTCTACTCTATCCAGGTCTTTCAATATTTGGTAGGTATATTAAAAGGCCTGGATAGAGTAGATGCGGAGAGGATACCCTGCTCAGTTAAACCCTCTGCTACCTCAGTATTGTCAGAGTATCTCCTGACATCTAAGCTTGGATGAGCCACAACTTCCTCCAGTTAAAACATAAAGAATTCTGAAATCATGTATTAGGTCTCTGTCTACAATTCTCTATTTTTGAGCAACTATTGTCAAGTTGATTTATTAACTGAATGCAAATAATTAGAATCTTTTCTGTTCCTTTGTAACTAATAGTGATTTATAGTAGCTTTGAGTTTTTGTTTGTCTTGTTTTTAACAATGTTCTATTTGCTGTTTACCATCAGTTCATGGAAGTGCAATGTACTTGATACACATCCAGTTACACACTCTGTTAAAGGCTTTAGGATAAACAAGATTTAACATCTCTCTGCTATTACCACTTTCAATGCATGGCGTGGTAAGCATGGCAGGTTCTATTATACTTGCTTTCTTTTTATTAGTATGTGTTTTTAATCTTTTATAAGAGTGGTGAATAAGGAAAATTGTAATTCACTAGCTGCACTGATACTTCTGCCTTTACAGGAAGGTTTGCAACCATTGTCATCCTAGGAAAGGTACAGAACCTTTCTGATCAAGTGTCTAAAAAGAGAAAAACCCTATGGTTACCTATATTTTTTTAAATTTAAAATCACTTTATTGCTCCAACAACCCCAAAGCCTGGTTAAAATACAAAAGATTCCAGATTACACAAATTACATACAAAGAACAGAAAAGATACAGTAATGATACTCACAGCAAATAGTAGAAATTAAAGGGATGACTTAAGTATTTTAAACACAAATTAAGAATAATATAGTTTTATGATAAGAAACACATTCGTGTGCAGATCAAACTGACCAGCTAATTTTATCTCTGAATATGTGGTAAGTTAACTGATCTCAACCAAGGTAAGTGAAGGGCAGGTAGGTGGAACCAGGGAGCTGCCATTTAGAACCTATGTCTACACAAGACAAGTTCATCAGATGGCTCCAGGAAAGTGGGGGTACTTTTTCTGGCATGGCTGTGATTTAGAACACATTGGTCAGAGGGCCATCACTATATGTCTCGTTAAAATGTTAGATTCTATCCTAACCTCGTCACTGGAAAAGATCGATCAGCCCCTGGAGCCTGTCTTGCCTTTCACTGTGATCATGGAAAATCAATGCCCTGACTGCAACAACCCTCCTTAACTCCTTAACTTGGCTGAAAACAATCCCAGATTTAAAACTATTAATTGAGGTAACAGCTATTGCCTTTTGTGAGAGGGTGTTCCACACTTCTATCTTTAGAGTGAAGGAGTGTTTCCTAGCCCTTCCCTGAACAGACTGGCTCCAATTTTAAGGTTATATCCCCTTGTCCTAGACTTCCCTATCAACAAACACACAATCCTTAGCTACCCTAGCAAGTCTTTTCAAGCGCCCAAAACAATCAATCATATTACTCCTTAAATTCTCTACATTCCATAGAAGGCAGCATGCATTTAGTTTATATAACTTGTCCTCTTAATCTGAAACCGGTATCCACGCTGTCAGCAATTTAAGAATTTATTTGGCCAGATTGGAACAGGGATGAAATGCTTAAAACTACGCACTTTAACTGACACTCAGCAAACCAAAATGGTTAAACAAAAGATCTTGGTCACAATCCACAAGCCCAAGGAATGGCAAAAGAAGCCAGAAGTCCCAAATCCAGTCACTTTCTAGATATGTAGGTATGTAGAAACTGGCTTACAACATGTTTGAAACTCAGCTGTGATCATAGAAGCCAAAAAACTGATGAACAGTTTTAAAGAATGGGTGACTGTCAATGTTAATAAATTGCAACGATAAAACTGGCCTCCCTGTATACATGCCACCTTTTTTCCCCTCTTTTCATAGCAAAGGTTTTCTTTTAAATTTTAACCTATTCCTGAAGGCAAAGGGTGTAGCTCCTTTTTGACAACTGCTCAACCAACTGATCATTGTTACAAATCCCAGAAAAACAATTAAAAAACAAAATCAAGCAAAATTCAGAGTACTTGAAAGAACAAAACATCAGTGCAGTGAGCTTAACTTTGTAAGTAGAGCAGAGAAGGGGATAAAGTCATTATGCAGCTAATAACAGATCAAGCAAGCAATTTTATTCAGTACATTTCACAAATGTGCCACCTAGTGTGATGTGTAATGTGTGATGTGCCACCTAGTGCTGGTTTGCTAAACCTCCTCAGGGATCAAACCAGACAAACTTCAACAGGATGCTATTTTTGGTGTATTAGCAGTATTTACTTTCTACCTCTGAAAAGAACAAACAAAAATTGCTTTGGCCAATCATGTACATTATAAAAGTGCCAGTATTTTCTGTTCAATATTCAGCATATCAAAATAAATTGAAATGTCGACAATTCCTCTCCCCCCCCCCCCACAGATGCTGCTCAACCTGCTGAGTTCCTCCAGCAGTTTGTTTGTTGCTTCAGATTCCAGCATCTGCAGTTTCTTGTGTATCTAAATTGTCAGTTTATTTTATTTTTATTCCCCACCCAATATCCATTTTATCAGCAAAAAGAAAAAGCTAATGAAATTCTGTTTGGCATTTTAACATGGAGCTGTTATTATACAATTCTGATGAAAAGGTTTCAACCTGAAATTTTAACTGTTTCCCTCTCCTCAAATATTATCTGACCTGCTGAGTATTTACAGCATTTTTGAGTTGCATCAGAATTTCTAGAGTTCTAGCTTTTATATTATACACTTCCCATGGCAAACAAACAATAAGTTAATTTTGATTTTTCTGGATCCTAAGCTTATATCTGATACCTTTTCCTGACATCCTAAATTAGATCAGTAACACACAAACCAGAAGTAAAATTTAAAGTCATGATAGTTTAAGCTAACATGCACTTCCAACATTAATAGCTATTGGAAGTTTATCATTACTTGAGAAAAAGATTATTTTAATAAACAAGATAGAACAAAAATGTTCTCTTTTTAAAACTGATGTGAAAGTTGCTTTGAAGTATTTGAGGCAAGTTGTATTAAATGTCCCTTCACTCTAATATTCTCCTCATATTACTTATCACTGAGTGGGTTGGAGAACTGCAGGATCAGTGCTCAATACTCAACCAGTCTGGGATCTATGCATTAGAAAAACTTAGAGTAGAAAACAAAAGACCATGAGGAATTTGCCATAACAGGCTGTTTATCTTTTCCAATATCTCCATCTATGACAATGACAATGAAGAAAAAGTCACTATCATAGAATTATTATTGTTTGGGGTGGATTAATTAGATAATTTGACCAAAGTGGTCACATAAGAGTGATGGGCTAATGGTCTTATTCTGTGCTGTAACTTTTGATAATTCCAGCTGATACGAAGATCCATATGCAAATCAGTCCATGAAGCAAAACTGAGAAACTCCAAAGCAACTAAACTTAAAATACAGAATTAAGTCTTCTAAAAGTTCTATCCTTCCAATTATTATCACACATCATCCACATACCTACATCAATATTACTATTCTAAGACAATGTTCAATTTAATTATTATGGTCAAGGCCTGTTTAAGCTTACAAAAGGAAAAGCCAAAGAAAGATTGCCTGTCTGATGTGCTAGGTGGCAATAATTTCCCACCTCCAACTATCTCCTACAATTTGCAGCAGTATCTTGGCCTCACTCGTGGCAATCCAGGTAATATCAATGTTTGCCTGCAGACCAGGAACCACATGGAGGTGGCATCTTAAAAGAAAATGACACATAGAATTAATTTTCCAAAAGCAACAATCAAATTATGTGATTTACATTTTTGTATCTATTCAATGTAAAATGGAAGGATCATTGTTCACTTGGCTTCATTTTCCTGATGTGCATGGAGTGCAGACAAGATCTTTCCTAGTAACATGGACTGAGAAATTCAATACTTAATTTTCATGATTATTCCAATAATCAGTTATTTACGAGGAGAGAGTCAAATTTAGAAGAGCTGATTGAGTGAAACCGTTACATGTTATATGCAGCAGTGCTGTCTTCAAATCATAACCCAATTTGAATTATTACAGGTGTTTGATTAGGCTTGAATATTCAGAACTTCAAAGGTAAGATATAACTAAAGCCTAAAATAACTAAAGAATAATATGGTAAGACCAAGGACAAAGAGAACCTCCTGCATTGCATTATCATCTTGCTTCTCCTTTTCTCACCTCGCAGCCAGCCAATTTGAAAGTTTGGCAGGTAACCACGACAGGAATCCACATCCAGGATTCCTGGGAGCAGGTAAATGTTAACATTCTCCTTGACAGCCCTCTTCCTCATCCTATATTTTTAAAGATCCAGCCATCGAAACAAACGCAAAAGCGCAAAGACTGTGTTCTACTTTTATAAGTTCGCAGAAATAATTTGCGAGGAAGTGAACGGTATATAAAAAAATTGAAAGCTGTCAAATGTTACTTGGAGATTTTTATCCATAGGAAGGTAGAAACAATTCATTGCTGCTTTTAAATGTCTCATACCAAGTTCGAGGAGGTGCTTATTTCTATAGCAAACAGAAAATGCCCAGCAGCAGGTCAGAGAAACAGTTAACGTTTCAGGTCAATGAGCTTTCTCCCCTCGACGTGCTGGATACTTCCACTATTTTATGGTTTTATTTCAGATTTTCAGCATCTCCAGCTATTGGCTTTTCTGCTCCTATTACATTTTGTTTCTCACATTTCCTCTGGGCAAATCTGATGTTGAAGCCCCCAGCCCTGGCAAGTTGTTGTTCGCCAGTGCCACCGTCAGCGAAGCGGCCAAACTCTTCCCACCCCCGCAATGCTCCAACGCCATTGGACAGAGCTGGGTTGATGCTCGCAGCCTGCGGCCAGCAGACCACGTGACCTTAACGCACAGAGTAGGCTGGCGCCGCGCTTCGAATGTCCTTCAAACCCAATGAAGGATTGACGCGCTTTGCGGGCGTAAGTACTTAAATATCAGGTGAACGGCGTGTGAGAAGACCCAGCCTATGCTTTCAACTTTATTAACGATCGAAAATCAACAACCAACGTTAGCGGCAGATGGTAAGCGTCTTAGCCCCGCATAAATATGGCGCCGGCGTTCAGCCGTGCTCTCCTTACCACTGATTGGTCGATATGGGGTGGCTTGTTAACAACGCGTGGTGATCGTGCTGTGGTTCTGATTGGTTGATAGTCGTTTCGTCTGATGACGTTGGCAGTGTCGCTGTGGCCTGTTGCGAACCTTCAGCCAATCGTCGTGAAGCGATGGAAAGGTAGCAGGATGGTGTGATTGACGGCTACGTCTGGCCCCCAACAGTTGGGCAGGCAGCTGCACCGTGTTGATGGCTGAGGACAGGAACATTTTGCGGGTTACCTGCACGGCTCCAGTGAATATTGCTGTAATAAAATACTGTGAGTACTGACGCTGGATCTAAGAACTAGCTTCGTCCTGCTCCCTTTGTTTCCTAATGTTCTCATCAGCACACCTGCTATTTTAAGGCGCTCAAATTATATTGTTCCTGGGAATGTGGGATTAAACGTGGCAGCTTTCTTAAACGGCATGGCCACCTTCTGTGCTTTAAAATGTAATGATTTTGTGTACAATGTGCGCAGTGCATGATTCTAACTTTCAGCCATAACATGATAGAACATTTGGTGTTCATGATGGATGTACTCGAATATCTGAAACAAAGTGAATTTATTAAATGTAAGGAATGAAAACGTTCATGAACAAGTAGAACACTTGAGCTGCTTACTAATAATTTCATCCAAATCGGATAATAACAATTTAAGTGTACATCTTTTGGTTCATCGTTATTGTGTTAAACTGACAGTAACTTTGAGCATCTGCAGATGTTCACTTAAACAAAAATCCAGATGTTGGTATCAATGATAACATTCCTCTGCAGTTGCACTGGTATCAGAGGTATTGGAGCCATTTGTCATAGTGCTTGTTCTGATAAAAGAACTGAAAAGTTAACTCCACTTTTAAACACAGTACAGCACAAGAATGGCCCATGATGTCTGTGCCAATGCCAATCCAAACTAACCCCTTCTGTCTCCACACGGTCCATATCACTCCAGTCCCAGCTTATTCATGTGTCTGTCTGAATGCCTTCTTAATTGATGCTATTGTATCTGCTTCCACCACTTTTCCTGGCAGGCTCCAGGCTCTTGCCACTCTGCTTTTATTAAAAAAAACACTTGCTTTGTAAATTTCCTTTTAAACTTTTCCACCTCTCTCCTTAAATTAGTAAATTGGTCACATGTACCAAGGTACAGTTTACCAATCTACCCTTTCTATGCCTCTCTATCTCCTTCCTGTACTTGTCTGGTATTTGACATTTCCACCCTGGGAAAAAGATGCTGACTATCTACCCTTTCTATGCCTCTCACAACTTTATATACTTATCAGATCTCCCCTCAGCCTCGGATGCTGTAGAGAAAACAAACCAAGTTTGTCCAACCTCTCCTTGTAGCTAATGCTCCCTAACCAAGCAATATCTGGGGAACCTCTTCTGTACCCCCCCCCCCCCCCCCAAAGTCTCCACATCCTTCCTGTAATACAACAACCAGAACTGCACACAATGCTCCAAAGGTGGTCCAACCAGAGTTTTATACAGCTGCAACATGACTTGTACACTCAATATGCCAATTAATGAATGCAAATATGCCGTGTACCACCTTTATCCTCTATCTACTTGTGTTGCATCCCAAGATCCCTCATATCATTACTCCTAAGGGTTCTGCTATTTACTATATACTTTCCTCTTGCATTTGATCTCCCAAAGTGCAATACCTCACACTTCTCTGGATTAAAGTTCATTTGCCATTTCTCTACCCACACCTCTGCTGAATCCTTTGACAATCTTCCTCACAGTCCACAACTCTGCAAAATTTGCTGATCAACCCACCTACACTTTTGTCCAAATCATTTGTGTGTGTGTATATATCACGAACAACAGTGATTTCAGCACTGATCTTTGCAGAACACTGCTGGTTGGTCACAGACTCCATTCTTCTACCATTTCCCTCTATGTTTTATGTTCAAGCTAATTTTGAATCCAATCTATCAACTCTCTAAGGATCCCATGTGCCTTAATCTTTTGGATCAGCTTACCATGAGGACCTTGTCAAAAGCTTTGCTAAATGGACAACATCCATTGCCCTGCTCTCATCAATCACTTTAGTCACCGCCACAAAAAAAACTATCAAGTTTGTAAGTCATGACCCTCAGCACAAGCAATTCTAGCTATTCCTAAATAAGTCTATGCTTTTCCAGAGGTGAGTAGATCCTATCCCAAAGATTCTTCTCCAATAATTTCCCTATCACTGATGTAAGGCTCACTGGCCTATAATTTTCTCTATTTCCCTTCTTAAACAGTGGAACAACATTGGCTATTAGCCAGTCCTCTGGAACCTCACTTGTGACTACAGAGGATACAAAGATCTCTGTCAAGGCTCCAGCAACCTCCTTTCTTGTTTCTCTCAATAACCTCGGATAGATTTTATAAGGCCCTGGGGACTTTTCCACTTTGGTGTTCTTCAAGAGCCCCAATACCACCTCCTCCTTGATATCAATATGCCTAAGAATATCAGCATACTCTTCTATGATCTCACTATACTCCATATCCTTTTCCTTGGTGAATACTGATGCAAAGTATTCAGTTTAGTACCTTGCCCACTTCCTCTGGCTCCAGGCATAAATTTCCTCCTTTGTCCTTGAGTGGTCCTACCCTCTCCCTAATAACCTTGTTTTTAATGTAGGTAAATACACTCCACTCCAGAATTGCTGCTTGACCTGTCCAGTATTCCCACAGTTTTCTGTTTTTTGTCAAGCTAACTTCGGTTTGACGCCACTATGAATTGTTTCACACCTGTGGTGCTGCACCTCCTTAGTTCCAGTATTGACCATTGCTTTCTTTTCCAGAGTTAATGAATTGCTGTTAAATTCAATTTTTATGCTTTCCTCTCACTCAAAATAATAATTTGTAGCAGCTGCTACCGTGATGTGAAAGTAAGACACTAGTCGATGAGCTGCAGAACAAAAACTGATTTATTTTCCCGCCTTGAGCAGGCCTTTTAAGAGGGACGGTTCCCGTCCACCGGAAACGGAAATGACGTGTGCGCTACGTCATCAAACTTTTCCTGCGCACAGGTTCTACCTGTCGCTCGGGGAAGACGAAGGCCCAGCGCCATCTTGGGCCTCGCCGCTCCGACAATGCGCGACCCAACCGCTGAGCTGGTTTGCTTGCTCGGATGGTGAGTTGCTACACAACCGCCCCCCCCCACTGAACCGGCAATACGGTCCCCAGGGTTCGCAGGCTGTGCTAGCCGTTGCTTAGTTGGTCGGCCTCTGTGTCGCAGTGTTAGGACCTCGACCAATTGTTGTAGATCTAAATGGGCCGGTTTGAGGCGGTCTGTCGTGAAAACCTCTTCCTTGCCCCCAGTGTCCAAAATAAAGGTGGACCCATTATTCCTGATGACCAGGAATGGCCCCTTGTATGGTCGTTGCAACAATGCCCAGGTGTGCCCCTGCGAGCGAAAACAAACTTAGTCTCGTAGTTCCTTGGGCTCACAGGATGGGGTTTGACCATGCCGTGAAGTGGGAATTGGTGCCAAGCTGCCGAGCTCTCACACAGTCTTTCCAGGACTGCCGTGGGTTGTTCCTCTTGGCCCCGAAGGGTGGGTATGAAATCCCCTGGGACGACCAGGGGCGCACCATACATGAGTTCAGCTGACAAAGCGTGGAGATCTTCCTTGGGCGCAGTGCGTATGCCGAGCAGGACCTAAGGCAGTTCGTCGACCCAGTTAGGACCTTTCAGGCAGGCCATCGGGACTGATTTCAGATGGCGGTGGAAACGTTCCACCAACCCGTTTGATTGAGGGTTGTAGGCTGTGGTGGTGTGCAGCTGCGTCCCTAGCATGTTCGCTAATGCAGACCAGAGGCTGGAGGTAAACTGGGTGCCCCTGTCTGAAGTGATGTGAGCAGGAACACCAAAACCCAAGATCCAAGTTGTGAGCAGCGCCTGGGTGCAGGAATCAGTCGTGATGTTGGATAAAGGGGTTGCCTCTGGCCACCTCATGAACCGGTCCACAATGGTAAGGAGGTATCGGGCTCCTCTTGAAACTGGCAGAGGACCGACTAGGTCGACGTGGATGTGGTTGAACCTTCTACGGGTAGGCTCGAACTGCTGTGGCGGGACCTTGGTGTGTCGTTGGATTTTTGAGGTCTGGCAGTGCGGACAAGTCCTGGCCCACTCACTGACCTGTTTGCGCAGGCTGTGCCAGACAAACTTGCTGGTGACCAGTTGGACAGTTGATCAGATGGACGGGTGCGCCAACCCGTGTACCGAGTCGAAAACGTGTTTCCGCCAGGCTGCAGGAACTATAGGGCGGGGCTGACCTGTTGCGATATTGCAAAGGAGGGTCTGCTGACCAGGACCAACTAAGAAATCTTGGAGCTGCAGGCCCGAGACTGCAGTTCTCTAGCTGGGCAGCTCGTCGTCGGCTTGCTGTGTGTCAGCCAGGGCTGTGTAGTCTACACCCAGGGACAGGCTGTGGATGGTCGGTCTGGAAAGTGCGTCAGCAACGACATTGTCTTTTCTGGAGACATGTTGGATATCCGTTGTGAATTCAGAAATGTAGGAAAAATGTCGCTGCTGACGAGCTGACCAGGGATTGGAGACCTTGGAGGAGGCGAAGGACAAAGGCTTATGGTCAGTGAAAGCGGTGAAAGGCTTGCCTTCTAAAAAGTACCGGAAATGCCGGACCGCGAGGTACAGCGCTAGAAGTTCCCGATCAAAAGCGCTGTATTTCAGTTTGGGTGGTCTAAGGTGCCTGCTGAAAAATGCCAAGGGTTGCCAACTGCCTTCGGTTAGTTGTTCCAGTACTCCACCAACCGTGGTGTTGAATGCGTCCACCATGAGGGCAGTTGGGACGTCTGTCCTAGAGTGTACCAGCATCGTGGCATCTGCCAGGGCGTCCTTGGCCTTAACGAAGGCAGCCGCAGCCTCGTCGTTCCAGGCGATGTCTGGCAAGGGCAAGGACATCAGCAAGAACGAAGGGCACATGATACGGGCTGCTGCAGGGATGAGCCTATGGTAAAAGTTGACCATCCCCAGGTATTCCTGCAGGCCTTTGACCGTTGTCACGAACCAGCAACAAAAGAAACACACTGAGCATGATTCAGTGTTAAAAACTATTTTATTAATCACTACTTATGATAATACGTAAAATAAAAGTAAAAATGTTAGTATGTTAGAATTCAAAAATTTTAAACCTTGAACGTTAACCCCAAAACTAAACTCTTCTTGTGTGTGTGGCAAAGTCCCAAACTCCCAGTTCAGGAATGGTTCTTAAAGTTCAGTTCCGCAAGCCATAAGGTGAAACTTGAGTAAGGGCTTCTTCAACAACCACCGTTGTCAGAAGATAAGACGTAGACGTAGAGAAACATAGAGAGAGTAAATACGAAATCCAAATGTTCCACGATGGAACCCAAGTGACACTTCAGTGTTTACTCGGTAGTGACTTCCTCACCCCGAAAAGCATCCGAATCGTGGTCGTCCACACACAAATACCTGTTTCCTTCTACAGGTCAGCAGCAAAGTGAACTCCACCGGATTACTTCCAACTTCCATACATGGATTTCAGTGGCAAACACAGTTATTGTTTCTCATCCATCGATAGAGAAAACAAGCAAGCTGGTGTCTCTCTCCCTTCTCTCTCTCCTTCTTCTTCTAACTTCTTCAACAACGTCATTACGTCCTTTATCTTCTATTGACGTAAGCACGCCCCACACACATACACACACACTCTCTATCTTAAAGGGACTTTCACTGAGTCCGTAACACCGTGTTGGGACGGGCAAAATGGTGGATAGCATCTACCTTGGCAGGTGGGGGTGTTGCTCCTTCGCTGGTGATTCTGTGGCCGAAGAAATCGATAGAGTTGAGTCTGAATTGGCGCTTGGCTGGGTTGATAGGGAGGCCGAAATCACGGAGACGGGAGTACAGTTGGCGGAGGTGGGAAAGGTGTTCTTGGTGGTCATGGCTGGTGATTAGTATGTCATCTAAGTAAATGAACACAAAGTCCAGGTCATGGCCTACCACGTCCATCAGCTGCTGGAAGGTCTGCGCGGCGTTCTTAAGGCCGAACGGCATTTGAAGGAATTCGAAGAGGCCAAATGGAGTGATAAGTGTAGTTTTGGG